>NC_140607.1:4342426-5542426 GCF_057381915.1 Diplotaxodon limnothrissa | reverse complement strand
TCTTCACTGTACATGTCTTCAGATTCATTCTTTTAGTTGTATTAGTAGAGTCAAGAGAGGGCTGCAGCAGTCTCTGCCATACATAAGGGTACCTCTGGTCTCTTCAGTAATCATGTTAAATATTTTCTTAATTAGCATTTGGTCATTACGGGCGATCGTGGCTCAAGAGTTGGGCGTTCGCCTTGTAATCGGAAGGTTGCCGGTTCGAGCCCCGGCTTGGACAGTCTCGGTCGTTGTGTCCTTGGGCAAGACACTTCACCCGTTGCCTACTGGTGGTGGTCAGAGGGCCCGGTGGCGCCAGTGTCCGGCAGCCTCGCCTCTGTCAGTGCGCCCCAGGGTGGCTGTGGCTACAATGTAGCTGCCATCACCAGTGTGTGAATGTGTGTGTGAATGGGTGGATGACTGGATATGTAAAGCGCTTTGGGGTCCTTAGGGACTAGTAAAGCGCTATATAAATACAGGCCATTTACCATTTACCATTACCTAGTGGTCTGTAAACATGGCTTATGGTCAATGAGTCCAGTTACTAGGATATATAGCCCCTCTTTGTCTAATTAGTTGAAAGGTTTTTTTTATTAGAGATTAATATTGCGACACCTCTTGCATGTCCTGGTTTGTATGATGAGTAATATGTATGTCTAAAAACCAGTTGTTTAACTGTTTAATGTTCCATATTATTTATACGCATCCCTTACCAGAATATTATGACTTCATTTTCCATTTTCATCTTGGTTGCAATTCTTTTCCTTTTGATTGGGCTTTGCAGGGCTTTAACATTTAATTTTACTATATTATATTCCTGGAATTATGTCATATTCCCCTAAGCAAACATGTATAGTATAAACTCCAAAAGTGAAGTTCTGAACAGGGAAGGGAATCCTCCAAATGAAGGGCCCCTTCTGGGAGCACAGAGATCCTCTCTGGTTCTGCGTGTGTGCTTCCCTACTCTCAAGTTGCGCCATATTATACTTAGATTAAACCACATTTATTATCAAAATGTCTTCCCAAGTGTGACCTAGTGATTTGGAGAGCGGCATTTCTGATTCTAAATTGTCCTGATAAACAGTTACTTGTGTCTCTACTCCGTAACTTTTCCATAAGTTGTTTACTCACGAATGGCCCTTAATTTTTGGCCTTTAATCCTCCTTTGTTGTTCCTCTGTTATATGTAATGGGGCTGTCAACATAGACCCGAAACCTTGCTGGGGCTCGTGTCTTGCACAGTTTACGCAGTGGAGCATATTCCCTTCTTTTTTGGATAACTTTGGGTAGCCATGGTCAAAAGAAAAATCTTGCAGCAGTCTTGTATCCCCAGGTCGATGTCTGAGAGCAAAAGTTTGGTCTTAATAAAGTTCTTCAAGGACTCAGTTGGGTTTCCACGTTATTGTCCTAACATAAGTTGTTTCTTCAGGACTGCGTCCCAAAGTCAGTTAACAGCGAACACCATTGTGGCATGTGCGTTATCTTTACTTCTTTCTCCATTTCTTTCCTTTTCTGTGGTCTTTACTATCTTTGCTCTTTATTTTCCCATAGGTCTTTAAATAAACGTGATGTTCTAGACAGGAAAAAAGGGGAAACGATAGACCTTTGCTGAGAGTTCACATAATATGCTGCTGTTCATTTTGCTGCCACTTCCCCTTTAGTCCTGTACACCATGCTGAGAAATAACAGCTCTTTGGGAATCACCTTGTTGGTACAAAAATATAATTTTATTCCTGTCTAACTGTGTTATCTTTGGCATTTTCGTAGATTCAACTATGATCAAATGATCTGTTTTTGCAACAGGCTGCTAGTAACAAAGTGCCTAAAGACACAATTTGGTGTTCTTTGCCAAGTTGTCTGTTATGCGTAGACACAATACTGAGTCATCGCTTGAGTTAGGCAGAATGATGATGCTTGAATGATTCACTGATCAGTGTTAATTGGCTTGACAAACAAACAAATCCTCTGAAAACGGTCAGGTACAAGAACAAGAACAAGACTGAAAATTTGTGAAAAAAGCAGCCAAAGGAAAACGTTAAAAACCTTCAGAAAGCCTGAGGAAATATTGGTCAAGACCACTCTGAAAACTTTAATAAAAGTCTGGCTCCATGGAGCAGAATATAAAAAAAGACAGGCAGCTCAAAAACCATATGCTTATGATACCATGCACCAGCTATAGTGCACTGGTTGTAAGAACAAGAGTTAACAAAGCGTGGAGGTTTAATAACTTAGCATTGATATTAGGATAACAACACTGCAATGCAGGATAGGCAACAAGCTCCTCACCTCTTGATACTTAAAGTTAAAGCTTCTTTCAAGGCAAGAAAAATCAGAAGGACCATTTTTATTCATATTTCATTGAAAGGCCGTGGATTTCAAAAAGAAAAAAAACATGTCTATAGGCTACAGGTGACAGTGAATATGGGGTTCCGCATAACCCACCTGACCTTGTTCAAAGAAACAAGGTCAGGTGCTGCATTTCCTGCTGATGGAAAATGATACAAAGTCAACGGTCGGAGGTGCAACGCCCTGTCATGGCCCGCTGCTGCGCTGGAGTGTGACAAAATTACAGCTCTCAGGGTGGAGAGGGAAAGGGAGGCATTTGAAGCAATCACTGATAACCAAAACAGCACGGAGCCAAGAGAGGGAGAGGAAATCGAAAGTAATAGAGAGGGCGGAGAGGGAAAGGCTTGCAGTTGGACGGTGTAGTGGGAGAAAGAGTGTTTCTTATGTCGGAGGAAAAAGGAAGTCTGCTTGTACTGGTCATAAGGACTTTGTTCAGGGTGTTAGAAATGCCACAATAATGTGTGCACTTCCTGTTCTCTTTGACCCTGATGAAATGTATTTACAAATTCTGTAAAAAATAAATAAATAAATACATTAAAAAAAATGCAAATATTTCCATTCAGAAAATATTTCTCACTTTTTTTGAACCCCTCAGTCTTTCTCTTAAAGACAAATTTAAATAATCTCCAACAGTGACATCCTTCCAAGTTCTTGTAATCTATTTGCAAATTCATTCACATGCTGTAATGATGACTATTTCTGTCTGCCCAATTACACAAAGCTCACAGGAGTAATGAAGCGAAGGCCAACAGGCGAGCAAGAGGAAAAGTTTTTGTGTTATTCCCTGTTGTCTTTTGTTGAAAGACTAAGTGACACTTTGTGGAGGAATACAGCTTGTTTTCTTCACATCTTTGAAGACACTAATAAGCAAACACTCCATTGATTGGACAAGTTCTCTCAGGCTTCAAAGCCCCACACGCCCTTCATCGATCTGCTCCTCCCTCTTGCTGATCAGTCAAAAAGTTTGCACTTTTTACGTCTAGGATCCTCTCCCCTAATTCTGCAACCCTCCAGCCTCCAGGTCCCTGATGGGAAAAAAGACCTGGGCTCTCAGTCTCGGTACGCATCACCTCCTTCAGCAGCTCACTAAAAATAAAAACTGCTTCCTTCATTTACCTGCCCCACTCTATTCAGTAACTTAGAGTCAATTAGCACTCTGAACTGAGCCGAGTTAGATCATTACACTTGGAAAATGGTTCCCAAGCCCCATTATTGGGGTTAATGACTGGGAAGGCTATCAGCTGCATAGAAAGAGACACATTTATTTACACAAAATCATTGTGAGCTGAAGAAAAGACATTTTTTTAAACAACTGACCGCAGGCTATAAAGTTCAGCTTTGCTGGGAACAGTGTTCTAATGGCATTCTGAAAAAGGTCAGTACTGATTAGTTGCATCCAATCAGCATCCTTGTTCTGTTTAATTATATATGCAAATTACCCTCCTGACTCAGTGCCCAGCGCTAAAAACAGAATGGAAAATAAGTTATTTGAAGACTCTCCAAGTGTGTACACAACTCATTTAAAATATGCAATGTCTTCCAGTAGTAATAAAATAAAGCTTTGTTTGCAGAACTGCATCATTTGCTGAAGATTCAAGGTCCAGTGGAACGTGCACAGCCTTTTGTGGATCCTGTGCCAGTCACTGGCTTCCACTTCTGATAAAAGATATCTGTCCTTAGCTCATTGGTCTCTTTATTAACACTCCATAAAGAAAATAATATTATATATTCATAAAATAAAGACAGCACTTAATTAGTCATTCAATTAAGATCATCAAAGACAGAAACCTATGGGGATGTGGCGCAGCATGAATGGTTTTGATTTATCGTTTGAGGACAAGAGTACTGTATGGAAGTTACCCCTGTTCCACCGCTTCATCTCCCTGTTAATCTGGACAAGTTAACTGCATTCCTATGATGTTTAGCTCTTTGAAGGCTCAATGGATGAACCCACAGTAGGTGCTGTCACAGCAGGAATATGTAATAAAAGCAGCACCATCCTGCAGTTGTTTAAACACTGTTAGAGCACTGGACAGAAAGGAGAGCGCGGGGGGATCCTTAGGGGCTCGCTGACAAACTGGCTTCTTGATCCAAGCTTAATGCAAGGTTGCTCGCTCACTTCTCCCGCACTCAGCATGCAATAAATTAAAACGTGGCGTCGAACTCGACATTACTGCCCCTAAATAAATTATTAAAAGCTGTCTGGCCACAGTCAGGCTTTCTGAGGGCCCCGGGGAAAGGTGAGGCTGATTCCAAGTCAAGGAGCCTCAGGAAAGCATACCCTTCAGTAGGGGTGGGCGATAGAAACGATATACGATAGAAACGATATAAATTCGGCCAACGATAGAGATTTTGACTATACCGCTCTATCGCGATAGCGCATGTTGATGATGTCATCAAGCTGCACCTGTTTTGGTCGAAAGCATCGCAGCGGCTACAACCATTATCATCTGCAAATTATGCTGGGCGACAGTCATAGCAAAGAGATGAAGCAGTTTTGAAATATGGGGAAAGCCAAAAACTGCGCTTCCTCCACTTCCGTAACATCGATTCATTAATGTTGAATTCTCTCGCAGCTGTTCCAGTCCCATGTTGTTGCAGTATATTAATAACTAACCTCGTATTGTGGATGAATAATCTCAGTTGTTCTCCTGACTGAAGTTTGCTCCGTGTATAGCATCCTGCTATGCGACTGCATTTGTCCCTGACCACCAGAATCCCTCACGTTAACTTTTATCGAGTGGAAAAAAAGTTGGCGTTCATCCTCCAGCTTCACTGTGCTAATGTTATGCTAACATAGCTGTGTCGCTAGCATTCATGTAGCACAACATTATATACCAGGTAGTCCAACTTCAGTAACCCTGCAAACGTCACTGCTGTTTAGTTTCCTGTCTTCATTATGTTGGAAGTGGTAGCAGAGCTGTACGTTTTAATTAGTTACAAAAATCTCTCAGTCAGAACATGGTATGTCATGTTTAGGTGTAAACTAGCGAGCTAACTTCCTGTTAACTTCTAACTCAGTTAAATGTAATAACTTCTGTTTTCATGGACGCATGGATGTTAAACTTAATTGTTACACCTGGTAAAGCAGCAACGCTGATGATGTTATTAAAGATGAAAGAATTTAGACCGTTTTTAAATCTTAGTGTTCGTTTGACTTTGGGACCTGGGACCAGAATTCATACATAAGGCACACTCTAGGCCTGGAGCCTGGGGCTCGCTCGGGCCACTTCGGAGGTGGGGTGCCCCCGGCCTCTCGGCCTGGGGCTCGGTCACTCAGGCACGGCTGGCTGCCGGCGGAGCCCACGGGCGCGTCACTGCAACTCCCCCTGGCTTCTGCTCCGCGGCTGCTGAGTGAGCCCTCATCTGGGACTCTCCTCAGCTCTTTCTGGGACAGTGGCGCGGCTGCCCCTCTGTTGGTCTTTCTTGGTCTCTTGTGTTCTGGGGGCCTCTGGATGTCTGGAGTTTTGATCTCCTCCATACCTGCTTCATGCCCTGGAGGACGGGGCTGTGGCCCCCCCACACCCTCTAGCAGATCATTACATGAAGGAACCTTTTAAAAAAAAAAAACAAGCGCGCCCATGCTCACAGGTGTACACACGGGTGATCACACCCACAAACTACACCCTTTTTGGCTCCTACCTCAAAGCACACTGTGTTCTGTTGATCTTATGTGCTGCACAATAATGTTTAATATTTAGTATTTACTGTCATATTCCCATATATCATTGTGATGTTGTTTATTCTATTACTCTTGTTCTCTTCTGCTTGTTTTCTTTTTTCTTTCTCAGCAGGTGATCCAGGTGATTGATATATGCATTTTTTTATTTCTTTTTCTTTTTTTTTTTCTGCTCATTCTGTTGGTTTTTGTTTTTTGCCCTTCTCCCCCGTCCCTCTTCTCAGCTGTTTCTCTTTCCCTCTTTCTTTCTCCCCTTCTTTCCCCCAGTCAAGTCTGTCCCGTATTCAGTAAGTGAAAATAAAATAAACAATAAAAGGTGAATCAAATGGACCATTACGGCAAGGCTGGGATGGTCAATTTGGTAAAGTAAATCCGTTGGGCATCTTTCTTTGCCTTTAGACAACAATTCTGATGACAAAAGAGCCAAACGGGACAGGCAAAAAAACAAAACCAAAAAAAACCCAAAAAAAACCTTCTGTTTTCATGGATGCATGGATGTTAAACTTAATTGTTACACCTGGTAAAGCAGCAACGCTGATGATTTTATTAAAGATGAAAGAATTTAGACTGTTTTTAACTCTTAGTGTTCGTTTGACTTTGGGACCTGGGACCAGAATTCATACATAAGGCACACTCTAGATTTTTGAGAAAATTAAAGGATTTTAAGTGCGCCTTATAGTGTGGAAAATACGTTATACAGAAGAAAAGAATATATCGCGATATATATCGTTAACGCACATGTTTCAAATTATATCGCGATATGGATTTCAGGCCATATCGCCCAGCCCTACCCTTCAGCCAAGGAAGGGTGAAGTAGAGCACAGTTAAGCTAATGGTTGACTGGCGAGAGGGGAATGATAAAGTGTCAGAGGGTTATGAGGAAAAACGTGATAAGGAAGGAGGAAGACGTTTGAGGTTGTGTACTGGGTGAGTAGAACGTCCGACGTTAAACAGGAGAGCTACTAAATCGAATGATCCCAAAATGCAGCATGAGAAGTAACAAAGGAAGACGACACTTTAAGCTCGAATAAAAGTCCCTGGAGCAGGGTATCATTATGAAAACGTTCCCACTAGTACAACTATGCTGGTGTGTATGTGTGTGTCAGCAAGAGTCAAACCTGAAAAATAAAGATAAAGAAATTAAGAGTGCCTCATAGAGAAAACAAAACACTTTCATAAACCCAGCAAAGCCTGTCTGTTAAGGACTGGATTTAGCCAGAGAAGTACAGCACGCCCTGGAGTTCCTGTGCCCAAGAAAAGAAGGCAAAAAAATAAAGGTGTTTTGTCTTCTTGCCTAAAATATAGCCTTGCCAAAAGCTCGAACCTCCTCTGATGAGGAGAAAAGAGCTTGCAAGAGATTTGCTAGTTAAGTCACTTCTGTTCAGCCGATGGTAGCAGAGAAGCTGAAGCATCAAACGGACAGGGATTCGGCGCACAAGAGGGCCCAAGGATTTGTACAACCTGCACTTTACTCAGTCCAGCGTGGCTGAGGACTTGGTGAATAATGAAACCTCATCTTTCCAAGCAGTACAGAGACCAAAAAGATTATAACACCGGCTAACTCCATCAGAAGTGCTTAGAGTGTGCTTCTACTGTAATGTACATTTTAGATTATCTTTAGCTAAATAAAAATGTTTGACATTTTTTACACATTAAACCTTTATGTAGATCGGGCAGAGAACAAACCTTAAGGTCTCCATATCTCGACAATGTCCACAAAAAATCAATGCTCCAAAAAAGTAAAATAAAATAACCAAGAGCCCTTGAGCAGCCTCTGAAGAATATTTCTTTACAATAGATTACACAGGGACACACAACACCTAAAAAGCAACTAATCTAAACCATAATGGATTGCTGTGCTAAAAAAAGGAAAGAAAAGGAGAAGTAGGAATGCTAAGGCGGGAGATTAAGCGATACAACGGTGTCAATTAGCAGCAGCCTGCTATCTGCCATCAATCCGCACCCATTCATCATCTGTGTTCAATAAGCTGCTCAGTGCTGTCTAAGGACGGAGAGATAGAGTAAAATGAGGGAGTGAACCAAGATAAGAGGCTCTCCTTCAATCAGGACAGAATCACAACAAGGAAACTTCACCTGGATTTAGTCTTTTCTGAAGACGTTGCTCAAGGTGTGCAGTGAAAGTTGTGCATTCAGTTTATTGATGTCATATTGATGATACTCAGCCATCACTTTACTTCACACACTGTTTCCCCCCCTTTGACCACGCTGCAAGGACAGCAACTACGCGTGTCCTCCAAACAGACTAGGAAACACTACAAGAACAAGTACTCGTCCTTTGTGTACACAGCTGCCAGCATGTGCATCCTAAAGCAAGCATAATCCAGCACAATGCTAGCTCTAGTCTGTGATGCCTGAGAGCTGATGAGATTCCTGCTGCTGCTGCCACCTCTGCTGTACACTCCCAGCACTTCCCAGCCCCGCCACGAGCTCCACCTCCACCCCATCATCCACTTGTAGATCTAAGCTTCCCTTGATCTGCCCTCCTTATCTCCAATTTCCCAAACTTTGCTTTGAGTTGAGCTTGGTGCTTTCTTGTGAGAACTGCAGAGGTCTGAACCTTGACGTTGCAAATCAACACAGTTCATATTAACATATTCATCTTACATGAAAGAGTCCAAAGCTGCAACTTAACTATTTACATCGGGAACTATTTGATCAAAGAATGATTACAGATCTACAGAAGTGTCTGCAATTTGCTTCAATTCTGCTGGTTTGAAATACACCGGTAAAAAAACAAAAATACTGTAGTGATCAGGGTTGCTATCTGGATTGCAAACATCAGATTTCAAGTGTTAAATATATTTAAGTGTTACCAGTTAAATATAATTAGCTTGTAAAATGAATCTAATGTCAAAAGAGACAATTACTGCAAGGTATATATGAGGTATACACACTTCCCACTCACTCCCCCACTAAAGCAGAAATTAGATGTGCATGTCTTAATTTAAACACTGTGGGAGGGAGGCTGTGGATCTTTCCCTCTAAGACAACAAAACCTGTCAGGTCGCCACCTGGCCATGCATGCGGGTGTGATCAGAGTCACCTTCCTGATGCACAAACACACACACACACAAGTGCAAGACATGCACAGTTTTAGCCTGACCCCTGCAGAGTGACTAACAGGATTTCATTCCAGAGACACGCCAGCAATCATTACATGGCTCTTACACAATTAATCCTTTAGCAAAGATCGCCTGTTTAACCTTGGGTCTGCCAATTTCCCATCAACCCCTTCTGTTTCCACCACCTGCCCTCACTGCAGTTCTTCAAGTCAAAACACTCAAATGGTAAAAGTTCAAACGAGAGGGAGGGAGGAAGAAGGAGCATGAGAGACGCGAGTGCGCTGGGGTGAAAAAGCAAATGTGGTTGTGTGATCCAAACATCCAACCAAAAGAAGGCTTGTTTGTGGGATGAAGCGGAGGCAGAAGGGAAGTCAAGTAAAGGAAGGGGAACTGGACAAGCTGACAATGTGTGGTAAAGGCCCAAAACAGCATGATAAAAAGTGTAAAAAAAACAAAAAAAAAACAAACCCAAAACAACAACAGAATAAAAGGGGCATTCAGTCACATCCAAGGACGGCTCAGCCAAGCCTCATCTCAGTTACAGCCAGGGCACAGGTCCAAGCTCTCTGGAATAACTGAGAAGTCTATCTGACCTGGCGCTGCAAGGATCCGTGTGTGCATTTGTGAAAGATGTAAAACTGCTTTGATGGCAGCAAATTCATCAGTGGTCTAAAATGTGGCAAAGATGTAAGCTTGGGGGTCCCTTGCTGTTTTGTCCCTTAAAAGAAAGAGCTTAGATATCATGTTTATGAAGTGATTTCACAACCTCTAAGATGAGAAGGGAAAAAAACACTAACAAGGCAATTTCAGTTTAGCTTATGTGTTTGCTTCCATCCCAAGTGACAAAATGAAATATATCACAGGTCTATTTCAGCTGAATGTCTAAAACAGCTGTTACATGAAGTGCTCCAAATGCAAAACACTTTATGGTTATGATGGTTTTAAAAGCACCTTAGCACAAAGAAAATGCCAAAATGCAGCTACTAGCAAACTAGCACTCATGGTGTTTGTGGCATAACATTTATACCTAAAGTTACATCACAATATGATTACATATCACCATACCTATCGTGATATCGGCCAGTTGCGGTTATCATGATCATGCTGTAGTAGGCATTCAGGAACTGACCCCCAGATTTGTATTTTGTTTCCTTTTTTTATTTTATTTTGTCAACTTCAATGGCAAGCGTCTCATTTTATCCCCCCTCCCTTCCTCTGTACTCCCAGAATCAAACCTTCCTCCACCGCGGATCTACCGGAATTACGCAAATAGCCTGTGTGGATTCAAAACCTTGGCGCCGCAAGGTGACTAACTAAAGAGAGAGCATCAAACTCCTAATGATGCAGCTGGGAATGATGGGCCCTTAATCTCTCCTCCTCTGGTGACTGATCCTGAGCCAAATCTGGGCTTCTCTTCCTCTCTCATCTCTTTCACGCTTGGTCTCCTGGTTTCAGACGCTTCCATTATTTCCCACCCCAGACCTGCTTTTCTCCCTCTTCCCAGAAGTCCCCCCCCCTACTTCCCCCTCCTGCACCACCCTCCGCCGATGTGCCCTTTTGTTCCTTCGTACCAGCGCCTAGAAACGGGACAAACCTTATCCAAGCCGCTTGACAGACTCGAGGCTCGATTGCTTCCCGACAGGGCATCGCGACCATATTTTCCCACTCGGAACTGGATATTAAGTGACAGATGGAAACCCCAGTTCAACCCCTGGCAACATTTGACACCAGCTTAATCTCTGGAAAGGCAGATATTCCCATCCAAATTGGCCAGGAGATGTTTGGAAAACTCGGATAATTTCTTACATATGCCATCAATTACATGCCGTAACACACAAACACACTTGCGCACACACGGAATCACATACCACATGTGTTTTCCTCGTCATTCATAGCCTGGAGTCAGATTAGGAATCCAACATCCAGAAAGTCAATCTCAACATGGAATTCATGGCAGGCCTCAGCAAATCGAAAATAAATAAATTGTGCAGATTTTAGGTCAGTAGCCAAGGAGACAAGGGGAAGGAGGATAATAAACAAAAAGGAAAAGGAGGAGAAACCACTTGGAGCCTATAGGACAAACCAAAACGATGAGCTTCGGAGAGGGTTCGGCAATCATAGCTGTGGTTTGATTATTTGGACAGCGGGTGTGACCATGAGAGACGGGGCAGAGAGGAGGAACCGAGCGCTGCAGAAGCAGATTAGAGGTAGTCTGCCGCATTCGGCGGGTGGTGGGCGGGGTGTGGGGCAGGGGTGGGTTTGCTGTGATGGTGTAACTCTGGAATCCCAGAGGGGGGCTTGTTTGCAGCGCCCCTCCCCTCAGCCTCTGGATCACTGTCAGCATGAGTCTGTCACAGAGGGCTGGCGACTAGAATGGGGGGGTGATGCAGTGCGCGGCGGAGGCTCCGAGACGAGCGCTGCCAGAAGCTCAGTTCATGTGAGGTCTACTGGAGATTTAGGGAGCTGGACAGGGGACATATGCTCCACATCCGGTCAGGCTACCAGTGCAAAGCGTACTAACAACCCCCCGCCCCCGGACAACTTTTCTCTAAAAACTGTCTTCATGTGCAACCGCAGGTTTTCCAAACCAACACAAATCCCCCTCCCCATGCCCCCCTTTTTTCCTCCATCGCTGACTTTCTCTTGGTTTCTCTTGTGCAGAAACAACTCTGCCCAGGGCTGTTGCAATGGAAGACTACAGGCTTAGCAGGATTCTCTAACTGTTTTAGGAAAAATACTCAGTGTCTGGTGGGACTTTAGTTGTGGGGTGTGGAAAGTGGATTAGAAAATAGACCCTTCAAACCTGTTTGGCAAACTTGTGCTTCATCTTCAAACTGTATAAATATCTGCACTGGCCCTAGAAAAGTAACACAAGATTTAAACTCTTCTGCTCTCACTCCTATGCCTTCTCTAGTTGTGGCACTTTGAAGCAAATGAAACTACTCCTCATCTTGGCAGGAAAACCCCATCACTTTCTGAAGGAGCCCCGTACCCCAAAGGCACCTCTCACTGGAACCTCTCTCCGAAAAAGCCTTTGTCGTACGCATAGATAACACCTCGCGGAGCTAACACAGTCTATCACAATAACTGCGACTGCTTTTCAAATATGCACTCGGTCAAATGTGATTAAGTCCCCTCTGGGGATGTTTTTATGGCCTTGCGCCAACCTACGGGTAAAAAGAATTGGGCTTATTTTGTGGGCAACGGCGTCAGAGAGCTAGAGGACAAGCCGCAAGAACAGGCTGATGGAGAAATCCCCGCCAATTTACTGCTAACCTTCAACGGGTCAAGTGATAAGGTGAAGCAAAATGTATGTGTTTGTTACAAAGGATCCATTGTGCTGCTGGATAAATCTGTCAGGAGACTTGAGCTAATCTAGTAACTTTACTATTTTTTCTCACAGTCAACACAAATACTGTGTGTTGTGTTGTCTATTGTAGTCACACATGTGTGCATAAGGGCTGGATGATCTGGCATCTGATGTTTATTGTGTGTGACCTGGTTGTAATAACCTATTCTGAATGCTTGCAACTGCATTTTAGAGTCATTTTTGGCTGAGCTGAAGCCTCTCCTCTTTCTGGCGCACACGTGCACACAGCAGATAAAAAGATATAACATTTGTATGATTTTAAAGGCACATAAAACTTACCAATTTACTGTTGTTGTTTTTTTGGGGTTTTTTAAACCCGCAGTAAATGTGGGAACATTTTTTTGCTTTTGATGACTTAATTCAAGTGTCAGTCTACATCAAGCTAACAGCCATTATTATAATGTTAATGTTAGCGGGAAGAACTTCCCTCTGGCAAAATAAAGATGGAGAGCCGAACGTTGGGTCCACACAAACAGAGTCACCTCGGAGTCAGAAGAGGTTTGAGAGCCAGAGCTCACGGTTAAACACAAGCCCACATCAGAAATGTGCGGGTCAACCAGAGTACACAGACAAGATGCCCTCCCTATCACTCCAAAGCAAAGACAGAGCTTCCTCTCATCCCACAGTGTGGGATGTGGAAAAACTCTGAGTTGGAGTTTACGCGAAGAGCATTTTTCATGACAAGGGTGATAACAGCGGTAAACACAAGTGAGACAAACGGGGGAGGGGGAACAGAATCTGTATTGGTTTGCTATTGATGACAGCGTGTTGCCGTTAGGGTGTTGAATCAGAAATTAATGGCAATAAAAGAGCAATAGCTCATTTACAAGCGAGTGGATACAAGACTACCTGATTTCCTGAGACTATTGACTATGGGTGAAAAATGCAGAGAGAAAATAGAGCAGGCGCCTGCTTTGTGAGCATGTGAGTATATACGTGAACGTGTGTGTGTGTGTGTGTGTGTGTGTGTGTGTGTGTGTGTGTGTGTGTGTGTGTGTGTGTGTGTGTGTGTGAGGCTGAGAGAGTAAAAGACTCTTTTAAGCTCACTTTCAAAGCTGCGAGCAGATCATGAATATTTAAAATGAGAGCAGAGAGGATATCTGAAATACAGTTTTGGTAGCGAGCCTTTTTTTGCATGCTAAATTAGCAGAGAGTAAATTTTCAACAAGAGGCCACGGTACAAATATAAATAGTGTCTTTGAAGATGTGGCTATTCACTAAGAAGTGTGGTTTTTATCGCAAACATTTGTTGGATGAATTCAAAATTTGGGGAAAACTTGCGTTTTCAGTGGCAAGGAAAGCGCCCTGGAGAATGTATATATTATGAATGCAGATTAAAGCCTCTTGGCTGGATCTGAATGGGAGAGGTGTTTGATGCATTGCTGCGAAGGAAGCAGGGAGTGGGCAGAGCTGAAGTTTTGTTTTGTTTTTTTAAGAGGGGGGGCGGTTTCTCTTTAATTTAACGGGTGTGGTCCCTCTTCAGAGGCTGCATATGTAGCTGCTTGCGTTCAGACACAGGTCACTTTTACGTTAACGTCCCCCCCGCGACTTCATTCAAACAAACCCACACTAGGGCATATCTTCCTTCCGCTGAAGTGTTAGCACTCCTCCAATTTTATTTCTGTATCATGTACTATTCATGCTGTGTTGTCTTGCTCTGCAGGTGGCAGGGAGGAAGAGGAGGATGCAGATGAAATATGGATTATCTCCTCTCAGTGTCTAGCTAAGCCCCACTCTGCTGGCACCACAGCTTTTTCAATGTAGCTCCCCTCCCACTTAGCCAGCCAGCTGCAGGTCTAGCATCTGGCTACTAACCCCCCGCTTGCCTTTAATCAACCGAAAAGTCACACAAACGTCTCTATCCATCTCCCACCCGTGATGAAACGCCCCCCTCTTCTCTGTATTGGCTGCTGTTTGGCGCTTTCTGTGAAAAGGAAATGCTGACTTCTGAAGATTTAGGTATCCAGTAAACAGGATCTTGACCTAAAATAGCTGGTAGCTAGAAGAGGAGTGATGACAGCCTACAGGCTGCACATACTGTGACACGGAAGGTCAGGGCAGTTTGCATGACAGATATCATCAAAACCCTGCTGAAGACACGACTCCCTAAAGGAAGGAAGTTTCAGCCCAACACTTCAAACTCCTCGGAGGCATCAGGCTGAGCTGCGCATAATCCTGAACCACACAACTATACAGAGACACTCACGTAGCCGCTGTATATGGTGAGAATGACAAAACATGTTTTTGTTCTTTCAGGAGAATACCACAGTTTGATGGCCGACAGGTTAATAAGATTTAATAATTATTGTTAATAAGACAATAAGTCTGCATAACCCATAGACTATAACTGTGCTGTCACCCATTGGATACTTGGGCTTCGCAATTCGACCTTTTATTGTGTTGGCCCTGTCACACATATTTTTTGGAACTATAAGTAACCATATCTGGACCAGTGGTGACTTTTCTCATTGTGAGTCTTCATATCATCCAAATGGATGAAATCACATCTAGAGACCAAACTGTCACCATGAAGTTGGGAATCTTAACATGGCAGTCTATGGGTCACTCTTGGCCACTAGAACTGCTGCTTGAGGCACTTCCCTTAATCTATTTTTTTTTGTTTTCCAGACTGTTTGATGAACAAAAGTACCATTACCTAGTCAAGAAAGCTGTTTTTTTTTTAAAATCTATTTATTCCATCATTGTAAGAGGTGAAGAGGAGCTGGGGTTTGGTTGATTGCACTTAATGAGATGGGACTTGACTGTGAGAAGTCAAAGAAATCATATTTACTTCAATGTTTCGCTTACTGACCTCCTCAGCATTCATTTGTTAAAAACATTCAGAGAGGACTTGAACTCTCAAGTCATTTTTATTACTTTATTTTGGGGGTTGGCTATGAAAGAAAATTAAGAAATTACCTGCACCTGGAATTACCACTTAAGCAAACACGTTTAACTGACATACAGCTTAATAGAAGTAGGAACCTGTGTTAGAGCTCACTGATACAAATGAGGAGTTTTTGTGTTGCAATCATTCAAGATTTTCTGTTCTGGCCAACCTACAGAAGTGTCATGACCACTATAATAAGAGAAACACACGATTATATAACTCACACTTACACAAACTCCTTTGTGGCTGATTTTGAGTGGGTACTCATTTAATCATATCCCTGGGAACCCCCAGGAACCTCCTCAAAACCCCCCTGGGGATGTCCAGGTTTCACTTTTCTTCAGATCTACACCACAGCTATATTAACCCAGGGGAACGTAGGTAATCTAAAAGCAATTACGCAGCCATAAGAACAACAGCCATCGTCGGACACTTCAGTGAATGGTGCTTCAGGCTAGTCCGTGACCTGAAGAAGAGACTGCAACAACAAGCTTAGATCCCCTGTGCCTTCCTGTCTACCACTCTGATTATCAGGAACACTGAGAGATTTGTGTGTTTGTCAGACAGAGGATGTCCGGTGCACGCCAGCCATCTGATTTAGTATTTAGTATTTAGTATTTATTTATTTATTGTCATTGTCAAGAACAATTAACACAATTCTCATGCCGTGCCACTATTCCAAATCAGTTTATCCTAATCACCCTCTCATAATTGCCCAAAATATTGGTACTTTTCTGGTCAGGATACAGGATACAGTTGTTACTCACTCTGATGACTCCATCTAAACTAAAAAAGCCACTGTTCATCAAAGCCAAACACCAAATGTTAGTGTTCAAACAAATAAAAATATTCATAATAATTGGGTCTGGATTTAGACTCGTTCAGGTCATAGGATGAGTAAGGAGAGTTCAGTGTGTGCATGTGTGCGCTGATCCACAGGGATATCCCTGACAACCATGTCAGCTCCCCTGTAAGAAAGCCAACTTTAATGAGCATCCTCCCCAGACTTTCATTGCAGCTGGGGCAGAGGTTTACTGAGGCCGCTCCATCTGGGAAGTTACCTCTACTGTTACCTTTGCACCAGCTGGCAGGACCTGCATTATGTGTGTGCGTGGGTGCAAATGCCTTGGGTGAGACGAGGCCCCTTTTCTCTAGCCCACACAGTGAGAGCAGAGTCCACTCAAGGGGAGTGGGCCTCTGTCTGAAGGCTTAAAATAGAGAAGAGGGTGTGAGATGACTGCAGCCAGACCAACAGTGTGGAGAGCCTTTTGTCAGGAATGGGAGTGGGAGGGGGTGCGGCATTCAACAGCTCTCACTGCTGTGCATTGAGTTCTACAGCGTGTGAACCCAAAAATAACTCACTACAGTGTTGGATCCAGATCCAGAACCATGTACTGCACAGACTCAGGCGTGCAAGTCCTTTATAGCTACGGAGAGACAGGCTGGAAATTGTTCCCAGACGGAATTTACAAATTTAAAATGCTTGACTCGCCGAATGAAGACAGACATTTGTTGATTTTACTTAAGCTGGACCTATTATGGTTTTCCTTTGTGTCTGTCAGATATACACTGTTGCAATGGTGGATGTTCATGTAAGCCTCACGGTAAGGCTAAAGCCTGAGCTTTTTATTATAAATGCTTGGTTTCTGACAGGTTTTTAAACTCTCAGCTCTGTGTGATGTCAAAGAGAGAGGACAATCTTAATATGGTCATCTCAGGATCACAGAAACCCCACCCAACTACTGACCAGGGTTTCTGTTTATAGAGGGCAGCCAATCAGAAGAAGGGCGTGACAGTGGATTTTTAAACAGTTTATTACTAACAGAGGATGAATTATAAGAAGAAAAGAGATTATTTTAATCAAAGCTATTCTCCTAAAATGTCCAAGAATTAAAATGTGGAGCTGGGAATGAGCATTATAAGTTACCTTTAAAGTGTGCTAGCAGCTCTTTATATCAGGGTGAGCCAGCTTTGACAGCATATTTTTAGAGACCGAGACTCCTCAAGCTGCTGAGTAAAATCAGGCCACAGAGGAATCATTTGCCGAGTAAGAGATCATTTTTATGATTATTATAATAATCATAAAACTCTCTAGCTGTGGTCACAGAGGAAGACTGACTGGCCAATATCTCATGTTTAATGAAAGTCTCGTTGTATCGGCTAACATGCTGATCTTGTCTAACACTGGATATTTCTGTCAGCAGTGGCCAAACAGTAAGGCAATCTTGTCTCCTCTCAAACACACACAGCTGTGCACACAAGCACAACACAAACACACACACACACCACTGCCATGGTACTTTTATTTGAGCATTTTTAAAAAGAAAAAAAAGAAAAAAAGAATTTACTGGACAGTGACAGCCTTTTCCAATAATCCTCCATGAGAAAGAGCTGTAAGAAAAAGCAGGCACACAATCGAAAGCAAATCTTTCTCTGGGAAAATGCAATATAACCACGGGGCTTTTTTGTCAGCTTTACACTGCCAGAAAAGACGCAGATATGCAAGTTTTCTCAAAAGGTCCTAGTCAGCTTTTCACACAGGATTGCAGAGGTCACAAAAGCACTGCGTAGGAACTGACTTGGAGGGTTGGACCGACACCAACAGCATTAACCACAATACATGCTAACATCCTGTGCTTTTGTGCCCTATAGCATTGTCCTCTTCCTTCATGCCTCAGCAGGAATGTGAGCATTTATACACAAAGAAGGTCTGTGGCAAACTGCAAACTGTTAAGGAAACATATTGAAGCGACAGGAATGCGTGAATACAAACTGTGCACGAAGAAACTGTGCGTGCATTTACAGTCAATACAAGTGGGGAGGGGCTGAAGCCGATGCCACCAGGGTGAGAGGCGGGGCACACCCTGGTCAGGTCGCCAGCCTGTTGCAGTCCCAACACAGAGAAACAGACAAACGTTCAAACTCCCGTTCACACCAATCTCTATCGTTTGGTCTTGATTTTGATTGGATGTAATGGAACCCAGTGGTCTAATGGCTTTTGTCAGAACACTGGGAAAAATTTAATTCGGTTATAACATCATTTACACAAAGGGACAACATAACAAGACATTACCGAAAAAACAAAAAATAACTGTCTACAGCACAACATCTTCACTGTTACTAAGCAAAGAGAATTGTTGAACATTTCAAGGCCCTTGGAAACTTCTTCTACTGAAAATTCTTTGCACGCTTCCTTAAAATGAGTTCACTGACCGAGTTTGGGTTTGATCGATCAAAGCACTGAAGACCTCTTCTTCTGCCTGACGGCTTTTGTTGCTGGCTTTGATTGTCTGTGACAGACAAACACTTTGGAATTCAAAAAAAATCAACATGACAGCTTTTGAAGGTTGAAAACGCTAAATGCATAAAATTCACATGACTGCTTGTTAAAATAACAAAGCGTCCTTCCAAAATCAGTGTGCCAACCTTTTACAGCGCACTTCTACAGGCTGCTAAAGACTCCAATGGCAGACGAACAAAGAAGATGGAAATGAAAATTGTGCTTTTTCTGAGCAACAGGAAAGTAATTTTCCCGGGATACTAAATATTTTCTGCCCCTCACCTTATTAGTTTGCTCAATTTATGAGATATCAAGCAACTTTCTAAATAGCTTACAGCCACAGAAGAACGTTGTTCAGCATTAATGAGCATTTGCTCAACACCCGAATTCTCTGTTGCTCGCTTCAGCCATGCAGGTAGTTTAATGAAAATAAATTAACGTTCGAGAGCTGGTTCGGAGCATGGAGAGAAAACCCATCCTGACTTCAAAAGGGACTCACACCATCTCTGAGAGTGAGAGATCCCCAGACTTCACTGCAATTACTCCGAGCATCTGCGCATATCGCGGGCTGCAGCAACCTGAGCGCTGCGGAGCATCGCAGTGAGCCCAGTCCCTCTGCCATGGGACTTTCAGCAAATAAATAAGATACGTAAGAATTGTTTCACTTCTAATTCGGGACTGCAGCTGCACCCTCATTTCATTAGAATGAAATTCTGACTGAGACAAAGAGGAACAGGACAAGGCCATGAGTACTGCGTGCCAGAGCAGTTAGATAGATAGCAGGCAGGCACCATCCAATAACAAAATGAATCCTCAATCTTATTTTCTGTCCCTGGAAGCATTGGGGTTGTGTTTTTCTTTTTCAGTCGTAGCAGATTTTTATCTAACCACTAAACTGCTGCAAACGTATCAACTGCTTGCTGGAATGCCCCCGTCATGGTGAATTTTTCACATGAAGCCTATTGTTGTCTGCCCCACTGGGGCCTCAGCAAATGGCCCAATGAGGGAGAAAACACTAAAGCAGATTCCACAGACCAAAGCCCATTAGTCCACCGGCCTAGGGAAGAAACTAGGCAACATCTCAGAATGATGAAAACAACTTTTTATGTCCAGTGATGCAGTGCACAAAGGGTAAAGAAGGATGATATCTGAAGACCTCAGTGAAAGCTTTAGAATGCTTCAAAGAAGGAAACGGCCTGTTTCAGATTATCACCAAGGGATGCGAAGACAAACTGCATGCAACTTAACCACATATGATTTGGCACACACTGGGAAAGCAAGAAAGACTCGTTTTGTTTATGCACCACTTACCGTGTCGCCAAAACAGACCGCCACCCCAAAAGCCTCAAAAACACAACCCCGACAAATTCTTCCACATTTGATGCCCACACCAAAAACAAGCTCTCACGGTAAGACTGACCCGCTGTCACAGAAACGTTTACTGTAACCGTGCACCACTAACTGGAGCCATATCTGTCTGTTTTCGTTGGGAATGGTATATTATAATGTTTTTCACCGATGTGTAATGGACCGGTTCTTATGTGTCAATGTTTGTTGCTGAAGGAGAATCTGTTTTAAACAAATCAAAACTAAACTCCTCTTCTATTTTTCTATTTTATTTATTTATTTTCTATTCTATTTTTCTGTTCAAGAGTAGCAGGGCTGATCAACCTTCATTTGAGCAAACTTTCTTCTGATTGTGTCCCCTTGTATAAACAAAAAGGTCTCAGTAGTAGAAGGGTCAGATCCAGGGTGGCCTTGTTTAAACTTTGTTTTATAGCATTGTCCTCTTCCTTTATGCCTCAGCAGGAACGTGGACATTTATATGTGTTTAACATGAGCATCCGCCTTTGCAACAGTTTATATACATATATGAGAAAAAAATAAGGAAAAGCATATGAGGTTCCATGTAAAGTCACGTGTCAACACCTGGGGAAGGAAAAGCAAAATAAAAGATGAGGCCTTCAGTTAGTCTGGAAAGCAGACAGCCTTGAATCACCAGTGGCCATTTAGCAAGTCAGCGAAGTACCTCCCTGAGCAACAGCAATGCTGCTCAGCTGCTTCGCTGCCCTTCAGTACATCGCACCACAGGAACAGGACAATCATATCTGACACCTAAGTACTTTAGTTCAGCAAAGGAGACACCTTATCAGCTGAGGCCACCAATCCTACCAACACTACCTCACTCTCCATCTGCTCCGGCTTGATGACGAGCTTGCACAGCAGAATGATGGCTACAAATCTGCGTACATTTAGTAGGTGAAAGAGCACTTAGTAGTTTGCACAGCCCTGTTGCTGACAACAGTAAATTTCCTGTGCGTGTTTCTCAAAAGTCAAAGTGCTGCGAGGCGCTACAAATGCAGCTTTTTATGCTGCCCACCACGTGCTGAGCCCACTGCTATTTTGTCTTGAAAAACAAGGGCTCTGGATTCCTAACATGTTGTGGAGATTAGAGAGGTATTCGGTGGAATTCCAGACCCCATATGGTGACAAGGTCCTCACATCTCCCCTCTATTAGAGGTTTGCTTGCCTTGCCAGGAGTTTCAGAAATTGATCCAGAGCCAAAATAAAAGATTAGGCAACAGAGGGGTGCAAAGAGAAGGCCAGCAGCATGGAGCAAAAGTAATACTTGATCTGAATTGTTAAACAACCCCTCATGGCCTGCTCTGAGACTCAGGCCAGGACACTGAAGTGGATAATGTGGCAAGGAGAGGCAAAGAGGGAGGGACTGTTCACATGGATCATGACTCATTTGTGGTATTAGACCACTGCTGTTCCCAGTTTCCCAAATCACCTCTTTAAATTTGTGGGACAGCACACAATGAGTCACCTTCAATGAAAAGATGGTGGCATTCCTGTTGCAATCCGCAATAAGTCCAGGAGAATGAGCAATAAGCTCCTATTATGCAAATCTCTGGAGTTTTACAGGAAAAGCCCCACCATGACTCCAATCTGTAGGACCTTTTACCTGTGCGAGTGTTTAGCGACGTCGAAGAGGATTAGCAGCTAGGATGGAGTGCTCACTGAGCCAGTTTCCTGGAGCACAGAAGCATCTGTAATCTGCATCCACAACGTCTCCCACTCCTCCCATGCTCCATGGAGGCTTTGCTGGAGTAACAGCTAAACAGATTCTGTGAAATTAAGTTTGTGGCTATTATATTTCATCACACACGTTATTTAAGTGACATCCAAAAAACTAAACAGCAGATATCGACATTAACCGTCATCTCTGCTGGATGCCAGCTTGGCATCAAACAGACTGAAAGAGGCATGAAAGAGATTCATTCTTTCAGGCCACAGCCTTCTGAGTGGTGTCACCAACATCATAGCAGCCTGTTGCATCATCACGGCTGCCCGGGTGGAGAAAGCTGATATTAGAGACAAACAACACAGTGCTGACTGATTGAAACTCCAACATCCCCATTAATGAGGCACGTTCCAGAGGCAGGCAACAATTAAGGCTGCTCTGCCTGCCAGGGATGACAGAGATCCACAAGCAGCCAAAGGCTCATCGTTCAAAGAAGCCAAGCTGGAATTCCAAGCCAAAAGAAGTAACTTCTAGAAGGAAAAACAACTCTGTAAAAATAATAATGATAATATTGACTACAGTAAATCTGCAGCATGAATACAATGCCTTCATTGTGAAACATGAATGAACCAAAACGGCATTTTAAGTTAAAAAAAAAAGAAAAGAAAAAAGAAAGATGAACTTGAAGAAATTCAACCATGTGCAAATCATCAATTTACGCACTTCCAAGTTTTAACAGATGTGGCAAAGACAGATAAGTTCTTGAGTAATTAGCCAAGGGACGATTAATGCCGTATTTCAGGCAGTTTATATCATTTTTTACCTTCTCCGTGTCCATGTGGGACAGAACTGTGTCAGCTCACAATGACGATTAAGTCTGCCTGTGGTAGATTTCTCTTGGATACAAGTTTCATGCATACTCCTCTGAGAGGAAACAGGATCTTCAGCACTGTGGAGAGGGTGACCCACTTCACAACCTCGTTGCACAATACTGCAGTGCTGCTCGCAAAGTTGGCAACTCTGCCAAATATACACAATACCCGGGAATTCATACAGAGCAGCTCCAGTAACATTAGCTCAGCATACTCAAATTGCACAAACAGCAACGTGGCGCCTCTGCATCGTTAACATACCGAAGAAACCTCGTTTTAAACTCTTTTACATGTCAGCTTGTCCCCTGAGAGGTTATCTGCAATGAAATGGAGAAGAAAGTCTTTCTGTATAGCACCTGCTGTAAACTCTGCACATTTCTGCAACCCCACCCCCGCCCCCCAAAAACAAAACAGGGCATATCAGCATAATGTGCTGAAGTCTGACTTTAAGCAAACCTCTGGGAGATCAGGTGCTGCAAACTGGCACCAAACAGCCAAGGTTTGGGATTTCAAACTCTCAGGAAGAGAGATTACTCAAAGCACTGAGGACGTCTCAAAATGAACAGCCATGGCAGGAGAGAGGCAGAAGCATTTGGCCGAAGGCGAACGTTAATTAGCTAAGTTGGAGAGAAAAGCTGCGAGCCCAGAGTGCAGCGCGGCAGCTCGTGGCATCTGGGCTCCGGGGCTGGAGCACTGGAGACATCATGCCAGTCTTGCTGCCTGCAAGCTTCAGATTGCAGAGCGTGGACGGAAGCCTGCAATTCTGAAATCGGTCTCTGTGCACGTGCCCGCTGTGTTTTCCACACAGCGACGTGGCAGAGGTTACAGGAGACTTCTCTTTGAAGACAGTCCCTCAGATTAAGTATCCAACTGCTGCGATGACCATATTTCAGAGAGATCTGTTGGAATAATTCAGGACTATTTGAAGAGCTGAGGCAATTTGTCATTGCTAATATAGCGGAACATGAACATATTTGCATATTCATCATTGAGAAAACTGCAGCACTCCAAAAAATAAAGTACTAATGAATTAGAGCTGATATACAGGGTGAGTTTGTTGGTTTATTTATTTATTTTTTTTGAGGAGGGGAGGGGGTGTTTAGTTTTTTTACAGCTAGGGTTAAATAACAAAACAGGAAGGAAAAAAAATAACAAAAAGAAAGAAACGGACCAAAGAAACATCTCATTTTGGCCAAATTGTATGTTAAAAGCACTGCAAATAGAACGGAAATAACACTGCATTTATAGTGGAAGCACAATGTGTTGTGATGTGTGAACACTATCAGATAGGGACTTGTTTTTTTTTCCTGTCTGCAATCACCGAGCTGGTCAAAAATAATCTCACAGGACTTTAAAATAGCATCATGCCGTACACTTCTTTGGCAGATTTAAAATGTAATTGATTTTCCCATTTGATTACTTTCTTTGTGCAACTTCTCCAGTGCACACAACATGCGTCACAGTATACTGGTGTCCTATCTGCCCGTACCTACATGCGTCAGCACTCCAGAAAGCCAACAGTTTTATTACAGCTGCTGTGCCAGATTGGCACGTTCCCACTAACATACCACAGCTGCTTCTGCCAGTATGGAATTTCCACTGTCAAATCATATAGTGATACAAGGAGGATCTTAATGTTTGTAGTCCCATGATTGAAGACCACAGAACTAGAGTACAGTTTCAATTCAACTTAAAAATGTTTCCATTCTATAAAAGATTTGAGGATCTGAGATCATTTCTGCAGGTAATTATAGAAGGTAGTAAAAGCACTCAGCACCCTTTGCTTTCATCACCATTAGCAGTCCAAGATTTTAACAGCGCTGTGTTAAAGTCACAACATGAGTGGCGTGAGAACATGAAGGATTGAGGAAAGGGCGCACTTAGTCTGGTCTCCTGTGACTTTTTTCTCGCCGGTAAGTGACGAATATGCGATGGCCGAGCAGGGCACTGATTCGTGTTCTGCGGGCCAGTTACAGACACCGGCAGCCTTAATTAGCACCAGTGTTTCAGGGACATTATACTTGAAGGGCCGAGGACAAGTGTCACATTGAAAACAGGGGGAGGTTGGCTATGGCTTGAAGCAGACTGAGGAATGAGTGCTTGCTCCCCAATGAGAATTCAAGTCTGGAATGTAGCTGCTCCTTGACACTGAAAATACTCCCTGCGTGTCCCTAGTGGCTCAAACAACAGAGTCCACCCCTCACACTGCAGACACACAGTCAGATTTAGGAGGGACTGAGCACCAGAAAGCAGACGAAAAGCGGGTTTTATTGGATTAAGCCCTTCTTAACTGTACTTGAATATGACGGAAAGAATTCGGGAACTCGAGGAGGTCTGTGTCAACAGGCGCTGTTTGCTTAACTTCGAGATCCTTGCAGGGTTTAGTGCACTCTTTCTGACACATCCTAAATCCTAAGAGGTAAAAAAAGAAAAGAAAAAGGGCCTAAATACAGCTGCTGACAAACCAGGATGTTAAATTGAAATTCTCTTTAAATCTCCAAGGATCCAGAAAGGTAGCTGGGAAACCAAGAAAAAGCCACAGGGAAATAAATACCCATGTGAGTGTGATGGTGATAGCAGCCAAAGGTCCATTTTGGGAAACTGCTCTAAAAACACCGGAGTTTAGATGTACTTGCAGTTTCAGTCTCCACAGCTGTACTAGTTCTGTTCTAGAAAGTCTGCAAGCACAGATAAAAACAACAGCTGCATTCGCCCAGAGGTTAGAGCTATTATTGCCACTGTTTTTTGGGGTTTTTTGTTTTGTTTTGTTTTGTTTTTTGGGTGGGGGTGTTTATTGAGATGTGAAAAGCACAAACGCTGATGGAAAAAGGTGCTTTAATGGCTCAGTAATTAATGCACCCAGGCCATCAGACCATGACTGCCCACTCTGTCAGACACTGACACTCTCCCAATACAGCAAAAATGCAATTTAAGCTGCTACATGTAAAACACCACATCAGTGTTTCATTACATAATGAACTGTGATAGCCGAGTCATGCTGGCTGTAAACAAATGAACCGCTACTGAGAAAAGTGGTTTATCTTTCTTAGCTTTCTCTGTGTTCACGTTGAAATTCCCTGGGTGTGCAGAAAGAAAGTCAATGCACTTTATTTCATGTCTACTGTGGCTCTACCAGCCTGCAGCTGACAACCCTTTCTCTGCAACTTTCAGCTGCCCCCTCTTCAAAAAAGAACATGCAGACATGATGTCCTATTACTAAACTAAAAGCTTGCTTGGCTGGAGCAACAGGATACTGGCAACTCTAAAAGCCCGCTCCACAGGGCCAGGATTGTACTCTCTCCAACCCAGTGCAGAGTGTTAAGTACGGCACCTTGCGTGGATGGCTGGCACCTGTCCCTCTGTATCTGCAGACCCGGTTGGCACAGATCAACACTGCGCCATGCTCCACTTCACAGCCTATTACACATACCAAACAAATTAAATATGAGTGGGAGGGAGGGTGTGTGATGGGGCAAGATGGTATTTCTTTTTTTTGGTGAAGCCCCAGTAGTCAGGGGAGTCCACGCATGCAATAGAGGTTCATTAGACAGCTCAGTCGAGCCTCGTGGAATGTGCGAGGAGGCGCATCGCTCCATTGTTCAGTAGCTGCTCCTCTGGGAAAGGGGCTGAGCATATATCAAGAGTTGATGAGGAGATGTGGAACAATGCTGTGCCATCATACGACAGGCAGCTCAGCGTGTGGAGGCCTCTTACTGTCGAGGGAGGTGAACTCTGTACAAGCCACTGTCTGCACACAGAATCCGCAACTCTCAAAAAGCCCAGAACTAGTTTATCTTTCCCATTTTAGGAGGTTCCTGGTTTGGCTGAACTTTTGCCACTGGTTAGCATAACGTTTCTCTGCGGCAGTGCTGAGGCAGCGCTGAGGCCCGGTGCAGCCCCCAAGGCCGGTCAGCTTACAGTGGTTTGGACTTTCCCTCTCTCCTCCTCAGTTATTCTATTTTATTTTTCAACCTGGACAGAAGCCACAAGCAGTTACAACAACTATTGTGTGTTGTGGGGTTCAGAGCAGCATTCTAATGAAGTGGCGGACCTCATCAGCGCACTTCAACTGCCAGCGGGTCAGCAACGGCTAGCTCGCACTTCAAATACCCAACAGGCTTTGTGACTGAGCTCTCAGTAAGACATGGATCTACTACTGTTAGATAAGAACTGTTTTTTGTTGGATTTTTTTCTTTTTCCGATTGAATCCCCCACAGCTAAAATAATCACATATTAACAGAGTCACGACTTTAAATGCTGGGATTATCCACAAAGGTTTAGTATCAGTTTGCATTTCTTTTCTACAGTTATGAGTCCAGAAACAGCCCGTGCTCTTGACACAAACAAAAACTTTGAGTAAGGTGGATGTACACAGACTTCAAATATGACAATAATGTTTTTCAGTCTGAGACACTGTTAAATAAATCAGTATATCAGTGTTTACAACACTGAGCACGCTCTGGAGCCCATGTAGCAGAGTATGCATCGCTGCTGACCCGACGTTAACAGTAGACGGCTCACCGGTTTGCAGACTACACAGAACACCAACTCCCTTATTTCCCTTACACATTACACTAACACTATGCAAAGTTTATATCACAACACCTCCAGTCCCCAAAGTCCAATATCAGTCGAGCTCAAATCCATATATACTAGGGATGCACCAATAGATAGCAAAAAAATGATTATGGCTAATATTCTCTTTGAAAACTGATACTTGCAAACAGGATGACATTAGCCAGTTACTGATATCAGACACTGTTTAAACTGGTAAGTGTTAGTGGTCATTATTTTAATGTTGTGTGAAATTAATTTTGTGCAGGGAAACTGTTCAAAGTGATGAATAGTTAAATGACTGACTTGTTCTCAATAATAAAGATTCATTTGTTTCTAAAGCTGAAAATTATTTTAACCTTTTGTATCGGCTCAGAATTTAACAGTTGGTGTAAATATATACTCCACATATGCCACATACTATACGAACAAGCATATTACTGACTGCAGCTGTTTGCCTCACTAAGCTAGTCAGTCTGCTTCAGCAAATCTGGCAACAATCATTCAGGTATGCTATGCGTGTCTTTGTTATTGTACATTTATGTTGCTGTAGCTTCACTGAAAGAATCAGCTGCCTTGAAACCCCCCCCCCACAGAGTCTAATGTTTCACCATAAACCAAAAGACCCAGCGTGCACGTTCCTCACACTACCACATGACAGTGCAATCTGAATGGTCAGACAGCAGTGATGGAGCTCTACTAAAGGGCTGTCAGAGGGAATCATTAATCCCAGAAGGCAGCATGAGACAGATGGTACGATGATGGCGGATCAATGCTTTCCCCACCATCCTGACTGCTTCCAGTGGCCTGCCCAGAGGGAGGAAATGGGCTAATCCCTCAAAAGAAAGTCCAGACAAAACATGCAAGATGAGCGTGAGCCGCCCTCCTGCTCCTTCAGACCCTGTGGCTGTGCTGCATGTACTGCCCATTCCACGTGAATAGTACTGGAGGGAGTTAAAGAGGAGCGATGCAGAAGTAGGCAGACATTTGTTCCTGTGTTTCTAGTTGAGAGAAGCTTTATGAAGAATTGACCCCCCTCTTTAGGGCCTCTCTAAGAGGTCCCCAGCTGCAGGATGAAGGAGGGGAACCATATATGAACTATAGATAACTGTCAAAGAAGCCGTAGCCACAGAACCAGACCCTTCTCCGATTAAAGGTTCAGACAGCAGTGTTCCCAGCATGGAGTAACGGAAGAGTGGGAAAAGGGAACGAGGAAGCCCCACTGAGCTCTTTGTGTACTCTTCTTCTATTCTGACAAATAGAACACACAATACCAGTAAAACCACTTATGGTGAGTCTTAAAACTAGACTGAAATATAGCTTTCATTGCCTAGCAGGAAATCAGTCATTGTTATAGTGAAAGAGTTACGGTACACTCTTTTTGTCAGTTAGGGCCAAAATCTGCCAGTTTTCTTTTCTACAGTACGGAGGTGCTGAGAAACGGGTGTTTGCAGCTATGGTGCCATCAATCAACGGGCTCTTTAGTTGCCCGTGCTGCCGCCCAAAGACCTGTCACATCTGCAACTTAAACCACAGTCCCTACTGGAAAGCCAATTACAGTGGCGACACAACACACATACACACACCAGATAATTTCCACAGATCGCCTCATTAAGGAGAAGAGTCCCTTTTTCGTTTTTTTCTTAAATGACTATCAGTCTGTTACTGTAAAAACTCAAACAGGAAAGTGCCGCTCAAATGTTTTACAACGGGCCATCAGGTTGTGTAACGAGCACACTGTTAGTATCATATAATCGCACCAGCTCAAGGACATGAAACGATCATGTAAATATTGTCACAACAGCAACTGCAGCCTCGACGTAGATTCCAGGACAACTTTTATTTAAGTTCCACGAGTTCTTTTTCTCAGGCTTTCTGGTCAGCCTCTATCACAATGTGACAGAGCCTCTTTTGCTCTCTCCAGGGTAAGTGGCTTTCTTATCTACCCGATCGAAAACACAGCTCGTTGCTTGTTGGCTTCCAGCGCCACAGATAGGAAGGTGTTTATTGGACTCAGTCAGGGAAGCCATGCAGCACACTTCCTTCTAAACAGACCTGCCCTGGACGTAGCCTCCAGGCAAACAGGGTAAATAAGCTGAGGATCCAATTGCTGTTCCTGTTCCTGTGTGTGTGTGTGTGTGTGTGTGTGTGTGTGTGTGTGTGTGTGTGTGTGTGTGCATATTTGTGTGTTGAAGGGAGAGTAGGCTGATAGCGTGTCTACACTTCGCCTTCAGAAGACTTACCATATTTGGAAAGGAACAAAAAAAATTCCTCTTACAAGATAATAAGCTGCCATCTAATTAATGCTTCTCCTCCCCATTGCTGTTTCCAAAGGCTGCCGTATGAAGGCATCCATCTCCAGCCTTCCAATTTACTGCCACTCACCTGTTTTTAATTCCATCAGCGTGATGATGAAAGCTGAGAGAGCATTATGGTTCTCGCCAGTGGTCAGACAGTGAGTGAGCGAGCGCAGGCTCTGCATCAGTCACACTGTCAGCCTGCCAAATCACTTACGACAGATATAGGGGGAAGCAGAGGTGAAGGGGGTGGAGGGGTCTCTGATGTGCCAAGGGTTGACCCCTAGTCCTCCGCAGAACACAGCCACACAATGCAAACACCATAAACATGTCCATTTAATACAGAACAACAACTTTACAATGTATAGTGGAGTGCAACACTTGCTGGGGTCAAATAGCTTTTATAGTTTTAACACACTTGGTGGACCACATTTCTGGTAAAAGGAAACCTCAAAGAATGAGCCACAGATTTAGACTGGATGCAAATACTCAAATCTGTTGTTATCTAAGAATTAAATCAATACTTTAATACTAGCACCACCTCCTACTGCTCACCCCAAGAAACCAGAGAAAATTAAAAATTAAATACTGACTCACAAGTACATTCTTCATCTAATTTTCCAAAGTTATGTGCACTGATTTGAGCTCAGTGCTTAGCTGTTATCTACAGCAGTGCTTTTGTGCCTCCTCTGCACTATTCTGTGCTTCAGTGTATTTCATATGTGCATCTGTGTCTCAACACTGCCAGATAGGGCTGTGCGATATTTCCAAAATCTCATATCCCGATATAAGAATTCTATCGTCCCGATAACGATATAAATCACAAAAATGTAACATTTTCTGTAAATTCTGTGAATCTCGTCTTGCGTGAAGTGTTTCCGGCTGCGCGTCATGTAGCTGGAGTCGAGTGTTTTAACCGATGCATGAAACGATACATTTTTAGACATAAGTTGTAACAGCCGCCGTTTTCTTTGTGAGTATTTATTACACGGCGTGCTGCGGGGAAAAGCCTGTTCTAACGTTTGAGTCTAAGGTTTATTTTTTAGCACCTGGCGGCTCTTTTTTACTTCTCATCCGTAAATAATCTGCTGAGCAGGAAGAGTGAGCGCTTGTTTTCATGCAGATTATGTCCCGGATCAAAATGCGGTACAATCGTCATCTTTTTTTCTTTTTTTAAAAAATCGTTGTCATTTGGAAATGAGATCGCGATTTTCTAACGATTAATTGTGCAGCCCTACATTCAGTGCCACCAACTTCCCAATAAAAGCAAATCTGTCTCTTTCCTGATGCGTTCTACATTTGAGAAAGCCCAACTGCAGAAAACATCCTTAGCTGATTCTCTCAAAGTTGGCTTAAGATCATTTTCAGCAAAGGAAACAGCAAAAAGAGAAGCCACTAAGGCTTTCCTGTCATTGTGAACCCATCTGACCACAACATGTTTGCCCATAAATCACAAATTTGCGTGAGCAAACAGAACTTGTTGACAAAGAAAGCATGTAGCTCCTCTAAACGGCTTCCCCAATGATGTTTTCAAACGCAGAGAAAAATGTTCCAGCAAATGGCACGGCATGTGCACACTAGTTAATGTTTATCATAGAATAACAAAGAACTGAACAGAATAGGGCTGTGCGATATGACCAAAATCTCATATCCCGATATAAGAATTCTATCGTCCCGATAACGACATAAATCACAAAAATGTAACATTTTCTGTAAATTCTGTGAATCTCGGGCAGCTCGTCTTGCGTGAAGTGTTTCCAGCTGCGCGTCATGTAGCTGGAGTGTTTTAACAGATGCATGAAACGATACATTTTTAGACATAAGTTGTAACAGCCGCCGTTTTCTTTGTGAGTATTTATTACACGGCGTGCTGCGGGGAAAAGCCTGTTCTAACGTTTGAGTCTAAGGTTTATTTTTTAGCACCTGGCGGCTCTTTTTTACTTCTCATCTGTAAATAATCTGCTCTTTCACGTGATTCAGTTTATTTTGAAAAGTCTCAACAGGATCTTGAGCTTTATTGTGAAAGGTTTATGTGGAACATAAACAAGCGGACACTTGATGGTGTTACCGTCGTTGTTGCTAACGACAACGCATAAAAACAGGCGCTTGTCCATCCATAGTGCAGTTATATAAAATATAAGAGAAAGAGAGAACTTTAAGAAATTAATATAGCCACTACAGTGACCATCAAAATGATGAAAAAATATTGCCGCAAACAGTTTATTTTGCAATACCACGAAACAAACGATAGCGTAAAGTGAAACGATAGACGTTTTTATATCGTCGTCCGATATATATCGTTATATCGAACAGCCCTAATTATAGTTGTCACAGATCCTTGAATCAGTATTGGGCTGATGTCTGGTATCAGCGGCGTAGCATTTACACTAGGGACACTGGCATGTAGTCATGACAAAGCATCTGAGGCAGAAAAACAGTTTGTATTGAAAAAGACTGGATGAATAAAGCATTTGACCAAAACATGTCTTTTTTAATATTTAAAGCTTATAAAAAATTTTAAAAAGACAAAGTGACTGCAACCTACATTACTGAGAAGCTACATGTGCTGACGGGGGAAGCGGCACAGGTCACATGATCACAGCGGGTAGTTATCATGAAGCGGCACAGATACGGTATCGGCTTTCCCCTTGTAAATTAAGTTCAGATTGCTTAAAACCAAAAACAGAGCCGCAGGAGGCGGTGGTGTGATTGGCGTGCGGATACTGTGACATGTCAAACCATGTTCTGTCATAGGTCATGCAATAAGAGCAGCCATGGGAACGGTATGGGAAACATACAGAGTATGGCCAGTATGGACAGGTTGTGTGATGGGAAGGCCATCTGGTATCACCAGCCGCGCAGCGCCATATGATCACACCTCCTCATCCCTCATCCTACACCCAGCCCCTTGCATTGATGGACTCGCAGCAGCTATTGAACGCTTATATGTTTCCGGTCATTGGCATTATTTTTTTATTTGTATGACATCCTCTTGCCGAAACAATGGCATTTTGCATGCTCTACATGTCTTCAAATATTGATCTTCCCAACCCCTTCGGCAGGAGTAAAGGGAGAGCCTGAAGAAAGGAATGAAAAAATACACATAAGGACTGAGCTGCCATTAAAAAAAAAAAAAAAAAAAAAAAAAGCCCACAAGAAAGAAATTTGACAGCTTTTTAATTTCTGTAAGAAATAAAAGAGCATCAAATAAGGGAGAGAAGTCTCAGCTGCTGAAAACCCCACTGTCAGGAATCTGGCAGTAACTCACAGCCTGAAGATGAGACCTCTTTTAGTCTTTGGCTGCATAACTGATTAATTACTTTCTTACTCAGACAGGTCTTTCTAGTTTGCCGAGAAAAAGCAAAGCTGGGTTTCATAGACCTTGGCAAGTTGATGACTCCTGGGTTGCTTTCCTTTTCTCCAGATCTACTCTATTTTTCACGAGCAGACGATGCTATGGCCTCTGTGAATAAATTCGGAGGATTTGAGCACTACCCAGCTGGTGTAGTTCTAAAATAAGGGTCAGGTTATATTTAACTCAGATGTGGTCTGGTGCAGGCCCCACCACCACCACCACCACCAATTGTGGATTGTGCAGTAATCTTGAGTGGGCAAAAACTCATTTGCCATAAGCCCTGCAGCAGTATTAAGATGAGGTCAAGACATCATCATTTCCCCGAGTATATTGTCCGAGCATAACAAGAGATTTAAAGCCACTAGACGTCTTGAGGGACACACAGAGTTCAGTAAAATCCCATCTAAGCTGACTGCACTGAACTCACCTCCTGTTCCATACTGTCCTTAAAAACCCAATAAAAAGACCAGTAAAAAAACCCAACACTGTCCGTGATATGAATCCATTTATGGCACAGGGGTGACTTGAACACACCTCAACTACTGCGTTGTCAAAAGCAGGTGCTCCCCCATCTGAGGAATGTCCATCTGAGTTTAAAAGGTCACACCACGATGCCGGCAGAGCATAAAGTATGTGAAACATCTTGACCTTACGAGGGTCATGGACTCTAAGGGGCACCTCTCTGACCCATTTCAAGATGTTTTTGGAGAGGAAATGCTCTCAAGTTGTTAGCATGCATTTCATCTTAATCATATAATCGAAGTCAAAGGCAACTTTTTGCCCAGATGCCCAAAAATCTGATCCTATTTTTGGCAAAAGCTCCTCCGGTTATTAGGTGGCACTCATCCACAGGGCAACTGTTAGCATATTATCATCAGAGCCGTATGGAAAGCTGACAGAATATTTCTAAGTCTGCCAGACAGAGGTTCAGTAACTCCACCCTTCTTGAGGAAACAAGTGCGGATGATAGACTGTCCTCCTTCAGTCATTTTTTTTTCGTCCACTATCTCTGTTTTTGGATGTCGTCTTCCTTCTTTTTTTTTCTGAGCATCTCAGCGCTGCCAAGCTTGGCTGGGGAAGGAGTGTTGTGATGGTGTAGGCTGCCTGTGTGGATGCGCTTCAAACACAGGGAACACTTCCAATAATGTATGCACATCATGCCCTGGTACGCACACACCCACACAGACACAGTAACACACTGGCAAGACCTAACAAAAGCACATTCCTGCGGTATCTGTGCAAGTGAAAGACAAAAGGGTTTTAATGCCATGTCTCTCACACTCCTGGTAATACAGCCCTGTGAGCTATAAATCTTGGCCTGGGCGCTTTCAGAGCCTTGCAGGCGATGATCAAGGACAAACTTTCAATACTTCACTGCTCGTCTCTGGGTAAGCAGTCATTCTATAGGTGGTACTGACACATCAGAGCCCATGAATGTGTCAGAGAAGTCGTAAGTCACTTTGCTGCTTTGATGCAAGCCAATCACACCAGCACACGCATATGTGCGCGCACAGAGACACCACTAAACATATCTCATGGCCGTGTTTTCAGAGTCAAATGGTCACTAAGTGGTCTAAGTAAATACTCTTATATCTGATGTCCTGCAGCAGTCTGCACACATGCATGTAAATATCACACAGACACATCACATGCACACGGACTGCACATGTGTCCATGTAGTGTATGTGCTAACCAGTCGCACGCACGCGTTTTCCTCCTGAAGGACATCGATAAATCTGACAATCACTGCTCTTATATATACAAGTGAGCGAAAGAAAAAAAAACACATGAAAGCCATAAAGAGTGACGCTACCAGATGAAAATGAGCGCTAACGCAACAGAAGCCAAACAATTAACTGGGAGCACGGGAGACAGCAGAAGAGTGCGAGAGGCTGGAGATACGGTAAGAGGGGCAGAAAACAGACCGGCGGGCACGGCAGCACTACCTGTTTCACTTCAGCAGGCATGGTCCAAAATCCCGTTTGGTTCCAGCAAAATTTAAAAAAAGAAAAAAAGAAAGAAAGAAGGAAAAAAGAAAAAGCTCCCGGGGAAACGTGTGATAGATACTTCCTCCTGTCGGAAAAAGTTCTTCTTTCCCTCCTCTCCTCCTCTCGTCTCCTCACGCTTTCCCGGTTTATTTACGTTGGGTTTTCCCTCTGTAAGCGCAGAGGCAGCGGCTCAGATGCAGGCAGCCATCCTCTACTCGGCTACGTCCAGCCACACGGAGTTAGCGAGGGAAACACCGGAAGTGTGGCGCTGTGCCTTTCAAAATAAAATGATTACGGACGCTCATAAACGATAGATAGATAGATAGATAGATAGATAGATAGATAGATAGATAGATAGATAGATAGATAGATAGATACCATATATGCCCTAAAGCTGCAGAAAAGGCTAACATTGTTATCTTTTTACAAAAAAACAGCTAAACATAAGAGGTTTTTGGACAAAGTGTGTGTTCTCCATTCTTTAAGCACCGGTTCGAGCACCGTTTCAAAAGTACCGGTTTGGTACTGGTATTGGATAAAACCTAAACGATACCCATCCCTACTCATAAGGTGGAGCAAAACATCTAATGAGAAGGTTAGTTGGTGGTTCGATTCCCTGGTTGTTCCAGTCTGCATCCCAAAGTATCCTTGGGCAATCCCTGAGTTGCTCCTCTTGCATTCACTGGAGAGTGAATGTTAAGACAATATGGTAAATGGCCTGTATTTGTATAGCGCTTTTACAATAGGCACTAAGATGTATAGAAAAAGTGCTTGTGAGAATATGTTTGTGTGTGAATGGGTGAATGAGACAAAAGTGCTTTGAGTTGCTCAAGTAAAGTTTGACTTCAAAATGTCATGTATGTGGTTAATAATCACAGTAATGGTGTAAACTGTGTGGACCTTAAGAGACATGTAGGAGAGTTTACAGTGAGAATTATCAAACAAAACCAAAAGAATTAATAACTTTTTACCAATGCAATAATCCTACACCTAACTCCAGAATATCTGCATAATGCATATTCTTTTTTTTCTAAATTTATGTCTATAATGCTGCAGTAGTGTGTAGATAGTTTTTTTTCTAGTAGTTTCAATTTTTGCAATAGATATCTTTTTGCTGCCAAAAATAACACTGACACTTGCATCACTTCCATCAGAATGTCATAAGACTGTTGAATTCCATGACCTAACAGACCACATCGCTGATCTGCTCATTTATATGGCAGCAGGAAGACTGAGCAGTGCTTTGCAACAGGCATTTCTTGTGGAAAACCAAAATACTTTTACTTTGAAAGTCAAATCCTCTCACATCCACTGTAATTTTGTAAATAGGCTGGTTTCTCACAGATGAAAGAGGACCCCTACTTTCTCCTTTGGAGAGATGTTGTATTTGGGCTGTTTATGGACTGGTGAGGTAGAGGACTAAGACAGAATCTTCCCTCAGTAGCAAAAGCAGGAGCCTAAAAAAAAGGACCAGAGGCAAGCTGAACCCTATGCTCACGCACATACACACACTATACTCACTCAACAAAAAGAAAGTTAGGCAGCCAGAGAATAAAAACCTCCAGGGCTGAGAAAATTGGGTGCGTTAATAAAAAGGAGGGTTCACAGACAGGCAGCGAGAGCTGGAAATGTAGCAGCACTCTCTTTCCTCCCTCTCTTTCTCTCATTGGGTCTATCTCTGGCATCTTAGCGGGGTGGGACCAGCTCCCTCTATGCACTCCAGCTGCGTCTGTCTGTCAGCCTGTCGACCCCTCCCCCTTGTTGGCATAGACGGAGAGCGATAGAGAGGAGGGAGGTGTAGGGGGGCCAGTGGCTCACACACAAAACAAAAGTTGCCCCTATTGAAGCGGAGGCACCCCATACTCTGCAAATTTTTACACCCTGCACACATACAAGCACACACAGCTCCTTTGCTCCAGCTCTTTGTGGCGTTCCTCTCGCTGCACTTGATATAAGGGAGGGGAGGGACGTACGTGAAAGAATTCGCATTCAAATATCTGTGACTGTGACCAAGAGCGAGTAGGAATGTTAATCTAATAACCCAGATGGAAGCTTAGCTAAGGACAACTTTGAGAGAGGTCCGAAAAGACAGCAGAGAGAGAGAGAGAAAGGATGACTGCACTAAAAGACTCAAACGGAGAAAGGAGAAATCCCAAACGGAGGGGAAATGGCTGAGGTTTTGCATTCCACCAGCTTGGCAGTTCATGTCCTCGAATCTTACTGCTCCATTTGTTCTTAATGAAAGACCTGGCCCAGCATGCACCACTGCGTTTAGATCTATTTACTTTCAACAATACTATTTAGAATTCTGCCAAGCAACATTACCTTAAGAAAAAAAAAAGTTGAAGTGCATTTCTCTCTCATATGCGATATCATATTCCATTTAAGCCATTTAAACACTGAGTGAGTTTCATAACCCTTTTAAAAATCTATTAAGTGCTTTGGAATGCTCAAGGGAGCAGATGAGAAAAGAAACAATGCTCTTTACTTTAGCTATAAATCGTGCTCTGCATTTGCTCAATTTATTGTTTTTAATGCTGTGTTTATCGTTTGCCAGATTTCCATGCAGTTTAATCAAGATTATATATCTGTAACTACCCCAGTAGCTCTCTAAGAGCCTGGGCAGAGCTGTGCTAACATCAGCTTGCCATCTGTTCACCATCTTCATTTTGCGTGTTAACATTTGGTTATTGGAACTAAGCACAGTGCAGGTGAGGCTGATGGGAATGTGATTCATTAAAATGGGTTGGTTGCAAATTGAAATTTTTATTTCATAATAGCATTATAGGAAAACACAGAGGAACACCAAGGCAGTTATAATGATTCCTAAAGGGGAGCATGAATGTTTATATCAGCTTGCACTGCAGTCCATTTCAGTGACTGAGATGTTTCACAAAAATCTCCCCTGAGGGAAAAGTAAGAGTATAAGTCAGAAGGATTCCCCATCCGGAGGGGAAGCGTGTACACATCACATAGTGATAACCGTCTGGCTCTGGGTGAAACTCAAGGGATCACCACAATCGTGGAGTGAGTCATACTTTATGGGTTCATCAGCATCTCTGCAAAATCTCACAGTCACACACGGTGACTGAGGCGTGCGAGTCTTCATCATTTCATTGACAAACAGATCTTTTCATCTCTACCTCGGGCACCTATAATAAGGCATTCCCTTCCAGCAATGAGCAACAGTGGAAGAGCAGAGAAGACAGGCTTCAGCACACTAAAAACCCTGACAGTACATTACAATCAAGATTTCATATTAAAATAAGGCCTAAAATGTGTTCAGCATAGAAGACTGCTGTCAGACAAATGCTGTATCCCCTTGAGTCTAGTTAACCCCACACCTAGGCCTTGTAGAAAACATGTACAAGGTGTATGAATAATCCAGGAGTTGTAATCAAAGGTCCAGAAGTCAGCTTTAGCCTGTCAGGGTGTATGGTGTGAAACAGATGGTAGAAAGGTTAATGTTTGGCAACAATGCACGCTTTGACAGCCAGACAACTCGGATGAAGCTACATCTGTTAAAATCATGCTTTTCCACCTTTTCACGGTGGCAGGAAAATACAGAGAAGAAAAACTGAGGAGTAACAAAAGGTGGTCCAGAAGTGAGGAGCCATTACAGCAGTTTGAAAATATATGTGGCGCTTCATTACGTAAAAAAACGTTTGTAGAATATTCAATTTCAAAAGAGGGATTAATGACATTTAATTCTGAATTCCTTTCACAATGAGCCCAGAACACATTTCTCAGGAAACAGCACTTTGTCATAAAGCTTTAATAAAGGGGTGAGTAGGTTTGGCCCAACTATGCCACTATACACAAAACAGGATTTTAAAAAAATGCATAAAAAGTCATTTCAAAGATAAATCTGACTTTGCTGCCCTGCGTTGTTTTAAGACCATCACTGCACAGCGCAGGGGCCGGATGGCAAACAATATGTATGTCTGAGGGCAAGATGATGTGCTCTGCTGTAGGCTGACTGCTGTTTATCCTAACAATGGCACAGCTTGCAAAAAAGCCCTTATCTAATACTATCATGTTTTATTTTCCCCTCGAAAAATGGCTAGTCAGCGATGCAGAGGATTAGAGTCCAATCTACTGGGGGCTTTTGTTGTGCAAAAAGGCAATTTTCCCTTCATTTGGGGAAATAAAGCTCTTTTAAATGGCATCACTTCAGCTCAAAAGGTTCTATTTTCTGTTTTTATGTTGCACTGCCGTAATTGCACAGCGAGATTTATAAAAACAAGTATAACCGGATTAAGATTTTCCTTGTTTTCCATCTCGTCATGCATAATTGGGACACTGAAAGAGGTGCAAACAGCAGAATCTGAACCCGTCTGACGATGACATGCAGCAAATCATTAACTTTTACGGCCTAAAATATGCTTTCTGTCGCCTTCATTTCAGCTGAGCATGTCTTTTGCATCTGTAATGGAGTCGTCCAAAGAGGATGTCTATTGTTATATATGGTTATTATTTGAGTTCTTCAGTTGCACTAATGCCTAAGGCCTCCATCTTTTAGCCAAAAACCCTGAGAAACCTATCTTGAGACAGATGAGCAGCTTACTTTTGCAGAAAAACTTACTTTCAGCCTCTCCTTTATTTACAGGGGGCGAACACAGCAGGCAGCTCCACATGTTTGATTTTATTTCTTTTACTTCGTAACACAACTTTAAAGGGCTCTGCGTGCGATCCTGGAGTTGAACTGGAGACCTTCTGCTTGTTAGGCAAATTTGTAAAGCGCTACACTTTGGAGGCCCTGTTGAGCAGCTTACTTTCTGGAGTTAAAATCAAACAATTAATTAACATCAGAATTTTTTTTTTTTTACACGTCAGCTTAAATTCCACAATTGTTGGAGAGAATTGGCTGCCGCTGTTTACAACAGTGAGCTTCTTGGGAATTCTGTTGGAAATGAATAGATAAAAGTAATGAAAGTAAATGGATGACTGTGTTTATCTCGGCCTGGAATGATCAGTAAAGTCCCTGGAGAAGGAGGAGTGTAAAGAGCGCTGATATTTTTACACATTCCTGTGCCATTGTCATCACTCTCTACATTCAACAATCAGTGTTAGACACTGTGAAGCAATTCAGAGACTAGTGCCCCTTTCCTTTCAAATATCCCAGCAATTACAAGGACTCTACATCCCTGCTCCAGTTTAAGACAAACTGTGCCATCTTTTCAAGTGTGTGCGTGTGCAACCCAGTGGGAAAAAACAAAAAAACCCAAACAAAAAACAATGGCAAAGCATCGCAAATTTCAGACTAAATAATGTCAAGTCTTTTCCCAGTCTGTTCAGATGTGTAGGGTGCCTCAGCCCGAGGCGATGCCAGGTTGCATTAAAAGTCCGTCGGGCACATTGAAGAGTCAACAAGTATTAGTGAATCTGTGGTGCTATACGATGGGACAGGCACAAAGAGTCTGAATGCTCACAATGGCTGCATTGCACACAGGTGCAAAAGTGGTGCTTTGCAGGAAGCAGCAAACACCAAGAGGTTTGATTCTGTTCCCATCAAAAGAGCTGAGAATTTACACTAATTCCAGGTAAAGTAACTTGCTGAGATTCAAGGCTTCCCCTACTGAGTAGATTCTACTGAGTTTTTTTTTTTCATTAGTGGATTTGTCCGCCTTTAATGTGTTCCTAAATGCAGGCTTGCAGATATTTCCTAAGAACTTGGAAAACAACTCTGCCAATCAAACATTTTTTTAAATTATTGGCCTGGATGAAACTCGCTCCCTAATCTGGCAATGTACCTAAATATTCACACTGCATCAGCGTTTATTAAAGAACACTCAAGTAAAACAGAAAAGAAAGGTTTAATTCCAAATCTTATCTATTAAAAAACCAGTTATCTTTGTTCTGGCAAATCCTCCCAAAAAAATAAGGCTCTGTGCTGCTTCTGTTTCTCATTCGATCACCGTTTACATGCTTGTAAGTCACATAGTAAAAATGTCACAGCGGTATGTTAAACTCATGGGGATAATTAAATCAAGACTTTGAACACCTCCAGCTATACTATAAAGTTCGAAGACTGTTTTCCATTTAGCCTTGTTTAGTTATCTTGCTGGACGCTTGTAAAGGTTAGGTCACATTCCTCAGGTGGCGCTGGGGGTCTCGTGCAAAAGAAGAGCTCTATTTTAAACACACGGTTCAGTCTTTGGATTTAACAACCAAGCCGAACAGTCAGTTAGATGGGAGAGTATCGTGCCCGTCTTCAAGAGTATAAGTAGACTTTCATGTTACGCAGAATGTTCCCACCGAGGCGAGGTAGTGCCCTTCAGAGATATTTAGCCTGTCTGTTCACCTATGTCGTGCATGGTAAAGGAAATGGAAGCAGATTTCAGATGCACCTCTTAGTGCTTTTAGTGAGGGTAATGGTTTAATGGATTGTGATCAAATGGGAGGGAGGTGCAGCAGGACAGGCATTAAGTCCACCAACATTGGAGCTGATCTGAAGGATGAAGATTTGAGCTGGCCCAGAGGAATATAAATAGCCCACAGCCCATCCCTTCAAACCTCTCTCTCTTCCTGTTCACCTGAACAAGAAGAATCTGCATAATCCTTGAATTAAAAATTTCTGTCCTTCCACGTTAGCTCCGGACCAAGATGAGACACAAAAACGACTTACCCTTCCCTTCCGAGCAGTTCCCACTTTGATTCATGGGCCACTGCCACGAACTTGACTCTTAATGTTGAAGCAAGTTGAATAAAACATATAATAATGGCACATGCCTTCTGCATTTTACTTTTAGGTTGAGCAGTGTAGTAGGTAGAAGTCTCTCCTACCTAAGTGTATAATACATTCATTAGATTTGTAACCTGACTAGTGCAGTGTATGATCAGAGTGAGATGTGCAGAATGAGCTAAATGAGGCTCTCAGTGGGAGTGACTGATTGCAGCTATTTGTTTGAGAAGGAATGGGGCGTGCCTGCAAACAACACAGCTGATTCAGGTTGCCAGCATTTAGCTGCAATGATTCAACAGTATTGCTCTCAAACTGCAGTCCAGACATTATCCAGTTTTACATGATACAGTGGGGGAAAATAATTCTTTGATCTCCTGCTGATTTTCCAAGTTTGCAAATCCGCCAACTCAAGAAAGCACATGTCCAGGCCCCTCTTAAGTTTGCCGGTGAACGTCTAAATGACTCAGAGAAGGCTTGGGAGAAAGTGTTGTGGTCAGATGAAATCAAAATCAAGCTTTGGCATCAACTCGACTTGCCGTGGTTGGAAGAATAGAAAGGCTGAGTATGACTCAAAGAACACCATCCCCACAGTTAAACACGGAGGTGGAAACATTATGCTTTGAGGATGTTTGCCCAAAAGGTCTTTGCAAATCATGCCATGTACTATAAAATCTTGGATGCGAACCTCCTTCCCTCAGCCAGAACACTAAAAGTGTGTCGTGGATCAGTCTTTCAGTATGACAATGACACAAAACATACCGCCAACGCAACAAAGAAGTGGCTAAAGAAGAAGCACAGGAAGCAGAATAATTACATGGACCTTAAAGATCCAACATGAGACTAAATGAGCTAGTCATGACCAAAAAAATGACAATCACTCGTCAGTTGTTTCAGTAACTATGAGCTGCGAGTGGTAACCATTTGAGTTTACAAAACGCTGCAGTCATCAACAAGCTGTGAACACACACACACACATAAAAGACAGGCTAAGCCTGCAGCCCACTGAACATACTTGTCTTCATAACTTAACTTCTAATTTATTTCGTTGACGTCCTCTTTGGTAAGAGGACATGAATGTGGGGTGGTGGTTAGCACCGTTGCCCCCTGGATATGAATCCATCGGGTGTCTGGGGCCCTTCTGTGTGGAGCTCGAATAATCTGCCTGTATGAGTTCTCTAAAGGTACTCCGGCTGCCTCCCCGCAGTCCAAAGACATACATGTTAGGTTAATTGGTGATTCTAAATTACCCATATTTTTAGAGTGAGTTGTTTGACCTGTTCAAGACGTACCCAACCGTTTGACCTATGACAGCTGAGAGAGGCTCAAGTCTCAATGAAACCCTGAACTGGATAAACAGAAGATGGACTTTTGTTAAGATGTAGGAACCAAATGTGCTTAGGGTTAGGGAAAGATCACGGTTAAAATGTAGACTCTGAAAGCAATAAAGCCTGTTACCAAGCTACATTTGCTATTTTATAAAAACACAGAAGAGTTGATATATGTTTCTTAACATTGCTTCTAGATATCTACATAACATATGCAGACAGCAGCCTACTCAGTCTTCTCCTACTAAGGTAGAAAAGGGTATCAATGACAACAGCTATTGGGTCTTTAGGTGCTCAGCAATACACCTCACAAAAGTGAAGTTGAGTGGATAAGCAGTTGTCAAGAAAATAAAACAACACACACACATTCTCTGCAGATAGTAGTTCATAGAAAGAATGCACTGCCTATATAGTCAACAGTAGTGTGCAAACTTTAAGTGACACCAGTTGCAGTGACTAAACTTTCATGGCAATCCATCTAACAGATGTCATTTCAGTACCAAAGCCCCTCTGCAACTAACAGAAGAGCTTACACTGTCATCCCCAGAGCCATGCTGCTATTATGGATAAGACCTATGGAAATGAACAAATCTTGAAACAAGAACCTTTGAGAAACACTGCTTTAGATGTTAACAAGCTGTAAAGAAAAACTGTACCATCAACACTAAGATTACTGACAATCCAGCCTTCCACCTGAACAACAGTAGTGCCTTTCAATTTGCCTCATGTGCGCCTCTTTCCAAAGATTATTTGAAAATATGAACAGAAACTTTTGTGACTGTCACATCCAGCAGACAAAGGACCCTTTAAACTGAGGTTGAGGCATAATTAGGTGTTCCATATAGAGCCATGGAAAACAAGCAGCAACATTATTAAAATTTTAATGTGACTTTTCTGCAGGCTGCTCTGTAATGAGACAAAAGTGTTGTAGGAGGGTTACAGGAACAGTGTGGCACACACAAAAATAAACCAAGGAGGTACTTTCACACCAAGGTAATTAGGGTGTTTATAGGAGGCAAGAAGGTTCTTGATGCCACAGCAAGGGAAGAAGACAGAGGAAGACAGAGGAGGGGAGGGGGGTAAACTAAGGCTCATTGTTAGGCAGGTGATTTACGAGGGTACAGGGGCTCCCGGGCCCTGCCAGTGGAGGGATAGAGCTTCTGTCGCTATAGCACCCTCGGCCCTTTGTATCCATTGTGCTTAGCCAGGGCTGGGGGGCTGTGTGTTCTGGGGATGAAAGTGGGTGGAGGGAGGTTGGGGCGATTGTTGGTTGAGCGCTGTGGTGCCATTGCAGGGCCGGGGCCTGTACATCTTCAACACAGACAGCAGCACAGATCAAAGGCAGCACTGTTCCCTCTCTCTAAATCACACAAGCCTTTGAAAACTTCCCACATCATTTGCACAAAGGGATGATATGCCTCTGCTATGCTAGAAGACCACTGACTATAGTGTCAGAAAACCAAACACCAACACTTTATAGCATCCACAGTGCAAAAATTATCCCAAGTTTCCTTTTCACTGAAGTTGCTTTGCAAAACTGTAGCTTTGCTATATGCACCTTTCAATGGGCTCTATGCATGTCCTGCGCAGTGCCGTGGGTAGATTAGCTGTCTGGTGTATATAAAATGAGGTCACCTTCTCCCTCAACTCCAGACAGACATGGCTGTCTGAGTGCTGTCTGCCTTTCTCGACAGATAGGTTTGTCACCATGCACTACTTGACCTTTTAGAGCTTTGGTGATAACACTCCTTCAGGCCAAAATCAATTATGGGAGGCTAACATGATAGCAAATAAAGGAAGCGTGTGATCCTAGCATGATCCTATTGATGGATACAGATTCTAAGGCTCCCTGGTCCGTGTCACTGAATTTCTGCTGATAATTTCATCAGACAAGCTAATGGAGAGTCCGACAGCCTCGTTTTGATTTTCCTCACAGGACAGTGTAGCATAAACACTCTAATTCTCTTCCTTGGCAGCAATTCATAAACAGTTATCCTGAAGTGAATGAGGATTAGAATTCAATTAGAAAGTAGGGCAGTGGTGTTTACAACAACCTTTTGTAAGAGAGAGATTAAAACATATTGTTGTGATCTGCCTTTTTGTAACTTGTGTTAATTTCATGCAGGTCCAAAACAAAATAAAGAAATATTTGAAACATCTTAATCTTGAATATTTCTTAATCCTCTTCAGATGTGTGCATGACAACTACATGGGGAGACTTAAATGACAGTGGGTGGTTTGTTGATTTGTTGATTGTTCAAACTTTTCTTTTGCCTCCAAGCTCTGGCAGAAAGAATATCATAGAACATCTTTTGTCCAAGAAAACAAAATTTCAGCTTTAGCCTGAATAACTTTTTTGTTTAAACACACCACGAGTCTGTCGCCATACTCAATGATGTATGAGGGTACTACTAACATTGGAGGAATCATCCTACTTTTAGAAGGTAACATTTAGCAATTTTCCCATTTTAGTTTAACATGTAAGCATCTTTGCTAATTAGCACTAAACTGAATCTGAAAGCTGATAATGAATACAATCACTTTGCATCGATGTGCTCAAAAAGTGAGTATTGAACAATGTTTGACCTGTAGAATAGAATAGAATTAGAATAGAATTCAACTTTATTGTCATTGCACATGCACAGGTACAGGGCAACGAAATGCAGTTTGCATCCATCCAGAAGTGCTTTAGTGATATAGATATATTACAATATATATTAGCAATAATATAGATATGTGAGTATATTACAGAAATGGGTCTATTACGGTATGTTATAATGTACACGGTATGAAGTATGTTGTGAATATGGCAATAAATAAAAAAGTTCACAGCCTGAAAAATGGTAGCATAAAGTTTGGGATGTTCATTCTCCTCTGGGCTACTGCAATTCAATAGCCCACACCATAGCTCAAATTTGACCATGGTTTTACTAAAGCCAGGGTCCCAACTGCAAGAAGAGTGAGAAAAGAGCTAAATTAATCTGAACATGGTACTGTAATAGGATGTCACTGTTGCAACAAGTCAATTTGCGAAATGTCCTTATTCCACAATGAGCCATAAGTGTATTGTAATTTATTATTATAGATTAGTAACTTCAGCAAAAATACTGTGCACTGAGAGCTTCATAGAATAGGTCTGAAGGACCTAGTCGTCTTGGATTGGCAATGCAAGAGTCTTTGTCCAAACCTGAGAAGGTGTGGTTATAGGATTTTTGGGGGCACTTTAGGAGGCACACCACTCTTTGCTGCTGGAATTCTCAAAAAGTTTAAGTGGACTTGCGAAAGCATACGTGGAGGCAGCAGTACATGGGGATCGAACGGAAAGTTGCTACTGTAAACAAATGCTAGAGCAGCAAAGGTAAATCAAGACCAGGAAAACCTGGACATCAACCATTCTGACAGCTCAACTCCAGACTCCAGAAATATTGAACAAGTGCTTCAGAAAGTTCTAGATGAGCATGACAAGAAACTAGACAAGACAGGAGAAACGGCTTTAGCACAGAAGAAGCTAGTTGAGAGAGAGTTGGGAGTCAACTGGAACCTGGATCAACAATGAGATGAAATTTTCCATATAGGGAAATCCTTCAATCCCGCTTATGTTTATCTCAAAAAGTACCATCTCAAATTGGGGATATTTATGAAGTCATTTCAACATTTTTCACAAATTTCTTGTTCAATAAGAGCGGATAGCTGGTTCTGGGTTTACGGTTAGCGTTCATATATTCAATACACTGTGATGGTAATAAAACAATAACATAATGACAACCTACTGCAAATTTCCAAAGATTTTTTCTGTGGGCATCACAAATGTTTGTGGTTAACATCATGGCAATTCATCTAATAGTTCTTGAGTCATTTTGCAAATAACAAAAAGTCGATCTCATGTTGCGTGAGATGAAAGGTCTTCACAAATAAATAAATAAATGATGTTCTGCGGACCATGAACACATGGACTAAGTTCCACAAATTCCAAACAGTCACTGGGATTTCAGTTTAACATGTGAAAAGGCAAACAACATACATACTATACGGACGAGCCTTGGCTTCAAATTTATTGTGGAAAACGTGCTATATTTCCAAATGATTGTATGATGCATTTGAGTCAATTAGTTTGTGTTCAGGGCAACATAAAAGAAACTTGAGAGCACTGAGCATCAGAGTGTTTCATTTGTAACAGGTCATGAAGTGCTGTGAGGATATGTTTAAATAAACCATCGCTTCTGTTTATTTGCTGCCCACTGAGCAGCCTGTGTTAAAAAGCTGACAACAGTGATAAAGGCATAAACGAGCGCGCACTGCCCACTGATGCTGAGACCCAGTCTGTGCCGAGGTGAGCGCCCTGTGGTGGGGTGCTATCAAGATCAGTGGCTTACTGCGCTCATTAGGTGTCTACTTGCATGTGATTTCATTCATCAGAGCAGGTCCACTTTTTTCTTTCCTGACATCAACTTGAAATAATTATGCATTGTGTCTGGCCCCGGGGTTGTGAATCTGAACCTTGAGTCAATGATCCATGCGCCATCGTAATCCATCATACAGCTTTTGGACTGCATGCGAGTATGTGTGTGTGTGTGTTCGGGAGCTGAACAAGGAGGAAGCAGAGATAAAGAAATAATAATTCCTCATCCTTCGTGCCACATCGTTATTTGAATGGAGAGCATCTCACGACACAGACACGGTAACACCTGGCACAGAAAGGCTGGGCAAAGGCAGTTGCCAAGGACTTAGGTGCTGAGCAGGCACTGATCAACGTCCCCTTCCATCCTCAAATGCCTGCATAGAAATTGTTCTGGCATTTAAGCATTTACGATAACGCCAGCAGGAAAATTCCTGGTGGCAAAATGACATTTCAAAGTGATGTAAACAGGTAAACAGCAGTATTCAGTTGTGCCAAATTAACCCCTTGGTTCACAAACAGTTAGGGTAGGGGGATGTCTGAGAGTGAGAGCCAATTCGCTGTTCTCCAAATTAGGCTAACCTCTGGGGAGGGGAGGGTCTCGCTCTCCCTCCTTCTCTCTTACACACAGAGCAAGATATTACCTTTTTGGTGTGAGTGACTGACAAGTTTATTTTACCCTTTTTACACTTTTCCCACATTCTCTTCATTAACCCTTCGTGAGACCAAATTTGCAGCAAGCCCTTTAAAAAAACGAACACTAGCACGGACTGTTAACAAATTGTAACTATGGGCAAATACAAGCACAGGCAAATGTAGACAAAGCATTTCTCTCTCTGCACGTCTTGCTATATCAATAATACAGTACATGAGACCGCCTCCTTCTCTGTGATTAAAGGTGATGTATCCAAGCACCACAGGTGCGGCATCACCAAACTGTGCTTTCAAATTCTAGTTAGTAAAACATGTGTACAGTCTGAAAGGGTTTCTTCAAAGAAGTGATTATGCCTGGGAAAGTCAGCAAAATTGAAATGTGTAGGTTAGTCAGATCTTCAAAGACTGAAAATAAGCAGAAAAATAAGACTTCATGTCACCTGACCAGGGCGTTCTTAACAAAAAAAGCTCTAATTGCAACATTTTCCATCAGTTTGTAGCATGCAAATGAATGTGCATGTTGTGACTGCTGTCATTTTTAAGGAGACTGCAGCTGTCTTATTTCTACATCTTGCATTTCCTGCTCTTGCAGAGTCAGCCAGTATTGACAGAAACCCTCGCCAGGAATCTAATGTCCCCCAGACGCTGGCCAGGGCTGGGCAAAAGGCCACAACCAATCAGCACCACCACCAGACAATATCAAAGACCAGTGGGCGAAAGGAGATGGGATTGGATGGCAGTGGCATAGAAGGAGGGGGCGAAAGAAGACAGAATGAGAGGTTGAATCTCATTAGCTCGCTTTTAAAGATGAGTCACCGCACAGCAGATTACTGAACACCATCCAGGACATTGGAGTCATACAATGGGTACAAGTATCAAAATTACAGGGAAATTGAACAGAGAGATTGCGGGGGGTCCCACGAATGATGAAAAGCAATGACCACGAGCAAACATGGTGATGGGATGAGCCGGCTCAGATGGAAGGCGAGAGCAGAAGAGGTGTCACTTTTGAGAGAGATGCATGGAGGGAGATACATGATAGCGCAGGTTGGTGGTTGAAAAGGACAAGGAGTGGAGGGGGGTGGTCGGCCAGTGTGCTGGCATCGTTTACCTGCATCACCACTTGCTGCCATGGTAGTGGTTGGCTGGTGGGGGGGTTGGGAGGCAGATTGGCACGCTCTAGCTGTAGGTTGACGTTGCGACGCTCCTCCTCAAGGGCGCGGGTCAGCTGCTCGAAACGTGCCTCCTGCTCTTTCACTGAGGCCAGGATGCTGGCGGCTGAGCGAACATCATAATCCTCCATGTTCAGTGTCGGTCGCGGTTTTACAGATCTTCCAAGGGAAGAAAAGGGGGAGGAAGAGGGGGCACCAGGTCATTTAACACACCCAGACCCAAAAAGGCTGGATGAGTGACATCAAATGGCTGACGCATGCCTCCAGATCAAAGTCAAAACAAACGGCTTGTTTGCTGGCCAAGACAGGATACACAAGCTTTAACAAACACCACCGTGACAGATGAAAATAGAACAATTAGGGTGGGTGACTGGATAAGGGAAACAGGGTTATAACACAAAGAGTGTATCTGTTACAGACAAATCTTTGTCACTCTGACCGTGCGTTCTCCAGCCAACACCCTGAAGGGACATGCTCAGATTCTCCTCATAAAGGGTGACTACAAAGTCTCTGATACTGCAGGCCAGCACAGCAAACACATTAATGAGGATGCACTGCAGGGTGCCAATTATGTGTTTGCTTTCAGAAGTTTGAGCCTTTCTTATAATTAAGACAATCCTGGCACCGAAGTTAGCATTCACTGCAGATCTGCAAGAATATCAGGGATGAAAAATAAATACCTAATCCACCAGTTCTAAAAACAACAAAGAGGATGCAACAGCACAGTGGAGACTCACAAAAGCAAAGATTTTTTTTGTGTTTGTTTGTTTTGTTTTCTTTCTGGATACGATCTCAGCCCTACAAATGAACAGTCATAGGCATAAGCGTGGAGGAACGGCGCTGTCATTGGATATAGTCATGCAGAGAGCCATAATGCATTTTGACACACAGGCGCTGTTACAGGCACAAATCCAACACATGCAAGATTCCCACAGCCACCCAAACGGACACCCAGGCCTGGTATCAGGCACACACGCCATCTATCATAAACAATCAGGATTTCCAAATAACATTAGCAGGCTACAGAGCACATCAATGGCACACACACACACACACACAGCCCGATATTCATAACTGATGGTGGTGTGATATCGAGGGGGCTGACAGCACAATAACAAATGGGTGGTTGGACATACAAAACCCACAGTAATACAGACCTAGTAGATAAGCAGGCTGAGAGCTGTTAGAAAAGAGACATCCCTCTCTCAAAACAGAAGCAGAGGGATGAAATGGCAAAAGGAACAGAGAGCTGGGAGAGGGGAAGAGAAATGAAGGGAAGACAAAAGAGAAAATGGAAGAGATTAAAACAGAAGTGAAACATAGAAAACACCAAACGGCTCTTTTAACTACCTGACTTTGTAGTAAACTCAAAGGTAAAGAAACAAGTATTGGAGCATCATCACATTATTAAAGTTTGTCCACATTTTATTAAAAAATAAAAAAATGCTTTTTATATTTTAAAAAAAAAGCTTCATTACTCAAAGTGTAGCTCCATTTTTTACAGCTAGAACATTAATCATGCAAAGTTGGCAGCTATCCCAGGGCCTCCAGATTCCCCTGTTCACTGGTGAAGGGTGATAATGTGATTAATTGAAAATGTATTGTTAGCGTGCAATAGCAACTGATAGAGAAAGTCTGTGGTGGGAGAAAAACACAGTTAAAAGAAGAAAAAATATTTAAAACATTCCAATTTTGCCAGAGTGGATTGCCCAATAAACAAAAATATAGATATTTTTCCAACAAACTGTCACGTTTTTAACGACCTGACATGTTAAGAAACTGTCATTTTTTCCCGTGTGCATCAGTAAAGACATTTGCATTCATTTAAAAGTCATGATATGCTGTATACTGCATATTGGTTGACGTGGCAGACACTAGAAGGTTAAACAAGAAGGTTCTCTACAAAAATCAAGAGCTGACACTCAGTCAGCAGTTGCATTATATCAAAGCATTCTGGATATTTTCTAGCTGATCTTGTCTCGAGGAGGCGGTCTAGCTCAGCAGGGGTTCACCAATGCAGATGCAAGCATTTGAATCTTAAACAGCTTTGGATACCAAAACAGAATGTATGGCTTTCAAAGGGTGTGTACATGTGTGCATAAAAAGAGCCTTCTTTTACAATAGGATCCGGTGAGCACCAATAAGGGCCTTTGAAGCACACAATCCCTCTTTGAAGTTTCCTACATGCTGATCATTTATTTATTTGGAGTGGAGTCTGGCTCTTTCTTGCAATACTACCAAGGAGAATGTGCTTCCAAAGTTAAACTCCACAACCATCTGAACAAAAGAAAATGTTTCATTTTCTGTTTACAGGAACAAAATCTCTCATTATAACTCTCGAGAATCTAGTATTTTTAAATGAATTGTTCTTCCTAAAACATTTATGTCTGGTTTGAGTTTACGGTAATCAGCCGGTCAGGTTTCAAAATGGAAACAGGGCTGGGAAATGGAAAACTGCGCTCAAAAATAGCATCCTTGTCTGTTTTCAAAGTTATCCACTACTTGAGATAAGTGACAGAAATAGAGTCCCATAGGCCATGTTGATTGGGCATATTTGCGGACAGACTCTAATGATTCACACCCCTGGAGGGTTAGGGGGGCAATGTAACCATTGCTTCCTGAGTCATAAAGGGAATTATATGGCAGGCATGTCAGCTACGCCCCACAGCTTATCATTACACACCAACTTCTGGCCATACTTAAAATAGCCCAGAATGGTCAGGGAGGGGGCATCTGAAGAATTCCCCTCTTCCACCATGACAGCCCTCGTTTTTTATTTTTGGCTTTGGTTCAGCAGATGTTTGATAACGGCCTGGGTCAGAGGGGATGAAAACATAGCCATGTTCTTAGATACACCCTAATTACTCCCAAACTTTATGTGGTGGAAACATATCAAAATACAACTCCAGGGGTGTGGAGTGTCACTTGTGTGTGCCACTACATGAAGTTTATGTGTGGAAGGAATGAAAACTAATCAAAGAGATGATATTTAAAAAAAGGAAAGAAAAAAAAGAAAACTGTTTAATTAATTCCACAAAGAGAAGTGGGTTACATCTCACTACTCTTAAGGCGTAAACATCTTTAATTAAAAGGAAAACAAGCTCATATTCCATGTGCAGAGCTGACGCTTCACTTGCGCTGTTGCAAGGCTTTTCCTCAGCAGTGAACTCGCTTTAGCAAAAACTCACCGCTCTAAAAATAGCCCGGTAATAAATATATCCACACGGCCACATTTTTGAGTGTGGATTGGTAGATGAGAGGCAGCAGTCGCTCACTTCAAAGGCCTGCTGGAAAATCCTGTAATAAATCCCTGGCACTTTATTCATCAGGTCTGTTGGACTCCCCTAAAACAAATCTTCCAATGACAAGACCCTCTGCCATCAAACCCCTCTCTGTAGTAAACTGGCAGACATTTGAACTGATGTTATTCTCAAGAACAGCTTGAAAGGAGTGAGGCGCCAGCGGTCTGGTTATCTGCCTAAATTACACAAAGGCTCTGACCAGTGGAAAGGTGGAACGGCAAAGATTTGAGCTCTGTCCTTTCTTTTCCTCCTCTGGTGTAAAGCAGTGCTGTGTACAGACACACACCAGCAGTTTACCTCGTATCACCATCTGAAACAGCCAATGTGGAAACTTGCCAAGTGCATCTGTAAAAATAACCCGTTATTCCACTGAGGACTGGGTGTTAAACCCTTAATGCTTTGCAGCCGGGAGGTATTTTGGAAGTTTAAGGCGAGTCAAATGATGCGATATTAGTTTTTAGGATTTTTTCCAGTGTTTGATTTATCATGATCTAATTTTCAATCAAGATAAAACATAAAATATGGCATGCTAATTTGTGAGATTCAGGTTCACATCAGGTTAGTTTACAACAGAGCTATTATTGCCTTTTCCCAGTATTCATGCTAAGTGTGAATCTTTAAACTTTTTACATATTCCCCAAATATCCACTGTTTTCATTTTGACTTTGGTAAATTTTAAGAATCAGAGACCAAAGACTGACTGGATGTGTTGCTCCTGAGGAGGCCAACAAGAGCAGAAGCCTCATATCTTGAGGGAGTTGGCTAGGGGGTTATTAGGGAATTGGGGGAACAGATTGGGAGGTAGAGGATGAGGATAATTGAGTGTGACCATTGGTGCCCGATATTGAGTTAGGAACATTCACCTGATTAGGGACTAGGTGGGTGGTGCTGTTCCCCCAGTCCACCCCACCCCTTACTGCCAATTTACCCCTTCTAGAGGCAGCTCAAATTAATTCTTTGCCTAAACCCATCTGATGCACATCTGAGGATGCAGCTCACAGCGGCACAATTGGGTACTTAAAAACACCTGCTCCTCCTAGAGTGTGTGTGTGTGTGTGTGTGTGTGTGTGTGTGTGTGTGTGTGTGTGTGTGTGTGTGTGCAGTCTTTAATCTCTTTCCGCTGTTGACGTTTCATATAGTCAGAAGACAAATTGGAAATATTAGTAGTATTGCTCCACCTTAAAGTGTCATCGCAGAGCCAGTAATTTCAGCCATTTAAGAGATTTTTTTTACCCTTTGCTAAGAAGTCCAATACGTCAAAGCTCTCATGGAGTGTGACTGACAGCTAAGTGATTCATTATAATGACAGACACTTAGCTGCTGTGTTGGATATTTTTGCTCAGCCACAGGAAACCTTTATAAGCTGCTCAAGAGCTACTCAAGAACATGAAAGTCAGCTTGAAGTGGGACTTGCAGGCCGTTGCAGATACTATAGTGATGAAGTGATAGTTTATAGTTTCTTTTTGTCTTTGAAAAAATGACACAGGATTCATCAAACACTTGTAAAAAAAGCATTTTTTTAAGTGAATTGCTATTTAATACATGTTACTGAAAGATGACTGCCATTTCCAGTACATATCCGATATGCAAAGATGCTCTGAACACTTCCAACAGAGATGCAACAGGAAATAAAAGAAAGAAATGCACGGTCACCGGGACTGATCCTCCCTCTGATTTAGTATTCCTGTTGCATTTCTTTGAGGAACATTAAAGTGAGTGCTAATGCCCACAGGAGCATTGTTGAGTGACACCAGGATAAGCAAAGCTTAGCGAGGTGTGGGCTCCATAACTAAACATTTTCACAGCTAGAAGAAAATAAATTCAGTTGGTGTTTACCTGTCCTGTATAATGTGGAAAATCTTATGCAAGTACTTCATATTACATACAAAGTAACCTCATGGTGAAGAGAAAGTACACCCCTTTACAAAATATGGCAAATAAAACCTGAGACAAGCTACAAAACATGACATATACTAAAATGCAGAAGCAGTCTTAAGAAACTAAGCAGACGATTACTGCTTATATAGGATTTAAGAGAGTAAGTAGCAAGTGTGAGCGCCTCAGAAAAAGCAGAGGTTTTACCAGTTTGCTGGTTTGGGCATTCAGGTGTGTGTTAACACAATGCCAAGCAGGAAAGACATCAGCAATGATCTTAGAGTTTGCTGCTGACAGGGAAAGGTTATAAGGCTGTTTCCAAAAGATTCCACGATTCTACAGTGAGAAAGAAAAGAGTCATGAATATATGGCAGGAGGGCGAGCAGAGGCTTTCTATGACAGAGGAGGATGCTAGAGACTAGGGCTGAACGATATATCGCATTTGCGATAATATCGCGACATGATCAAGTGCAATTTTCTAACCGCAAAGGCTGCGATTATACTCTGGACATGTCCAAATTCATGGGCTGCATCCTCCTGAGGCCGCATTTGTAGACCGATTACGTCACAGCGACGCGCCGAAGGCTGTCCAAATTACTACCATATCCCACTCCGTTGTTGTTCATAATGGTTGTGGAGATGCTCGCAATTCTAATTAAAAACAGCAGCGTTGCCGGAATTGAGATTATGGACAATTCTTTAATAATTAGTCAACTTGCGGATGACACTACTCTTTTCTTAAAAAATGAACATCAGATTCCCCTGGTAAAACAAATAATCACTACATTCTCAAAAGCTTCAGGCTTAAAGTTAAATTTAAATAAATGTGAATTATTGGCATTGAAGGAGTGTAATTCACAATTACTGTACGATATAAAGGTGAAGAAGGAGGTAAAATATTTGGGCATCACAATTTCAAAAGATCACAAAGTCTTAGAAAAAGTAAATATTTTAGATAATGTTGACAAATGTAAGACAATCCTAAATAAGTGGTTACAAAGAGACATCACAATTTTTGGAAGAATATTATTAACCAAAATGGATAGTTTATCTAGATTTATATATCCAGCTTACTCTCTATCAATATCGAATAAAGTTATTAAAACAATTAATAGCTTGAATTTTAATTTTATTTGGAGGAATAAGTGCCATTATATATCTAAAGATGATTTGGTTAAACCATACATTGAAGGCGGTGGAAACGCAATTGATTTTGACATAATGAATGGTGTTTTGAAACTTAAATGGTTAAAATCCTTCCTAAATAATCCACACTCCATTTGGTTTTTTATACCAAGTAAGGTCTTTAACACACTAGGGGGTATCGACTTTCTCCTAAAGTGTGACTTTGAAATTACTAAGCTACCTGCTAAACTCTCTGAATTCCATAAACAGGTCCTTCTTTATTGGAAAATGTTATTTAAACATAATTTCACTCCACATAATAGCCCAATTTGGAACAATAGATATATACTGATGAACAGAAAATCTATTTTTATTCAAGATTGGTTATCAAAAGGTGTTTGGGCAATTGCCCATTTTGTAGATGAGGAAGGACATGTTCTAGGACATCAAGATTTTTGCCAAAAGTTTAATATCCAATGTTCTAAAAGTAAATTTAATCGGGTTATAAAATCCATTCCATTGTCACTTAAAAACATAGTTGTAAATGATATAATATATTCTGACATCTCCCCCAAGTTAAGGCAATTATATATAGATGGTATTCGATTTTGTGATGTTAAATGCAACAATAAGTTTCTTAGATCTTCATTAAGGAGTCTTTATTCTCCAAATTTACTTAGACGTAATTACATATTAAAAGATTTCCAAAGGGAAGAAATTGAAAAAATAAGAACTGATTATATCACCTTCCCTATCCCTCCTAAAGGGAAAGAAGTCCAATTTAAAATCTTGAATAAAATTTACCCGACAAATAGACTCCTTAGTGATAGATTCAAAATAGAAATGGGTAATTGTGTATTTTGTGAAACAGAAGAGGAGGATTTGGACCATCTATTCTTTTTGTGCAATTTTATACAAATATTTTGGTTGGATTTTCATACCTGGCTTTATTCCAGTGGGATTCAAATTACCCCATTTACCTTAAATATGATAATGTTTGGAGTGTTTTTGAAAGAAAAGAAAGCTAATTATGGTGTTAATGTGTTATTAATCTTGTGTAAGTATTTTATACATAAATGTCGCTTTTTTAAGATTAAACCAACACTGGCTCACTGGAAAAACGACCTAAACCTGTTGGTTAAATCTTTGACTTTAGTTAAAAAGAAAAAGGCTGCTTTTTTTGTTTCCTTTGTAGAAGATTTTGATTTAGTGAGTTAATAATCTGTTAATTTATGTGACCCCATCTTTATATTTTATTTTCACTATATATGAAAGTTGCTAATATGTAAGAAATGTTTATTCTCTGAATCTGTAATATATGGTGCATTTTGTTTGTATGTTTATATTACTAATAAAAAAAAAACAAAAAAATAAAAAAAACTACCATATCCCAGAATTCATAGCGCGGCCCAGCCAAACTCCAGTTTCCAACAATGGCGGCCGCTACTAAGTTTTAAAATTACTCATACTAATCTTTCTGGGTCACAAAATAAACTTTTAACATATTTTCAGGCGAGAAAGTAGTTGTGTAAACATCAAATATCTGCTCGGTTTATCAAGATATCCCATATTTGCAAAAGTGCTTCGACGTTTTCAGAGGCGTCTGCTACCCACCAGCTCGACAGCTAGCCGGGAGCTCGAGGGTTACTGATGCGGCCGAGAACGGCACAACTCCCGGCACATCATTTTCAGATCACCGCGGAGTTTCGCTGCTCGGGTTAAACGTAATATATAAGTCACTTAGACAACCTAAAAATGTTATTGTTGGGCTTTTTTCAGTGTTTTGTTTGTTCGTGAGTAAATCGGTTTGGCTGAGATTAAAGTTATTAGATTAGATAAAATAAAACTTTATTAATCCCCCGGGTGGGTTCCTCCTTGGTTTTCACACAGCTGACTAAACGTCAAACAGAAAACTTATTAAACAGAAGTATGAGACAGTCGAGAATTTACGCCAGTGTCTGGTTATATTTTAGATAGCAAGAAGCAGACGGCCGAGTTTATTAAACTCCACCGAGACAGCGGTGACGCTAATCAGAACTAGACCGTCCAATTTCACGCCTTTAAACTTTAAAGGCGTGTTTGTGTGTGTGTTTATACAATTGCTATTATGTTTGCACTTTATGTGTAATGTTACTGACTGCAGAGATCAGTAAGATGTGTGTATTTTTTATTTATTAGTTTTATTTATTTAATATTATTTTTTAATTGAATGACTGTCTAGTAGTTCACAGATGTCGAAAAACTGAGTGTGGTAAAGCCACTGATTTTGTTTATGTATATTTCTGCAATCTGCACATTGTACTGACTTTCATTTTAATCATTTAATGTTTACACCAGGGTTCCTTGTCAGCACTTTATGCTCAGATGTTTGTAAGCTAAAAATAAACTATTGTGTATGTTCAAATATACTGTTGTGATTGAAGAAGTTAAATAAAAATGTCAGTCATCAATTCATGCATCACCTCATGTCATCATAACAGAGGTCTGTCTTCCAGGAAAGAACAGTTTAAAATTAATGTAATATAGTATTGGCCATACTATATGATGTATTGCTTGTCTTTGTTTAATAATACAGAAGACAAAGACCTTAAAAAATAATCGCATATCGCATCGCAATCGCAATATTGGGGCAAAAAATCACAATTAGATTATTTTCCATAATCGTTCAGCCCTACTAGAGACAGGATCAAAGTGAGGCAGATGAGCCGCTGTGGTGTCCAAAAGTGAGCAGCCAAAAGAAATAGAAGGCTGTACAGTGAGAAAAATTATTCACATGTGAAAAACATTCAAAACAGCTACATATCTTCCTAGGAGTGGATGTCCAAGCAAATTCATCCAAAGGTCAGCGCATGCAATACTTAAAAAAATCTAAGAGCTATACCTCACAGTTAACAGTTAGCTTCAGTTAAATGTTAAAGTTCATAATATTACAATTGGAACGAGACTGAATAAATGTGGCTTGTTTGTAAGAGTTTTTAGGAGAAAGTCTTGTCTTTCTGATAAAAAAAAAAAAGAGCATGGTAGCACTGTTTAGCCTGGCCAAGTGGCTCTTCATCTGTCCAGAGAAGTTTGGTCATAAAGCAAAGTGCTACATTTGGTAAAACACTGCAAAAACCCCTCATATCACCTGTCAAGCATGGTAGTGGTAGAGTAATGATTTGCTGCATCCTAGATGCATGAAGGAGCGTTTCCGCAGGTCCTTCCCCCCTGCAGCTGTCAGACTGTACAATCAGAACTGCTCCCAACAAACATAGATGTTTACATCTGCGCTGCAACTGCAATAAGTTAATTAACCGATTCGCACTACAACCTGGTTTGCCTCTTATCTGTAGTTATTTTTATTTTATTTAATAACTGTACAGTACTCTCTGTATATGGTAACCATTGTCCTTAATGTAAATATGTAAGAAAAATTGTGTATGTTTCTGTTCTGTGTCCTGTCTACTGTTTGTTTGTATATGTGTCTTTTTGGCTGCTGTTACAACCAAATTTCCCCTTGTGGGACAATTAAAGGATTATTCTATTCTATTCTCTATTTGGGCTTGTTTTGCAGTCTACCATGAACTCCTCTTTATCCCAAAGTATTGTAGAGTCAGCTTTCCAAACACTGCTTCTGCATTATTGTTAAATAAATACACAAGACTTAATAAAATAAACAATGTCACCTCAAGTTGTTACATCATTTTAAGACCTGGTAAATTCTAGAGAATCTTTTATTATTCCCTGATATATAAAACTTTGGAATTGACAGAGGGTGTACTTTTCTTTTTACCATGATGTAGATACAATATGCAATATAACTTAAATGCCACATTCATTTGAACTGTAAGCCCAGTAGGCTGCCATTACTTTGTTTGCTGTGTTGTTATAAAGCTATATAAAAATGCCAGTGCACTCAAAGACCTCATGAATGTTTATTAAGCACAGTCACTGTGATGCAAGTAGATTTTATGTTATGATTGATCCAGAGGGACTAGATCCTCTTAAACATTATGTGTTTGTGGTTAGCAAGATACTGGCATTAGTAAGTCAGCTAGACTCTGATAACACCCTAACTAAATTAACTGGGAGTCTGTTGAATAAGATTGTGTAACATAGTCTACAGGTTTTGATATGGTGACCCGAGCTCAGGTAGATAAGCCACAGCAAGGCATCAGAGAAACTGGATTAAAGCCCAGGTCTTAATTTAATCACAGCAGGCACTGATTCATTCATAATTACAATGCATTCTTTTCTGATGATCAAGATATTTTATATTTGCTTTAAAAGCTTCGGAAGAAGCAATGAACTTAATTATTTCCACCACATCAATGTGGAACTTAACTGAGACTTGAGAATTGCTTTTGTCTTGCACTTATATATGACTGACTCACACCTCAAATACTCAATTACACAGTTTGTTTTTAGAAACTGGACCAGAACGACGTCATCTCCCGTTCACCTCTAAAACACACTACAGTCTGTGCAGAGAGCTAACATTGCTTTTCTACTGACATTTACCACCAGTGATTTAACTGTGTGGATCGCTGAAATAAGAGCACAGTTACTAGAGAGAAAACGCCTCTCAATGTATTGACATAAAAAGCACATAAGGCACCTGAGCGACAAAGCCAATTGAAAGGAAGCTCCTTCGAGGCGCGATAACAGAGAAAGCAAAGTCTCGGATTTGCAAGACAAGGGGAAAAAAATCAGGAAATGCAATTACAGCAATGATGAACTGAACAAAGTGATTAAAGGAAGCAGGAGGTGTAGAGAGAAAGGGGGGCTTACCTTTGATGTTGGTGAGTGCCGTCAGACCACAAGTAGACTGAAGAGAGGCGTAGCTCTGTTGGAGTCAACTCGTTTGTTCAGTCTGCCAGGGAAGATCTGTGGATTAAACACAACATGAAAAATTAAAGCTGCAAGTAGGACTAATTGGGCCCTTGCACTACATGCCGGGGCTAGCCGCAGTCGAGAAGCTTTATTGTGACATGTAGATGTCAGGGGATGTTGCATAAAGGAGTTTCAATTGCTCTGTAAACTAAAGGGACATGAGAACACCACATAAGGTTACGTTTGTTATTTGTTGGAGCAGCGTGGGATTTTAGTCATCAAACTGTTTAAATTAATTTTTAAAAATGTGCTGCGTTGTTGTGGGGACTAAGGCAATCCAAGATGGATGTTTTGTAAGTTTTGGAATGATGCACACGCTTACTAAATTATCCAAATCATGTCTTTAAAATGTACTGTGGGCCAACAGCTGCTATCTATTTTGACACAACCATGAACCAAAAAAATTTGAGTAACAGATCACAAAATGTTGAGAAAAATCAATACAAATAAAAAAGATGCTGACACTGCATAGTCGATATGTATTAGTATGCAAATTCCTGCACAACCACATTTTTTTCTAGGTAAATGGGAAGTTAGTGCAATGAGTTATTGAAACATGTGCATACATAAATGGGAAGTCACTCTTAAACTCCTTTTAAGAGCCCTTCATAGTTCTCCAGCGCTTGTGAAGGACATTCAAAGCTCTTCTATGGACACTGACTTTATTTTGTTGTGTTCTCTGTCAAGATGACCCTACGCTGCTTTAGTAACATTGAGGTCCGGACTCTGGGGAGGCCAGTCCACGACTGACTGTGCTCCACTCTGTGTTTTTCTATCTATGTAGGCTTTTACTGCAGTGACTATGTGTTTGAAATCATTGCCATGCTGGTGGATCAAAATCCGACCGTACTTTTCTGCGTTCATAATTACATCAATTTTAATAAGATCCCCAACGACACTGACTGAAATATAGCCCCAAACCATGACAGGGCCTCAACCGTGGTTCAGAGATGGCTGTAGACACTCACCTCTCTCCTCACATGCTCCATATGTACTGACAGTTATTCGTAACCAATTTGGAATCAATCCATTAGACCTGTTGATCAGTCCAGATCAGATTCATGACAGCCACCTTTCCACTGAGACCATTTCTGATCGAGGCTTCAGCAAACAGTAGATGGATCAGCTAAAGATGCATGTTGTTATCCAGTTTCCACAAATTTAAGGACATACTGCCCATGATGCCAAAATAAGCCACATTTTAACTAATAGTTTTCACGTTTTTGGCTAATCACTTTGTTGGTGAAAAAACATTCCCCTAAAAATGGTCCCCAATGCCAGTGTCCCCCTCAAAAAACCTTCTGAGAATCTTCAGAAAGCCTGAAGAACTTCTGCTCTAGACCCTTTAAAAAATGACAAGGAAACCTGGCTACTTAAATCTGTCATAGAGCTGTTATTTCAAAGACATATAAAGCACAATCCTTGGAGATGCTGTCATGCTTCTTTCAAGTTAAACTCACTTTTAACTTGTACTGTACCACAAGGTTAAATTTTAGATCCACTAGACCTTTCTGTGCGTTTCCATCGAATATGGACAAATATAACTTTCATTTTTTAAAGTTCATAATTGGTTTTTTGAGGAACTTGTGGTCTATTTTCTTTTTCTGTTCATATCAGTAGGTAGAAAACATGCTGATATTTTTCCAGACACTAATATTCTCCCAGAAAGACCCCTAGAAAAAAAAACTGTGCCTGCTGATTTATTCCTAAATAAATACAGGAGACTGACAGAACTCTGACGAATATGTTATTCTTAATAATTAGGGAACACACTCTCTACTTTCAACCAACCAATATGTCAAGCTGACCTTAATATTCACACTGTAACGCCTCCGAAATATAGACATCACAGACAGAAAGAAAGAAAAAAGGCCAGTGTCCAATACTGCAGTGCAAATTGGTTTTGATGCTTCATACCATGGGATGAATCATTCTGCCATTCACGTAAACCTGTCCAGAGGCTCTTCTTCCTTTGATGGCCGAGAAAACAAAAGCCTGGCAGCAAAACCGCTTGATTGACTAGACTCTTGAAGATGTCACTGATGATGAAATCAAACACAAGCGTATAAACACTTCCTTGCAGGCCAACTTTCATTTCAGAGCTATGGTTTTAGTAGGATGTAACGGTTCCTTAAAAATTGCCTCATATCAAGAAACACTGCACTCAATAAACACAGTTCCTAAATTGAGTTCATCAGTAGTTCACCTAAAATATTAAATAGTAGCTCGGCACAGATACAACTGGGATTCTGACAGATTTTTGATTTAAAAAAAAAAAAAAACAGATTTCAAAAGAGTTACTTGTCTGTGAAGTAGATGAAGCGTGAGAGAAGAAAGAAATTGTCCCACATCACCTGAATTTTAAAGACTTTTTTGGACAATTTAGCAAATATAACCACCTAAAGTCTGCATGAACTCATGGTCATCTGCTACATAAACTACCGCGCTCGCCATGTTAAGTATTTCCAGATGCCGCTCTAACTCCAGGCCAAATATGCATCGTGAGTAGTGATGGCACGCAACGTTTCATTAACTATGATGGGGGGGGGGAGTAAACTTTCCTCCCTAGGTTTTAGTTTTTTCAATGATTAGAATATCTTCCTCCTCTCCAGGGATTCCTGGGTGTGTTCACTTCAAGGACAGATAGGCTCTGAGCACCTTGGATTGCTGGTACAAACATCAAAGGCGAAGCTAAACCCGGCCGCATTAGTTCTCACCTTGTTGCTATCTCTCTCTCTCTCTCTTTCTGTGTCTCGTCGGATTCTAGAGGAGGCCTTACATCGCTCTTGAATCGAGATTATGTCAACACACAGTCACGGCTCAGAGTTTCCTTTTGATTCATACGCATTTGATTCTATTTAAAATGATGCAATGCTCTTGTAAGTGGCAGGCCAGCGGAACAACGAGCCGGTTTGGGAATGAAAAGATCAACAGTCATTTGTGATGAATGAATGAATGACACTCCTGTCTCATCCTAGCTAATGGTGCTTACCTCCCACACAATTCTGTGGAGCTGACCAGAGGTTATCAGTGGGAGACTGTGACTATTTACTTGGCAGTCAAAGCTTCCTGTAGCTAAAGAGGTGTTGGTAAATTGCCAATTCTAACATATTGCTCAAGCTTCGGAGGTCATAATGCTTCAACGTCCATCACTGGGCAGCACGGAGGAATACGAGTGGACAAGAACACATTTTTGTAAGCTAGTAGGTTCAACAAAGTTTTCTGCGTGGGCAAATCACTGCATGCCTCAAGCTGATTTTTATACACACAATATCCCCAGCCAATCAGATTTTATTTACACTGCTCTTGGTTCTGTGAATTGCGCTCACAGTGTTCGCCGTTGCCCCTGACGCCGCCACCATCATTTGACAGTAATAAGTGCAGAAATCTCATGCAATATTCGTGCTTCATATCAGCGCCTGATACCTCGCCTGCTGTGTATTATGCAGACAATTGCATATTCTATCACGACTTGTCCCCCTTCAATCCACAGAGCGCCCCAGTGTAATTCTGTGATTAATAATGAATGCTGAGTGAGGGTTAGCTAGCGAGCTGACTGACTGACTGACTGAAGGTCTGACTGTCTGGGGAATGCTACAATGATCAAGGCCTTTCTTCAGCTGTCAGCGCCTCTTTGCACTCGAACAGAACTGGAGGTGCATACGAAGGTTACTTGTGATTGCATCTGTGCAATCTGACTAATTGTTTGGGCAAATATGTAAATGCAACGTGAAACGTAAATGCTAAAATATAAACTAAAGAGGATTAATATGCATTGGGGTTACGGTCCAACACAATATATATATAACTTAAATTATAAAACAGGTTGTCGGAGATTAAGGTACAAAACCTCATGCATTTTACGATAATGATTCAGAAGACAGTATGCTGTATTGCTAGGATGTTGTTTGGCGTGTTTTAACAGCATTATAGCATTTTACAACACATAGATACACCAGCTGAGATATACTCTGGAGGCAGAAATAACTAACCTCACATTCAAAGAAACTTAACCTAACCCTAACAAAGCACTTTTCGAACTCTAACTATACGGTGCTCTAACAGGAAACCCACCCCAAAACAGCACAGCATATTAGTCCAGAGAGCTATAAGGAAGACACACTGTACCAACACAAAAACAAACTTTATTATGTGGACACAGCAGCTGAAGCCACTGAGAGGAATATTGTTATGCCTCAGGTTTATATATGACTCAAATAGCCTTGTCTGTCTTCTCATAGATTAAAAAGAAAGAAAGAAAGAAACTTGCACCTTATTGGAACTTGTTTGGAACGTGCTGTTCTAAGACTGAATCCCTTGACATCTCCGCAGTTCAAGGTAACTGCACAGCTGAAAGCAGAGCTAAGACACATTGTACTATAAATGCTCCCCCTGTGTGCAGAATGTGTTTGTAAAGTGCAGCAGCTACACAAGGAAACTACAGAGCGTCATTGTTAGTCCAGACAAACATAGAGGCTCGGCTCACAAGGAAAAGAAGAGAAGCTCAGGTTTCTCATCGTGAAGAGCTGACCTTGGCTAACACTGCTTTCATTTAAGGCAGAAAGAAAATATTCCACCTCATCAGAACTAAATGCCTCTCAAGATGTTAACTAAGAACAAAAAAATAAAAATCCAGGCATAGAGAGAAAGAGTTCCTGCCAAAACAGTGTAACAGAGCTCGCTGAGGAGTTTGAAAGGTGCACACAGGGAAGGAGGAGAAACTGCCTGGCTTGTTTGTTATTTGGACTGCGCACAGATTTAGAGGTCTTTCATGTACATTTTAGCAGCTGAATTTGTTACACATTTATTACAAGCAGACTGTGAGAATGAAACCATCATTTAGGTTTGTTACATCACAGCTTCATGTTTGAGCTCCCCTTTGCATCCACTGACCTTGTGATGGTAGCAGACACCAGATTATTGACGTTGGCGTTATTTATCCCAGAACCAGCAAAACAAAAGTCGGCGCTGTACGGATTGAGATCATATCGCGGTGCTCATGAGGAAACCAAATGTTTCTTCAATACACAACATGTGGGTTCAACATGTGAACCTCAAGGATCAGTGATCAATATGGAGGTGAAATAAGAGTCACACAGTTTCAATCAATAAAGCGATAATCGGGTGACACCAGGCATGCTGTTTAAGTAACTAAAGGCTGCTCTCCATCAGGAGAGCGCTCAACAATAATGGTGTAAATGGCAGGGCTGCAGGGAGAAGGCCACTGGAACAAAGGACTCTGCTGTATATCAGCAGCTTGCTAAAGATCACATGAATATCTCAAAAGGTAACTGTAACAATGTTTTGGGGGAGGATGAGACTGAAATATACGTTTTTAGTTTAAGGGAGAAGTCTGCTGTTTGGAGAAAGCAAAATGCTGCACTTGAATACTACACAAAATACTGGCCTTCAATATAGCAACCCTGTCTCATCTATGAAACATGACTGTATTAGCAGCATTGTTTGGGCCTGTCTTTGTTGCGTCTGAGCCAGGATGGCTTGTTATCATCGATGGAGCGCTAAATTCTGAATTATGCAAGCAAATTCTAAGGAAAAATCCCTGGAAGTCTTTCTGCTAACACAATATCCTGAGAAAGGAATGAACAAGCCAAAGTCCTGACCGTAGGCCAAAAGAAATGTGGAAATACCTGGAGCCATTTCTTTGCAGTTATTGCAGCAAAACTGAGCCAGTGTGCTGAAGTCACATATCTGCATACCTCTGTCACTTATGAATCTGTGATTAAAAGTAAGAAATTGTTTCATTTATATAACTGTCTTCTCTTTACTTTCTATGTACTTTTAAGATTTGTGGGAAAATCGAATGATATTTAGGTCATATTTATACAGAATACGGCTGTAATCCCGGCTATTTCGGCTAATACATTCCTGACCAAGCTGGCTGGATCCAAAGTGAGTAGTAAAAGCAATATCCTAAAATGTACTACTTCTTGTCTCTGCATGTGTTAACGCCAAACTCAGCGCTGATGGGTTCTGGGCCTTTGGCACAGCACGAAATCTGTTACCAGATCCATTTTTGCTCCTCGAGTCCACTCTCCTGTGACACACGGTTTTACTTTGCCAACTCGGGGACAGAATTTCAGTATTAGATGTGGCAGATGAGGTTAGCAGAAACTTCTGTAGACCTAAATGGATATACTATTATCACAGGTAGTGAAAGTAAATCTATCTATCTGTGATTACTGTCTGCGAAGTCGTGAAAACATTCATCACCGTTTTCAAGAACATAATACTCAGCTGTTGTCAGTGGAGTAAAATGATGTCATCCAGCCTTGGTAATAAAAAAAAGAAGCTGACAACGTCTCCTTCTAAATGATTAATGGCAGTAACGCGCTAAAAACGCTGTCACAGATTGATGAATAATCGGTAACGTAAAGCCCTCGAATGATAACGCCGTGACATATCAAATAATCTCAGTTTTAGTAAGATCGAATGATAACACTCAGGTGACAACTGAATAAAGCACAGGGTATGGATTTATGGAATTCTTACAGTGTGTGTGTGTGTGTGTGTGTGTGTGTGTGTGTGTGTGTGTGTGTGTGTGTGTGTGTGTGTGTGTGTGTGTGTGCGCCCCAGAGAGCGTGATTGTGAATTCAACCACAGCACCTTCAGCATCACATAAGGCATATGGAGGATCAGCCTCCCTCATTGAACAACAGTGCTGCCAAGGAAGGATTTATTTGTGTCTTTTTGTATTTAACTGCTGTTTTCACTCAAACAACCAACTGAGGATTTGCCCATGACAGGCAGCCTCAACCCTGCCTTTGTCAGTTATGTAATGTGTACCACCGCAGCCTGGCGAAACACTCTCCTCTTGTCAGCATATGCAAAGACAGCAGACGACGTTATCTGGGGTATCAGAAAATGAGAAGTGGGAGGGCGGGAGGCAGGTGTATGCTGGAGGGCGTCAAACAAAAATCAAACACCGTTCTGCCTATTTTTGCAGCAGAAATAAGAATACGAGCCATCACACTAAGCCAGTCACACTCTTATCACCAAACACAAAGAAAAAGTGGGTAAACTATGAGGTATACTGATCAGAATGTACAAAAATGAATTATACTCGCAGTTAATACTTTAAATCATTTGTTCAAATAGCCCCAGGCTGACAGGATAAAAAAAAATCATATATAGAAAGAATTTAAGCTGTTAAATTTGACGTCAGTCTAAAACTTTTGATAAAAAAGACTGAAAATTCACCCAGTTTGCCCTTCGGTTGGTTTAAATGATGCATTGAACAACCTTGAATTAAAGGTGACTGTGATGCAGCTCCCTTTTTTTTTAACGAGTTACAGTTCATTACACAAAAATAAACACTCTGTTTATACCGATTACTGTGTAATTAAGAAGGACATATTGTTAGCAGTGGAAAATGGATAAAAACTCCAGGGAAGAACAAATGATTAATTGTTGACAATCCAAAGTCTAATTGCAGTTAACTGGTGAAAAACACCACAACAACACAGCCATTCATGTGAAGTGGGGCTTGGAACCGGATATGGTTTTGTTTGTGTGTGTGCATGTGTCAGTTTGGAGTGTACCTGAAGGGTCAGTACAGGTGCCACAGCAGCAGCAGAGTCCTCCTCCATTGTGAACGTTTGTTATCCAAAAAAGAAAGTACTGTGCAAAAGTCTTGATTCACCTCTAATTTCTTCATACTTTGCTTCCAAACAGCAAGACTTTCTTGTAAATCAGTGGAAGGGTGTCTGCCAAGAAGCCATTCTTGAGGGGAAACAGGGAGAAAAGACTGAGGTGCCCCAAATTATACAAGAACTGGACTGGAAATATATGTACAGAGGAGGTCAGGAGAGACACACAACAGTGCGTGTCTACATCTGTAAAACACAGCTGAGGGTCTGTCATGTTTTGGGGCTCTTTTTAGTGGTGCTGGGGATCTTGTCAAAATTGATGGAATTATAAATGGTGGAAAAGTACGATCAGATTTTGATCAACCATGCAATGCCATCTGGAAATATATGGTACAATTGGTACTATCAGTCATGGATTGGCCTCCCCAGAGCATGGAGCTCAACATTAATGAAGGAGCGAGGGATCATCAAACAAAAGGCAGCCAACATCCAAAGAAAAGCTTTGGATGCTTCTAGAAGCCTGGAGATTTATTCCTGAACACTGCTTAAATCAAGCTTGGATAAGAGAGTTCATGATGTGTTAAAGAATAGAGGTGGTCATACCAAATATTGAATTTCCAGCTCATTAGAATTGTAAAAACTCAGTTTCTTAGCAAACACAAAGAAGTGAGGGTTGGCTCAAGAATTTTGCAAAGTGCTGTCCATCTCAAAATAAATCTACATGAGACGCTATGGTACAATTCAGCCGCTGAAAGGACAGCACCCTGTGGGAGGAAATCTAACCAACCACCATCACACTCCTGTTTAAATGAAGCAGCTATTTTTAGAAACACATGTGTACAACACAATTTCCTGAATTTGGCGCGTAAAGATGATCCAGCTGAAGTGAACACAGACTACAAACAGATCAACGCAATGGCTACATAATCCCACATGGGTCCAAGTTTCCTTTTGGTCATATACGATTACACTGCAAAGCACCAGCCACCTTTCATTCCTATTTCATTCCAAGGCAAAACAGGTATTCGACAGAACATCACTTCATATTCTCTACTGTTCACTGGTTTCACCATACTTAAGCTATTGTGCAGAGGTCTGGGGCAATAACTATAAAACCACATTACATTCACTTTTTACTCTTCAAAAGAAAGCAATTCGAATCATCCACAATGCAGGTTATAGGGAACATACAAACTCACTATTTTTGCAGTCTGAAATATTGAAAATTGACGATATAGTGAAATTCCAAACAGCACAAATTCTATTCAAAGCAAAAAATAAAGAACTGCCAGGTAATATTCAGAGTATGTTTTTTTTGAAAGAAGGAAGTTATAATTTAAGGGGTTTTTGTAACTTCAAAACAATGAAGGTACGTACTACAAGAAAAGGCTTTTGTGTTTCTGTTCAAGGAGTGAAACTATGGAACAAACTGAATATGGAATTAAAGCAATGTCCAAACATAAAACTGTTCAAAAAGAGTTATAAAAATATGATCTTCTCGATCTATAAAGAAAAGGAAAATATTTAAATTAAGTGAATGTCTCTATTTAAAAACAAACAAACAAAAAATTCATGATGTGATATTATAGTATATAGTATATCAGAAATCTGTTCACTATTTTTATTACAAATTATATCAGTAAGGAAGCTGACTAAATATTCACTGATAATTTATGGGACAGGGGTGGGATTAAATAAGTGTATACTTCTTCCCACTCCCTTTCAACATGTAAATTAATCAGAATGGTTTTTTGTATGTAATTTGTATAGTATATTTTTTTTCTCTCATTTCTTTTCTAAATGTGCTTGTATATTGTTCACATGTTGAAATAAATTATCAATCAATCAATCAATTCCTGAAAATGAAAAATCCAGTCGGGAGATTTTCAGACTTGTGTCCACAAAGTCTCGGATTCAATTATTTGTTCTGCATATTTCCATTTTCTGGGAGCTGTAATTCACTGCAGCAGTTCTCATCTAAAAAAAAGAGCTAAAAGGGAAATGGCTGCTACTGTGTAATAGATTTCAATTTTCACTTCTTTTCATTTTATATTATTTTCAGTTGGACCCATGCAGAGAAAAAAATGTAATAGGAAACTATATAGACATTACATTATTAGATTGTTATTAATGCTTAATGATTGTGTATGTAGTATTTCACTCTAGCCAGATGAAGTGAATCAAGTCTAAACTACTTTAATGAGTTTAGTCCACTGAAGGCTCCTAAAAAAGCTCACAAGACAACACTATGACTATCAACGTGACTAAATTAATTTCAAAGACAAATTAATTTATAGTTACAAGCAATTACTGTTAAAGTAAACAAAAATGACATTAGTAAGAGATTACATGTATGTTTTTTTTTGTTTGTTTTTTTACATTTATCAACCTTTACAAAATACAGTTCATTCCACATAGTTAAGGAGGAAAAAAAACCATGATTAATAGTTAATAAGTGCATAGTTAAACTGCTGATAAGTGAATAATAAAGTATTAATGTTAAAGCAACAAAAACTACTGACACAACCAAAATTATTACAACTATGTGCAATGATCTTGCAGCCTTGTTGCCTTTGAAATTGTTGTTTTGAAGACGGGGGGCCTCTTCTGCAACCACTTGCAACCTAGTATCACAGCAAAATGTTTACCAGGCACAACAGTGTCTATTAAATTTCACGTTTTGGAGAGGCAAAGCGTGAAATGTCCACGCATGCAGAAATTGCATTACTGCATGCAGAAGTTGCACTACCAGCAGGGGGAGATAATACATTTGAAGCCACAAAGTCAGTAGAGAGCTAAAAACGTATGAAGTATATTTCAGGCTCCTTAATCACCAGAAACGATTAACCTGTAAATGTGTTGATAATGTCTATTTATACAATGTCTATTCCCGTGATTATTTTCATGTTGGCTTGAAATAAAATAGCTCCCTCTGCTGCTACTGCAACTTCTGCATGTGTGTCTATTACACACTTTGTCGTAAAACAACTTTGGTGGATCAAGGTGGCAAAACATTACATAACCTGGAGTCAGTCTGCTATCAGTTTGTGATTAACTAGAGTCAAGTTGTCAATTTGTGTTAATATGTGGCTTAAATGTGACAAATGAGCAAAAAAAGCCCAAATCTGTTGCAGTTTGTTGTGAACCTCTTGCTCCTTACAAAAAAATTGTGTTTATTTTTTTGAAATCTGGGAGAAGCAACAAATGGCCTTGAGATTCACGCCCAGGACTCTGCGTTCACTTTGCAGCATGTGGATTGCATGCTCAACCCCAAAACAGTAACAATAATACTCTTTTTAACAATTATTAAAAAAAAAAAAAATCAAAGCTTTCATTAATGCTCTAAATAGTCTATAAACTATTAGAGTACCCTGGGTCCTTATGAATAGACTGTAAAGTAATGACTAATGACTGTGCTCGTAATGAATAAGTCCTAAAACCCTGCACGCCAGAAATGAGGTCAGTAGTTAATGTGAGTTTTAGAAATTTTTATCTTATTTCTTATCTTATGAAAATCTTATGTTTCACTTCGTGCAAAATATTAAATAAATACCCCACTCTATATAGCCCATATGCTGATACGTTACTAATGTCAGGCAACTGTGGTGCTTTTTAAAATAGTTTAACATTAATGTGAAATGTTGCTTTCCTCTGTGCAGATTAATTCCATTCAATTTTATTTATACAGCACCAAATCACAACAACAGTCGCCTCAAGGTGCTTTATATTGTAAGGTAGAGACTACAATAATACATTAACATAGATTAGCAAAACATGTATCACAAGTACAGCTTCACTTTCATAGATGTTTGAGTTGACACAAGACAATAGCAGCCCTTGCACAGTTTTTCTTGGCCTTTTTTATAGTGCAGCTAACGGTGTGTTTTCAGGTGATTGAATAGGTTACTTGTGCTGCTTTGTGGTGCAGACACAGCTCTACATATGCTTTGCTCTTGGACTCTGTTCTTGGATAACATCACTTGCTCTAAATCCTAATACGACTAAAGTATTTCCAATGGATGATGATCTGCTTCTAGAAAAAGTAGAAAATGCTCTTCATCTTCTGCTGTGCCAAATATTTAACTTTTGTTTCAACAGTCTATTATCTCTTGGATATTTGGTCTTTTAATGTAGTGTTACTTGTTCAGACTACATCCAGGAAACGTCAGGTTCAGGAAACAGCTATGACTGGTGCATGCAGACACGTTGTCAGGGAGTGATTTAGGGAGTGCTTGATTTGCTTTTACTTTGCATTTTATTGCTGAAGCTCTGGGTTCAACTACAGGGAGTGCAGAATTATTAGGCAAGTTGTATTTTTGAGGAATAGTTTTATTATTGAACAACAACCATGTTCTCAATGAACCCAAAAAACTCATTAATATCAAAGCTGAATGTTTGTGGAAGTAGTTTTTAGTTTGTTTTTAGTTTTAGCTATTTTAGGGGGATATCTGTGTGTGCAGGTGACTATTACTGTGCATAATTATTAGGCAACTTAACAAAAAACAAATATATACCCATTTCAATTATTTATTTTTACCAGTGAAACCAATATAACATCTCCACATTCACAAATAAACATTTCTGACATTCAAAAACAAAACAAAAACAAATCAGCGACCAATATAGCCACCTTTCTTTGCAAGGACACTCAAAAGCCTGCCATCCATGGATTCTGTCAGTGTTTTGATCTGTTCACCATCAACATTGCGTGCAGCAGCAACCACAGCCTCCCAGACACTGTTCAGAGAGGTGTACTGTTTTCCCTCCTTGTAAATCTCACATTTGATGATGGACCACAGGTTCTCAATGGGGTTCAGATCAGGTGAACAAGGTGGCCATGTCATTAGTTTTTCTTCTTTTAGACCCTTTCTTGCCAGCCACGCTGTGGAGTACTTGGACGCGTGTGATGGAGCATTGTCCTGCATGAAAATCATGTTTTTCTTGAAGGATGCAGACTTCTTCCTGTACCACTGCTTGAAGAAGGTGTCTTCCAGAAACTGGCAGTAGGACTGGGAGTTGAGCTTGACTCCATCCTCAACCCGAAAAGGCCCCACAAGCTCATCTTTGATGATACCAGCCCAAACCAGTACTCCACCTCCACCTTGCTGGCGTCTGAGTCGGACTGGAGCTCTCTGCCCTTTACCAATCCAGCCACGGGCCCATCCATCTGGCCCATCAAGACTCACTCTCATTTCATCAGTCCATAAAACCTTAGAAAAACCAGTCTTGAGATATTTCTTGGCCCAGTCTTGACGTTTCAGCTTGTGTGTCTTGTTCAGTGGTGGTCGTCTTTCAGCCTTTCTTACCTTGGCCATGTCTCTGAGTATTGCACACCTTGTGCTTTTGGGCACTCCAGTGATGTTGCAGCTCTGAAATATGGCCAAACTGGTGGCAAGTGGCATCTTGGCAGCTGCACGCTTGACTTTTCTCAGTTCATGGGCAGTTATTTTGCACCTTGGTTTTTCCACACGCTTCTTGCGACCCTGTTGACTATTTTGAATGAAACGCTTGATTGTTCGATGATCACGCTTCAGAAGCTTTGCAATTTTGAGACTGCTGCATCCCTCTGCAAGATATCTCACTATTTTTGACTTTTCTGAGCCTGTCAAGTCCTTCTTTTCACCCATTTTGCCAAAGGAAAGGACGTTGCCTAATAATTATGCACACCCTGTAGTATCATATCTAGCTCACGTCACAACAAGTAGAAATTTCTCCATTCAGTACCAAATAATGGATCATCCATCATTAATGTTAGTAATTAGACGTTTCGTGGACATTTAAAATGTGACAAGTAGCCCAAACAAGGTATAACCTCTTTGCAAAAGGTAACAAGCTAAAACTGCAGGGACCACACATGTTTTAATTTTGCGTGATTGTTTTCAATCTTTCTTATGTAGGATCATAAACAAAAAAAAGAAGATAGTAATTACAGGAACAAACAAACTCGCCAAAAAATAGTACAGTAAAATATGGCTCAAGTCCTGTGTGGTAGAAGTATAATGCAGCATTAAATCGAAATACTGCAGACTGAGCTCAGAGCTAAAGAATTCGTGTTGCCCAGCCTCTCCTCAGCCTGCTTCACTTGTGCTGTTACACTGAAAAAAAGGGATTGACCATCTCTTGGATTTATGTAAGCATCTTGCGTGTATTTAACACAATTGCCTCATGCTTTAAAGTTAAGTGTGACCTGTCCGGGGTGTACCCTGACTCTTACTCTATCACCCCCAGGTTATGCCTGAGCCCCCCTGCAATCTGTATAAAGATAGGAGGACGGTAGTCGTTGTAGATCCATTCAGTTCTTATGTTAACCAGACTCTAGACTTTGTTAAACATTATGAAATATGAAGACAACATGTAGTATTTAAGTGACCAAGTAGTATTGGGGCAAATGTAATTGAATAGTGTTGAAATGAAATGACAAAATTGCGAAGGATTAAAATATTCCAAAAGCTCACCTTACTTCATCTAAACATGTTTCAATCGCGTTTTACCAACACGAAATGCACAGGTTTATTGAATATGAATAAGTTGCGTTGATTTAACTCAGTTGTTTAAGTTTCTGCCAAAGCAAAAAAGTTATGTGCAACAAATGTCCACTATTGAATGAAGTAAATCCAACATGGCCTGTTTTTCAGTGTACTGTCAGTCTCACTGCACAGTCTTTTGCTTCAAAGCATCTATGAATCAGCAATACTGAACGCTGGACTCAGTTTGGAGAAAGGTGGAAGGTGATGAAACTTGTACAAAGAGCTAAAGGATTCATAATGTATCGATATTCTTTCACAGTGTGCAAGCTGGGGCAGTGGCACCAATGGGAGGGTAATCCAAACTGTCTCTGAGCCGTCACCAGGCGAGACAGGGAGCCTCAATCCAACACTGCTCCCTGTTCAGCACCATCCTGCTCTGCTCCTTCCTGAAAAAGCCTCACACCAATAGGTGTGGCAATATAAAACAAAAACCCTGCAACGAGTCAGTTCTTACATTTGATGGTGTTTGCAGACTCGTAGCTCAAATCAATCCAACCTAGATTCAGCTGCATCCAAATGTCACTGCTGTCAAATGAAAGTTATTCAAGTTTTCCTTGAATAAAAACATCTTTGATTCTTCTTTTCGGAGTATTTCTGAGTAAATGCTGCCATTTATTCCTCACATTTCAGCTAAGAAATCAAAATGAAACTCATTATTTGCCACACGTTTTTCTCTCCTACGATCAATTTGACCCTTTTGCCTTACCTCTCTGTGGCGCACTTCTTAATTGAACAGGTCCCACAGTCTATGCCAGCTTGGCTCTAAAAAGCAGCTCAACACTGGCCAGAGTTTTACAGCTATAATTTAGCATCAGATGTCAGGGCTTGTACACAGGCCTTACCAGAGAGAGACAATTAAAGCCTTGTTTACCCAAATGAATCATTAACTATTCCGGAAAAATAGACATCCTTCTCTGAAGCTCTACCACCAGGCATTTTATTTACAAAAAGCCTATTGTTGACGGTGATTACCAGAGTCAGAATGAGGAATCCATAAAAAATGCCCTTTGTTAAGATTTGCATCCTTTCTTTGTTGTGCTTTTTGGCTGGTGTTTGCAGCTTTTTTTCTGGCTAGAAGAAAAAGCTGTCCTGCTGCTGTGCAACAGTCATTATGTGACATACACACATCAGCGCTGACAAACAAGTGATGATTATAGAGGGGGGGGGAGCACGAGGAGATGTAAATAAGAGCAGGAGAGAAAGGGGCAGAGGCAGGCAGCCTTAATTTCTGCTGACATTGACGGGAAAAACCTGGAACAGTCTGACAAAAACTTCAGCATCTGTGCGTGACAGAAATTCCTCCTAAACGCAACAGTCGTCTAACAAACACAAACTGAAACATCCCCCCAAAAAAGACCAAAAAACAAGTGAATCCTTCTGAGGGAATTTGTCAGGGTGGATGATCAAAGACTGTATCCTAGTATCTGATATGCTCATAGAGCGCAGTTTGTTATTGCAACCCTCTGCTGTCTCCTTTGAGCAAGGCACCAAACCTCAACCGAGTGCTTTCCCCAAAGCAGTTCCCATGTATCAGTTTACGTAAAGGTATCAGTGTACATTAGGGGTGGGGGTGGGGTTTCCTAGCGAATCATGGAAAAACACAGGCTAAAGGAAAATGACCAAAATAAAAGGCTGTAATATTGCGGTTCTCTGGTGAGTATTTAAAGGACCAAAGACGATTTTCTCACCCTCATTTTTAGGTAATGCTCTCTTAATCTGTGCAAAGCCCAGAAGAATCTATCAGCACTATCTGGGTGATTAAAAATGGCTTTTCCAGCTGCAATGGGATGGAGCAGGAAGCTTACTAGGGGAGCTCCAATTTTCACGACCAAAACCTTGTGAAGGTGGGCACGGACTTAACAGGAAAAAAAAAAGAGCTACACACTATCAGATTATCAGAATTGGCATGTAAATGAGAGTTGATGTACATCATTCTTGCTAAGCATTTCAGATATAATAAAGCAATTTCCTATCTGATTATAAACTTGGGGGGAAAAGTCCTTTAGAGCACGAGGGCTATTAATCTTTTAAACTTTAATTTGATTTGAAAATGAGTTTATGACTACAGTGTGAGCGGAGTGACCTTTCTGTAGGTCAGTACAGGCAGTGCAGGGAAGGAAGATAAAGTAAACAAAGCTTTGGTGTCTTTAAAAGAAAAAGTCTATGAAAGAGTATATTCGTGTTTATATGCTTAAAGGTGCTCTAATCCATTTTTATATTAAATAAAGAAATTAGTATGCGTAATGTGAAAATTGTTGCTGGTACAGCGCCACAGCTGACTTTCCTGTTTTCTTTCACTCCCATTGTTCTCATCCATTCCCTTTTCCAGTCACAGCAGGCAGATCATTTTCCGTGAAAAATCTCTGAGTCTACCCACTGCACACAACCGACCCAGCAGCAAATGGAAAGTTAACAATTAGCAGGTGAATATAGTGGACAATTTAGCAGCAAAGAGAGCCACAGGGGTTGGTGGAATAAAGCTGGATGTGGAATTTGCCAGGTGACCAAAAAAAAAAAAACCCTCAAAGCAACTCTAAATAAACAATAATGCCGCTCGAGTTGCAAATTGACAGCTTTCCAAACACACACAGTTAACACAAGTTTATAATGGTAGCTTAAAGCTTTGCCAAATGACTGTATGGGGATTCAGCGTCAAACCAGTTTAATGTTGCAGCTACTGTTTAGTCCATGGACCATAAAATCCACACACATCTAAAATATATAAAAGCAAAGTTGCTCCTAAAAGGACAGACAATAACTGGACAGGTGTTTTATTTAAAGCTGTCAGATTAGGGTGTAAGAAAGCAACTGCTTATAATACCAGGGGTGTCAGAGGACTTATCAGCTTTAAGGATGATTTAAAGCTGCTAATGATAAATGCTTCTCTTGCTAGATTTATTTTCTTCTCTCTTCAAAGTTTCTCTTGTTTGCTGATATCTCCTCTGTGCTACCGATGACGGCTTTATAGAAATGAGCTTTGAATCTGAAAAGGAAAACCTCTCCCTTTTGTATACCACTTTAGCCTTACCTGACTACATCAGTGTGGTGTCATTCACAGCTGCGTTAAAATGTTCAAAAGTAAAAATCGATTTGGTCTCACAACAAAAAAGCCTCACCAGCACAGCTGCAGTTCGCTCAGCCTAATGTGATCATTTGTTTAGCATCCAGACGACACTGGGAGAGCGATGCACTGATGAGCTGGCCTCAGCCCCGCTGCAGCAAGCTTGCTTGGCCACTGATAACAGGGCTGGAGCTGAAGGGGAAGAATCCCATTACAAATAGCTGCATTAGATCTGTCAGATTGTGCAGCTGGGGTGTTACATCTCCATTGACCCTGCACTACCTTAGCTCCCCTCTGGGGCCGGAGCATTGCCCCCTCCTGGGATAAAATGTGCAACTGCTCTTTTTGAGGAGACTGCTGGAGCCCTGGCAACAAACACACACACAGACACACACAGTGACCCTGCGAGAGGCTAAGCTTTGTGATGTAACTCTCTGACTGAACAAATTAAAAGATATGCAAACCGAGGTCATCAAGGTTACTTTGTTACATGAGTAACCAGGCTCTGAATTAAGACTTCAAACACAGTTAAGAACTCTGCTGTTCTTATGTTTAACAGGTGCAGTACAAGCATTTCAAAGAACTGCTGGCCTGTATAACACAAGGATCGATAAAGGCACAAATATATATCCTGTGCAGTCGGGACTTCATTCAAACAGCATTTTGACCTACATTTGTAGATTGCTTGATGGTAAAAGGGCTGAAAGAACAAGAATAAGTGAGACACTATTTTCCTTCATCTGCAATAGAACAGAACTCTTTTCACTCTGAGGTAACTCAAGGTGTATGGGTCTTCTTCTTCCTAGTGGTTTATATCCCACGATGCAGGGTTCGCTATTTTGCATGCCTTTCTCCACTTCTTCCTATCCAGGGCATCTTCTGGTGTAACATTCGCAACCTTCATATCATCTGAGATTCGGTCCGTCCAGCGCTTTCCATCCAGATCTAATTGCTGGGCTGTCTTTGCGATGGAGTTCTTATCGCTACGGACAACATGGCCGTACCATCGGAGCCTCGCCTCTCGCATCTTGTCTGTGATCGGTGTCACTCCCCATCGTTTCCTGACATCTTCGTTCCTCGCTCGGTCAAGTCGTGTGAGACCCAGAGGCCACCTCAGCATCTTCATCTCCATGGTGTGAAGGGCTTGTTCGTGTTTGGTCGTCGCTAGCCAGCACTCTGACCCGTAGAGTGCCACTGGGCGCACGATCGACGTATAGACTTTCAAATGAAGATAGATTGGCATTCTCTTGCCGCATAAGACTCCACTGGCCTGACGCCACTTCATCCACGCTGTGTTGACATGGAGTCTGGCATCTGGTAGAGTTTCGCAGTCCGAGGTGACAAGGGACCCGAGGTACTTGAATTGGGCAACTTCAGTCAGCGGCACGCCATCGATAGTGATGGTACTGTTGGTCTGGGGGCCGCATTCAAGGTACTCAGTCTTCGTGATGTTCAGGCGCATGCCGTTTTCGGAGAGCCAATCTTTCCACGCTTGCGTTCGGGTTTGCAGGGCTAGGCAGTTTTCTGTTTCTGATAGGCACACATCATCTGCATGCAGGAGGCTCCATGGATGTGGTGATTGCAGATCAGCCGTCGCGGTGTCCACACAGAGGACAGCAGGGGCGAGAGGGCCGAGCCCTGGTGGACGCCGACGGTAATTGGGAAGGCTGGTGATGTTCCCGCTGAACATCGGACCGTGCTTGTGACATTACGATAGAGCGGCTGAGTCCATTTCACATAAGCTTCCGGGGCACCATGAGTTTGTAGTGATCGCCAAATCAGCTCGTGGGGGACCCGATCGAATGCCTTTTCCAGATCCAGGTAGACCATGTGTACCGTCTTGTTCTTTTCTCTGTGCTTTTCCATCAGCAGTGGGTAATTTGTTTATATGAAACTTTGTTCATATTATGGCTGTTTCACCCAAAGGCATACAAGATTTACCAGATGATCCTTGGTTCATCATCAGGGCAAAAACAAAGCAATTCCATGTTATTTATTTTCCTCCCAAATAAAAAGAATATGTAATCGTGTCTGTTTGTTAGCAGTCTAGTGTTGACAGTTTTCAAGATATCATTTTCAAATTTTGTGTGATTGTAGATACCAATTATAGCTCACACTGATTTAATTTCAGTGAAAACTGAGTCAAGGTAAAGGTCACACCAAATGTGAAAATTAGTATGAACTTTATATTACCCACATTACAACACATTAAGAGAAAGGACTTGGAAGTTACGTTTTCCCTGTGCCTCCAGGTTCTCCCGATCCCACTTGGCTGCATTTCTCTAAATGTAATGCAAACTTCCAGGGGACTAATCAGAGCTCTTTGCTAATTGCAGCATCAAACATATTTGGCGTATGTATCTCATCTAGCTTCCAAAAGTGTAAATTCTGAATTAAATCTGCAGCTTCGAAATTACCTTAATGAAGTTCAAACTGCAACCACATTGAACAGAAGTTGTATTTCCATCCAAAGATCTCTGAACTTTAAGTACCAGGAAGCTTTGTAAGGAACTCAAGGCTTTCTCGGGGACACTGGTTAAAACACAACGTAAAGACCAACAAAGATTAGGCACAAAGAACCTATGGCTATTTTCTCAAATCTACATAATAAAGAGTCCAGTCCACACTATCATCAGAATGTAAATCTACTACAATATTGACACCATATAAGGCAAGGGACAGCAGTATTTATGTCATAATTTGCTGCTTTGCAAACGAGGTCACCGAGTCAACAGACAAGCAAAACGGATCCAAAATGCCCACAATGTTAGACTTTTAGCAGTTGATCTCGCAAGTAACTGTGAAGACTGACAGTAAGGTGAATGAGTTGGAAAGATTGACATAAAAAGCTCAACCAATAAAAAAATCTTAAGCGTTCAAAGTCCCACCCTCAAAGTTCCTGAACTTTGAGAAAGGAGTAGCCCTTGAGGCAACTTCCCCAGAACTTAATTTAGACTCTGGTCTCTGTAGTATCTCCAAAGGTTTGTAGTCTCTGGTGAAATTTCCTGCTGTGGAACTAGAGCTAAAACTAATTAAAAGGGTTAGAAGCTTGTGCGCGGCTTCTGTGACATTGTCACTGTGTTTGGGCACATTTAGAAAGTGTGGAGGATTATTTTTCAGCTGCAAAAGTCATTTTAAAAAATGACTTGGGGCTTCTAGAGTGAAATCTAAAATTGGCAGAATATCTAGAGATTATAGCTAAAAGAAGACAAACATGATCATTATGTATTACAGGTAATGACTACAATCAAAGTAGGAAGAGTGGACAGCAACACTCTGCTCCAATAATCTGTTTATTCAACGGAAAGCTAAGTGCAAACAGTATAATCCAAATAAGATGATCACCAAAGTAATAGGGAATAGCTGGAGCACTGTGTGTGTTAGCAAAGCTACTGTTATCCTGCACCTGCAGGAGGTGAAAGAGGTGAAAACCTGAAGGAGGAGGAGGAGGTGGGGGAGGTCGGGAAGAAAGAAATGAGCCGGAACATAAGTGGCATTGATTGAACTGGTTCATGTCCACCCTCATTCATAAACAAGGCTAACCTGCCGCATGTTTATGGACGATCTGTCTCGATGACAATGGAAAACGCTGGCACGCATCCCAGAACACCTGTGAAATGCACTCTAATGAGAGTTAATCACACAAACACAGAAAACAAAGCTAAAAATCAAAGATTTACACGTATCGGGCTCACCGCGAGTATTGACAGATAGTTTTTTTTTTCATGGCCGTGGCAGTGATTACAAACACAATGTTCAGTATTGATTAATAAAGAGGCGGCTTTTCTGTTGTGCAAATGGAGGTGAAATAGGTCCAACAAATTACAGATAAAATGTCATTCGAGACTCAAAGAGAAGACAAACGTGATCACGATCAAGTCTGATGGCAAAGATAAAGTTCAAAGACAGATTTCAAAATCTGTATCGACTTTGATCACTCTATCGTGTTTGCACAATCAAATCAGAACAAAGACAGATATGCTTCACGCTTTCAATAAAAAAATGCGTACAATAACAGCTGAAATATGAGATTGTTTTGCACCAGTAACACAGGCAAATTATTCTTGACATGCAGTCAGTATCACAGAGCTGTCTGGCATGGTAGCAGGAATCAAAGAGCATTCTTGGAATAGCAATTACAGATGTGTCTAGGGAAATAAAGGCAAACTATGGACATAGTCAAAATGATGCATGTACAGCATTCTTATCAAAGTCGAAGCCCGAAGCTAGAATGGTCTGCTTACAGGGAGGCTCTCAGCTGACTGAGAAATGGCAGCTGTAGGGTATCACAAAAACAAAACACAAATTAGTCTCATATCTTGGCCGGGAAGGAGTGCACGGATGTTTGCTTAGACATGATGCCTCGCTGTAATCACTTTGATCAAAGTGCTGACAGTTAAGTCTGCAACAGACTTCTCAGATTGTGCAAAATCCCAAATGTGAGCTGATACAAACAAAGAACTCTTAATTAGCGTTAAGATCACAGAGGGTATGCGAAGTGACGGAGGTTGCAGTTCTCCTTCAGTTTCTGTGCATCAGTCATGCAAGGTTGAATTCATGAGTCGCAGATGGAAGATGCCGTTGCTAGTTCTCTGCGCATGCACAGCATTTTTTTATTTATTTATTTATTTATTTTTTGGGGGGCGTCTTCTGGGGCTCAGCACCACACAGAGAATGTGTGGTCCATGACTCTCTTTTTTTTTTTTTTTTTTTTTTCCGCCTGTCCCATTTGGTTCTTTAGCCATCAGAATTGTTGTCTGAAGACCAACAAGGATACCCAATGGATTTACTTTGCCAAATGGATCATCGTGGCATTGCCGTATTGGTCCATTTGGTCGATCTTTTTATTATTTATTATATTTTATTTTCAGATGTTACAGACGGGACAGACATGAGTGAGAGATAGGAAAGGGAGAAAGAAAGAGGAAGGAAAGGAAAAACAGAAGGGGAGAGGGACAGTGAGAAAGGGGGGGAGAAAAAAAATAAAAAATCTCCTGGATCACCTGTTGAGAGAAGAATAGAAAACAAGCAAAAAAAGACAAAAAAAACAAAAAACAAAGCAACATACTAAACACAACACCATCGCATTAATCTAGCTAAGTGTAAACAGCAGTAAATACTAAATATTCAATGTTGTTGTGCAGCACGCAGGACAGATGTGCTTCGAAGTAGCAGCCAAGAAAGGTGTAATTTGGGTCTACGAGCAGTGAACACCCGTGTGCATACCTGTGTGGATCAGCGCGCTTGTATTCCAAAGGTTTCTCCATGTAACGATCTGCTAGGGAGTGTGGGGGGGCCACAGCCCCGTCCTCCAGGGTGTGAAGCAGGTATGGAGGAGATCAAAACTCCAGACATCCAGAGGCCCCCAGAACACAAGAAACCATGGAAGACCAACAGAGGGGCAGCCGCGCCACTGTTCCAGTAAGAGCTGAGGAGAGTCCCAGATGAGGGTTCACTCAGCAGCCGCGGAGCAGAAGCCAGGGGGAGTTGCAGTGACGCGCCCGTGAGCTCCGCCGGCCGCCAGCTGTGCCTGAGTGACCGAGCCCCAGGCCGAGAGGCTGGAGACACCCCACCCCCGAAGGGGCCCGAGCGAGCCCCAGGCTCCAGGCCCCGATAAGCGGCCGCCAAGGAGTGAGCCGGTGTGTACCTGGACGCCCACCCCCAGACACAAAGAACCACCAACGCACCGACACCTGAGGGAGTCCGCCACCGGCAGGGGAAGTGGTGGTGGGTGGAGATAGGCCTCCAAACCTTGGAGGGCCTGAGATGTCCCCAGAGAGGTGGCGTCTGATACCCAACCTGACATATAGACACAGACATACAGGCACACACAGACACAAACATCCATCCTCATATGCACTCACTCCACACTCAACCAACGTGGAGACAGACATAAAGAGACGCTGTACACACGATCACACTCCCCAAGCGTACTCTACAAACCGGGTCTAGGTACCCTTGCCCCTGGAGGGGGAAACTGCACCCAGACCCAGGTGGTATTACCCTTTTCCCTGCGGTGGGGAGAGGCAGACCACCCCGACTCCGTAGCAGCAGGGAGGCGCCACACTCCAGACCGCAGTCGGACGGCCAACTCCACCTAGCCCCCCCGCTCCAGCAGGCCGCAGAGAATGGGGGTGGGAGAAGACTCCAAACCTCCCTCCACCCGCTCATTGTAGTGTTGATGCATGTGTGTTCTAAGGTGCAATTAAAACCCAGGAGGGCATGGAGCTACCTGCCAAGGAGCAGCAGGTAAATGGTAAATGGCCTGCATTTGTATAGCGCTTTTCTAGTCCATAGGACCCCAAAGCGCTTTACACTACATTCAGTCATCCACCCATTCACACACACATTCACACACTGGCGATAGCAAGCTACATTGTAGCCACAGCTGCCCTGGGGCGCACTGACAGAGGCGAGGCTGCCGGACACAGGCGCCACCGGGCCCTCTGACCACCACCAGTAGGCAAACACGGGGTTAGTATCTTGCCCAAGGATATTTGGCATGCAGCCAGGGTGCAGCCTGGGATCAAACCACCGACCTTCTGATTAGTGGCTGACCTGCTCTGCCACCTGAGCTACAGGTAAGCGCATGGTCCCTCCTGCTAGCCCTCAATGTCTAAGTGTATTTAAAATTGAGAGGTGGGCAACGACGCCAGGGGTGAGGTGTACACCCTGATGGTAATTTGGACTCCGTGTATCGTGCCCACCCCCAAGATCCTATATGTATGCGTAATGAGAGTGTGAATGATGTAAATGTCTAAGTTGTGGGATAAAATTGAGGCAGAGGCAGCCAGAAGGGGACAGAGGGGGGGGGTAGCCTCCTCTGCACCCTGGTGACATACCCCTACTCCAAGGTCCTGCATGTGTGGGTGGTTGTGGTGGAGCGGGAAGAGAGAGGCAGCTGGAGATGGGGAGGGAAGGAAGGGAGGGGCAGGTAACCCCTCCCTGGGGCCAGCTCCCCCGCTGACCCCAGTAGGCACTCCCACACTCCGCGACCCGCCAGGGAAAGGGGGCCCAGGCCCATCCAGACCGGGGCCCAGTGCAGCAGCGCCTCCCGGCCCCACAGAGCCCGGGACAGTCCACCCAACCCCACCACAGAGAAAACTGCACCCACCCCACCATCCACTCATCTTCCAGACTACATAAGACAGTAAACGCCCAGGCTGAGATCTTCCTCCACCTCTCCTGTATCTCCCCCTCCTGCAGAGAGAGTTCCTGAAGAGAGGAAAGCTCCTGCAAGATGTGACAATCTCCCCCACCAGTTGAAGAGCCCCCCAGGCGGTTCGACGCACCGGCGGCACCCTGCTCCAGGGCCGGGCCCCCATGCACCCACCCGCCCACAACCCCGGCAACACACCAACCAGGATCCAAGCCCCCGAGGCCCGGCAGGGGCCCCAGCCCAGAGACGGAGCGCCCCCAGAACCTCACGCCCATCCCGGACCCACCCAGGGGCAGCCAGGCTACCAGGTCAGTAACCCACGTCCGTCAGCACAGACCCTCCCCTAGCCCCGCTGCACGCAGCCGCGAGGAAACAGTCACCTGAGAGCCAACAGAGCCCCCAACCGGACATGACCGCTACCCCGGGTTGAGCCCCCCAAGGAAGATGCCTCCGGGGAACCCCCCGACGCCCTAAGCCTGTCCCTACCCCCACACCAATCACAACAGTGAAGGTGGGACCAAATTATGACCCCCCACCCCCACTAGGTGATGGAGCTGATAAAAGGAGTCCAGAGCAATTGATCTGATGTGGTGGCAGAGGCTGTATCAAGACTAATGTAATCTAATAGATAATTTCTATATTGGTTAGAATTAAGATTATTTTTATTTTTCCAGTTCATGAGGACTGTTTTCTTGGCTATGCATAGGGCAGTGAAAATCATATGGGCGATATTCTTTTCTGAAGTGACATTATCTAAGCTGCCCAGTAAACACACTAAGGGGGAGGTTGGAATGTTACATTTCAGACACTTTGATAAGTCTTCACATATCTCGCGCCAAAACTTTTGCACTGGTGGACAGAACCAAAGAGCGTGGATGTAATTGTCTGGTGTATTGCCTTGACAGTGTGAGCAGTTGTTGGAAGATGTAAAGCCCATCTTGAACATCCGATGACCTGTATAGTGCACTCTATGTAGTATTTTGTATTGTATTAATTGCAGACTGGGATTTTTAATTAATTTAAAGGTTTTTAAGCAAATCTGAGACCAGAAGTTTTGAATTCATGAGTCGCAGATGGAAGATGCCGTTGCTAGTTCTCTGCGCATGCACAGCATTTTTTTATTTATTTATTTATTTATTTATTGGGGGGCGTCTTCTGGGGCTCAGCACCACACAGAGAATGTGTGATCCATGACTCTCGGACAGACTGACAAACCACACAGACGTGCAGTCTGATTCACATAGGCTTCGTCTCTCAGGGAGCTGTGAGGAGAGTTCACGGTGCATGTGATCCCATAGGATATCACAATGAGTCATGGAGCCCTGCTCCTTGCTCAAAACAAAGACATACAACAGGTCTCTATAATTCAATACATTTTACAATTGAATGTATTTCAACAAAAAACATGAGTCACTTTAAGGCACAAGCACCATAAACATGAAGGAATCGATCCCAGGGACATCACAGTACACCAGAGAAACAGTTTGCTTGCAGAGGTGGTTCGAAGTTACGTGTCACTTTAAAGTACTTATTACCCGACTTGAGTATTTCTACAATAGATCATAATAATGTTGTGTTTTTTTTCTTCCCATCTATATTTAAAGCAATATTTTGAGACATACTGTAGGGTAGGGCTGAGTGACTATCATGAGAATTAGGTGAAAGTATTACATTACATTAACACCACCCTTCTGTCTGTGTTACAGTCAGAAAACTGTTAACATACACTATCAGGAGCTAACTTAACTGTCACCCAGCAGATGGTAAACCTTAGCATTAGCACAAAAGGAGTCATAATGCTAATGGACTGCAGCCAGGAGACAGTTAGCTAAGCCTAAGACAGGAGGGAACAGCTGTATTAGTCGCCCCCAGCCAAATGTAGGTAAATATTCACTCTCCTTTAGCTCCATTTTCGGTTTCTTTAACCTCCTGAGGGAATTATCTTATTCTTCAGCTGTTAAATGCTTGGCTGTTCATTAGCTGTACACTTACTGCCTTTAACTGCAGTGCAGATAGCGTGCCATGGGTTTTTAGACCTGGAAACCAAACAGAACTGCAGCTTATGGTTCTAATTCTCTCTGTGTTTGTCAGAGATTGTCATAGAAAAAATGTATTTATTTATTTTTGATCACAATATGGATGCAAGTGAAATAATCTGATTTGTCATCTTTCACATGGGATTAACATGATTAGAGTAATTTAGCCTTTTCTGTTTTCTGGCACCAAACGTGCCAACAATGAGCAAGTGACCATCAGAACTGGACCACAGAGGAATGGACGAAGGTAGCCTGGTCTGATGTATACCATGTAATCCTTTCATGGAAACAGTATTCCCAAGATGCTAACATCTTGATGCCAGATATCAAAGCACACCTGCTTTAATGGACTCGATGAATCAGAGGTGTTTTCGCAGCAAAGGGGGGACCAACACAATATCAGGCAGGCGATCATAATGTTATACCCGATCAGTGTATAACAATACAACTGGTTAGCTGGTGTTGTCTAAAGCCATATAGTGGACAGTGACCTTTTACAGTCTTCTTTTCTTTTGTATATTTCTGTAGCTTGAACCATCTTAAGGGAAATCTGACATTTGCCGAAATCTGATTACTTTCAAAAACCTCTCTTCTTCAGCCAACTTCAAGATGCACTTTGCCCTATATTTCTTCTGGGCTTTTTAACTTCTGTACTTCAGGTGTTAGTTCATCATAAATGCTCTTTGAATTCCCTTTTTGTTTGAAACAAATTTTCCTTTGTGGTCAATAGTTATAAAATACTTCTTGCACTGGCATTCTGTTTACAACTTTCACATTGACAATTTAAATATACATGTAGAAATTTGACTACTGACCCCTGTGGACACTGTCGATTAATAACCTCAGCCAGTGACTGTGAAACATTGTCTACAGTTTTTGAGCAAATGTGGCAGTTTTTGATCAACAATAACAGCCTGAGGCCAGAGGAAATCTCAAGATGATGCAACCAAAGATAAAAAAAAAGAATTATCAACTGGCCTGTATTGTGGATTACAGAAGTAAGAAAAGGGGACGGGAAATTCAAATTCTCCCATTCCCAGTTCCCAGGAAGTGAAGCGTGTGATGATGGAAATTAAACAAAGTGGTATAAATCAGTGGTTCCATAATTTCCTTAGGGATCAATAAAGTATTTTGATTCTTATTGATCAATTCCAAATAGTTTTTGCCACAGGGCTCTGCTGTTGTGTTATGCAACTGTTCAATAAAAGCTTCCCAAATTGTCTCTAATTACCTCTAACATCAGATTGCAAGGCACCTTGTGTTTCTTCCCCCAGCAGACAACAACAGCACACACAATATTCAAAATTATGTACAATGATTCATCAGAGGGATCTATTATCATACAGGCAGCAGAGCACAGAGTGCAAAGAACAGCAAACTTTGGCAAACTTACATATAGTTGCCTTTGTTTGTACTTGAGCCTTTGACTGCCTTACGGAATATAGGCTGCTGATAAAGTGCGTGCATCCATCCCCTTCTGTCTTGGGCCATCTGGATCCAGGCGATGCCATGGCAGTCATCCCGCCTTCATCTTCCCTTCAGGGCAGCACATTGCCACCAGCCAAATAAATTTTGGATGCGGCCAGTAAATCTGTCTGCTCTACCAGCCACTTTGGCAGGTCACCAAACTCATTCAGCGGTTCTTTTCTATTCTGAAAATCTAGTCAATTGGCAAAATACTGAAAGTTATGGGTAGATTTCGAAGGCTTAGTCAGTGTAGCCTCCTTACTTGATTGACTTGTGAGCTTCACGTCATACCAAGTTTCCCACCCATTGTTGCTTTGGTTGTGTTTGTCGGGGCATGAACTCCAATGGATTGCACATGCTCGCACGAGCATTAATCACGTATTCCTTCCTAAACGTTTGCTCATTTTCAGCCTGCGCTGGCTGCGATAATCACCTCCTCTGAATCATTTCTCCATCTTGGATAATTTCAACTCATTATTTCACCAGTTGTTCTCTGTGAGAGATGATTCAGCCTCTTTAGCACTTCCATGTTTGGCTTCCCATCACAGTGAGACTCAAAGTTGAATTTCCCTTGGTTTTATGGAAGGGAGGAAAGTCTGGCCAGGTTTCCTGCACATCACTCCAGTGTTCGTTGAGTCAGTAAAGACATACTTAGAAGGCAGTGCCAGGAAAAGCACTGATAGTTATGCATGGCCAACATGAAAAAAAAAAAACACCCAAACAATCTGTTTCATCTCAGCACTTGTTGATGTTGCCTGCTGCAACAACTGCTGCAGGTGTGCATGTACTAAACATGTCCATGTCCTTGCTTTGACAGATGCTGCTCTCCACTACATGCCACTAGCTCCGATCCTTGGAGAGCCTCCAGTGAAACAAACAACATTAATAGAGAATATAAAGCTACACAGGGTCCCCACACATTTGGAACATATGGGGCACACGGTGCATGCTCAGATTGGAAAAGGGGGATTCATCTATTTCAAATGGAAGGCTGGAACTGTGCAAGGAATACGTTCATTCCTAAACACTGGCTACATTGTGTTAGGAGACGGACATGTGAGTTACTGATGATCCGAGAGAGAGAAGTAGAAGCAGAAAAAGCTGTACATACATAGAAGGACCATTGTAATGTAGGGGGTACTGGCTCATGTAACATTTCTTAAATTATTATTACAGGCACAGGTTTGAGCAGGAATAGTGTGGATATGTTCCTTACAGATTTCTAAAAAACTCAATTATCTCTTCAAACATGATGACTCTGAATCCAAAGGGAGATACTCTTTTTACTTCAGTTCCTTGCAGCACACTGTGCTGGAGACAAGCAAATGCAGGGTGCTTTGTGGTACTAGCTCACTGCGAGTGAATAAAGTCACTCAACATCCCCTCATCGCTCAGCATTAGAAAGTCAAATTGTATTTCTATATTTAGCTATCTGGCTCGCAAATGGGGTAGAAAATTATGGCATTTGACAACAGCTTGTTAAGAGAAATTGTAAAAGGAAATGCTTTTAGGTCTTGTGGACGGTTTAATAGTCTTGACTCTTCTGCCATGTGCTTGTCCGTGGTGAGAGAGAGATTGTAAAAGCAATTATAGAGAACCAATGTCGAGCTCAGGGAGAAATGATCGGTTCATGAATATCATAGTGCCGCCACTCCATATAACTGGCAGTAGGTGCATGGTAGTGTAAAATTTTAAAAGGGGCTGTCAAAGGGGTACACGAGTAGCAAAGAGCAAGACGTTAGCTCTCTTGTCACAAAAAGGCAGAATTGTATCAGTTTACAATGACACATCTGACTGTAGCAAACAAAACTACTGTGCAGTCTGAGCTAAAAGTTTACAAAACCAGATATTGGACTAATAAGAAAGTGCTAAGCCACACTAAGTCACCAGTGAAGGACCTCACACTTCTCCAGGTTTATCGAACCGGAACCTACCTACCTATGGGCTCAGGTTATCATAAGGTGAGGTAAAGAGTTGCTACACTTTTAAAGAACAAAATGAAATCCTGTGCAACTCTGTTACTGCTCACGATCCCGGATTGTGTGTACACCAACTTAAACAGAACATCATTTTCTGCAGATAAACTGCACCTCCCTTCCATGCGTCGCTGCTAAAAATAACTAATGATGCACACCTGCTTTCACAGTCACTGATTAGGCAAACGATCCGAACATCACAAAAACAGACATCCTCACAACAGGACAGCGTTTGGAAAGCACAAAAACAAGAAACAAAAAAAAAGAATCAAACTCCACTGGCACCACTGAAACAAGCTTGTGAGACATTATTATTCGTGCAACATCATAACAGAAAGTTGGCCGAAACTGGAGGGAAAAATCTCTCCATTCTGTATTTAGCAGAGCCACGCTCCAACCCACAGATGACAGGAAGCATTAGTAAACTGCACCAAGTGAAAATAAAATGTAAAAAAATAAAAATAAAATATATATATAAATACATAATGTATGGATGGAAAATGTTGAACATTCAGTGTGATCGTGAGGCTAGCTAAACATTTGTTTAAACTGAAAACTCAGAGGCCTAATGACCAAAATTTTGCATAATGTTATTTCTGTATGCAAATGAAAGACAAACACTGAAATGGCTTTTTGTCAGTGAGTTAACAAGAATTTATAAACTTTACAAATTCTTTTGTGATTACTGTGGTTAGCTGCTATCTTGTAATCCGGCTAACCAAAGTTGTTTGGCCCTCATGTGCACCCAGTAGTATAATTAACAGAATGAATAAATGATTTAACACAAAGTAAAATTTGTGGGAACATATTTCTTCTGATATTTAAAATTACAAGGAGACGGTTATTCTGCATTCTTTGTGAGACGTTTTGTCCCGCCCCTCCCTGAGCCTGGTTTTGCCGGAGATTTCTTCCTGTTAAAAGGGAGTTTTTCCTTCCCAATGTCGCCAAAGTGCTTGCTCATAGGTGAGTCATATAACTGTTGGGTTTTTCTCTGTATATATTGCTGTAGGGTCTACACTATAATATAAAGTACCTTGAGACGACTGATGTTGTGATTTGGCGCTGTATAAATAAAATCGAATCTAACTGAATTGAAGTGAACAACACTAGCTTGCGAACCAAGCACCATAATATGTGCGTGTGTAATATTTCTTAATGAATTAGCTGATGCTTGTAAACCATAAATACCCATAATAACCAAAGAAAATGGACAAGAGGGTGCAGTCTGGTAGTTTGTGGCACAGCTTCTATTGCATAAACTGAGCTTCAGGCACCAGATTTTCTTTGAAGAATCTGGTGCATTTGTGTGCTGGTTAACGTCACCTTTGCAATGTTAAAAGCAAGTTCAGTTGCTAGAGTGAAAAGCCGCATGTGCACCAGGTGGAATGTATGTGTTGGTGTGAAAGACAGAGAGAAATCATCCACCAACACCGCCACTACTTAAGTGTGTAGTACTGTACTTTACAGAGGGAAGACAGGTTAATGAAAAACTATCGATTCTCTCTCCGAGTCCCAGGAGAAGAGCGAAAGCAACACTGATACTTCCGAACGTTGTTTTCACCTTCTTTTGACGTCCTGTCCGTTCAGTGGTCACACCGGTTTTAGAGGGGACAGGAGAACAGAGGCAGGAGGGTTATGTGAGAGCAGTGATGCCGTCAGTGGCGGTTAGTGGAGAATAAAGAGAAGACAATGAAGGTGAGGGGAAACAGAGGGAGGCGGTCAAAGCTGGCCCAGCTCCGCTTCCCTCATTCAGACAAAGAGACGTGAAGCAGCCAAGTCAGAGAACATCAAAATCTTGTTTTACTTTTTTTTTTAATCAGAGCAACAATTAATGCTCCATAGTCTTCATTTCACGAAAAAGTGAAACCTACCAGTCTTTACATGTTAAATCCTGTTTGTAGGTCCTGATGGGTACTTTTTTGTATGTAAGACAATCTATACAGCTTTCTGTGGTGAAAGAAAGGGCTTGCTCAACAGAGAGAGAGAGAAATTGACTTAAATGTGGACATACTGCCCACTTTAATACAGACACAGGGACATGGTAATCCCCGTCCCTGTCCCTGCAGTCCCTGTCAGTCTCTTGCCGATTGGCTTCTGAGAATTTGTCCTCAAATCTGTGACATACTTTGATGAAGGCTGTCTCAGCTGTCGGTTGATGCGTCTAACAATCCAAATGATGGTCCTAGAAATCAGGTTTTACACATTCATTAAGTGCCACCAAGTCAACTTTCTAAGAAGACTGGCCCGGAGGGTGTAAGAAACAAGCTGAAAAGGATGACAGAGATCAATGGCAGTGTGACAGAGACTCTGCAGACCTCCACCTCCATGTGTGGTCTGTCTTAAGCCTGAGGTCTCACTGTGGGCCCATTCTAGGAATCAGTGAAGGGAGAAATTGTCGCCCGTCAGCAATCAAAGAAAATCAGCCCCTGCCAGGAAAAATTCATGGTGTTATGTTTTGATCCTCCCTCGTCGGTTGCTTGTGGGCGTTAAGCAATGAAACAGACAGGAGATGATAGTGATAAATTTAGGCATCTGTTAACAAGATGCACCTCAATAAGCACTTTGATCCACTAACTGCTGCAGTAAAGCTGCTTGGTGGAAAAACTATGCTTGTGACGGCCAGAACCTCAGATATCGGTGATTCGCTGGAAAATACAGACTGCACGTTGTTAGATAAACAGATCCATGTTTTCCATTCCTGCCTGTAGCCAAATTTGTAACGGTCCCTTTTCACATCATCAGGTGCACCATTCGTATGCAGAGTGCTCGTCATTGAATTGTTCTGTTGTTTCCACTCGATAGATTTATTCCTCAGGTCACTCCACTGTTGAGCCTATGGACCTAAGAGGAGGTCCCTACCTTTTCTCTACAGCTGTAAGAGGATGACAAAGTACTGCCAATTTAACACCCCACAAACACAAACACCCACTTACACATTTGTAAATGACTTGCATTATTTTGCTAATGTACCGACCTCATGTAAACCTTAAGTGACACTAATGATATCAGCTTAAAGATTTGACATTTCAGAAAGAGAGTGTATGTGCTTTGTTGGTAAAATTTAAAATGGATACTATTCTGATCTTTTATCTACAAGTTCAAACATAAAAAGGGGCAATAATTGTTCTGCATAACTGTAACTGACATATTAATATGCATATTGTTTAACTTTTGACACATTTGACCTTGATTGTTTTATATTCTGTTTTTTAAATGTCCTTCTCCTGTATTTATTATATTTATCAGTTCAATTTTATTTATATCAAATCACAACAACAGTCAGTTCCCCTACAATAATAAAGAGAAAACACCAACAAAAAGAAAAATCCTTATGAGCAAGCACTTGGCAGCAGAGTGAAGGAAAAACTCCTTTTTAACAGGAAGAAACCTCCAGTGGAAGCAGGCTCAGGGAGGGACAGTTATGGTGGAGAGAGGATAGAGACAAGACGAAAAACACACTGTGAGCCAGAGATTAATAATAATTCATGATCAAATGCAAACTGGTATATAAAGACAAAGAGTGAAAGGAGGTGAGTGAAGAAGAAGCACTCGGTGCACCATCTAGCAGCCTACGCCTATTGCAGCATGATTAAAGGAGGATTCAGGGACACCTGAGCCAGCCATAACTATATGCTTTATCAAACAGGAAAGTTTTAAGCCTAATCTTAAAAGAAGAGAGGTGTCAGTCTCCCAAATCCAAGCTGGGAGCTGGTTCCACAGGAGAGGGGCCTGAAAGCTGAGGGCTCTGCCTCCTTTTCTACTTTTAAGTACCCTAGAACCACAAGTAAGCCTGCAGTCTGACAGCGAAGTGCTCTATTGGAGGAGTATTGTATTTTATTTAGATTTTCACTTATGCATGTTTATTTCAGTCACTCTTTGTTGCAACTGTCTGGAAGCTTCGACTGTGGTCTTAAAAAAACGGAAGCTTTCTTCGCTTCTACCTTCTTCACAAATGTTCACCGCAGGAGATGAAACTACAGTGGCAAAGGGACTTGTGTCAGGGGATCTTATGCATGTTAGGTGAATGTGGTAACCTCTACACTATGATAAGGGCCTAACGTTTTGTAGGCAGTCAAACACCCTCCAAAATCTTCATTAACGTGCTGTGTTTTATCTATGCATCATCAGTTTTTTTGATAAATAATAATAATACAAAAAAGCAACTAGTTAATATACATGTAAATCAACAGACACATTAACCATTGACCCTCATGTCCTGCATGTAGACCCCCTTGCAGCTTTCCTGTTTGTCATCATACTAAGCTATGCACTTTGCCACTGTTGGCCTCACTATGCTGACAAGAATAGGCTCCCCTGATCCTGCCGTAGTTCTTCTGAACCTCAACTTTACACGTCCAAGAGGAGATGTGGTCAATCGTCCCTGACCCTCAAGAAATTGATTTCATGGAGTCCGGAGACTCTTCGAAGTTTAGGCTGTTTAACGGAAAAAAGGTTCATTGATTTATTAATAATGTATTAAAGCAAATCCACCTCTTTTATTAGAAAGGACACATTCACAAATGTAGCAGCTCGTAAACTAAGGAGCGATTTTCCAAAATAATAACCAAACCTTCATCTCAGTGTCTCTGAACAAGCACAATTTCTAGTTTACACTGCCTCTACAACTGGGCGAGTCCAGGCCCTCTCCCATATAAATCAATAACAGCACTCAGACAGCCTGTGCCTGAAAATGATTCGCAAAGTTCAACAAACCTAATGTGGGGGAGCTTATTGACACTGTAAGCACCGCAAGCTTGCAAACAGTCCGAACATGGTGTTGACTAGACCACAGAACTATTACAAACCAGGACGCTTCATATGTGCATGAGCTGGTAGGGCTGCTCAATTAATCGAATTTTAATCACGATTACGATCTGGGCTTTCAACGATCATTAAAAATGACTGAGCCGATTATTAGCCCCTCCCTAATTTATCCGCGACACCTTAAAGGCCGGTCCGTGAAAATATTGTCGAGCATAAACCGGTCCGTGGCGCAAAAAAGGTTGGAGACCGCTGATTAAGAGGACCCGAGGGAAGCTCGGAAAGCTAAGCAGAAGTTATTTGGAGAGTGACTGCCGTTGGTTGAAAAGAGAGTTTAAAAAAAAAAAAAAAAACTTCAGTGGTGTTGCACACTATTTTATATTATTTTTTTAAAGTCATTGTTAACCCTTTAAAGCCGGTCAGAGCAGCACGCTCCGTTTTGCGTAACTATTTTTAAATCCCTGTAGAACCTGAACCGTGTAAGCTAGCGCAATAATTTGTTTTGCATATGAAACCGGAGGAGTTGTACTTACATCTGATGCCATCAGCTTGTCCTCGGTCATGGTTTCGTTCCACATATAGCTTTGCAAAAATTGCATAAAAAGCGCTTGCAGGAACAAAAACATAATATTCCAGAAACACGCTTTGCCGTTCCTATCAGCTGTTCGTAACACTTCCCACAGTAAAATGATGCACCTGCTGTTTTCTTTGCAAATTTGCATCATAGGATTGTTTTTTGTTTTTCCTGCAGTATATAAAAATTGCTGTATCTCCAAAATAAAACTATGAAGACACTCAAAATAAATTTCCTGTGGTGGGAAACTATTTTTTGCAACTTTATTGTATTTAAAGTTTTGAGGGATAAACCTCTTAAATTTCTCCAAGTAGAAATATATATAAACAAAACAAAAGCGATTTTCAATTTTTTTTGTAGTTTATTGCACTTTTTTGCAATTTATGTAATTACTATGGACTTAATGCATACATATTATTAAAATATGGGCTATAACAGTTGTATTGATGTATAGCAACTTGAAATGCTCCCACAAATGGCACTACAGCATGTAAAAAAAATAATATGAGCTCTGGTGGACTTGGTTCTATAGTAGGTCTTAAAGGGTTAAATAAATATCGTCAAATAATCGTGATCTCAATTTCAGTGAAAATAATCGTGATTATCATTTTTGCCATAATCGAGCAGCCCTATGAGCTGGTATACTGCTACCTGTAAACACGACTTTTTCTTTCACCAAGATAGTCTGCCATTTTCCAACCTTTTACACACAAATTTCAATTCTCACACTCTTATCATCTTACTTAACAGCTTGGGCCTACTTTAAAACAACAAACTGACAAGCCAAATTTAGGTTAACACAAATACACACTTACAACATCAGTTTTCCTTATTATGCAGATGCTTCTCACATCTATTAAAACTGCCACTATGTAAACAGTTTTATTTTCGTAAAAAACTGGTTCACAAGTTTGTGCATGAGAATGTCCTCGAGTAACACGACTGAGACGCTAATTACAGACTGGAAATGTTTTATCCACATATTCTGAAATACTACACTCTCATTTTATAAGATTATCAGTGTGTCTTTGCCTACAAACCACATTAAATATACAGTGTGCTTCAGACCTGTAGACTCTTTACCAGAGAACTGAACATTGTTATTCACCTCACTCAGTTCTACTGCCTTCCTGCTCTCAAGCTTCTGCAACAGGATCTTTATCTTATTTACAGTTAATTCAAAACTCAGACACAAGGGGTTTAACTGCCAAACAAAGCCCGGCTACGTTTTAAATATATTACAAAATCTTACCAATAACATTTTTAATTAGATCATCAGCCACTCCACTCTGACTTACTTTTAGGTTGAATGAAGAAGAATGAATATGGCACTTATTGTTTGCTCTTTTTATTGCATACCAGGTCAATACTATTCTGCTCGTCTTTCTGGACACTTAAGCATATATAAACAAGCTTTGCATGAATAATTCAGTAGCAGTAGTATCATCCTGGCCTGACTTAGAGCATGGGGTTTAATTGCTGACCTGTCAACAATAAAAGTCTGCTGGATATAGAAACGCACTGAATACTTGTAATGTTTTGCAATAACTCCAGCATGTAAAACCACTCTTACATTGACCAAAAAGCTTCTGTTTAATATTCATCAGGGTCTGTGCTATGCTATAACTGGTCTTATATGAATACAGCATACAGGATGTAGCCCTAAATGTCAGGATTAAATTACATGAGTGATCATAAAGTTAAAAGCTGCCCTCCTCAGACAAGCGGGGGTTACCATGTGGAGGCATTTGTATACTTCTTATGTATGATTACAAATATAGATTCTCTACATTCACACAGATTTTCTATATATACATATATTTGCATGGCAAAATGATCTCTTTATTATAGGCTGTATGTGGGAGGAGAAGCCTCCGGTCAGAGGTCTGTGCTGAGCTTCTTGTAGCTGCTGTCTAATCTACCATCACCTCCCTTAAACAGCATGTGCACAGCTTCACTCCAATGCTGCGTCCTCTTGCGACTCTTGTAGAATGGAAAGAAGATGGAAAAGAGGCAGAATGGAGCAGAGGAGGGACGAGCAGAGGAATTATTCAAACGACGGTTAGATTTGTAGCACCAAAAAGCTCCTCATTAGCATAACTTCAAAACCTCGCTGCTCCAGTCTTAATAATACATGCGTTTTGAGCCTCTTCGTGAATCACCTCACACTCTGTAATACTGCTGGTTTTCTATTTGTTATGAGGCAACGGGATGTGGATTGTGTGGAGGAGAAAGGCAGGGGGAAAAAACAAAAGAAAACACACTCTTCCTCTACCCTCGCCTCGTGCATTCAGACAGTGGGACATCTTAATCTTTGGTTTATTAAACATGGCCTTGCGTCTTATCAGAGAGACAGACCAGTCATACCAATTAACATTCCAGCACAGGGTTTCTGCAGCAGGAGAACAGGAGGCCAATCTCTCGTCCTTCCTCTCACACACAAATATAAACACACACTTACACAAACAGTATAGAACGAATGCTTGAACACATACAAAGATAAATTTAAATAAATTTAAAACATACATAGAAATCACAGGGTTCAGCTCACAGAAGAGGGTGATACTTCAGTGTCAAGGCTACCATAACAAGGAACTATATAGCAGCGGGCTGTATCTGGAGATGATATGGGCAGAGTGAGGACAAAGATGTTTATTCTGGCCTGGAGTCACCGGGTCATCCCGTCCACAAAGTAACAGCAGAAAAGGGAAACACGTGGTGCTTAGGACTGCTAGTGATACAGAGACAAATAGTCTGAAGCTTTCAAGCAAATATATTAAATCTTAGTGCATCACAATTCACATCTAACATTAGCAAGACACATGAGTAACAAGTGATAGCTATGCTAACATCATGTCAATTAAGTTAATCATCTGTATATACAGTCAAGTGAAAAACACATGTAAAAGATCCAGTGACTTGTAGAAGCATGTTTAGTAGAAATAACTTGAACCGATCATTTTCTGCTTGATTTCTCTGTCATGCTGTTGGTGAAATTTTAGCCTCTATTTTTTACAACATTGCTTCATTTCATTGAGGTTTGTGGGCTTTCGTTTATGCACAACTCTCTTAAGGTCACGCCAGGTTGAGGTCTGGACTTTGACTCTGCCGATCCAACACCTCAGCCAATCCGTCTTTCTGCTGTAGATTTACTCCTGTGCTTGCAAGACCTAGCTGGTGGGCCAAACTTTAGCTGTTGGACAGATGGCCTCACATTTGACTTTAAGAATACAGAAGAGTTCATGGTTGATTAAATGTCTGTAAGATACCGAGGTTCTGCGGCTGCAAAACAAGCCCAAGTCATCATCCCTCCACCACTGTGATGTATGAGATTTTTGTGCTGATTTGCTGTGTTTGGTTTTCTCCAAATCTGAAACTGTACATCATGGCCAAACAACTCCAATCTGGTCCCCTCCAAAGGACACTGAAGTCTTGTGGTTTGTTCAACTTTGCAAACTTAAGCTTTGTTGCCGTGTCTTTTTAGAGACAACAGGTGTTCTCCTGGCAGGTCTTCCAAAAAAGCTATACTTGGTCAATCTTTTGTGCTTTCATGAATTTTAACACTGAAAATCTTATTGGAGGCCTGTAAAGACTGACATGTAGTTCTTTGTTTGGTTGGTTTTCTTTGCAGTTTCTTTGAGTATTGCACAGTTTGACTTTAAGATGAATTTGCTGGGACTTCCACTCGGAAGATTGTGGCATTGTGAATGCTCCAGACCACAAATTCCCAAACGTCTGCTTTTATAGAGGTGCACACACTTGCTGCTGATCAATTACTCATGTACATTTGATTATCGCCACCGTAGAGTACTACTCTCTTAATTTCTTTAATTGTCAGTAATTGTCCATATAATGGTCCATGATTCTACTTATTTACTGCTACGTTTCCTCAGACAACTATATCAGAATGACTTTGACAGTACGTCCACGTTGAAAGACATCCTTGCACAGATAAACAAAGCAGTGTTCATGGAGGAACTGTGCCAGTGTGTAGGTCAGCCAGCAAGTTGTTCTCATTATAGCAACTCTTTATTAGGTTAAACTGAACCAGAATTATCTTAAAATCCCAAACCATGAGTTACATAGTGCATGATTGCAGTTATTGTATACTAACACACACTTATTTTCATTCATTTTCATCAGATTGGTTCAAGCATCTGATAAAAGTTTGCACATTCGATAATTTATATTTGCACCAAAACGACACCCTTAATAAATTAAATCATCATTTAAAAACTGCATTTTGCATTTATTGGGACTATTTTTGTCTAATTTGTTTGCTGATCTGAAAGATTTATGTGTGAGAAATGTGCAAAAAACGAAGAAATCAGTAAGGGGGTAAATATTTTTCTCATGGTGCCGTATCTCATGTAACTGACATTCTGAAGTGAGAATACGGTAACTTGACTTTTCCTCAGTGCAGCAGAATAACAACACAGCGAGCCTATTAATTCAGAGTCTCTCCTTTGGCACTTAAGAAGGAAAGGCTTTGGCCAATGTCCTCATATATCATTTTTTGTCATTTTTGTTGTAACAGGCAAAATGAAATTGCAGCATTAAAACAGAATTAAGGTCTCCGCAGGGCTGTAGCTATAATAGAGAATTCATATAAAGTGAAGGCAGTGCAGGCAAAAGAGGTCAAAGACTGAATAATGAATCTAATGAATGGCAAATTAAAACGAGGGTTTTTAAACACAATCCTTTGAAATTTAAGATGCTATTGGTGTTGATAATGGAAGTCCATTATCAACACTACCTAAACACAAACTACCTAAACACTATCTAAACTACCTTTTCTCTGCTGTCAAGAAGGAAATTTCTATGCAAAGCATAACAACGGACAATGTCACCAGATTCTTACCAAAGAGTACAGAATGTATTTAGCAGAGTGACTAGTAACACAACAGGACCTGAAAGCTTTGTATGCTGCCAGTTGGGCCCATTACTGAAACTCTAAACTACACTATATGTGATAATAAAGCACTAAGCTCCACACAAAGCTACTACCAAATCTTTCCCTGACTCTGTCAGTGTGTGAGGCCGTGAGTGTGCAGTACCCATCAGCGAGGCATGAAGGACAACCAGTCGTACACACCACACAGGAGATCCCCGGATTAGTCATGCTCGCCAGCTCTCTGCTGCTGCTACCCTCTAATGCATCAACGCCCCGCATCCAAATACAGTCTCAAAACATCACAGCAAGGGCAGCATCACAGTGCTTCTACAACAGCTCTGTCACAGCTTGCGCTCATAGCTAATTATTGTTGCAATAACAGCTATCAACATGTATAAAGCATGGAGTGCCTGACAGTGTGTGGAAAATGCTTCACGGGGACATGAACATGTATTTTCTTACTAATAGGCATTGCAGTTGAGTTAAGCATTGGAACATCACAATGATGCTGGTTGTTTACTCCACCTTTTTTAAAAGCAAAACTCTGTGAAGCCTTACACCTTTTAACAGTGCTAACTACTGCAAACTGGTTAGCACCGATGCCCCACAGAAAGAGGATTCTGGCTTCAAATCTCCTGGTCGGCTGTCCTTTCTGGGTGGAGTTTACAAGTTCTCTCTCTGCCTTAGGTTTCCTGCAGGAAATCTCACCTCAACCTGATGCTCGGCACAAATCTTGCATCTAATTTGTAATGTTAAATAATTTGGAACAAATTACTGTACAAATTATGGCCAAATACTTATATTGCCGGAAGGTGTGTAACGAAACTGTTGACTTATTTGTGCTCCACCATTGAGCAGCTCTTCCATTAATACAGTGTTAAGTGAAGCGTGTACTGTTGCCTGCACACAGTGACAGCAGCATGGTTAGTTAGATGAGGAATTGAATTTTAACCAGCTGGAGTCACACAAGAGGAATGCATCAAGACAGCCATAAAACTGCAATAACATGTAGTCAGTCTGCTATTGCTTTGCAATTGACTGCGGTCAAATTGGCAACTGCATGCAATTTGCCACTGCAGAATACAAGCAGCTGGCAACCACTTGAGTCGAGGCTCCTATTGCAAAGAGACGTGCCATAGGTGAGTTGCACTCATCAGTGCAGACTCAAATTGAACGCAGTACAGTAGAAATCTGCGTTTACACATTAGATGACAGTTTTTTGCAAAGGTCCGCCAATCACGCCACAGCCACTCCTCCAATCAGGAGGTTGGTGGATGCTGGTTCCCTGGTTTCTCCATGTGTCAAAGTATCCTTGGGCAAGATATTAAACCCCAATGCATCCATTGAAGTTCGAGTGTGTGTGAATGTTAATTGAAAGTGCTCAAGTATAGTTAAAAGCTGTGTGATTGGATGAATGAGACTTGTAGCAGAAAGCACTTTGAGTGCTCTAAATTGAGTAGAAGGGTGCTTTATAAGTACCAGTCCATTTACTATTCACCAATCTGTCTGAGAGTGACTGCAGGTCAGTCCGAGTTGGACCAGGAGACAGGTTGCCTCCCATTAGATGACCTGTGCAATCACCTTAAGATCAACTACTCGCAGTCAGTCTCTGATAGAAAAAAATAGTGCTATCACTGAGCAGTTACCAGTTTTTGCTAATCGCAAAGAGCTTGTGTTATTTTGACTATAGTGTGATGGAGCCATAATTCTCCATTTCAGATTTCGACATGGACTCCAGGAATCCTTCTCCTATGTTGTAGTCCTTTGAAGTATGCTTGAAGGGTACATTGGTAGTTTGTGCACTGTGAGATAAAGTTTCTGAAGAAGAATAAGACAGCTTCACTTACCATCTGAAGTGGAAATTTACTTTGCTGTGACACAAGCAAACACAAGCAGTCTCACAGAAAATGCCCAGTGGGCTTAAGGTGTTGAAAGGACATGCATGAATGCTAATATTAATATACATCACCAGCTTCTCTGTTTAATGCTAGAGAGCTGATCACTAGTGAATTTAAAACTGTTAAACAAACCTTTAAGAGATGTTATCTCTGTTACCAAAAGTTCAAGGATAAAACTACAGTAACATACCACAAAAGTACCATAGAATTAAAAGTAAAGGCTCATATTGTAAATGCACTGTCATTAGGGAGACATGTTCACTTCATGTACGTTCCCTGAAAACAAGTGGAGTGTGTTAGCATGCTAACAAATTACAATAAGGTGGTAAACATTTTGTTCTAGCATGCAGACATTATGGCATTTAATTCAGATAGGTAAAACCATGACTAGAGAAGAGATTTTAACACAGACGGGCTTTATTGTGACCTTTTTGCCAGCAGACTAAAGTTTTCCATAACAATATCACAGAGGAAACTAAAGACAGCAGCCCTCCTGGGGTGGCACTATAATTTGTGACCATTTAATAAAACACCCACAATTGTCACCCAAGAAGCAGCCCACTGGAGATAAGTGCATGTTCTCTCTGGACTGCTCTGGAAGATGTAATTATTAGCGAAAGTGCTATACAAACCGACTAAAATGGAGCAGTTGGTCCCAAGGTATTTCCACAGTGTTATTAATGTGCTGCAGTGACAGAATGGGAATATAATAAATAGCATCAGGTTGAATATGCAGTAGATACACAGAAATTTTGGCTCCAGCTAAACCCCACCACATTCATATTTTGGGATTCTGCAAATATGAGCTCTACACACCATCCATATCTTCAGCACCACACTAATTTTGTTCAAGTCAAACATACAATCGAAGAAGCCTGAAAAACCTCTTGTTTTTTTCACCGTCAAGTTCTCTGCTGCAGCTGAAATGTTGGAAATGGCATGTTATGAGTATGGTCAGCCTCATTACTGTGGTAAATGCAGACGCGAAGGCTTTATCATTACAACCTGTAATTTCCTAAAAAGATTGCACATTCAGCTGTGGACTCGAGTTGACTGCATGGCTGAAAACCCATTTCGCGCTCTGTCTCAACCAATTCATGGTGCCAGATCCAGTCATAAAAAGCTCTTCTCACTTGCCGTACATTAACTTATTAAAGTCATCTTTCGTCAGACCATTAATGTGCCTCCAGTGCATAAAATGATTAACAGTGGCTTCAGTCTAGTTCTGGCATTGAATGAATCAAAGTGTGCAATAAACATTATTTGAACACTTCCTGAAGCGGAGGGGAGAGGATGTCAAGAAATCATTTCAGTAACAACATGGCCTAAGTGTCACTTGGGCTAGCAGTTCTCTTGAGCAATTGTTCTGATTAATCATGTAAAAAAGAAATCTAATGTGAAAGAAGCACAAATAAACGTGAGAGTGGGTTTCATAAAAAGCACGATTACCTCTAATAAATACTCCTCTATCTCAATTCGTTGGAAAACTGACCATACTGGGAATACTGGCCTATGGGCCAGCAGTTGCTCTTCCTTCAGATAAAAACAAAACACCAGATTCTCAAAGGTGTCAGTGTGAAAGAGACAAAAAGATGGGGGGGGGAGAGAGAGAGAGAGAGAGACAGAAAGCTGTTGAGTTCAGGCTGTGGGCCTGTTGGTCCTTAGAGATGGGCTGTGTGACTGCTGGCTGATGCTGTCTTATTAAAAGTCCTCCTCTGCACATTCAACAGCACTGTCAAAAAAAGAATCTTCAAAACTTTGTTGAAACAGTTGCTGAATTGCAGGACAGAGCTGAGCCAACTTATAATGTCTGCCATAAGCATGGATTTTAAGCTCAATACTTAGCTCCGCCAGATACCACTAAAAGAGAAGGAACCCTTTGACTCTGCACTGATTGGACAGGTATTTGTGAGGCTTATTCTCTCTCCCAGCCACCTATTTTTAGTTACTATGCTGTACTAGTATACATAAAGCTAACCAAGCAGTATATAAGCAATTTAAATCATCTCCGGGGGCAACATAAACAATATACACATTAAGCCATAGTCACACAGGCCTAAAGACTCATCAGACACCATCTGGTATTCACAGGTTTAGTGGGAAAATTTGGAATTCCCAACTCATCGACCAGCAGTTGCTGACTGAAATTGGTCTCAAAAAGAAAAGCCACTCAGGGTTTAGTATCTTGGCCAAGGATACTTTGGCGACTGGAGATTGAACTACCAACCATCTGATTAGTAGATGACCTGCTCTTCCTAACGAGTGACAGCCACCCTCAAGACGAATGACTTTGTTTCTCAGCTGTTCTTAAATTTCTTTAGTTTGTGGCACGATGTGATGCTTTTTGGGATCGTTAAGCCTACGCCACCTCGTCAGACAAGTTCAATTTAAGTGATTCATTGATTCAACGGGTCTGACAGTAATCAGGCCCGGGTGTGGCTTGTCTCACTGAACTCGGATTTCCCCAAAAAATGTGATTATCAATTCTGTAGATTTGTGATTTAACAGGGGTTTCAACTGTTGCACTTTGTAGTAGAAACATTGACATGGTCATACATATTCAGGGATACAGTGATTTTGTTTTCAAAATTTTCAATTAATCCTGGAGTCCCACATATAGAAATAACTAAATTCCCAAAGCTCAAGATCCAATGAAGTTGCCTGTTTATTTGGCCCATAGTCAGACCTCTTCAAATATTTAGTTAGCAAGTATATGTTTCAAAGAAAATGAGAAACACCTGAGAAGGTGATAAATGACTAAAACACTCTAAACACTCTGAGAACGCAAAAGGTAACGGTGTTCGTATGGTATGCGCCGGATTGTGGATGAAATCCAGAAGAATGACGTTCCTGGTGGTAACACACATTCCAGCTGTGTATTCCAGCCTTAACCCTAACCTTAATCCTAACCCTAACCACAACCTTAATCACGCTAGATAGTGTTTTCCAAAGCGATTCATGATGAGAACGTAAAATAAATGTACATGTGTAGATTGAGTCCAAACGGTTCTCATGTTTCCTCCTTTTTCCGAACGCGTAACATAGAAACGTGTTGGGTTACCAACGATTGGTCACATAGCTTAATATGTTACGCTTTGGGAGTGTGTAAAACTTTGATGAAGAGGCAGTGCTACATGAAACAGTAGCATCTACCTGCTTGTGATACAACAACATTTATATAGTTGCAGAGACTCTACAAACCGCAAATGAAAATGCTCTTCAGCACTCTTCACCACAAATTCAAAAAATTCCACATTATGCGATTACCATTACAGTATTAACATTACCGCATTATCATTACATTATTATAGTCCCACTTTTCTGCCATACACCAAAGTTTAAATCACAGAGCTCAGGTCTGGACAAGTCAATTAGTCCACACAAGCCATACACGAACAGTGACAGGGTACCGTAATTGGCCCCGTGCCAGCAGATTAATATGTGGTCCTTTACTACTAAAATGGTCTTTCTTAGTGAAGCTCCAGAGAATTAATTAAACCGATGCCATTTTGAGGAGCCAAGGACTTCAGGATAAAATGACCTTGATATGAAAATGGGTCTTACAGACAGATAACTACACTGACCTTATGTCAGTCCACTTAACCTTCTCAGCCCTGCATTTATTCTGGACGTTTTACATGGTGAACCTGTTGTACGCTGACATCCTCTGCAGGTATGGCAAGGGCTGAGGTGGACATTATTTATAACTGAAGACCAAATGCTTTAGTTTTACTGAGAAAGGTCACACTGAACTTGTTATTTACAAAGAAAAATCTCACTGCATCAGTTTTTGTCCCGCGGTCCATAAACACAAATGAGAAGTTTCGTGTCGGCTGCCAGTAACAAACAAGAATAAGAGATTAAACGGCACAAGGTGCACTTGATTATTTTAGTTGCTATGCAACTATAAAAAAGAAGTGCATGAACTGCAGGGTGCTTAATGAGCAACTGAGTGTGTGTCCCTGATTTCACCTCTTTTGAAACCAATCTGCGATAAACAGTGGGTCCACAGATGGTCACTTATTACCACCTGCATGAATAATAAAGGAAAAGGTTTTTAGCACTTAAAGAGAGGGACAAAAATGAAACATTAAATCAAAAAAATAAACACGTCGCCCGTCTGCAGGAATTCTAAAAAGATATGATACTGAGGTATCATTGAGTGGTTCTCTCCCAGCAGTCTGTTCCTGCCTCTCAGGGGAATAGTAGAAAAGGTACCAATTGAGGCAGAACCATAGCCCCAGGGGGCAGTGGAGGTGGCTTAAAATCCCCTGCCAGTGCTTTCAATACCGGATGCCGGAGCCTGGTTGACTTTACGATTTTGCGTAATTTTGTTTTTGGCTAGTCTTTATATCTTCTTCTTGTCAGGTCTTAAAGCTGGTCTCTCATCTGAAGCCAGGATAAAACTCCTAGTTGAGGTGGGCAAACACAGCTCCGGTGATGTACTGCTCCCCCAAGAACAGCCAGTGCAATAGCTCAATCCCATTAAAAAAGAAGTACAAGATCAAGACAGAAACAAAACATGACCTGGACTTGGGATATACTTTGTATTCATTCACACTACACAAATGCCCCGTTTCAGCTGCCAGAAGGAAGATTAACCACAGTATCAAAATGGAACAACAGACGGTTGCTACTCAGTGTTCGAGTAAATCAGCGACTAAACAGAGTCCTCTTTTCAGAGTTAGCAAAGAAAGTCTGACCAATGTTTTTCTCTTCACTTCTTTTTTTTGGGGGGAAGGGGATCTTAACTTCCACAAATAGGTTCAACTTCAGTTTACAGCTCCTAGGAAACCAACACCAAGGCCTTAATTATTTGTCAACTGCCAACAAGGCATTACTGTATCTATCTGAAACAAGAACATCAGTACGTTAGAATACTCAAAAAAGGCTGTCAAATGGAGTACTTGTAGCATTTTCCTAGGATGAATTCAAGAAAGCCAACTAAAACAAAGCATGTCCTGAACAAAAAATCATTATACACACTTTATTGTTCTCTGTTGCTTCCATATATGACTTACTGTCTGGAGATATGGGGTAATGCATATAAAACGAACACTCTTCATATTTTCAAGTTACAAAAAAGAGCTATAAGAATTATAAACCAATCAAACTATATAGAACCAACTAACATTTTGTTTATTAATCTGAATACCCTGAAATTTTATGATTTAGTTGAATATAAAATGGCACAGATAATGTATAAAGCACAAAATAACTTGCTTTGCCCCAGTACTCAGAAGCTGTTCAAAGTCAGAGAGAGTCAATATGACTTAAGGGGAACAGATTTCTTTAAGAAAAACAAGATGAGGACAAATATAAAGCAGAGATGTGTTTCTGTTAGAGGAGTTAACCTGTGGAATAGTTATGACAGTGATTTAAAAAGGTGTGGTTCATTTTCCTTGTTTAAAAACATGTTTAAAAATAGAGTATTAGAAAAATATATATATCAAGAATGAAAAGAACAAAAAGGAGAAAAAAAACAACAACCTCTTGATTCTTTACTTTGATGTAGTTACTTATCTAAGGTGGAAAGTTTTTTTTTTCTTTGTTTTGTTTGTTTGTTTGTTTGTTTTGTTTGGTTTTTGCTTTGTTTTATTATTTTCTTCAAGCCCTGTGTACAGGAGCTGCATACAAAAAGATATTTTGTGAAAAGGGTTGGCGTAATAAGCAAATGCTTCAGCCAATACCTTTTGATTAGCCTTGTCTCATGCTTTCTTTCTTTATGGTAGATTTTTGTTCTGTTTTCACTGTTTTTTGTTTTTTTTTTTCTCACTGTTTTCACTGAGATTTGAATTTGAATGCTAATCAATAAAATCAAATCAAATCAAAAATCAAAAGATATATGTAAGAGGAGAAATTTTGTCTGTTCCTGTATAAAAGTGCAGCCCTACAGACCTGGCAGACAAAAGAAGTGTCAACAACTTGGATGACCCAAACGTTAAATTAGCTACATAAACTGCTTCTTTGATTCTGCAGATGCACTTTAACACTGTCTCATAACGTGTGCTGCACCTGTTGAAACCTCTGACAACAACATATATTACAACTGGATTGCCAATAGCATGAACTCACCTTTGGCTGTGGCGATAGACCCATACAAATATCAGAGCAGGCTGACATTTATCAGAGCAGAGTCACAACTCTTGGGCTGCTGTACCTGAAAAACAGATTAAAAACATTTCAGAATTGTTTGAGGACTAGACAAAGAGGATGAATTTACAAGAATAAATCCAAAAATATGGTTTCACCTAAATGGGGACAGATAGCATCTATATATAAACCCATAAAGAGCATGGGTATGTTTCCAAGCAAAGACTTCTTCTTAATATCTTAGTTATTGTGGTTGGTAAGCCACAGTTACTGCAGAGAATATTTCATGACTTAAATTACTGCAAGAACTAGAACAAGGAACTTCTGTACAGTCAAGAAAAGGGATATCTATCATTCTATCATCTATCATATAGAGATTGTACAGTCATGTGTAAAACAAAGTCCTCACATGACTCTATGCAGTCAAAGGCAGATGGTAAACTCTACAAAGGCAGACGTTTTGAACGTTTGTAGTCTGGATCATTTAGGCGAGTGTTAACACCAAGCCAAAGACAGATGCCAAAGACATCAGCAATGATCTGAGAGAAGCAATTATTGCTGTCCATCAATCTAGAAAGTGATATGACGCCACCTCCAAACATTTTGAAGTCCATCACTCTATAGCAAGAAATTTATTCACAGGTGCAAAACATTCTAATCTCCCAGGAGTGAAATTCCCAGCTAATTCAGCCCCAGAAAAACAAAAAACCGAATCTCAGACTCTACAAGCATTAGGTAAAAGTTGTGTATAATGGTACAATTAGAAAAAGACAGAACAAATATGGCTGGTTTGGAAGAGTTGCCAAGAGAGAACATATTCTCTTTAAAGCAAACATGGCAGCACAGCTTAATTTTGTAATGCTGCACCTAAACAAATCATCCAACTTCTGGAACACAGTCCGTTGGACAGACAAGACCAAAGCAGAGATTTGCTTGCCCAAAACTGGGTCTTACAACAGGACAATGATGCATAAATGAATAACCACAAACCTCAATGAAGTGAGTCGGTGCTGTAAAGAAGAGTGAGCTAAAGTTCATTCACAATGATTTAATCAAGGCTGATAAAGTCATACTACTTCAAGTTATTGTTTCTAAAGGTAGAACCGGAAAACTGAATCATGGATTGCACTTAGTTTTTCCTGTGAGCTTTCTTTTTCCCATGGCAGTATTGGTCACCTCAGATTGGACCTTCACAGATATCTCTATCTGCATTTCCATAGTTGCATCAGAAGAACATTGGCTGATATAATGATATGAGAACGACATGTCATGGCATTTGGTTGGGCTCCACTCAGAGATCAATGTGCAACTGTAGCTCTCTGTGCATTTTTATCAACCGAGTCATAATAAGGTTTTTGCCTTATGCATCAAAAGGGTGAAATACTGCTCACTTGCATTTTTCATTTACATGCAGTCCTGAATGTAGCCTGACACATAATCATTTTTTGTATGTACCTCCCAATGCTGCAATATTTCATTTCAAAGTGACACCCCACCCAAATCTCACATCTGTTGGCTCATATCCATAAGCTGCTGATTAAAGTCCTTCTAGTCAGTTTCCCTGGTCAGATATGCAACAGTAATAATATCAACATGTCTCCTAGTGGTGCAAAGAAAAGAGACAGAATGTCAGTGTTGATCTGCAGGTATCAGATTTAAAATATTCAATCAATAATGCCTGCCACTCTCCCACTAGTCTCAACAGGAAGGCTGCTGAAGCACCTTTGTGTTAGAAGCACACAGTGGGTATAAGAGGGAGACAGACAGCGGCATGGAGTGGTGAGGCTCATGTCTGTTTGGTCAGAGGGGTCAGACCGTGACAAGATGCTGACACAGAGGAGGATGCAGCTGGGAACCTGGCATACCTCTCCATCCTTCCCCTTCTAGTCTCCTCTCACTCTAAGCTCTTTAATTTGCTCAGCCTTCCACTTCTGTGCAGATTACTGGAATGTTACAGTAAATTAGCCAGCGTGCTTCTGCTCTTCTCATTTAGATCCTGTCTTTGAACTTCTACAAAGTCATAATAAACAATCCTACATTTTTTTTGGTGCACTGCAGAAAAACAGAGGCACATCCAACATTAAACATTTTCAGCAAATAGCACAAACCTGTCTTGTTGAGACTGTGACGACATTTACAATTCCTGGGAGGGCTGCAAAGGAGAACTGACAGGAGCGCTTGCAAGCGGCGGCCTCATTCACTGGTACTGCTCGTTCTGCAGGATCTTTTATGTGACACCATTACAGCTGGAGATTTTTTTTTCTTTATTTTGTTTTGGGGTTTTTTTTTAAACAAAGGGGATGATTCACTACTTTATGAAAAGAACAAAAAAAATGTTCAACAGAGCAGGAAAATAAAGACTTAAACTTCCTTTTCAAAAGCCCCGAGGGGCAGATTAGCTAGAAACAACGGCATCACGGAAAATGGATCCAACAATCAGCAGCAGCACTGGGCTGAGTCATAATTTATTACTCGTGCACGCTGCACGGTAGCGTCTGTTAGTGTGAGTCTCAACACTGGGCATCACACTCAAAATAGATTCAAGAAACTGGAGCTGGGAGACTGATCACATTACAGCATTGTTGGGCTTCTACGACTGCACATGACATCTTTGACTGGGTGGTGTTGTTTCTTTTTATTGTTGGTGGAATAGTGTCTGGTGCTCGTGTATCATTGGCCTGGAATCATTGCCTTTGCAAAGCAACAGCTTGCTATTAAAATAAAAAAAAGGCTGTCATCTTTAACCACATGAATAAAGCAAGGTCCCTGTAGTACTCAGGTTTTAATGAGCAAAAAAATACATATGCACGGGGCCTTTGACTTGTGATAACAACAGGGAATGTAGTTCTATTTCAGTGACTTAAAATGGTCAACAAAACTCAACCCTGCCTGCTGTTTTTTTTCCTATGTCACTCTCTCTCCTCTCTCTTTCTCACACACAGCACACACACTGTAGTCACACAAGTGCAGCTTCTATAAATAGCAGGGAAGAGTAGGCGAGCGGGGGCTGGGAGTGGCTTTTACTGGGAATATGATCGATTAAAAAGCAATTTGCTCCTCCGCTTGGCCCCTTCACTCCTAAATGACAACCCCCAACCCCTCCCCCCTCCATATGATGCTGTCTTTCCATCCCCACCCCACGCGCACAACCGCTACTCCCAAGCCTAAGCCTCGGTCACAGTCTGATGGGCACCATGAAAGCGACCAGCCAGAAACATCTGAACAGCCCCTGCTGGTCTCAGAGAAAGTTGAAACTTTGTTCTAACATACAGAATATTTGAGCAAACTTAAACACAGGCAGGAGGACACACTAAAGGACACTTCACTCCATAATCCATTTCACAAAATCCCTCTTTTGGTTCTGAGGTGCTATTTTTGCATATCGATTACTCCAGTCTGCACTGATCAGGAATAACATTATGACCACATGCATAATATTATGATGGTTCCCCTTTTGCCTCCTAAACCCCACTAGACCACTGAAGGTGTGTTTTGGTATCTGGCACCACCATCTGGCAACAAATACTTTAAGTTTGAAAGCTCAGGGGTTGGACCTCCATGAATAGGACTTGTTTGTCCAGCACATGCCACAGATGGTTGATTGGATTGAGATCTGAGGAATTTGGAGGCCAAACAGGTCAAACTTTTTGTTGTGCTCTGCAAAATGGCTGTGCATGGTCTACAACAACACTAAGATACGTGGGACGAGTCAAAGTGATCCACATGGAAGGCAGGATCCGAAGTTTCTCAGCTGCCCAAAGCATCACACTCCCTTCTTTCTACAGTGCGGTCTGGTTCCAGGTATTCCCCAGGTAAGCAAGGCACCCAGCTATCCGTGTCATTTAAAAGGAAATGTGATTCATCAGAACAGGCCACCTTCTCCCTTTGCTCTGTGGTCCAATTCTGAGGCTCACGTGCCCGCTGTTTACGCTTTTGGCAGTGGACAGGGTTCAGCATGAGCACTCTGACTGGTCCGAGGTTATGCAGCCCCACACACAACAACCTGCGATGTCCTTTGTATTCTGACACCTTTTTATCAGAACCAGTTCATCTCTTGGATTGGGTCGTACAGGCCACTCCCCTCATGCGTCATGACCCTGTCGCTGGTTCACCACTGGTCCTTCCATGCTTGTGACAGCACCCACCTCTCAGCAGAGCTGCAGTGTTAGCTTGCTGCACATGTCTTCTGGTTGACAGACATAGCAAAGAGAAAACAGCTCCTACATATAAATCTTCACATTGAGATTTGTAGATTTTTTTTTTTTTTTAATTAACCTGTTCATAATTTTTGCAAAGCACAAATCCTGCAGAATGCTTTTGGATGCTCTTTATTTTCTGGCACCAGAAGGCAATCGAGAAACACGAACGGTTCACACCAAACTAAGTTAATTACTCTGTTTCAGGGTACTCCTTCAGGTGCATTGCACTAACACCTGCTATGCTACAGTACAACACGCAGTTTATTCGACTGAATGGTGTAAAAGAAGATCTCCTTATGTCAGACTATGTCTATCCTCAGAATTAGAAACAAATATAACTTTAATAGATTCTTCTTGGGAGTGGACCCGCTCTCTCGAGAACACATTTCACTCTTAAAATTACTTCTGAAAAGGTTTCCAAACAGTTGTTAAATCATTTTAAAAAAATGTTTTTTAGATTTCTAAAATTTAAAATGTGCTGCTTGTCAGTTTTGTGTGACTGTAAACCAAACAAACTTTGACCCTCTGAAATATTATGATGTAATTTTACATTTCTAGGCTTTTTTACAATCTTCTTACATTTTACAGTTTAAATTATCTATCAGCTGGTTGTCGCGGATTAATCATTAAAAATTATGGTCTAAAGAGGCTGAACAGTATAGAGTCTGTAATACAATCCCTGGATTCCACAAATACTATGTGTATGAGATCACCTGTTGGAAATAGCGGCAGGAGTGAAGATAAAATGGAAGAAGGGCATAGAGGAGAACAGGCAGCAGAGTCTGGCTGGTTGTGAGGAGACTGTGTGGCCGGGATTGGAGAACTGATCCATTGGTTATCTTGCTGTCAATATTAACAGAATACTTCAAAGAGAAACAATTATTTCAATAAATCTTAACAAAAAATTTTAAACTATGTGTTCTGTACACACTCACCAACCACTTCATCAGGTACATCTGTTCAAAAGCTCTAACTCAAATATGCTATCAGCCAATTAAATGATAGAAATTGATTGCATTTAGGCCTGCAGATGGCCAATAAAACCTACTGAAGTGCAAAGTAAGCATTAAAATGAGGAAGAAAGGTGATTTAAGTAACTTTGAATGCAGCATGGTTGTTGGAGCCAGTGTGCTCTGAGTATTTCAGAAACAGCTGATCTGCTGGGATTTTCCCACACAGTCATCTCTGAGGTTTACAGAGGTCTGAAAAAGCAAAAAACGTCAGTTCTCTGAGAGAAAAAGTCTTGTTGATGCCAGAGTACAGAGACGAATGACCAGACAGCTTCAAGCTGATAAGAAGAAAACAGTAACTCAAATAACCTCTACAATCAAGGTATGCACAAGAACATCTGGAGATGGACTGCAGCAGTATTCATGTCGGTTAAAAAAAAGCTAAGGGTAAAATTAACAATGACTAACACTGGGCAGTGCTGATTTTCTAACACTGGAATATTTATAATAATAATGGCATTTATATAGCGCTTTTCGGGGCCCTCAAAGCACTTTACAATTCTACTATTCATTCACTCTCACATTCACACACTGGTGGAGGCTACAGTTGTAGCCACAGCTGCCCTGGGGCAGGCTGACAGAAGCGAGGCTGCCATATCGCGCCATGGTGGCAGGTGAAGTGTCTTGCCAAAGGACACAACGACCGAGACTGTCCGAGCCGGGGCTCGAACCGGCAACAAGACGAACTGCCAACTCTTTGAGTCACGATCGCCCCGATTGAGTTATTTTCCAGTGTTAGAAAATCAGCACTGCTCAGTGTCAGTCATTGTTAATCTTCAAAACTGACTAGGTTACTTTTAAAAATATAACACTGTCAAAAGTGATCATTTAACACTCAACAGTATTATATTTAACACTCAGAGGAGTGGACCCATATACACACTCTCTAGTGTTAATTTAACACTGGAGATTTTGCTGTGTACCAAGGGTTCAGGCTGCTGGTAGTGGTGTAATGTTTTGAATCCCACAGCCTACCTGAGTATTGCTGCTGGCCATGTCCTTCTTTTTATGACCACAGTATTTCCATGTTCTCATATCTGCTTCCAGCAGGATAATGCACCGTGCAACAAAGCGCTAATCATCTCAAACTGCTATCGTGAACATGATGATGAGTTATCTGTAATGAAATAGGCTTCACGGTCACTTGATCTCAGTCTAATAGTGCACCTTTGGGATTTCTGGAACAGGAGGTCATGGATGTGCAGCTGAGAAAACTGCTGTAACTTTGTGATGCTATTGTTGTTATGGATCGAGGTCTCTGAGTAATGTTTCCAGCACCTTGCTGAATCTATTTAATGAAGGTTTAAGGCACCTTTGAAGGCGAAACTAGGACCAACCTGGTATTAGACAGGTGGACCTAATAAAGTGACCAGTGAGTTTATGTATTAGCCCAAGCAACAGCACAGGTGGAGATTATACGGCTAAAAACACACAGTGAATAACACTAACAAGAATTTTCTTGAAATTTGGCTTCATCAGATAAAGAGTGGTCAATTCTGAACTGAAAATATCAACCATAAACAAGCCAACAACCTCCTAAACAGACCATGAATGTGGTACACAGGGAGACAAGAGTCGTCACATCTTTGATTTCTCAATACAGGCTTCAAAGCTGCAGCTCATCCACTTTTCTGGCCTTTCAGAAAAACTTGCAAAGATTATCCTCACTGTCTGCTGCTCTTGGTCACTGCAGGGCTTTGCTTCATGCTTAGGGAAGGTTAGCCAAGGCTGACAGATGACGTAATCTAACGTGGAAGTCATTAGGAGAGAGGTCTGGCTTCTTTATCAATGGCAGTACCCCTCACACACACACTGGGAGGGGTGGGGAGTTAACAGGAGTGATTCTGTCCAGACTGCTCATGCTCCCACATGCAGTGTTAGGAAGCCTAATGAATAAATCCATGCCAAAGTCGTAAACATTGCTCATTTTTTATGTTAAGGTATCATTTATCATTTTTAGCATGTGCTACTCTTCACTAACCTCCTTCAGTTCTGTGCAAGTAAAACAGTAGTTTGACAGGTTGGGAAATATTTGTTTCCCCCCGGTGTTTAGTCTTTAAGCTGAGCTAAGCTAATGCTTTCTAGCCCCACAGGTCGTAAACAGATGGATGAATGATAATCTCATTCAAGTGTACGATTTAAACTCTTCACTGTTTCTATAGACTAACAAATGAGGAAGCCTCAATGCATCACTTATGTAACGGGTGCTGGACTATAATGCCCCAAACAGTAGCCTTTAACGATGTCTTCTGTTACTGAATCAGTGACCTTGCATGGTTTACCGTAGGTCACATGACTTCAATGCTAATGGGATGAAGACATATAGATGGGGGGCTGCAGTGGTCTTAATAGATTTCAACAGGGGGAAACAACTAGAATGTAAAGGATCTTTGCAGTTGGGGGGAAGGGAGTAAATCCATCAGACCCACTTGTATTTTAACCCATTCTCACTCTCTGACTGTTATTCATATGCATGCTAATAATAAGGAACAGTTTCTAAAGCCCAGGTAGAATAGATTTTTCTCCAAAATTACTCAGCTGAGGCACAATGAAAAACTCGTAAAACTGCCTCAAAGGCTGAATTCAATGGTTTTGAAGTGAAAAAGTTTCAGTCGTGACTCCCATCACTGTGGAAAAATGACTCTCTGTAGACTACAGATTCTTAAATTACGGAACAAATTCAATACAGGTACTTTTGACTTTATGACCTCTTGTCTCCCGCTCCATCTTCACACATAAAATGTTCTTTTATCTTCGCTACATGGATTAATAAAAAGCAATTTGCTTCTGTTGCAGAAAATCCTTAAAATACTCATTTCAATTTTCTGTTCTTAAAATTAACTTCTTACGTAACGGCCTGATTTTGATCCCACTGTCAATGTAAAAATAATGCCTCTTCTTTTTTTTTTTTCCAATCGGTCTAACAGCAACTGGCCCCATAAGTGTCGAACCTCGCATCCAAACAGTTTGTAAAACGAATACTGCCAGAGACAACTGTGCACTTGATATGATTTTAAAACCAACATTCCCTTGTTAGGGCTTATGGATTGGCCATTCTCAACTCTCCCTTACACCAACACACACACGCACAGCTTTCTCTGGCACGAGTAACGTGTCAAACAATAGTTGCCAAGTCTGCTGCCTGCAACAAAAGATGGAAAGAATTAGAGAAATGGAAATGGTGATTCAACACTGTTATGAAAACCGGAGCACAGTGTGCTATGAAAGAGTAAAAATCCATTCACACAGACTTAATATGCCATTGAATCTCATCACTGCCCCGGCCCCCCTATCTGCAGCACTCACAAATGTTAAACATTATGCACTGTATTATCCCAAGGTATAATACAGTGCACACACACACACACACACACACACACACACACACACACACAAACTTTTTCCCTTTGCTGACTGCCTTCATACATTTACGATTTGGTATTTAAATGCAAGGTCATCCCTACTAATTGGAATTTGTCCTAAAAGCTGCAGCCAAACATAAATAATATCAACAAAAGATTATAACCCAGAACAAAAGTCATCATTACTTCTTGACCTCGCTTGAAAAATCTATACTCTGCTCACAATAGCAGACATATTGCACCAAAAAACCCCAATAAAAAAGTGCAAGCTGATATCGTGTCCCAAACACTTTGCAAATTCAGTGCATTTTGTTCCATTTATATCCTCCTCTCTACACCACACCTTTTCTTTAACATCCAACAAAGTTACACTTTACTGACTTCTCCCAAAGGAAAGTGCAAGTGCAGAACTTTCTGACATCAAGCCTTCAGCCATATAGCTGACTCTGGAAACCATCCAGCAGCTGTAAATACCTGTGCAGAAACAGCAGCGAGCACTGCAACGCTACAGAGATTGGTATTCAGAACGGCGTCTTCCAAAGATGAAGCCGCATAAAGGGTCCAAACTAGAACAAAAATGTAAACAAACCACGCTGGGCCAACTCATGTTAGATTAGCTCTGTGGTGCAGCAGTTAAGTAAACTGGCAAAAGCTGCTCTGCAAATCGAATGATAGAGTATATAACACACACATATAGATATTATATATATCTTTTGTTATTTTTAAGTAGACTTTGTAGCAGAGGACAAGGCGAAGGCTGTCAGGATGTAAACAAAGAGAAAAGAGCGAAGCAGCAGAAAGAAGGCAGAGTGACAGAAATCGGGCCCAGCAGCTCAAAGTTAGCTGTGAAATTTTATCCTTTCAGGACCGACTTCCTTTGTAGCAAAGCAGCCCAAACCGGACTGTAACATATGACAGAAGATGCATTGCAAGGGTTGTCAAACTCTTGATGAACGCATAGGACGTTTCTCAAGTAATGAGCCTCAGAATGGCCAGAACACACCAGTGCACACATGCAAACAGACCAAGACCCTGTTATTTTGTTCAGTCTAACATCACTCCTCCACAGCAACACAGAGCTACCCTTGCCTGTTTGCAAGCAGAGGAATATATCTTGTTGGTGTTATATCACACACATTAACTCTGACCAGTTTTAAATGGTTTTGCAGGCTATCACATGAGCGAAGCTGAGAGATTCAAACATGAATCGTGGAAGATAAAGATAGAAACTACCAACAGTGAGGGGGAGAGCAGAGAACAACGGTATGAAATAAAGATACAGAGAGGATGAAGGAAGTGTTGATGGGGATTTAGGGAGCAGCAGTGGACTTCTGCATCTTGTGGTAGTCCCTCACGAGGGAGTTTTGTGGCAGGCTGGCTGACTGCGCTGCTGTCAAACAGCATCAATGCTCTCCTTCTCTCTGGAAACAAGAGTTGTGGTTGTTTATCCATCCAAATGCAGCAAGACTGCACACTTGCTATCCACCCAAATAAAACTCACATTTGACAAAATCTGTTGTACAGTTAAATATTCAAAACTACTGTATCCCTGACATCAGGAGAGCCAGCTGACTGCACAGATAATGTATTTAAGGCTAAGCCACATCAGCTCTAAAAGTGTAAAGTTAAACCCACAGCCTCAAATCTGCACTACTGACTTACGGGAGAAGAGAGAAATAGAAAGTGCAACACAGAGGACGCTATCATAGGTTTTTAGCTGTGGTCCATCATACAATTTGATTTAATCCTTCTGTGTCCAAGGATAACTGCTTATCTTAATCCTACGAACAAAATGTCAGAGGGAAAATGGCCCAGTGGAGAAAACAGAAAGACAGACTAGAAACACCATGGCTGCCGTATAATTTGGATGCAAAGTGCACTTTCTTGGTGTAAACTATGTGCATTACTATTGCTGAAAATGAAAATTACAAGATTGTGAAGGCAACTGTCATGCTTGCTAATATTTCCATCTTGACTAAACATCTAATACTGAATTCTTCTACAATGAAAATGTCTTCACCATGCATTACAATAACCCTGCAATTCACATGCCTGATCTACTGCTGTTATTTTAAGGTCTGGCTAACTTCTCTATCTTATCCATTTCAGGGTCATGTGGGAGGGCCAGAACCTATCCCAGCTGTCATGGGGCAAGAGGCAGGGTACACCACAGACAGGTGATCAGACTGTCTCAGAGCCAATAAGGACAGACAACCATTCACACTCACATTTACACCTACGGCCAATTTAGAATCAGCAATTAACCTAACTTCACTAACTGTGACTGTGAGAGAGAACCCAAGCTGAAATCCAAATTCCATGCACCACATAAAGCCAGGACCTTAAGTAGCTAATTTCTATTTAAGGAAAACTGGTCCATGGTTCCTTTCTTTACACTGTCTTGCAACCTAGATGGCAACCATGTAGCATGGAAAACATACAACATTCTTCAGCTTTCTGACCACTGTCAATACACAGTGCAGTATGCATTTTTTCATTTAAAAAAGCAAGTCTAAAGCTGAGTTCAAACAGAGGCTCCCCTGTCACACATCACTTTGAACCACTTTGTTGGTCACTATTGGACATTTCAAGCTTCGGTTGAGAAGTCATTCCTCTAATGTATTTACCAGCATCCTGTGCCTCCTCATTGGGAGTCATCTCAATTGTTTATCACATTGTTGAGAAAAAGTTTAAGTCAGAACCCTCCCACTTCACAACACCATCATTTTTTCCACCCAAATATCATTGACTATCTGTGGTCTCGGGTAACCATATCACCTTGAATAGCTTCCTGTGTGGCCTAAGTGCAGAACTGCATGACCCCAGCCATGGCAGTTATGCTACCACACTTTCAAAATTACAGTATTTTTCAAACAGGCTGTGTTACACCAGGATTTCACCCATCAGTGCTGAGGTCTTCTGCTCATCAGTGAACACCAACTTCAAACTAGAGCATAACTTGAAATGCAATCTATCTGCATATCTGCATGCAATCTATTAAGCATACATGGATGAACGGGTCCAAATATTCACAGTTACTGCTAAGATACCTCATTGGCTAAATGCAGGCCAACAATATTGCAGATGCAAATTGCATCAGAGTGATGACGTTTGTATTAAAGGCTAACAAAGGCAAACAAAAATGTGTTTGTCTCTAATAGGCAAACTCTTTCTAACTGATTTTAAACACATTTTTGGATTTTCTGCATTTCTGCTGCTTCTCTCTTACAAGGCGTTTATATCAGTCATTCACTGGGAAACATAATATGGGCGTCCAGTCTGCTAATGTGTCCTTCGGCAAGTCATTAGATTTCCACAATGTCAACTGCAGGTGACTCTGACATCTGACCTTTAACAGAAGCTGCCATAGCGAGTGAAAGTGCTTTTCATTAACTGGAATCTTATGTGATTAACAACTTGCCAGGAAGTTGACTGCTTCCGATTAGACTGGGTACAATTTGGAGTAATTTGTCTTGCTGTTTGCCATTGTTGTCCCCTCCCCACCTCTTACATTCACCATTTACAGGAAGTAAGCATTCTTGCTTTGATTAACAGCTCCTCTCACATGTGGATGCACAATGTGGTGCCTGAATTCAACACACAATAGACGAAAATCACGCTTTCTTTTTTCTCTTTTTTTCTTTCACCCTGCTGGTAGCCACATGGTTCTGCTGCTATTCACTGCCTGATTAGAGAAAAATGATTTATTTTACCTTGACTACCAATCATGTTACAGCGCCATATGGCAAACGCATTACATAATTGCTTGCTGATCGATTTCGCCAGCAGCTCAGGTGTTTGACTTTTCTGCTTTAACATATGGCAAAATAAGGGTGCTGTGGTTAACATGAACTGAAATTCTGCAGCTCTCCAGCTCACATACTTCTCATTTGCACATATACGCACAGCTCAGCTTACTTCAGAGCTTTGTATCTCTTAGTAGGTGCGTGTGCACCGCTGTGGCTAATTCATCTCATTGCCTACAATCTTTTAAACAACAGGGAAGCAGAACAAGTGACTGTCAACTGCAAAGTATCGTACAGTAAACCAGACGTAGCCCCTGGAAAAGCTGCTCTGTTGTCTCCAGCAAGAAGGGGATAAAACATAAAACATAATGCGAGCCACTTAATTTACGATGGTGAATTAATGGGTGCTGACAAGCTCAATAATTTTTCAGACGCAACAGATAACAGTTATAATCATCAGCCACGGAATCAAGTAGTCAGTGAAGAGACAGGGTGTGTGTGTGTGTGTGTGTGTGTGTGTGTGTGTGTGTGTGTGTGTGTGTGTGTGTGTGTGTGTGTGTGTGTGTGTGTGTGTTCAATATTGCATTCTGGCCAAAGCAGGTCCCCATTAATGGCGGACCTTGCGAGTTAATGTGATATTGTTTAGTTTATTACCGTCCAATGTCTGCCAGGACCCAGACTACAGAGAGCTGGGTCAGAGCCAGCACTTGCTCCTTCTCCTCTCTGCGCCTTAACAAAAACACGTACAGCACAAGAATCTTTTCCTGAACCGACTGCACTGTCAGAGTACAAGCTGTAGCCATGCTCAGCCTGTACTGAATACCTCTGCACTGACCATTCATTGCACCGTGATTCATTAGCCCCAGTCGTTTAAGCCACTGATAATCACTTTTTACATTGTTGATGGATTAACAATAAAAAAAAAAGATTTTAAACGAGAATGTTTTTAACAAAGTGAGATCCAGAGCATGCATCCTGTGGTAGGTGCATGATTTCATTAGGGATTTGAATGGTGCTTCACTCCAATAAGCTGAAACCATAAACAACACAGAATTTCTCTGGGCATTGACAGCAGGGCGGTCACACAAGAAAACACGCTACCTCGTCTGATAACTTGTGTTATACAAACAGCATGTTTCAGTGTCTCTTACTCTTTCTCTATTAGTGAGATAGTCGATGTTGTGGGAGAGCACAGCTGCCCTCTATGGGTGTGAAAACATACTTCCAACCTCCTGGCAGAGAGGCAGCCCTGATTTCTTCTTCTGCTGCTGCTGCTGGATCATGGCTGGAAGAAACGGAGAGGTGCTATTGTCAGAGCTGAGGTGTTTAACACTAATTAGACGGCTTATCTTGCTAAATTTGCGTCAAACATCGCTCCAACAGCATGGAGACATTTTTGTTAAAGGAGGATTTCTAGGCACAGTACAACCTATTTGGCTCACTTGGAATGTGAAGCATCTCTCATCTGTTCACATCATTTTTTTTATGCTTGTAGAATATACCTCCCACCCCACCTCAGCCTGCACTCCTCCTGTATCTCTGGCTTTCGAATTCCATACTTTTGCATGCCAAGTTCAATACAGCACAAGGAAAGGCTGTGTTTTTCTTTGCTCTCTCCTCTGTGCCCCATGCTATCTGAGGACACAAACCATAAACAACAAGGTGGAAACACACAGGACTGTTCTGGCAACAGATTTTATAGAGCGGGCCCAAACAAATGAGGTCTGCATGTATGCTGACTGAGCTTCAAAGAGCGTGTGGAGGCCGCAGTTCATATTTCCAAGCCGGCTGGCCTCTCTCTGCTGCACCACAGAGACCTCTGGAGATGTAGGAAGCATGCTGCTCTGAAGGAAAACTGTGCATGAATCCTTCCAGCCACTCAGAGGCCTTCTCCCTGATCACATTCAACATGTTGTGATCTGTGATCCAGCAAAGACATGAGAGGATGAAAGGAAGACGTAAGATCTCCGACTCTGAAAACATTCATTATCATGTCAAAGCCGGTCAAGTTGTGGTTTTAAGAGAAAATATGCGGTTCTTTTTGCCAGGAAAAACACTTCCAATGGCAGTCGATTCTGGAGGTCTTAGTGAAAACGAAAGAATAAGACTGTAGCTCGTTTTTCAGTTTTGAATGTTCCTGTTTCCAGTGCTACTCTTCCATTGAAAGTTGCTGGTTTGGGAGCAATTTCAATAGTCAGGAGCTCACTCTTGCATTACAACAGAGGTTCCCAAAGTGGGGGGGCAGAGCTATAGCAGGGGGGGCGCGGTATGAAAAGAAGAAAAAAAAAAGAACGCTTGGACACTGCAAGCATAATGGACAGGTTTTTGACGGGGCGCCCACACAAACGCAAAGCAGGAGATGAAGCATCGCTGAATATGTTTCCAAACCAGCTTCCTTCCAGGCCAAAGACTAGAAAATATGGTGAAGCAAATCTTCCCTTTGGCTTCACCTGCACAAGTGCCGAGGTAGGTCTCCCCTGCAAAATTGGTTTTCCCTGCGTCTGGAGCAGCGCTGGGCTCTCCAGATCACGGACAAACAGTATCCCACATTCTTGATTTTTAGTTCACAAACACTTCTTGTAATGACTAACTACTCCTGACATTTTGGAGATGTTAGCTCTTTATACAGTAAAGTTACAGCGGGATACAAATAACATCAGGCTGATCCTGCCACGATTTGTTCCCTGGGTTCAAATCACGGACAAACAGTATCCCACAGCTGTTTATGTTTTTCAACCCATTTTCCACAGAGAGGCATTTTTTGAAAAATGTATTGATAGCAATGTTGAATTTTATTACACAGGTAAAAAACAACTACATGTAAAATAATTACACCGTGACGCCTCTGCCTTTGTAAATGGAGCGACAGTAACTGCATGTGTATATGTGCGCGTGTATAACCTGAAGATAGTCAGATTAACAGTATTTTGTCTCTATCTGACATTCTGCAATTCATCTCACATAAGATTTTTCCTGTAAAACAAAGGGGGGCCTAGCAAAAAAAGTTTGGGAACCACTGCATTACAAGATCATGTTTACAGGATGTTTCAAAAGGATTCATCAGTCTGTGTAATACAAATAAGCTATATTTAAAAGATATTTCCTTTTATTCTATTATCGTGTTCCTTGCACAGCACTGCCTTGTAGAAAACGTCTTTATCATCTTTATAGGGGAAGACATGGGGGCTAAATAATACATTTGTAATGGAAAAACACTGATGTCCCTAATAGGAGGTGACAATGGTCTGTACCAGAAGGATCATATATTGCCATATACGCTGTAATATAGTGTTTTCTAAATATAGTTTAACAAAACTAGGATATTGATTTAAAAGAAGGAATAAAAAAGACTGGACTTAGGCAGTGTTCATCTGATACTACTGAAATACAGTTTGGCATTGTGGCACCAGACGTTGCCTGTGGAGCAGAGGAGAGATGAAGCAAATTCCCTATGCCCGTGTCAAAAACGCTGCATAAACTCTCCCCATTAGAACTGCAGAAGTCAGGTAACGGAACGAGGGCCTGACCTGGCTGCCACTCCTACTGCCCTGTCATCCATGGCAAACGCACCAGAGGCCAGAGAAAAGCCGAGCAGCTCTGAAGCAAGAGGAGGAATGAGAACAGAGAGCACTGTAGTGTGGTGAGGGGCTAAGCAGTAGCTTAGACTGTTACACCAGTTAGTGCAACAACTGCTCCATTATGCTGGATTGCAGACCTTTGGCTGCCAGACAGCATTAAAACACACTGCAGCAACATTTACAGCAACAATGAGAGTACAAGCACACTATATCAGTAATAATGAATCACTCACTTATGCACTCATTCAAACACAGCCTCCTGTGCTCCGTCGCTTGCCCACACTCAACTAAGTCCCTTGCTTGCTCGCTCAATTGCTCATTCACTGGCTCGCTCAGTCATGCACTTGCTCAGCAATTCCCTCACTAATCTACAGACATCTGCATACACACACACACACACACACACACACACACACACACACACACACACACACACACACACACAAATATCTACAATCTGTATTTTACAAAAGACACAAAAGCAATAAGAAAGCATGCAGAAAAACCATGAAAGCGTGTGTAAATGCAAAGTATTAACTAGAACCACTATGGAAGCAAAGCTGTGTAGCTGCCTTGTTAATGGTACTTAACATATCTGTGTTTTGTTAGATTTGAAATGCATTCTGTACAATATGTGGGAGTGAATTTTCTGTATTTAAGCAAAAAAAAGGTTAAATTATTTGCACTTTTATTAGTCCATGGACAATTATTAGTCCATGATCAACACTATAAAAGCCATCCAGCAAAACTGTGAGGCTCACTGGGATGTTTTTTGGGGGGTTATAACATACCTCTATGGCATAGAGGAATAAGATACATCAAGCTTTGGCTGCACGGCGTATTAATAGGATCAGTTCATTGTTGGTTTAAACCTTTTCACAGGATTTATTAACAATAAGATTTATTCTTTACAGCAAAGTTTGCAACAACAGAAGAGAAAATACAGCATTAGAAATAAGGGAGGAGATGATCAAGATGAAAGAGAAATACTTGACCAACTAAAGCAGTGAAGAGTCTATTGATAGCCTTCACTGATAAAATGTCGTGCATTTTATGTGTTATTTTCAACAATCAGTCAATATAGCTTTTATTTTTCTCCAATAACAGACATGTGGAGACAGAACTGTAATTAATTTTACAGAAGCTATTTTCGTGACGTGAGTAGACACGGTCTGCATGGGGGCTTATGATACCACCACTTTTTAAAAGGGAATTATTTTTAAAGTTCAGATTAAAAACAGTTCCACAGTGATGTTTTCATGGCTACAGTAAAATCTCAGAAAATTTCAGTTTTTCTCTGGATCTTGTTTGCTTTTTCACTTATTTTCAGTCCAGTCCTTGTACCTGGCCATTTTCAGAGCAATGTCTTTTTTTCTTTGTTAATCTACTTGAATGACCTATTAATCATTTAAAGCATGATCATTCAGTATTGTATCTACAGACTTGGCAAAAAAACTACTTTTGATTGTATCCTTAGGCATAAAAAAGTATTTTCCTTACACCCAATACCTTGTTCCAATAAGGTGATTTACAAAGTGTGATTAATGGAATATGTGGCATATTTCAGCATGATGTGCAGCGTGTCCTTAAAAAAAACCCAGGAAATTGGACAAATGGAGGAGTTAAAAAACTATTTACAGCAGACCAACAGGAACTGAAAGTCATGCTCTTAAGAACTAGAACAAAAAAGACAAACACAAGACCTGAGAGACGCATCTGGCCCTTCAGTTGACCCATCTACTGTTCACTGAAACCTCATCAGAAATGGTCTCTGTGGAAGGATGCCTGTCAAGAAGCCATTCTCAAAGAAGGGAAACTTATACAAGAACTGGACTGAAATCTAGCGGCAACAGCTCGTACAGAGTGATGAATCCAGCTTTTACATTTCTGGTTCAAATCATCAAAAGTATATACCGAGGAGGTGAAGCAGTGTGGGATCATCTTGACAGAGAACAGAACAACTGAAAGAAGAGCTTTCAAAGTCCTTCAAGAAGCCTGGAGAACTATTCTTAAAGCCTGCTTAAAAAAATGACAAGAAAGCTTACTGAAGATAGTTCAGGCTGTGTTAAAGAACAAATATTGTCTTTCAAGCTCATTAGAATTGCACAAACTCTGTTTTTGCCTTATATGCTCTATTTACATTTTTGTTTGCACATGTTTTCCTAGCAAAACACAAAGAAATGAGGGTTGGCTCAAGACGTTTGTGCAGCACTGAATTCTAATGGACTAAATGCCACATGATTCCCACAAACCTAAGTACCAGCAATCCCTTCATAGCTCACTGGGTGAGTGCAGCACTGGTGGTTGATGCCATGTTTATGGCTCTCTTTAAAAAATATATATATATATATTCATTACCATCATCCAGAGTGAAATAAAGCAGGGAAAAGCATGTTTTTGAAACCACAAACTGTATCAGAATTGCTTTTTAAATCACTGAGATATCATGCAAATGTAAACATGCTTCATCTTACATCCAATATGTTAAATGCAAGTACAGCCCATACTACATTACCTCCAGAAAAAATTTATTTTTCTTAGAGAAATATGCAGTCTTGCTCCAAGTTTAACAGAAAATCTGCCAAGAAAACCAATCGCTTAAACAAATTTTAAAACGTCTTGTCTGAAGGGGTCAAAACAGGCGTATTTTAGTATTTCATGTCTCATATCTTTTCTTCCACACTGCTGTGAAAGTATGAAAACGACTTGACATTTTAATCAACCCCTCTGCTTTCTAACTGAAGGCGTTAAGGCTTCATCTGCAATATTAAAGCCATTCATTTACACAGAATTTAAATCCCATTTCAAAACATTTTTTCAATGTTTTAATTAACACAGAGCCATTAGCAAAAAGTACATTTTAATATCAAATGCAGTATAACCGTTACCCTACAATATTTCTCAACATTTCTTTGTATGAGAGAGTGACGCCCTGCATCAATATAAGATTTAGGAAGTGGCCCGTTCCCTTTTACCAACATTATCATTGTGTTTTAAAATATGTGACAGTAACCCACTGCTTTTCAGGGCCTAACTTTACGCCAATTTACCTACCTTTTCTGTGTATCTTTGGATATTTAACCTTTTTTCTACCTTTCCCCTAATCAAGCTGGCAAACTGTCCACAACACATATACCATACCTGACCTGCCTTACTATGCTACAAATGTTCCATCATTTATTTGAGACTGATGACCTCTGTGTCTGGCTGAAATCCTCCAGATGACAAAGATTGTAAGTAGCTTCCATCACTAATGCCGAGTGAATGATTTTTGAGCCCATGCTGACCTGATGTAACACCATAGCAAGCATGGTTAGCATGGTGAAAACTACTGAAAGCAGGATAGGATTGCCTGTGTTAAGGCAAATTAGCGTTATGTGAATGCTATCCACTGAATATGGGTCGGAACCTGTTGTGCTGCCAGATGTCTTGAGTGCATAAGGCAGGACTGAATGGCCCCGCTGTTTATGAGTGTATGCGGAAGTCCTCGGACAGATCAGAGTGAAAAAAGACCCAACATTAACTCTCATTCGACTGGCTGAGAGCTCTCTGAATCACTGGGTTTCATGGATAATTACTTGTAAACCATGTGACATTTGAATTAAGCACCTAATGTGACAGGCAGCTCTGACGTAAAAATGACTTCCAAATCACCAGTTGACATTTTTGTTAGAAAACTGTCACTGTGGCACAACTTTTGCACATTTTGTCTTTTTTCTATGCACCTTTTAACATAAAGCCACAGTTTTTCAGAGGTACAAATTATGAGGTAATGCATGTTGCAGGCCCTCTGCAGCCACAGCATTGCACAATAGATAAAAAATAGCCAAACTCTTCACAAACATAGTGAAGCTCTTAGCAGCTAAAGAGCTTGGTATTTCTGCTAAGAGCTGGAGGAGACCAAAACTGAACAAACATAATGAGGAAGATCAGACTGATCAAGTGACAATGCATAACTTACAACATAGCTAATGTGGCTGTGGTTGCCAACAGATCCCCCCAGCGATAGGTTTGCTATGGTTAAAGTATGCCTGTGCTATGTTTTCAGCGTATTCATTTGACCCCGAGGGTACAAATTAAAGTACTAAATAGTAGACACAAACAAACAATAGTGGTAAACTGATAGTTACACGTTTTAGATTGCATGCTATTGTCTCTGCGTGTTCCAGCACCAGCCTACAAGTTAAAGTGATGATGAATTTAGGAAGGCATCTCTTAAAATAGCACCCAACAGTTCCTTGCATCATCAAATTCAAATAGGTACTTGGCAAAAAGGAATGCAGGTGAAAGTAAGTGTGGGCATTTCATGGGAAAGCATTCAGACAAGGTGAGTCAGTGGCCGATACAAGCATCACTCTCTGCCTCATTAGTTTTGGATGAATGAAGGTTCAGGGCGAAGAGCCGTCGAGGCTTTAGCTGGTCCCACAAAAGCAGAAACACAAACACTTTCATTTTTCTCTGATTTTTCTCAGTGTTGTAGTTTTTACCAACTAGCTTTATATAATCTAATATCCTGAGAACATGCAAAGCCCATTAATATCTACTTTTGGCTGGTACTGGTCACGCCTATTTACCTTTCAGTCATGGATGTGACGATCATTGATGGTGGTACTGACAAAAGATGAACAAACAGCAAACTTCAACTTGAGTTAGTCTAAGGCAAAAGAACAAAAGACAGCACAGTTAGGACCCCAGTCATTAGGTCTCACATATTCTCATCCATGAGGGAAGGCCGAATCCCACGAGAAGAGCTGCGTTGGAGATAAAGCCCACCGTGAAAAAAAATCCTATTCTGTGCCAAGTCAGTTAATCCAAATTAACTCCGCTAAGGCTTTCCTAACACGTCTACACCTGTCAGTTTGGCCTGGGCTCTCAGCCGAGCAGCAGCACTATAATCATCCGGCATCCACAGGAGAGGAAATTATTCAGGAAAGTGTTCAAGATTATTAAAAGAAATCAGAAAATGCTGCCTAAAATCAAGGATGTCTTAAGAAATTCAATGAGGAAAGTACGTTTCTCACAGAGAGAAAGTGAGAGAGAAGGGAGAAAACTGAGTGTCATAGAAGAATGGTGTTACTGGTGTTACTAAAGGACAAGATCAGAGAGGCTAAGGACAATTACAGGAGGAAGCTGGAGTGGAAACTCCAGCAGAACAGCATGAGAGAGGTGTGGAGGGGCATGAAGACCATCACTGGATTCAGGCCAACCAACAGCAGGGGAGCTGAGGGAGGTGAGAATAGAGCCGACGAGTTGAATCTGTTTTTCAATAGATTCGACACCACAGTGTCTGCTCCCACCCCCACAACCTCACCTGCAGTCAGCCTGGAATCCAGAGCCACACCACTGTGCCAGCCTCTCTCTTCACATGTTGCCTCCTGTGAGATTCCTGACACCCCTCCCCCACCCATCACCTTCACTCAATACCAGGTTGAGATGCAAATGAGGAGACTTCACTCAGGCAAGTCTGCTGGACCAGACGGAGTGAGTCCCCTTGTCCTCAAGACCTGTGCCCCCCAGCTGTGTGGAGTCTTTCATAAACTGTTTATGCTGAGTCTGAGTCTGCAGAGGGTCCTGGTGATGTGGAAGACATCATGCCTCGTCCCTGTACCAAAGACGCTGACCTCCCACATCATGAAGACCCTGGAAAGGCTCATCCTGGACCAGCTGCGACCCATAGTAAGACCACATCTGGATCCCCTTCAGTTCGCTTATCAGCCTCGTCTCGGAACAGAGGACGCCATCATCTACCTGCTCAATCGTGTCTACACCCATCTGGACCAGCCGGCGAGCACTGTGAGGGTCATGTTTTTTGACTTTTCCAGTGCTTTCAACACCATCAGGCCGACCCTCCTGGGTGATAAGTTAGCAGCGATGCAGGTGGATGCTTCTCTGGTGTCCTGGATTGTTGATTACCTGACAGGAAGACCACAATATGTACGTCTCCCACAGTGTGTGTCTGACAAGGTGATTAGCAACACAGGGGCACCACAGGGGACTGTCCTCTCCCCCTTCCTCTTCACCCTCTACACCACAGACTTCAGCCACTGCACAGAGACCTGCCATCTTCAGAAGTTTTCTGATGACTCTGCGGTGGTTGGATGCATCAGCAGGGATGATGAGACAGAGTACCGGGCTGTGGTCGACTCCTTTGTCACGTGGTGTGAGCAGAATCATCTGCAGCTCAACGTGGCAAAGACCAAGGAACTGATCGTGGACTTCAGGAAGACCAGGAAACACTTGACCCCTGTTTCAATCCAGGGGGTCAGTGTTGACATTGTGGAGGACTATAAATACCTTGGAGTACACATTGACAATAAACTGGACTGGGCTAAAAACACCACAGCACTTTACAGGAAGGGCCAGAGTCGTCTCTATTTTTTGAGGCGACTGAGGTCCTTCAACATCTGCCAGAAAATGCTGAGGATTTTCTATGAGTCTGTTGTGGCCAGTGCGATCCTCTATGCTGTTGCATGCTGGGGGAGCAGGCTGAGGGTCGCAGATGCCAACAGACTTAATAAACTGATCCGTAAGGCCAGCAATGTTGTGGGGATGGAGCTGGACTCCCTCAAGGTGGTGTCGGAGAGGCGGATGCTGTCCAAGATAAAGACAATGTTGGATAACACCTCCCACCCACTCCATGACATGTTGGTCAGTCACAGGAGCTCGTTCAGTGAGAGACTGAGATTACCGAAAAGCACCACTGAACGACACAGGAAATCATTCCTGCCTGTGGCCATCTCCCTGTACAACGCATCCACTTAACACACTGTTTGCTGCTACAACTACACGTTTCTTTTCCAAATATTTATTTATAAGTGACTTATGTATGTATGTATGTATATATATGTATATATTGTACTATTCTTAGTTAGCGTATTGTCTGTCTTGTCTTAATGTTGGTTTAAAATGGAGCACTGTAACAAAAAATAATTTCCCCCAGGGATCAATAAAGTATTCTGATTCTGATTCTGATTCTGAATCGGTGGAAATCAGAGAGCAGCAGCGTGCATGAATGTAAGAAATGAAAATGTACCTACTGTAAAAGAAAGAAATCCCTTCTACTGTGTTAAAAAGAAAGGTTTTCAGCAAGATTTCATCTTAGTGAGATATTGAATAATTTTAAAATGTGATCACCTTCCATATGCTGGAAGCTCCTCAACAACTGATAACGTGGTTATGGCAACCGTCGAGGTTGAGAGGAAAAGAGGAAAAGGTGAAAGACAGCAGAGATGAAGGAGAGCTAGCAGGCAGAAAATGAAAAGGGGAGGTGTGAAACTGTCATTCTGAGCATAATCTCATATCAGTTTCAGAATACAAATGAATTATGAAGACGTCTTTGATGAGTTAATTGATAGTTCTAATCATTCATTTTGACCTTGTCTAATTTAGCAGAATATGATGTCAGGCTAATGAATAAAAACTCTTAATTATGATCTGGTACTGCAAATAGTAAGATAATGTATCAAATACAGTGAAATACAGCTGTGAAAAAACTATAAAGAAGCATGATTTATATAACTTCATGCACACCAGTCAACATTAAGATAAGATAAGATAAGATAAGATAACCTTTATTAGTCCCACACGTGGGAAATTTGTTTTGTCACAGCAGGAAGTGGACAGTGCAAAAGTTATGAGGCAAAAATTAGGATACAATAAGAATAAATACAGTACACAACTGTACAGAATAGAATAAAATAAAATACTATATACAGTAGAATAAAATAAATATACAATAAGATAAAAATAGAATACAAATACAAATGCTATATACAACTGAGTAAAAATACAACGATGACAGAAAGGATTATTGCACTTAGTATTATTGCATATGTATGGATGTGTGTGTTTGATCAGTTAAAGTCTTTATTATGGAGTCTGACAGCAGTGGGGAGGAAAGACCTGCGAAATCTCTCCGTCCCACACCGTGGGTGCCGCAGTCTCCCACTGAAGGAGCTGCTCAGTGCTGTCACAGTCTGCTGCATGGGGTGGGAGATGTTGTCCAACAGTGATGACAGCTTAGCCACCATTCTCCTGTCACTCACCACCTCCACTGGGTCCAGAGGACATCCTAGAACAGAGCTGGCCCTTCGGATCACCCTGTTCAGTTAAAGTCTCTGACAGATTAAATGAATAACCCTGATAACTGAACCTTGAACCAAGGCTATTGGTATTTATAAAGATGCTTCTGAGATAAATCCCCCCTATAAATGTTACTGCATTCTAAGCAGCAACTACGCCCATGGCAACAGCACTTCCCGATGACAGCGGCCTCAAACACTACACTGCAAAGAGCTTAAGGCACTGAACTGGCCCCACCAAAAAACCCACAGGACTCAAAGGATTCGCTGCCATTGTCCCTGAGCCAGACTCCCAGAACAAGTCCTTTATCTATGCTGCAACATGTCAGAGGTTTTCTGCGGGGGAAAAGAGGGAGTTCACACAATATTATGCAGGTGGTTTTAATATTGCGCCTCATCGGTATGTGCTTGGGCTCAGTGGAATTTGAAAGAATTCAATAACAACATGGCAAACTGTTTTATGTTTAAACTGAATTTGAAATCTTTCATTCACAAATTTTATCCATGTTTTACTTCACTGAAACCTATTTGGCATCAATTACTTCTTAAAGTTGCCCTGCCTAAGTCTCAACAAGCTTTTCATACCTGGATTTGGGCACTTTGTCCAACTGTTCCAGACGGAGATTCTCAAGCGCAGACAAACTGAATTTTGAACTGTTATCTTCAGGTCTCTGCACACATGTTTAAGTCTCGGCTTTAGCTGCAACCAACCAAGGATGGTCAGAAACTGTTTCTGAGGTCTAATCAGTATTGTGCCAAAAGGTGGATGAAAACTGCTATAGGACGTCTAATTCAAACTAGGGTTTGAATCTAAAACGCTGCTTTTAAGAAAACATGAAGGAGACATTTCATCTGCTGGTGAAGATCATGCGATCAAAAGCTCAAGACCAAAACAGACTTTAGGCTTAATCAGTTTGCATTAAAGAGATTTTTGCTTTCCAGTAATGAAAATGATAATTTGGTGTAATTGCATCTGTAAGATATCAGCAAACAAAACATTCTCAAGTGATTTTCGTAAAGCTATTTCTAATGACTTACAAACTGCATCTAAACGGAAAGAAGCTGCGCTCCACATAGCTGAGGCAGATGTGAAACAATAAGGAATGATGGAAAGAAAAACACTGCTCACAATTTTTTTCAGGATTCTTACCATTCTTTCAGATTAAAAAGACAGCTGAGATCTTTGGCAAATAATACTGTCTTAATTTTATTCAGGCCTACGTGTGATCTCTGGCACAAACACTCTCAAATGCTGTCAGATAATCACTGAACTTGATAGCTAGACAGATCAGCTTTGTCAGCGTCCTGGATGTGTTGTACCAGGTGTAGTTATATCACAAATCCAAAAATCCACATACTGTACCAAAAAAAGAAAAAATACTATTACGCCGACTCTGTCAGATTATTATATCCAAAGCTTTGAAGGAGGAGGGGAGGAGGAAGAGATTAGAGAGGCTCATTTATAGCACAGCTGTGCTTGAAAAAAGAGTCCTGTCTTGACAAGTATTGATTTGTAACCTTTCACAGGATGATAATAACCTGAGAGATGCTGTCCCTTCGGGCCTGCCGGAAAAAAGAATAGGGAGAACGCCACAGTGTGTTCCCTATTTTCACCTAGCTAGGGTGAACATTTAGGCACTTTATGAGTGTCAAGCCATTACATTTTCTCATTAAAAAGCAATAGTGTTGAGGGTGAGAGAAGATCGTTTTCCTTGCAGTTAAGTTCCTTACGTGACACTTTTTGTTACCATAACAAAAAAGGATGACAGAGAAAGAATTCCACACTCATGAAAAAATAAGCAGATTTCACATTAGTTAAAAACTGCAGACTTAGTGTAGGATCAAAAATGTGGGCAGGGACATAAGAGGCTTTAATCGGTGAACAATCTGAGTGGCTAATGCAGAGCAACGTAGTACAACTCGTCCGCGTGTGGATCTAAAAAGGGTTTGGCCTGTGTTCATCTCCATGCACTCGTAGCCACAGTTAAATAGCATAGTGAGAAGTCCAATCCCACAGTGCAGCTTAACCAGTTATCCGCACTAACAGCACGCGACCTCCTGCGGGTTCCAATGAGGGATGCATAACAGAAAACTACCCCAGCAGGTTGAGAGCTTTCTGTTTATGCCGGTTATGAAGTTACGTTTGTACTTGGGGGATTTAGCTGATGCCACGCACCTCACTTATCCCCCCCCCCCCCCCCCACTTTCCTCCCCCAGCTGCTGTTTGAACCAGATTTCAACACCACCGCAGTTCTGATATGTCGTGCCCTAGAAACCACTGCCGAGTGGCTTAGCCTGACCTCGATAATTCTAGACAGGCCACATCAATGGCTGCTGGGCAAACAGGGGGACAGTGGTCACAGTCAGCATTGTTAAAACACTTGTCACTGGGGGCCAGAGTGAAGAAGCTGGCTCTGAGCCATGTGCAGGACTGGTGGACATAAACAGACATTTATCTTGTATTTGGAGTGATTTACAAGAATTTCAACAGCACTTCATGATTTTATTATATGAATTCTCAGTTCTTCCATAAATAGAAAAAGGTAAAAGCTGTAAACCATGCTACAGTGTGTTTTATTGACGCATTTGATAACTTTATATTTACCAGGGAAAACACCAGGGAGCATTTTGCAAGAGTAAAGAAGCATATGGAGAAATATGTAGTAACTATACAATTTCTTAATTACAACAAAGAGTAAAAGCTAGAGTTAACAGCAACCTAGATTCAGTTTTCTCTGCCAGGTCTGATGCTAACATCATCTCCATTAATTCTCCATCATATTTCTTATACTTCAAACAAGCCAAGAGGTCTCCTTCAGGTGCCGGGCATCACTGGTTTGGATGTGACTTGCACAGTAACAATGAGGTCAACAACGAGGTGAAACATGAGCGCAGGCTTCCAGGTCTCATGTAGTTATGTAATTTGCTGGATGTACAATGTGTGCATGCATGTGTCTGCGTGGGAGAGACAGAGAAAGACAGCAATCTGGGCACTGAGTGCAGGTCCCAGCCTGCTATAATTAGCTCTCTTTCGCTAAACCGATTAATCTCTAACGCCTGGACAGTAGTTCCCACTTACTCTCACACACTGACACATATAAACACAGACTCGTGCTGTAAGTATGCGCACAGGACATGACCTGTTGAATGGCATTTACCTCAAAGCATGTGACATACAGCTAAAAAACTGATAAAAATAATTTGCATATGTGCTTCCTCCCACAGCCAAAAGAGCCAGCGTTAATTGCTCACTGATTGGTTTAGCAATTCTTCTTTAAAAAAAAAAGAAAAATCAAAAATAAGCGTGACGTCAGGGGATAAGTAACGGCAATAAAAATGCTATCAGGCAGTGATAATATGAAATGTTTTAATGTGAAGAAATTATGATTTATTTGTGACAAACCAAATATAATTTTATCAACCATTACCAAGTGTTAGGCACCAAATTCCTTATGAATCCACATCCTGCAACCAAAACAAATCAAGCGAGCCAATTTAGAGATATGAACTTTTCACAACTGTGGGACTAAACTAGTGCATAGTATCATTTTCTAGTGTAAGTTCAGTGGACAGGTTGATACATACTTCAATAATAATGTGAAAAACAAGACACTGAGTTTAGTACAGAACTCAGAACAAACTGAAAAATAACAAACATGTTCCTGCTGCTTCACTCCTTGGACTTCTAATCAAGCCCAGATTGCACCTGTAGACCTGCATTGTGAGGCAGTGGATCTAAGCATCAACCTCGGTCACTGTAAAACTGTGCTCCTGTTCCTGCGCTGCAAGAAACATCCCTCCCAGGAGGGTATTTCTTTTCTGAGTCATTCAAATATGAAAGAATTGATAACAGAGTTAAATTTTGCTGCCTGCGCTTGAAGAACACCTGGAACCTGTGTAGAGTGCAGCAAATCCATGTATCTGAAATCATCATCTTTTGCCATAACTGGCACGTGCAAAAAATATTATCTGATCACGAGATTTCAAAATGGAAAGCTTGGTGCTAATTGGAAACCCTTTAAGTTCTCTTATCACCAGCCAGTAAAAGTCATTTGAATAATGCCTATGTTCCCCAGATGCTTTGAGATGGAATCTGCGAGAATCCTCCCTCCCCTGTGCATCACTGTCAGTCTTCCTGCTCCATCCCATCGACCTCATGCCTTAAGTTAATATTACTGAGTCCAAAAGAAGGTCTTCTGTGCAGGTAAATAATGTTTGAAGCAGCTTATGCAAACTGTGGAGATATCTTTGTGTTTCTACGTATTTGACCATGTGCAAACATTTTACGTTACTGCAAATCCACAAAAGCTGCCAAAAAAATTTTCACGCACAAGTCACTTTTCACCTTAACCATTTAATCCCACCAGCAACAACTGTTGCTGTTTTACCCCCTATTACATTAATTAAAAAATAAACATACTGTGTGTAGGGGAAGTCTAAGAAGTAAAATGCATGCACTTATTTTGCAGGGAAAATTTGGGGATTAAATAGGTTAACTTAGAACCTTTAATTCAAACTAAAAATCAGTCCTAGCAATCATTTTCATATTATATTTATATGCATGATATAAAATAAGGTTATAAAATTCAATAGGGAACTCAGAGATCTCTGAAAGAAAAATTTCTCCTTTCTAAAATTAAAAGCAAAAACATTTACACTCATAGCATTCACTAAACTTAAGCTAGCTACCAGAGGTGGCAAAAGTACAGTAAAAGCACTGAATCAGTGACAGTGAAAAAGTGCACACTTTGAAATGTACTCAAAATAAGAAAGTCAGAAGTAGCTCCTTAAGTAGCATTAAAAATTAGCATTTCTATCATCTATTTGTATGCAAATCTATCTAAACTTTGTGCTATATTATTACATATATAGAAGAAGAAGGCTTTCAGGAGCAAAGTGAAGGAGGAGATGAAGGCAGCACAGCGGGAGGTGAAACGCTGCCTGAGGGAAGCAAAGGACACCTACAGGAGGAAGGTGGAGCAGAAGTTGGAGAGGAACAATATGAGGGAGGTCTGGAATGGTGTGAAAACCATCACAGGCCACAACACCAAGAAAAGCACAGTGGGGGGGACTGTGGAGAAGGCAAACGAACTTAACAACTTCTTCAACAGGTTTGACCAGCCCACAACCCCCCCACCCTCACCTTCACTACAGAGTCCAATCCCCACTCTCCTACCTCCCTCGCTTCCCCCCCTTCCTGACACCATGACACCCCCCTCCTCCAATCCCTCTCTCAGCAGCAAGACATCTCCCCCCCTCCCCTCTTCCCAAACATCTCCCAGTGTCACAGTGGATCAGGTCAGGAGACAACTGAGGAAGCTTCGCCCCAGAAAGGCAGCAGGCCCAGACAAGGTGTGTCCTAGGATGCTAAAGGCGTGTGCTGCTGAACTTGGGGAGCCGCTACAACGAGTCTTCAACCTCAGTCTGCAACTGGGGAGAGTGCCCGCCCTATGGAAGACATCCTGCATCGTCCCGGTCCCCAAAAAGAACCGGCCCAATGAGCTGAATGACTTCCGACCGGTGGCACTGACGTCACATCTTATGAAGACTCTAGAGCGGCTCTTCCTCAACCTCCTCCGACCACAGGTACAACATGCCCAGGACCCACTACAGTTTGCATACAAGGCGGGTGTCGGAGTGGAGGATGCCATCCTGTACCTCCTACACAGAGCCCACTCACACCTGGATGGGGGAAAAGGCACGGTCAGGATCCTGTTTCTTGACTTTTCCAGTGCCTTTAATACCATCCGGCCCTGTATGCTTCAAGAAAAACTGAACAGGATGGAGGTGGACCCCTGCCTGGTGGCTTGGATCTCCGACTACCTCACCGACAGACCACAGTACGTCAGGCTGAAGGACATCACGTCTGACACAGTGGTCAGCAGCACAGGAGCACCACAGGGAACTGTGCTGTCCCCTCTTCTCTTCACCCTGTACACCTCTGACTTCTGCTACAACTCTGAATTATGCCACATTCAGAAGTTTGCAGACGACACAGCCATCATGGGGTGTATCTGGGATGATCAGGAAGAGGAGTACAGAAGTCTGGTGAGGAACTTTGTCGCATGGAGTCACACAAACCACCTGCAACTCAACACCTCAAAGACTAAGGAACTGGTTGTGGACTTCGGGAGGTCCAGAGAAGGTCCACTGCCGGTTCAGATAGAGGGGGAGGAGGTGGAGGTGGTCAACAAGTACAAGTACCTCGGGCTGTGGGTGGACAATAAACTGGACTGGTCATGCAACACAGAGCACCTGTATAAAAAAGCCCAAAGCCGACTGTACTTCCTCAGGAGGCTGAGGTCTTTTAACATCTGCAGGAAGCTCCTGAGGATGTTTTACCAGTCGGTGGTTGCTGGAGTACTTTTCTATGCTGTGGTGTGCTGGGGGAGCAGCACAGCAAAGAAGGACTCATCCAGGCTGGAGAAACTGATCAGGAGGGCTAGCTCTGTGGTCGGCATGAAGCTGGACACTCTGGTGACAGTGGCAGAGAAAAGGACATTAAAGAAACTGATGGACATTATGGACAATGCCAGGCATCCTCTGCACACGGCCATTAACAACCAGAAGAGTCATTAACAACCACCCACACATGCAGGGCCTTGGAGTAGGGGTATGTCACCAGGATGCAGAGGAGGCTACCCCCCCCCCTCTGTCCCCTTCTGGCTGCCTCTGCCTCAATTTTATCCCACAACTTAGACATTCACATTACTCACACCCTCATTACACATACATATAGGATCTTGGGGGTGGGCACGATACACGGAGTCCAAGTTACCATCAGGGTGTACGCCTCACCCCTGGCGTCGTTGCCCACCTCTCAATTTTAAATACATGTAGACATTGAGGGCTAGCAGGAGGGACTATGCGCTTACCTGCTGCTCTCTGGCAGGTAGCTCCATGCCCTCCTGGGTTTTAATTGCACCTTAGAACACACATGCATCAACACTACAATGAGCGGGTGGAGGGAGGTTTGGAGTCTTCTCTCACCCCCATTCTCTGCGGCCTACTGGAGCAGGGGGGCTAGGAGGAGTGGGCCGTCCGACTGCGGTCTGGGGCCTCCCTGCTGCTGCGGAGTCGGGGTGGTCTGCCTCTCCCCACCGCAGGGAAAAGGGTAACACCACCTGGGTCTGGGTGCAGTTCCCCCCTCCAGGGGCAAGGGTACCTAGACCCGGTTAGTAGAGTACGCTTGGGGAGTGTGATTGTGTGTACAGCGTCTCTTTATGTCTGTCTCCACGTCGGTTGAGTGTGAAGTACATATGAGAGCATGAGGGTGGGAATGGATGTTTGTGTCTGTGTGTGCCTGTATGTCTGTGTCTATATGTCAGGTTGGGTATCAGACGCCACCTCTCTGGGGACATCTCGGGCCCTCCAAGGTTTGGAGGCCTATCTCCACCCACCACCACTTCCCCTGCCGGTGGCGGACTCCCTCAGGTATCGGTGCGTTGGTGGTTCTTTGTATCTGGGGGTGGGCGTCCGGGTACACACCGGCTCACTCCTTGGCGGCCGCTTATTGGGGCTCGCTCGGGCCACTTTGGAGGTGGGGTGCCCCCGGCCTCTCGGCCTGGGGCTCGGTCACTCAGGCACAGCTGGCTGCCGGCGGAGCTCACGGGCGCGTCACTGCAACTCCCCCTGGCTTCTGCTCCGCGGCTGCTGAATGAGCTCTCATCTGGGACTCTCCTTAGCTCTTACTGGGACAGTGGCGCGGCTGCCCCTCTGTGGGTCTTCCTTGGTCTCTTGTGTTCTGGGGGCCTCTGGATGTCTGGAGTTTTGATCTCCTCCATACCTGCTTGATACCATAGAGGACAGGGCTGTGGCTCCCCACACTCTCTAGCAGATCATTACATGGAGAAACCTTTGGAATGCAAGCATGCTGATCCACACAGGTATGCACACAGGTGTACACATGGGTATTCACAGATGCGGACTAAAGCTTTCTTGGTTGCTGCCTCAAAGCACACTGTGCGCTGTCTATCTTGCGTGCTGCACAATATCGTTTATTATTTAGTAACTATTGATATCTATGACTAGCTAGTTTATTGTGATGGTGCTTTTTTTTTTTTTATTATTATGTTGCTCTTTGTTGTTTGCTGTCTCCCCTGTTTTTTTTGTTTTTCTTTCTCTCCATACAGGTGACCCAGGAGTTTTTTTGTTTTTTTTTTTTTTTCTCTCTTCCCCCCCTTCTCACCGTCTCTTCTCCCCTTTGGTTTTCTTTCTTCCTCTCCCCCTCTTTCTTTCATTCTTTCCCCCTGTCCTATTAAAAAAAAAAAAAAAAAAAAAGGATGACAAAGGATGAACTGAAGCTCCGCCATCACGTGATGTCACATGCTGCTGTTTCTGATGTCACTTCCAAAAAAAAAAAAAAAAAAAAAAAAAAAAAAAAAAAAAAAACAACCAGAAGAGTCTGTTCAGTGACAGGTTGCTTCTCCCAAAGACAAGAACTAACAGACTTAAAAACTCCTTTGTCCCACACGCCATCAGACTGTTTAACTCCTCTCTGGAGGGGAGAGGGAGGGGAAACAGGAGGACAAAGGGGGGGGGAACAACTAAGCTGTAGTGCCTCTTCACCTCACTGTGCAATACCTTTTGTGCAATACTTTTGTAAATAGTCAACGGTGCAATAGACTCAATACTTGAAATGTGCAATTCACTTGTATTTTTATTTTTATTCCTATTTATTATATTTATCCCCTTCGTATATTTTATTTATATTGTCTCTGTATTTATATATATGTGTGTGTGTATAACTCTGTAACTTCTGTCGGTGCTGTGCTTTTTTGGAAATCGAATTTCCCAGAGGAACCCACCCGAGGGATTAATAAAGTTCTATCTAATCTAATCTAATCTAATCTATATATTTGCCATCACACCTAAACAGGAAAATGAGCACAGTCAGTGGTTAAAGTGGGATTCGGAATGTCGGGGAACCCTAAGGTTGGTTGTATTGACTCAGCATGAGGAAAAGAATTACAGTCACAATCATTTCTACTTGCTGCTCTTTGTGAATGCACACAATTGAATTCAGCGAGATCTAAGCTGAGCTACCTTAGCTAATTTCCATTTACTACACCAACAATATTCTGTATATTATCTCTACATTAGATTGTATACGGTTGGTATAAAGTTGGTACAAAGGTGGGATTCAGTGATTTAATCTAAGGATCATCTTCTTAAATGGAAATTAGTCTACCACACTTGATGTAACCCAACACTGACTAGTCCAACACACTGTTTTACTATAACTTCAACACAGTACAGCAAGCTCTTTATCCCATATGAACTACTAACTAAATATTTTCATGCAACATTTGAATAACACAAAGTTAGTATACCTGGTTTGTTTTGCAGGTCATTTCACAAAATAAAAAGGCATAATGTATCAAAACATTACATGCAATCTTTGAATTTGCAGTTTATCAAGTGTCACTGAGCAGCCCTTTAAATCTAACCTTACTTCTTCCTCCCCTCTCTTGTCTTTCTTATATCTTCTTCCATCTTTGAGTGAACTTATCTCACTTTCTCTCACTGGAAATCCAGCAGCTGGATCTTTAGCTAGGAGCACACTGTGCGACAAACTGCACACAAACAGGCTGTGTGTTTGCTAAGGTTTGTTGATCTAATAAAAATGTTGTAAAAATGTTGTCTTTGAAATTTAAAAAAACAAACAAACAAAAAAACTAGCTTTATGCCAGCTCCTCTTCTATAGCGCTAGCCAAATGCTAAAGTACCAAGGCCTGCAGTGTTCTGCACCACTTTAACTCCAGAGTATAGATGCTATATGTGATACTTTTCTTGTAGCATGTAAACCATAGGCTGTAAAAAACAAGAATCATAAAGTGACCAAAGGAAACAAATTCATCCAACATAAAGTTTTAAATCCTAAAGCAATTTTCTTAAAGCAGAACTCGACTTAAATTTGCTACATAACATCTATCGAGTTGTAAACATGCACCAGTGTTGAGATAATGTAATCTTACAGTGAGTCTTGGCAGAACATGGCTGCTGCCATAATGATGACTGATTATACTGTAGTACTCAGAGTCTGTTAGAAGAGAGCACAGAGCACGCAGAGAGCATGTAATACAGCCAAATGTGAAAACGGCTGTTACTTCTATAAGTTCTCTGTCATAATGGAAAATTATTATAAATGGCTGCCTATTATGACTCGTGCTCCAGATCCAGTGGTAATGGTTACTTATGCACCCTGTACTCTTATGCCTAGTCAAGCCCAAGTTAAATGAGTTTTCAACTGAATGCAACGTGCAGCATCATTGTGATTCACAGAAAAATATCCTTGCCAAATAGATCACAAAAAGGTTTAACAAGGTAATAGGCCAGGCAGCATCATTTAATTAATCCCTTCTAGCAGCAGATGGGCATCGGCTTAGTAGCTCCTAGGAAAAGCTAATGCATTTTTGCACTCACTGTAATAATGGTCGTGATTGCTCAGGAGAATGGGGCTCCGAGGACTGATGTAGACAGACCATGCAGAAAATCAAAAGTGCCTCCAGGTCGAGGGTTTGTGTAACTTTGAGGATATAATGTCAAGAGTGCACACAGATGAATGCAGCCTCAGCCTCCTAATTGTCTAGACAAAGAAAATCCCCATGGCTACAAGGCAAAATGTTGTGGAATACTCTAAAACTTTACACTTTGTTGAAAGATCGCTACTTTTATGAAAGAAATTATTTTACAAAGTTCAGCCATATATTAATTGAGCAGGACTGTGTACATAGGTTCTCGCCAGGTACTCCAGCTCCCTCTCACAGTCCAAAGGCATGCAGTTAGTGGGTTAGGTTAATTGGTAACTCTAAATTGCCCATAGGTGTGAATGTGAGTGTGAATAGTTGTCTGTCTCTATGTGTTAGCCTTGCGACAGACTGGCGACCTGTCCAGGGTGTACCCTGCCTCTAGCCCTAAGATAGCTGGGCTGGGCTAGGCTCCACCCCCCCCCCCCCCAAACGACCGTTAAAAGGATAAGCGGAAGAGAATGAATGGATGGAGGAACTCAACTAGTAATACTCTGAAATTTAGGAATACCCTGTTTCAGAGTGATACTAAACAACTAGTATGAAGGTACTCTATCTCTCCATCCATCCATCTATCAGTTTCTTTTCTCATACAAAATTTAACACTATACTGTGAATATCTTAAGCTAAATGCCCCCGAATTACACAGCGGTACGTCAATATATTCCACTTTCAAATCAGCTTTTGTTTTTTGAGGGGAATTGTTGAGCTCACATAACTTCTTCTGTACAGTTAACCAAGTGACATTTTTCAGTGCAGAAAAACAGTTAAGCTCTGTGAAAAAAACAACTGTGCTACAAGTTTACACTGGTCAGTTATGGCTGCCGCTAAAAATAGCACCGTCTAAAACAGCACATTCCTTTGTATACAGGTACAATTTTGACTGGCTTCATTAAATAGTATAAAGTTAAACATACAAAAACAAATTCAGCTGATTCTGAGGAGTCAGGCGGTACTCAGGCTGAACTATTGTAATCCCTTATTATTAACAGTTGTAAGAGTTGAGGCCCCTCTCCTATGGAATCAGCTCCCATTTTTTGGATTTGGAAGACAGCCTCTCCACTTTTAAGATAAGTGTTAACATTTTTATAAAGCTTAGTTAGAGCTTGATCAGGTGACCCTGAATCCTCCCTTAGCTTTGTTGCTATTGGCTCAGGCTGCTGGGGACTGCTGGTTTTGACTGATTTCTACCTGCCCACTTTCACCAAGTGCTTGCTCAGAGAGAATCATCAGATTATGGGGTATCTCTGCTAACCTTACACCTTAAAGTGCTTTGAAACAACTCTATATAATTCTATAGCATATATAGCAAATAGTACTGCCGATATTCATGTGCTTAAACAGAAGTCTGTGCATTTTTTGCAGTTTTTTGGTGAGGAGGCTTGTTCAGAGACCAAATGTGAAAATTACACACACTTGAGAGACACACTGTATTAGGATGCTCACTGAGAATAATCTGCCTCCCTTCCTCCAAATTTCCTCTGAACGTTACCAGGGTTACAGCAGTCCCGAGATTTCACATGCACTGCTTCAGCTTCCATCGTGTGCCAGTGAGGCTTTGCTCTGCACAAGAACCGAGCACAGTGTTGCATATGAATTGTTAGTTAAAGTAAATCACTTGTAGCCAAGACGTGTCCCAAATGGATCACACAGTGGAATCAAGCAGTAGCGTATTTTGACTCATGAGGAGAGCTAGGTTTCAAGCGTAGATGCATTTATGTACAGAGAAGCATCAGGACTGGTTTTAACAAAGTGCCGAGATAAAAGGCAGTGAAAAAAGAGAAAAGAGAGTGTGACTTTGTCTCTTCCCTTAACAGCTCTGTGGGGTTTGCCTATATTGCAAGGTGAAGCACAGGGCATCCATGCTCATTTATTTGGCTGTGCATCATCCAGAGCCATTCCAGGCTATTAATTATAGATGGCTAATATAAGGTGGCAGGAATTCCTCAGAGGTTTGTCATCATATCCGATCCTCCTTACAACCAGAGCAGATTTGAGACTGAGTCCATGTATTGCACTTTATATTCAGTGTTTATAAGAAAGTAAATGCAAACACCAATGGCACTACAACTGTGAGACATTGGTGGTTCATAACCACTAGAATACGTAGTGAAAAAGATTGACTGAACCCTATTTATCTGGAGCACATGCAAGAACCTCTCAATTCACTGGTTTCCTCCAGTATTATGAAGGCAGCTGAGCCTTTTTCAGCTTCCTAAACAAAATTTTTAAGCTCAACAGCCTTCATGGAGACTAAAGAGGTCTGTATATAGGTTGGCATGTGTAGGAGCCCCTTACACCCAATGGGCCTTGACTAGGTTGCAAAACACAGCAAATCAAAGACACTAGCAGGGGCTAGAAGCACAGAGGCGTGTGGATTCCTTCTGGGGGCTGCAAAGACTCATTTAATCTCTCCATACCTCCCTGTCCTCAACAGCTGTTGGGAGATGGAGGGGTTTAAGACGCCACAGGCTGAGGCCCATAAGAGCAGATTAGGATGGAACAAGAAGGAGGAGGAGATGAGGGGGAGGATGGCGGGGGCGATTTTTCATCACAAGTTGCAATGTTGAAGCCCTGTCGATCATTCGGGCAGAGAAATGGGTGCTTAGATGGAGGTGAAACATGGGCGTGCAATACTGTACCGTCTATGTGGGTCAACTCAATATGTGTTGAGCTCTGACAACTGGCTGCCTCTTGGCATCTTTTAACAAATGTCACGATTAAGGGGAATGTTTTCACAGGGTTTGTTGTGCTTTGCTCTGTATGCAAAAGAGCTGCTCAGAATATTCATACGCTGTCCCGAGCAGCTGAACACAGACGCAGACCCAGCGGGAGCAGTTACAAAAAAGGGGGAGAGACATGCAAGAAGATGGCATGGCATTTGGAATTGGTGTCAAGCTGAACTCAGATATATCTTGCCTGTGGCCATCCAGTTAAATCTGCAGCTCTGTAGTATACATCCTATGTACTTTTAAACAAGCTGGTTTAGCTGGTGCAGTAAAAAAAAAGGAAATCACACATTAACATTACAGCATTGTGTTGCAAGAGGAGATTATCTGATGGCATTTCGAGCTGTGACCGTTATTGCCTGAAACGCTTCACAGTCTAAAGGATTAGAAACTTGTTTAGCCAGTTGACTTCACTGTATTAACCTAATCTGCACCATCTTCCTATAATCTCAGCAGGACAATACAAGGCAAACAAACCAAAATGACAAAGCACACCAGCGCAGGAGCAAATTTAAGGGGGGCGGGGGTAATGTACTGCTTTTCACCTTGTGTGCCCCAGTGCATAATCCTGATCAGGGAAAACATGCTGTGATTCTGCACAGATCCTGACATTTGCAGTGCCCAAAGCTTACAGCGAATTGCAGCCCTCTTGTCTGCCCTGCTACCAGAGCTCCAGTGAGGTAATTGGGGTTATATCACTTGTCACAGAGTTTAATAATTTTCTGATTCTTTCTGCATATTAAACCGGACTGGCAAAGGAACATCTGGGGGTTTAATAGTAATGGGGTGAAGTGTACATTTGCGGTAGAAGTGAATATGGTCCTAACATATGGGCTGGGATTATTACACTTGGGCTGTGGAGCTTAAATTAATGCAGTCAGCAAGGTCAAACAGGGTTGCTGGTGCAGTCACATGAAAATTATAAGTCTCCTCGTTTTTTGTTATAAAGGCTCTGCGTTTGGCAAAGATTTGAAGGTCGGGAATGAAGATCTAGGTTGAGATAGCACTTCTTCGAGAAGAAGAATGAAAAGCACTCTTTTTATTTCAGAAAAACATCATAATTCAGTCTTGAGCCAGATTAGATTTTTTTGGAATTATTTAAAAAGAGCTTTGACTTTAAAGAGTTATACACATCTAAAATGTCATGAAAAATTGGTTATTACTGTTTAAAAAAAAGAAGACTACTTGGGACAAATAATATTTGAAAGCACTAAAAGTCTGTGCAAGTAGTTTCTCTCACGCCGAAGAAATAACATTTCTTTTGATGTCATTCAACTCTCACTGACGTCCCAAAGAGTAGTAATTAATTCTACAGCAGCTAATTTAAAAAAATACAACTCAAACTGTTCATGAAAGAAAATGATTTTTATGAAGATGATGACAACTGATGTATGATTGTTTTCACTGGTGTAACTGAACAAAATGAAAAGCTTCAATGCTTCCACTCAAATCCCCATCCATTATCACAATCAGAACTGAAATCCACTCGCTACATAGTGTGCTGCCTGTCTGTAAATATATCATATCTATTTATTAGGGGTGCAACGATACACAAAATTCACGGTTCGGTTCGATACTTTGGTGTCACGGTTCGATATTTTTTTCGATACAAAAAATGTTCATGCTTTTTAATTTGTCATTTATTAAAATTATAAATATATATTTTAACTCAAAAGTACAGTTTTTAAATTTAATGTTGCTGAAACAACAAAGTAATAAAAAATAAATCTATCTGATGGAGAAATCACTCATCTTTGGAAAAGAGAGTTTATTACAGAGAAATGTCTCTTTCCAAAATAAAAGCTATACTATACGCTTCTTCTGGGCTATATTCTCAGCAGCATATTAAACATATCAGGTCCCCATAAGGAGAATCATGTGCTAACGGCTGTCTAAATGACTCGGGTAAAGTTTGTAGCATGCGTGCTTGTTGTTTTTGTCTGCTTCCACTTGTCTTTGCACTAGGATGATGACGGCGTAAATGTGCAGTCATATTCATTGTGTTCCCACTAGTGCTGTCAGCGTTAATCTGAAATGACGTTAACGCCATAACGCGGCAAATCTCCCTTAACGAGCTGCCACGGATCGCCCCGAGCGTGGGGCTGGACAGCGTCAACACCTTAACGAGCAAACTGCGCTAAGGCAGTAGTTCCCACCCATGTAATTGAGCATTGCATGGCACATCCGACATACTGTTTTACCTTTGTCCATGACACGCTTACCTTAAGGGTCATACTTCACATGAAGACCAAAATAGTTCCAAAGGCCAGATCTGAATGAGGGTGGGGGAGGTTCAATTTGCCATGTTACAACGAGCTTAGCTTCTGTCTTGCTAGCTTGCGCTGCGCTCAGTGGATCTGCACTCGACAGTGCAGCTTAGGCGGAGTAGTCGAACACAGATCCACTGAGCGCTCAACACAGACAGCATCGTCAGAAGAAAAGTTGATAAAATAAATTAAAAATTTTGTATTGTTCGATACATATGCGTCCCGAACCGAAAGCACTGTATCGAACGGTTCAATATCGATACGAATATCGTTGCACCCCTACTATTTATCTACCTGGTGAATGTGAACAAATGCACTGATGTTGATTTCCTTTAACAGACTGACAGGCTGTTTAATGTGCATTAAACAATGTTAACTGAGGAAAGCAGATCATGTTGGAATCGGAGCATTAACAAAAAATCAAAAACAAAGAAAGAGAAGATTTCGTGGACGACTGACTTCATACATAAATTGCTAAAGCTACTATGAAAATCAGAAAACAGCAGAGGGCTACACTGGCACATTGTTCACTGTTATGTTAGAGTTATGAAGAAGCCATTTACATATTACATTTTGTTTCATGGAGGCATTATCCATATGCAAATAAATAACTAATCACAGCTGCTGCGTTAGTCTTTGACTGCACAAAAATCTGATTTATGAATGTGAGGCTGACTAGCCAATCACCAGTCATGACCAATCAGCTGAAATCCAATCTCAGTCAGCTGAGGCTGGTTCTCCTTAAACAAAAAATGAGTTAAAAGACTAGAACTGATAGAGATGAGGGAACTACGGAGTTGAGTGGCAATATGTGCGAGTAACAGCTTAACAACATTAAATGCTATTGTTTGCTCTACTTGATCTACTCCAGTAATACTAAAAACAATCTTTCAACTACTAATTTGTTTTTTTTTTATCTTTAGTTTCAGATGCCTGTCATCACACCACCGATCATCTTCTAAGAGAAAGGGAGTTCTGTAATGTAATCTGTGCAGGTTATAAAGACTAATTTCACGCACATGTCTCATGATCCAATCTATGGTCGCCTGTATTAAGTGACAGGTTTAAACAAATCTTGCTTGCTTCTCATAGTGTGTAAAACTAGATATGGAGATAAAATACCATGCACGCTCATAATATGATAAGCACTGAGACTGAGAAGAGGAGAAGGAATGCTGCTACAAATGTAAATTAATTCATGCCGAGCCTGCACATAGTGATCTCCTCGTCTAAGAAGGAGAGCTCAGGCATATGTCATACAGTGTGTCAGTGCACATTCACAGATAAATTAACACACACAATCCTGTAACAACGCCCGTTACATCACTCACTGTAACAAATTCTTTGGGCTAAATGGGTCCCAGTGGGAAATGACTTCGTCCTCTACCGTGCCATGCAGGCAACACCGAGGGATCAGTTACCATTCAATCCCATCATCCACTGCATCCATCCCCACCCCACATCACTCCCTCTCATTCCCTCAGAGCCCTCCTCTGCTCTTTCCTTTACTCGTTGTCATTCATGGCTCTGGCATCTGTGTGAAGTGAAGGGGGTGGGGGGTTGTTTATGACAGGGTGACATAGTGTTTTGATATCAGTGTATGAAGGATGAGTCATTTAGCGATACTGAATGAATCTTATATTCCAGTGTTTGTTGAAATACAGCCTAAAAAACATTTAGTGTGGTATTCTTAACAAAATACCATTTTAGTGCCTCAAATCAATATTTTTGTATAAAAATGTCAGAAAGTGACTATAGCTAGAGAAAATAATACATATTTAATAATATTATTGCAATGGATATGATCTGAATGGATCAAGTGTTTAACAGTATTCCAACTTGTTTTGATTTTATAGCCAGCAGGCTGCTTCTGTGATCCGATTATATTCCACAGAAATATATATCATATATACCTCGTGCTGCATATGAAAAGCACTAACATGAAGGTCAGGGCTCTGATCCTTAAATGTGGTCATAGACTAACATGCTGTTACCAGGTCTGCTTCTTGTTAAAGCAGTTTGAGAATGCTGGATGACGTTATCGCCAATAAGAGTGCACACTTATGGTAAAATAAATGGAAAAACAATGACAAAACAATGATCAACCCTCCAAGCACGCACTGCGATATTAGCTTGAATTCACATAAGTCTCTTCTACATGTCTGTTTATGCATTGTTGAGCTCATATTACTGCTAATTAGATATTGTCAGTGATGCCATTATGCTGGATTTGTTCTTGATGGTATTTTCGCTGATGGATGCTAAAGACTCTTTGGAATGCTTTTCAATTATGTCTTTTTAAAAGGTAGCTTTATTGCATCAGCACTTTTCAGAAAAATTTAAATTTGTTTAACACGGCAATTTTCACTTCAGTGTCAATGAAATATTCTGGCTCCTGTGCTCGTTCAGCAGTCAGTTAGTTTTAGTAAAGTCACAACATCTTTGACTAAATATTTGTTTTCTATACAAAATTTTTACTTTGTAACTGACAGATTTCTCCTATAAATTAGTGTGTCTGTTAAGATGACGTGATGGTGGTGGATAACCCACTTTTGGCTATTTAACTCAGACACTTTACACTCACTCAAAGCAAGTCATCTCACAAGGGTAAGAAGTTTTAGGGTTGCACATATGTGTTATGGTTACTGCTTGCCAAAGTGGTCCAAAGAAATTCGTTTATGGTATTTCTTTCTTACAGAAATAACTTTATATTCTGTTTGTATTCTATTTCGAGGTTTTTGGTAATCGTCTAAGATTATAAGCAACTAGGTAACTGCAACAAGTCAACAATTCTGTCCACAGAATTCATCTAAAACAGTCAAGGTGTGACTGAAGTGCAAACTTTAAGCTTTAACAGGTTTTACAGAAGTATTTCATGAACTGTGTAGAAGTTAATGCCGTTCTATATACACTGTCCCATTTATAGAGGCAAGTATGAGTTTTGTTTTCAGTGCTTGGATCAAATGTTTTTGTGGTTAGTGACTTACTGAAGTCTAGAATCCATAGACATCAGGAAATGCTGATGCTTTCCTTGTGTCTGACGCTTTCCCAGGGCTTTAGGTGTCTATGCATTCAGTTTTGTCTTCACTAATGAAAACATAGTCTGCTGAATTGAGATCAGATGACTGACCTGGTCATTGAAGAAAATCCTGTCCCTGCCTTGAGAAACTCTTGAGTTGCTCTGTACACTTCAGAATTTATTCTGCTACTTCTTTCAGCAGTCACATCATCAAAAAACATTAGTGGCCCAGTTCCAGTGACAGCCAAACATCATCATGCTATAATCATGTCTGACAGATGATTTGGCGTGCTTTGGATCACGAACTGTTTCTCTCCTACACCATACTTTTATCTTCCAATCATTCTAGTACAAGTTGAGTTTAGTTTCACCTCTACAAAGATGTTTTTTCATCCAGAAATGAGCAGTTTCTTTTAGATGTTTTCTGACAAGGTCTATTATGGACATCCAGTTCTTGAGTGTAACCAGTGGTTTGCACCTTGTTGTAAAGTCTCTGTATTTCCACTCATGAAGGTGTCTTTTGATTGTAGACTGATTATACAATATGATATGGCTACCTTCTCTAGAGTAGGGTGTTGTTGTGAAGCTGTTTTTCTTAGTCATGTTGAGGTTTAAATTTATCATCTTAAATGTTCATATGCTGATTACATTGCTTTATATAAGAAAGGTCTAACTCTGAGTACACTCTGTGCCAAAACGTGCAGACAGGAAACTGCATGCTTTTGCAGCTAGAATCATCCAGTTCAGTTGTCTTCTGTGGTCTTTCAGGCCTTTCAGTGTTGTTGAGCTAGCCAGTGGATTCCGTCTTTTTAAAAATGTTCCCCATTATTGATTTGGTCACTCCTAAAGTTTCTGCTATCTTTCTGATGGGTTTATTTTGGACTATCAGCTTAATGATGACTTTCTTCACTTGCATCAATAGCTCTTTTGGGCTTCATATTGAGAGTTCCATTGAAAACCTAACATTGCAAATTGGAGTCAGCTCCAGACATTTTATCTACTTATTTTGTCACAAGGGCCATGAAATTTCCTGTCAGTCAATTGTCCAATTAAATTCTGAACCTCTGAAAATGAGGGATTGTGTATAAAACAGGGTGCAATTCCCAGAAGGTGCAATACTTTTGTTAAGCCTCTTGAATCAAAGATCAAGCACATCTTTAATTGGCACACATCAACAGTCACAGCAGTGGTTAACAGAGGAAAAAAATGTTAAGAAAAAAATGTGTCATTTTCTAAAAGTTATGGTCCTAACTCTATAATGGATGTTTTTCTTAATATGTATCAATAACAAATTACTGACTGAAGGTCATAGAATATAACACTGCTGGCCAGGATTATATGTGCAATATGTGCTTTAAGCTTCTGTTCTTTTAGCTGACTGGACCTGAATAATTAATGACAGGCAAGGCTAATAAAATACATTTCTTGCTTAGATTTAGTTAAAACAACATAGAAGTGCTGACTGTATGCTGGATTTCATTCATAGTTGAGGTTTATAGGTACTGTACTGAATTGGGGGAGGGAGATTATGGTGCTAAATCTGCCAAGGTAAAATGTTCAATTACCATGAAGTCTGAGACTGCTTACTGCCTCTCTCATCATTATTAGTGAACCATTTTTCCTCCCCAAACACTAGCTTTACTCTTTCTATAACCCTTAACTTGCACACACATGCTACACTACCCCCAGCAAATATTATGAATAATTAAATCAGTCCAAGCTCTAGTGATGCCAGTTGTCTCTTTCCCTCTATTTCTGCTCCCCCATCTTCCTTTCACTTGCTTTTTCCCTATAGACCTCCTCCAGCCTAGGCTTAATGCCAGGTCTGTGCAGCTAGGCTGGAGCTGCAGAGTGAACACCCATCAAACCATCACCCTACCAAAAGCAGCAACCCACAGGCCTGCAGCATTATCAAAGGAGAAATGAAATGGGAGAAGAGGATGTCTGCAGGAACAGCTCTATCACTGTGGCTCAGATTTCCACACAGGCATGAAGAAGAGGCACACTCGGCTTGCCCGGATCGATCCGCAGCATTTCATACTATGTCTGTGCCTGCAGGCTTCCATGACTCTCTATAGTGGGGCTGCCAGAATGACTTCAGTGGGCTTGCCTTAAAGAGTAAAGGTAACACTTAGACACAAACAGAAACTCACACAGCAGGAGCTCAGACAGGGCCTGTGTGAGTTGTAGATTTGCAGGGGGGGGGGGAATCTAACAGGATAAGAGGATTACTGTTCCTCTCACATATGATGAAGAAAAGTTTGAACAGACACCATGGCAACAACAAAAGACATTTCAAGTTATTCTACGCACTTGTCAAAGTAGGACACAAAAACGCTTAGGCAAGCCTTTTCTGTTTGAGAATCACCAGCCGCTGAATTTAGGCTCATTATGTGAATTCTAGTGCTGACTGAGCTTGATCTGTCCTATAGTCTCATATGATTTGTTGGTAGGGCTGAACGATATATCGCATTTGCGATAATATCGCGACATGATCAAGTGCAATTTTCTAACCGCAAAGGCTGCGATTATACTCTGGACATGTCCAAATTCATGGGCTGCATCCTCCTGAGGCCGCATTTGTAGACCGATTACGTCACAGCGACGCGCCGAAGGCTGTCCAAATTACTACCATATCCCAGAATTCATAGCGCGGCCCAGCCAAACTCCAGTTTCCAGCAATGGTGGCCGCTACTGAGTTTTAAAATTACTCATACTAATCTTTCAGGGTCACAAAATAAACTTTTAACATATTTTCAGGCGAGAAAGTAGTTGTGTAAACATCAAATATCTGCTCGGTTTATCAAGATATCCCATATTTGCAAAAGTGCTTCGACGTTTTCAGAGGCGTCTGCTACCCACCAGCTCGACAGCTAGCCGGGAGCTCGAGGGTTACTGATGCGGCCGAGAACGGCACAACTCCCGGCACATCATTTTCAGATCACCGCGGAGTTTCGCTGCTCGGGTTAAACGTAATATATAAGTCACTTAGACAACCTAAAAATGTTATTGTTGGGCTTTTTTCAGTGTTTTGTTTGTTCGTGAGTAAATCGGTTTGGCTGAGATTAAAGTTATTAGATTAGATAAAATAAAACTTTATTAATCCCCCGGGTGGGTTCCTCCTTGGTTTTCACACAGCTGACTAAACGTCAAACAGAAAACTTATTAAACAGAAGTATGAGACAGTCGAGAATTTACACCAGTGTCTGGTTATATTTTAGATAGCAAGAAGCAGACGGCCGAGTTTATTAAACTCCACCGAGACAGCGGTGACGCTAATCAGAACTAGACCGTCCAATTTCACGCCTTTAAACTTTAAAGGCGTGTTTGTGTGTGTGTTTATACAATTGCTATTATGTTTGCACTTTATGTGTAATGTTACTGACTGCAGAGATCAGTAAGATGTGTGTATTTTTTATTTATTAGTTTTATTTATTTAATATTATTTTTTAATTGAATGACTGTCTAGTAGTTCACAGATGTCGAAAAACTGAGTGTGGTAAAGCCACTGATTTTGTTTATGTATATTTCTGCAATCTGCACATTGTACTGACTTTCATTTTAATGTTTACACCAGGGTTCCTTGTCAGCACTTTATGCTCAGATGTTTGTAAGCTAAAAATAAACTATTGTGTATGTTCAAATATACTGTTGTGATTGAAGAAGTTAAATAAAAATGTCAGTCATCAATTCATGCATCACCTCATGTCATCATAACAGAGGTCTGTCTTCCAGGAAAGAACAGTTTAAAATTAATGTAATATAGTATTGGCCATACTATATGATGTATTGCTTGTCTTTGTTTAATAATACAGAAGACAAAGACCTTAAAAAATAATCGCATATCGCATCGCAATCGCAATATTGGGGGAAAAAAATCGCAATTAGATTATTTTCCATAATCGTTCAGCCCTATTTGTTGGCTTGGCAGGATTATTTTACTTTGTGTGTGATTGTGTCGAGCATGTATATTACTGCAGTACATCTGTTTCCATGGCTGAAAGAGCACTCATAGCCACTGCAGCACTGCCCTCTATGCTGCAAAGCTCTGCAGCAGCCAGAATTGATTTCATCACAACCACAACATTGGGTGACACACAGACCCTCATTTGCAATGCTCCTCCAAGGTACACAGAGCTCCACATCTGAGACATCTACATTTCAAATAGAGGGAGGGATAGGAAGAGGCAAAATATGCTTTATTAATGAGCCAGCACCCAAAAAGTACTTCAGATTGGTCCCAATTAAGCTGTCACAAACTCAGAACAAGTCTCTTCCAATCACCAAAATGGCTTATCATGGGATGGTACACTCTTACTTTCCATGCTCCAGTCATTTCTCCCCTAGTCCTAGAAGAATATTCCAATGTAGGAGGCAGGAAAGACAGCTTGCATCCACCATCACTCAGTCCCAGCTGGGCAAAGCTCCTGGCTTTCACAGTCCACAGAAGACCGCTGCAGCGTGAGCCGTGCACATCAAAAACCCTCCCACACATAAAGCCTGGCATTGATGAATACGCTGGCATCTCCTGCACCACATTCATGTTCTGACAGTGTCCCTTTATATTTGCTGCCAGCTCTTAAGTAGGAGAGAAAAACATTTTCCTGTCTTTATTTGACAGCCTCTTCATGAGGCCATCTCACATGACCCCTGCATAAATTTGCTGTCACGTTGCTCCTTGGCCACAGTAACAAGCGTGAAAATGGACACAAAGAAAATGAACTTTTGTATTCTTCTTCCACATATTACTCAGTCCTTTAATAGTATAAAGGAAAGGGTAGGGCTGAAACTTTTATTTAAAATGTCAAGGCCAATTGTACAAACTAATGTAAAATCCCGCTCACAGTATGTTATTATATGTACTTTGGCTTTGTCCTTCACCCTGCGTGGTTTTCTGCCACTTAAAAGGGGTATATAATATATCTGATTTCACATGTCTGAGCTAATATCTTTCATTTTAATAATGACACTACTTCTAAGATTGACATACAGTAATAGCTAGAGATGGCATGATACCACTTTTTTATGTCCGATACCGATACCGATATCATAAATTTGGATATCTGCCGATACCGATATGAATCCGATATAGTGTTTTTTAATCAACAAAACTGTTTTTTAAAATATCTTGCTGCATTTTGCAAGTCTGCAAGTTCATACTCAAGTTTAAAACAACAACTACACTAAAGCTATTCTGTTATACCTGTATACAAAAAAAATATTTCATAGTTCAGCAATACTGATCAATCTAATAAACTTAGACCTACACCATCCTCCCTATTCTGGTATTTTAAAGAGTACTTAGCGTAAATATTAAGCAACCTAACTAATAGGGTTCCAACTCCCAGCAACAACAAAATTAAATAAATAAAAAATGGGGAACCACCCCTCACGCTCCACCTCATGATGCTTAATCGACGTAATCAACCTTAATTTGATGCAGTGTGGAAAAAAATGCACAGAAATCAATTATTTTTCAAGAAATATTAAATAGATTCAACATCTTTCTTCAACAAAATTGCAGACTGCACAGATGGTACCTTCCCAAAGTAAAAAGTACTATAGCTTACTAGGGTATATATATTAGACTTAATAGTCACTATATACAGTAATTGACTTCTATTCATTTTACATCAAATTAAAACTTTGGGTGTCAGATAATTATTTATTAAAAGCTAGACATTTTAAATGAGAATAAGAAAGAAAAGTATGTCTTTGTGCCCCCTTTTCCCAGTTAATGCCCTATCGGCCCCCCTGGCTAAACTTTGCTAGATCCGCCCCTGCACAGTTACCAGCCGTCAGCTACGTAGAAAAAGATCCTGGTGTAGAAATTAATATTAAATAAATTCTAACAACAGCTTATCAAGCTTAAACGTGCTGCTGTTGTTCAGCCGCTGGTTTGCTCTTTCTGGCGCAAAGTGGACCAAAAACAAACGAGAGACAGACTCGCGACAGAAAAGCCGATCAGCTGATTTAAGCAGTTTCACGATTGAAGTAGCAGCCGGAGAGCGAGAGGCAGTCGCTTGTTAAGCTTAACGTGGGAATGCTTTACAAACATTCAGAGATGGACTTACACACTTGCTTTACTTCTCTCGGGGATAACTTTGTCGGAGATGAAATGCCAGGTTGCTAGCGAAGCTCCACATGCTATCCAGACCACCGACAGGTCCTGCATGCCACAGCTGCTCTATCACGTGATGCATACGTTCTGAGGTGAGTTACGGCGTGTTGCAAGTTTTGTGAGGTGCTTTCGTGATATTTAATGGATCGGATTACATTTTTTATTTTTCTCCGATATCCGATCCAGTAATTTAGGTCAGTATCGGACCGATACCGATACGTAATATCGGATCGGTCCATCTCTAGTAATAGCATGATTGCTGCAGATTAATTGGCTGCACATCATCATGCAAATCTCTTGTTTCATCAAGTTCTAAGGATGGATTGAGATTTGGTGACTCTGGAGACCATTTGAGTAGAATGAACTCCTTGTCATGTTCAAGAAACCAGTTTAAGATGATCTGAACTTTGTGACATGGAGCATTATCCTTGTGGAAGCAGCCATGAGAAGATGAAAACATTGTAGTCATAAAGGGATTAGCGTCAGCATAAAGAGACCAGGGTCAGCAACAACACGCAGACAGGCTGTGGCATTTCTATGATGCTCACTTAGTCCTAGGAGGGACGAATTTTGCCAACAAAATATTCCCCACACTCTTACACCACCAGCCCCACATCCACTACCCCGAACCTTTGAAACAAGACAAGATGGATCCATGCTTTCATGTTGTTCACACCAAATTCTAATCCTGTCATTTGAATATTACAGCACATATGGAGACTCATCAGATCAGGCAACATTTTTCCAATTTTCTATTGTACAAATTTGACGAGCCCTTTTGAATTGTAGCCCCAGTTTCCTGGTTTTCCTGACAGGAGTGGTACCCGGTGTAACTTTTTGATTCAAAGTTACATGTTTTGCTGATTCAAAGATGCTGTTCTGCATACTGTTGCTTTCCCCTCAGCTCAAAGCAGGATGGACATTACCCTGACCTGTGACATCGCCCAGAGAACTGCTGCTGGATATTTTCTCTTTTTCAGGTCAGTCTCTGTAAACCCTGAAGACGGCACATGGAAAAATCCCACCGGACCACCAGTTTCTGAAATATTCAGAACCTCCAACAACCAAGTCACATTCAAAGTCACATAAATCACCTTTCTTCCACATTCTGTTGTTCAGTTAAAATTTCATCTAGACCAGCGGTCTCGAACCTTTTTTGCGCCACGGACCGGTTTGTGCCCGACAATATTTTCACGGACCGGCCTTTAAGGTGTCGCGGATAAATACAACAAAATAAAACTAGTACCGGTACCGAAAAAAAGAAGATTTATTCATAACACATGTGAAAAGACCCAGGAAAACAGAGTTAACGATAAAAACGATAACAAAATAACGCTGAAAACCGATAAAAACCCTGAAAACCATGCATTTCACACCCGAGTCTCACTCTCGCGGCCCGGTACCAAATGGCCCGGGGGTTGGGGACCGCTGATCTAGACCATGACTACGTACCTAAAAGCACTGCATGTATATCTAAAGGTTGAGGATTAAAGACTTTTCCAAAGCAAACTGACAAACTCATATTGCAGAAAGTCATTGTTCCAGGCCAAGAAATTATCAATTTTTACAAAACTGATGCAACATTGTAATTTGTGAGACTTGGATGTAAAGATAGCTAGCTGCTAAGCTAAGCTAAAAGATTATTTATGCCTGTGCAGGTTAAGAAATCATTAAATTTAGAAGATATTCAGTGGGTATTTAGATTATTTTGGCAAAAAAATGATCCATTTAATTGTTGTCTTTGTAGCTCTTAGAAAATACAGCATTATTAAACTATTACAATCCTCTGTAAGGTTGATTTCATTACTTCATTTAGCTGTAATTGTGTTATTTGTGCTGTGATTTTTTTTTTTGTTAAAAATTGATTAACATATTTTACCTTACCTTCCAAGGCTCAATTACGCATCCTGTGAATGCTCAGGAAAATGAAATAGTTTAGCTCAGCACAGCAGGAGAGCAAATATCAATGGAGTCGGAGAAAAAAAACCCTGATGTATCTAATACTCTAATGAGGCTCTTACATAAAAGCATGCATTTATACCCATAAAGATGTTCTGGCTCTAATCTAAAACTGCTCCTGGCTTTTTTTGTGTTTCCTTTCAAGTCCAGTTCCTCAAAGTTGGGAGAACTTCAATTTTTCATCTAAATACAGTGAAACTACCAATTATGGCAAATATTGTCTGACATTTACTGAATAACTTAAAGTCATAGAGCAGTTGATTAGTTAGTTAACTGTCAAACTGCTACCAGTGTTATACCATTCCATTAAATTCGGAGACAGAGCTAGGATCCGCTTTGATCAGAATAGAAACTGAAAGCAGGGGGAGTGGCACCGTTCTGCCCTAATATATTAGTTTAGTTTTTATTTAAAAATCCACTGCATGCATATCTTAAAAATAACACTCTGTTATACTCTGAATTGTCCTTATACAAATGTATAATTCCCCCCAATTGTAATGTTGTTTTATAGGTCTAATATACTTATAGTATGTCATATATATTTTATAGTATTATGACTGACAATGACCTTAAAGAGGCATTTGCTTTAGGTTTTGTCTGTTTCTTTTAAATAAAGTCATAAGTCCTGGTATCCTTTCTAGGTTTTCCTCCTGCTTCCACTCTTCATGCCAAGCTAAGTTAAACTATTAACCTGTAACTGTTACACGGGCACATGCAATATTAAAGAAACTAAATTATTCATGCTCTAGTAGCATCCACTCACTGTGGAGGAAAAAAGTAGGACAAAGTGCACTCAATGGGGATTCCAAAAGGATAGTAATTGGCTCTGATAGTATAGCCCGCCAAGGACAGGTCATGTGAGATTTGACCTCAGCTCTGACATAACTAAAATGCCAGATGGCCTATCTGATGTGCTAGACTGTTTACAACAATACTGCACGACTGCAATAAAATCTTTGCCAGTGTTTCTTACAAAGGCATCGCTTTTCAATAAATGAGACAAACTGTCTCATTTATTGAGGGTTCCATCTTTACATAGTAGAAAGCTCAAGAAAACAGGGTTTCCCAAAAATCAACAGCAGTAGACATATTAGACAAAATAGTGACAGACAGATAGTGGGAGTATGCAAAGAATATTGGTATTTTCACTGTAAATGCTGCAGGAAAATAGAAATGAGCTTTAACCTGCTATCTCATCAAGTTCCACCAGGATGTCTCTGTGAACAGGCTACCTAATAAAGCAATTTACAGCTACTATCCAGATACCTTGTCCCACTTGAATTTACAATTTTGCTTCACACATTTAAGCTCTGGTGCAAACATTAAATAAAGACAAACCACAAACAATCTGCAGGAAAGGTTGAAGATTTGCAACTATAAAATCGCTAAACACATTCACTGCAACTGCTTTTTATGATCACTGGTATATTTTTTCTATTGACTAAAGTGTTGGATACATTTAGGAGACATCACAAAGCAGCTTGAGCTCAGCAGATTCCAGAAAACATGTCTTGAACGTGTTTTGTATATGTTTTCAGTTTATCAGTTCAATATTACATCCTGGGAAAGACTCTCTTGACTCATCAGCAAGGAAATGGACCCAACTATTCCAACTTGCTGTGGTTTTGGAATTATTATTTTTTTATTTGTTCCTGTCTTTTTGTTTTATTGTTTTTCCCTTAACTATTATTTTTCCAATATCAGATCTGATTCTTGGGGGAAGATGTTACTGGTCATCTGAGTGGTCACTGGTGATTTAAGAGGACAGTGCTTAATGTCTCATTGTCTGATGATACGCAAGTGTGCGTGTCATCAGACAATGCTTCTGTTTCATTATTTAGAAATGCCCTTCTTGTCCTATTGCTATATTGATTTCCTCTATCCATGTGGCTTTTCTACTCATAGTCTGTTCAAGAAAAAAACAACAACTCTATTATTAGCTTACACCCTTTTTTGTACACAGACTGGAAGAGGGCTCCCAGTTTAAGAGTATAGACCTGGACTGGCACATCGTCGACTCCAAGCCTGTTCCAGCTCTTATGGTGATTTTCTTTGCTACTTCCAGCTTCTTTTCAGCAAGAAAAGTGCTGCCTAGTTTTTTGTCTCCACTAACATTTGTCAACTAACACTTCCCCTGTTCCAGAGTCTATCAATATCTGTGCCTGTGCCCCAGCCAGCTAACATTCTTCCTGTTGCTGAGCCAACTTATCTTCATCTCAGACTTTTTCATGGTTGTGCTCTGGTACTATGCACAGGTCAGTCTTTCTACATGTTGTAGCTTTGTGCCATCACCACTGTGTAATGGCAAAAATATGGTCTGTGGGCTACTCTTACTTAAGTAGAAAACAGAAGTTATAAAATATAATCCACATTCTTGTAGTGACATGAAACCAAACTGCAGCTGTACATTTTATGCTGTTCTCTGATCTTTGGTTAGTTTTCCACAACCAAATTTGTGCAGTTCAACATCAGTGCAAATGGACACATCTGCTACACCATAAATTCTGCTTGAGTCAACTAACACCTTTGTCTGCTCCAGGGCTCGTGCTGCCTGATGCCTTTACTGCAACTGTGGGATTTCGGCCTGATGTTTCCAATAACCTCCCAAGGGCTCCTCTCGCTAGCATCGAGCCATCTCCATCATAGTTCCATCTTACTCACAGGACTCCTGCCAGGCCTCCCGATGGGTTCTGCCTTGGTTGCCAGCCTCCTACCAGGCCTGCAGCGGAGCTTTTTCCGCACTTCTGGTCTTGCCTATTTGCTCATCCTCTGGGTCCTCCAATTGAGTGGCTTCGCCTGTGTGCTCTGTTAGCCATACATACAGGAAACCTCCACTTCTGCTGATGTGGAGGTGCATCAGCATGAGGTCTCCAGTTTCAATGTGCTCCTTCCTTCAGGCCACCTTCCAGAACGTTCCAGTTGTTCCCAACTGACTTCCCATGCTGTCCGACTGAGTTCCCCTGTGCTCACACTGGAGCGTCCTATGTTTGCGTTCTATACCTTCGCAAACCGTTGCAATAAAGATTAAGGTTCAAGTACAACTACAGATGCAGTCAATTTATTAGGTTTTTATTTTTTTTAGTAACAAATTATGACACTATATAATAACTGACCATCGTAGTTTTTAGAGAGTAATTCTGGGACTATTGAGATTTCTAATTTGGCTGTAACTGCTAAATACATTTAAGAATCGCTCTATTTTACTTACATATAGATATATACTTCTTTTTTTTTTTAAACCACTCCTCACTATAACTGGAAGTGTGAAGGGTACATAATTCGTTAACATATGTTTCAAGGAGTTAATTCTAACTGACAACCAACATGTTATAAAGACTAACATGAGGAGGGCTGCTGCCTTCTGTCTTCTACTGTATATTTGGTTTCAGTGTGTGGTTTGGGCTGATCGGTGCTCCTGAGTGACAGCTTCAGTGATTACAATTAAGCAGCTCTTATCCCTGGACATAATCAAGGCAGGCCAGAATGTAGAGGGTGGAGTTAATCCTCCTGTGGCACAGAGATCCAAGGCTGGGAGTGGAGTAGGGGGATGTGGCTGGTTCGCAGAGTAAGGATAGACAGAGCGATGGGAGACAGACTGATTTGGTCAGTGTCTCAGTTGGCAGCCAGCTGATAAACAGCACATTAGGGAGGGAATATAAAGATGTACAGCTATTTCAATCCACTGAGAGAGCGTGAGAGCAGGTGGAAAGGGGGGAAGGTTTTAAGAATATTGAGGAGAAGAATTTAATCATCGCTCTAAGTTAATACAGTGCCGATGAAAAACAGAGAGGGCGTAAGAAAGGCGACTGGATTATGAGCGAGTCAGCATGTTAGAGGACAGTCCTGTGGATATTACAATAACAACAAGCTGAGGTCCCAACAATTGGTTAGATTCAAACAAAAAATCTCATTTAAAACCAATTTTCACAGAAGCGTCACCATGTCTGGTAGTAGAGAGCTGCCTGCACCCACACCTGGCATTTAAGGACACGACACAACATCAGCTTGAAAAAAACCCCACAAAAAAACATCCTACTTTATAGTATGACTCAAACTCAGCAACTGGGAACAGGATGAAAACATTTTTAATAGAAATTTAGTACAAAAACAGATTCTTGTATAGTAGTTATTGATTTTTGAAATTACTGATGGTGGTTTGCGTAAAGCATATGAAGCGGTTTTATATATACTGTTAATTACTTTATTAGCTGCAAAGTAATATATTTTTGGTATCTGTAACAGTACAGATCTCAGTGGCAGAAAGACTAGGGCTGTCACGATAATAGAATTTCAAGTTCAACACCAATACCCAGAAAAAATGTTTGATACTCAAGACAAACATTTTTTTACTAAAGTAAAAGGCACAGAACAATACTGGTTCATGCAAATATCTTCAGCTGCAGTTTATTTCCTGCATTTATTGTTGTTGTTTTTTTTTTTTTATCACTTAGCATCTTATTTTTGCTGCTGCTAACCTAGAGTTAGTAAAGCAGACTCGCTGTTTCTGTCTAGCTACTGTAGCTGCTTCTCTCACCTCTGGGATTATGAGAAATATAACACTTTTTAGACACAAACAATTGTGTTGTCCTGTTAAAAATAATACAGTCTATGAATGTTACAGATAAACAGGACAGCTATCACTCACTGTCAAGCTTGAGCATTAATGTTAGCTTTTTATTATTAGCCATAGCTAATACCTTAATGATGAATGATCTCCTAAAGAGAGACAAATGACAGTAGGTCCAAGGGTCTAGGGACTGAATGCCATCCTAGAGCATCTTTAGGACATTATGATAACATACAGTCACTACTGAATATAGCATTCACTGATATAGGCACACTAAGTTTCCAGCACATCTAGTTTCTATTTTCTCCAAAGTATAGAACAAAATGGTCTCGGGTTATTCTCATTTAAAGCTTTTAACAATTAAAATGGTCTGAATTTTGACCTTCTATGACTGCTTTCATTATATGTGAGCCTTTGGGTTCAGCTAAAAACGGTGCAATTCATTTAAATAATCAGAGCAAAACATGCTAATAGTGTACAACAATCCGACAGGCTGGGATTGAAAAGATCAGAACTGAAAAGAACTAGCTGGCTGTTGTTGTTGGTAATAGCTACCTATCATTCTCCCAACCACCTAAGGCCCAGAGAGGCAGAGAAGGTGAAGAGACTCTTAAAAGACTTTAAAGAAATTCTTTCAGTTATCGTGGTACTTTTTCACTGAGTATAACTGTCACTGCAATAATATTCACTATATATAACTATCTAATCTTTAAAAGCACATTAGCTGTTCAACTGCAGCATTAGGAAGGACCTTATTCTATGTTTTTTACATCTTGCTAATATTAATACCATCATAAAGTCAAGTTATATTCTCCAGTATTACTTGAACATCGTGCCTTCTCTGTGTTTTTGTTGAAAGATTATATTTTATTTAACTTAAAACAATTTTTTTACAAAAAGGTCAGCATATTAAGCAATACGGGTCATATGAAGCATTACCTTTGTGGAAGAAAAGGATCTGATTATATCTGGGGATTTGCTCTCTACTTTCACAGTGTCACTTCACTAAAGGTCCCCAGAGCTGATTTTTTTTGTAGCTGCACTTTCTCAAATCACTTGACAGAAAGCCACAGGAGGGAGAATTTTGATGTTTCTGTTTTATTTCAGACCAAAGTCATTCTAAAAGCCAACCAAGTAACTGGCTGCCATCTTAGAATGACTCCTTGCAGCCATTCTGAAGCCCTACAGGAGAAGTAGGAGAGTAGAAACACCAACCAAATCCAAACAAAAGATTCTTCAAAAGTTTTTTGACTTTACAAAGCTGATTTTTCACTGCAAGTTTATTTATTATTAATCATGCACATTTCACAACATTACCGCTTTGACCCAGAGTTCTGACAGAATCAACAGCTCATCTCATGAGTACTGAACAAATGTCACGTTGATTTATGTTCTGGATACAAAAGGCAAGAAAAAGTACACTAACCTCTGTCATTACAATAATGATAATGAAGAGAGAGACATGCCTGTTACCACATGGGTGATAAATGGACTGATTCCTATATAGCACTCAAAGCTCTTTATACAACATGCCTCATTCATACAAGCAATTTTTCCTATTCTTGAGTGATTTCTATCTAACATTCATATACCGATGGATGCATCAGAAAGCAACTTGGGGTTAGTATCTTGCCCAAGGATATTTGGCATACAAACTGGAGCAGCCAAGGATTAAACCACCAACCTTTCAAATCAGTAGATGCCCTGCTGAGCTACAGCCCAAAGCTAGAGACACCCCGATCGTGATCCTCTACTGTGTTCATGCTTTAGTAACGGATTGGCTGACATGTTTCCCATTAGGTTTCAGAAATCTCTGATAGATTTCTATTCAGGGTTCTTTTAGCTCCATGTCTCGTCTCTGTGTTAATATCTCTGTTCCCTTCAGAGCAACCCAGTTCTTTCTAGACAGTCAAATGTGTTTTGCCCAGGTCCTGTTGAAACAAAGCTACACTTTATTACCTTTACAAAACTTCTAAATTTAATCCCCTGACAGAGGTAATCGATACAATCCTAACAGAATTCTGTAGTCACACTGTGTTGACTCAGCCCAGACAAAGACATGAGTTATAGCCTTTGCTGGATGGGTGATGTAGAACAGGTGCCAAGTCAACAGATCAGTGCCAGGATGGGTGGCCGAGGGACTGTGGAGCTGGAAGGCCAGGGAGGTTGGAGGTGCATGTTAATCACTTCAGGAGCAGGAGGCAGAGCTCTGCAGGTGTCTGTCCCACAAAGGCCCATTCACTCCAAGTCCGGGCTGGCTTTCTTCTGACCACTCACTATTACAGACAGCTTCAGTCAGCTCACAAAACACAGCTCATGCACGATCCATCTCAGCAGAAGAAGTTATGAATCGCAGTCATCTCCGTTTCCATATGCAGCAAACACACACAGGAATCAGCCTTTGTTCTCTTTGAAATAATTCATGTGTGCTAGGATAGCGTTGCTGATAATTACCTCTCTACGTGACTCAGTCAAGAAATACTGCGTACATTTTTAACACCGCTACTACTTTATGCATTTGGCACTCAAGGATGTGAAGCACATCATTTCTGCTCCAACTGAATAGACAAACACGCAATGCCCTTTCTATATAACTCTGCTGCTCTATAATTCCCGTGCACAATCACTAATGAAATGCTACATTGACCATGAAACTATAATGAGACGAGTATAAGGCTAATGTGATTAACATAACATTGTCTCTCAATGTACAACATTGCTACAAATATGTTGACACTGATGAACAGGGTCATTTTAATACATCATGTATTTTATGTTGTTTGGAATGACACTGAAGCCAGTTCTGCAAACACAAGGTCAAAATTTCCACAAGTCATCCCAGGAGGTTCAGGTGTTCATGTGCCTAATTTGTGAAATCATGTAATCTAAGATTGCCCTATGCGTCTGCATTCTTACATCAGAAAATAATGTGTGTGTGTGTGTGTGTGTGAAAAATCGTTTTGTCCAGACAGAAAAGGAATCCATGGTGCCCCTCTGGATAATGTTTGCAGCAGGTTTTTTATTTATTTCATTTCACGGCAGGAAAATCATACGTGTAACCCATCGTATTAATAAGGACTGTGCTCCACTTAGACCCTTTTTAGAGTTAGTTTTAAAAAGTGTCTAAAAGTGGCCTAAATTAAATTAAGTGTAAGTGCAAACATACTCTGCAACCCTAATGTGTCCTGATGGCTCCTCATCAAGGACGTGACCAGAAAATATGACACTTCTGCACAACATGGTGCTTTTTTCTGGTTCTTGCCCCACTTCTACAAGTTTCATGTGACTTTGTGTTGCTGGAACAGCTCGCAGAGTTTATTGGTTCTTGGAACATTTCATTTTGCTTGCCAGCCTCCACTTAACAAAATTACTGTGGCCAGGGCCATTGAACTTCTAGCATAAGGGACTTAAACCTCAGCCACACACACCAACACAAGGTGAGCTGGTTGCAGTTTGCTTCACACAGTTCAATCTCAATACCACTTTGGTGTTTTCATACAAGCTGGCGTCTTCCATGCAAAGTACTGGTGACCACAGCTAATAGCAAAGAAGACTGTTTTGCTTTTTCTGACCAATTTCAGCCACTAACGGAAACCTCCTGCAATCACTTGCCAACCAGTTGCAAAATGTACACTTTTCCTTAGTGACCAGTGGTTGCCACAAAGTTTCTGACCTGTCTCTAGGCAGATGTGACTGTGGCCTTATTAGTGAATTTATACTTATGAAAACTTATAACATATCTGCAATTACACTGCAAATATTTTAAAACCATAAACCCTTCTGAAACCTTCTGCAGTAACCTGAACTGCACCTCACTATAAATTTAACATCACCATCAAGTTAGCCCACACAGGTATGAATGCTGGTAACAGTGTTGGCCAGTTGTGTAGGCTATGTTGCATGTTCTACATAGATTCACAGCAAAAATGTAGTCAAGGTGTTAGAGAGTAACAAAGTCAGGCCCAGCTGGGCGCTGGCATAGAAAAGGTGATGTGTCTCAGATGTCCAGTTTTCATCTGATTACCCAAGACACATTTGGAAAATCATCGCTGCATTTAGCTTTACTTAAAGTTACAGTAGACTGGTAAGTGGATCTGGAAATGATCAGGAGGAAAGATTACAGTCAGTAAAACCTGTTTACCTTTTCTGAAACATACGCTTTATCTCATCATAGCAGGAGAAGTAATCAGGTGCACAAATTAAACTAGCACTGTTAGCACTGTTCAGTTACACCTCTGCTTTTCTTGCATTGACGGTTCATAAATGTCATGAAAAAAAAGTCTTTAAAGACCTTAAAGAATCGTCATTTGTGGTAATAATTACACTTGTGCTTTGCTGCTGAGTCAATGCAAGCTGTGAAAAGACGTCTAGGGTTTTAACAGAGTAACCAATTTATTAAAAGGCTTTCATAAAAATGTTAAGATTACCTTTAATCAGACAGAATGATGAAGTATGACACTCTGTAACTGCATACATGTTCATCTGAATCTCCAATTGTTTTTGCTGTTGATGCCCCTTAATCCCTGTTCCAATGAGACAATGTGTCCCAGCTACTGCTGGTGTGATTATAATGGCTGGCTGGATGAAGCAACATTATAATGCAACCAAAATAGATGGGTGGATATTTCATGGGTGCATTTATATTACTAAAAACTGTTAGGATAGTGTTTGCTATCTCTGACAGCACAGAAAAAGACAATAAGGTGGCACGTTGATAAAAACACTAGCTTGATTAAATGTCATAGTGGCTGAATCCTTTATTTAGAGGCTACGATAATTCCCTGATTTGACTTCATAATATGATTCCCCCTTAAGAGACTACATCTCTGCTAGTAGTATTGGTTGTCCTAGATACACAAAATGCAGGTACTATAAAATGCCCATGGTCTGTTGCAATACACTGCAACTGCTATTTCAGTGTATTGCAAAAGAAATGAATGCATGGAGACATCTTTTCTGTTGTTTACAACGCTCCTTTTGCAAGTGTTAAGATGTCTTGCAATGGTACAAAATATTGGCATGGAAATGTTAGTATCATCCGTCAGAAATATCAGACTGTTGGTCTTCCATGGTCTCTTGTGTTCTGGGGGCCTCTGGATGTCTGGAGTTTTGATCTCCTCCATACCCGCTTCACACCCTGGAGGACGGGGCTGTGGCCCCCCCACACTCCCTAGCAGATCATTACATGGAGAAACCCTTGGAATGCAAGCATGCTGATCCACACAGGTATGCACACATGGGTATTCACAGACGCGGACTAAAGCTTTCTTGGCTGCTGCCTCAAAGCACACTGTGCGCTGTCTATCTTGCGTGCTGCACAATATCGTTTATTATTTAGTAAATATTGATATCTATGACTAGCTAGTTTATTGTGATGGTGCTTTGTTTTCTCTATTATTATGTTGCTCTTTGTTGTTTGCTGTCTCCTCTGTTTGTTTTTTTTGTTTGTTTGTTTTTTTTTTCTCCATACAGGTGACCCAGGAGTTCTTTTTTTTTTATTTCTCTCTCTTCCCCCCCCTTCTCACCGTCTCTTCTCCCCTTTGGTTTTCTTTCTTTCTCTCCCCCTCTTTCTCTCATTCATTCCCCCTGTCCTATTTATTAAAAAAAAAAAAAAAAAAAAAAAAAAAATGACAAAGGATGAACTGAAGCTCTGCCATCACGTAATGTCGCATACTGCTGTTTCTGATGTCATTTAAAAAAAAAAAAAAAATATCAGACTGTGACTAATCGTGTATCACATAAACCAACCTGCTCTGTTATGTCTGCCCCTGTGACACAGTCAGGGAGGGAAGGAGTGATGGATAGATGGAAAGTATAACATTCAAAACACGGATTCAAATTCAGACAGTGCCACTAAACTGAAACAAAGACGTCATCTGACCAGCTCACACAGTTACATTCAAATTACAAATATGCCACGGGGCTAACAGTTAAGAATACTAAGTTTTGAAGCAGCGGACGTCCTAATAAGTTAGTGCCTTACTGCATAAACTGTTCTCAAGATTAAAATGACCTCAGGTCGTGTCAGGCTCATTAGAAAAATGCCATTTTAACCTTCTGATATTTAAGTGGTGATTATAAAAAATTCAAGAAAAATTAAAAAGTTTGGTTTGGCCTCCATCGATAGGATAAAACATTTTCCTATTGCAACCATTCTAAAACATCTTTCTGCGTTTGGCACAACATGCAGTAACCCCTATAATTGTTTTTTAAGATGATTATGGCCAAATATTTGAACATTATTCCCCTCAAGACAGACAGAATACATAAATACAAGACAGTTGGCACACAGGGAAGTGTGTGATAACTTACGTAGCAAAGGGAAAAACAAAGATTTTTTAAACATTAGCATTCATTGGAAGTCTTCTTGTTTACCCCCAGTTATTGAGTATTTTTCGCTTTTCAGCACACTCATATGTGGCGCAGAGATTCTCATTCTGTCCAGAGACTGCTCACTGTGTGTGAGCTGCAAATATTTTCAAAATGAGCTCCTACCTTATTACCAATCAGTCTAAAATGTATTCTGACAAAAAAAGCATCTGAGGAACTTTTAAAAATATGATTGTCATGACCTAAGTCAACCATAGCAAACAATTAAGAGGCTAAGGTCCTACACACATAACAGTCTGTGTAAAGGAGCATTTTGTTTGTACTAACTGTGCTGTAAAGTGTAGCATACACCTTCTATATAGTGATACACATCAAGCAATCTTTTGGGATGTTTCTGAATGCAGCAGCATTCTCTGTAACACAGTCTGAAATGCATAAATGAGCTAAATTCTGAGTCAGTGCAAAACTTCTGCAGAAATGTCAAAAGCCTTAAGAGAGAAAGACATCAGATGTTTATTTCTTTTCTTTCTCTTCAGACTATAAATTACTGTTTTACATAGTGCATGAGGGCTGTTATCTATACACATCCACTATGTGAGCTGGTTGACAAAGTCAGCAGTGCCTCGGGTTTGTACTACAAAGCAATTGCAACATACACAGGACATCCCTATCTTTGTTGAACAAAGACAGTGTTCCACCGATGTGGACATTAAAGTTATTCTATTCTATTCGGTTTTATTCTGTCTGGCTTCATTTACTTTAACATCTGGACTCAAGTGCAGGAGTCATTCCAACGTGATTGGTTGTCATTCAACCCAGGGTTTAACTTTCTCGCTACAAACACATTTACTTGAAAGGAGCGGTGTTAGCAGCATCTGACCAATCTCCAACACAGTACAGAGAAATCTGTGTGTGTGTGTTTGTTTGAGTACATGTTTGAGTACATGTTTGAGTGCATGTTTGTGAGGACAGAAAATTGGCATGCTGCTATACTTGTGGGGACCAGTAGTCACTTATGGGGACAAAATGCCGTCCCCACAAGTTTGAAGGCATTTTTGAGGCTCAAAATGTGGTTTTAGTGTCAGGGTCACTATTAGGTTCTGGCTAGGTTTAGGATTAGGCATTCATTTTTGATGGTTATTGTTAGGGTTAAGCATTCTGCAAATGAGATGTCCGCAGAGAGAGAGGATAAAAGTATACAACTAAAAGCACTGTATGAATGTCTGTGTACTTTTAGCACGTTGGTCAGTAATGCTGAAGGACTATGATACTTACAAAGTCTTTTTTTTTTCAAAACCATGAAGGAAAGCCACCAAAAATACCAACTGTGTAGCAAATTTACCAGATGAGTTTTACCATTAAGACAGGAGCATATGCCAAATTATATTTGCATATTCTATTAAATTAATATTTAAATTTACATAAGACAATTTTAGCCTTGTTTTTTCAGCTACAGCCCAGGTGCTACCTAATGGTCTGAAAGCAAGTAACAAATAAAAATAAAAACAGAATTCAGATGCAGATTTAGTCTACCAGCAGATTTAACATAAACTCCACAGATGCAAACCGATTCACTGTATTTGTATAATATATTAATGGCTACAGAATAATAAATATTGTTAAACTAAATGCAACCAGCAGTGGACAAAAATGAAGGATTAAAGTTGCCTCTAAGGATCTATATTTCTTAGTGAGAGTCATCAGGGAAAGATGAAGACTATAAATCCACCAAGGTATAAGGGATCTTCCAGGAATGGTGGCAATCCTGAGTATTGACTTGTCTGTGGGCAGGGAGTTTGTATCTGTTAATCTCTTATCTTCGACATAACCTTCTTCAGCACAGGTTAGATCTGAAGAATAAGTTGCCATGGCAATGTGCCCGGTAAAAATCAAGCATAATTATTGCACTGAAAACCCAGGTTTAAACCTGAAGTTACCACTTGCTGCATAGTGCAGACCTTTGGCCTCAGATCTCACTATAGTGTCACCACTGTTTGGCTGGTCACTCCATACATATTCCTTACACAAAAGAGTGCACATAAACCACCATAATGGGTGTCTGTGTAAGCTTCCAATTAAAAGCATTTAATAATTTATATGTGTATATCCATGTTCCACTTGAAAGACTCGGAATGCAGATCGTGTTATATCTAAGTGATAACTCACACATTAACACAAGGTGTTCCTATCCAACTGACTCCACCAGTCAGTTGGATAAAAGTTTAAATGTATATAGAAAACTCAAGGAAGCCAAGTTGCTTTCACTTAGAACTTAGATAAACCTGCAGTCAGGGTTATCACAACATTTCAATGGAAATAACTAGTATTATTATAAAATTGTAATGAAAAAACCCAAGCATCAGGCAGTTTGTGAAATAGTCACAAAATATAAAGTCTTATGTTGTTAAATGGGCACAAATTTTCCATATTTTTGAGTTCTATGTGGCTATGAAGCAATGATATATTAGTAGGATACTTTGGTGTCCTATTTGGTTTAGGACAGCTGCAACAGAATGTACTGTCTTAGTCCTTGTAACATGTCATTTTGCTTGCTAGGCCTCCTTTAATTACATTACTGTTCCTTTGACCTTCTACTGGAAGTGACTTAGACAGTAAGGAAATCAGAGTCAGATGTAAACACTGATTTGTCTGAGCTGCTCACTTGCCATCCAATTGCCAAAGACACTTTTTAAAAAACAAGTGTAAACTCAGACCTAGACTGTTTGCATGATGGTTCACTGACAAAGCCTACTGATCACAGTTTTTAAGTTTTAAAAAGTACCCTCATGTTCATCTGGAAAGAAAATTATAAGGCTGTATAGTGGGTTTGTAGATGATCTGTTAATGGTCAGTGGGGCGGGGTTGCAAAATACCAATTTAACGTGCTTTCGTTCTGAATGTTGAGTGTCACAAAAAACAGATTGGGTGACAGTTTATAAATTTCGATTTGCCACGAGGCTGAGATATAAATTAATTGCACAGTTAATTGCTTTAACAGCGCACCTCGAGGCCATCGGAAGGCTATCGAGTGTGAAAAGCCTGATCAGGATACATCAGCGTCTATTGAGAATAACTCTTTCAAAACATCCACTTCACTCGGGCGCTTGCGTGTATACAGCACTATTAACCCAACAACAGCAGCACTCTATCAGTCAGCCGCCCCTTCTCCAAATAAGGTAATTAGAGTAGAGAAACCGGAAGACTCTCCATGGAAACTCACAAACAGCACGAGCGAAAAACAATAGAGCAGTGAGGATGAGATGATTGACAGCTCGTGGCGGCTCTCGCGTCCTTCGACTGCATCCATGAATGTTTACAACACGGGAGCACGCGCAGATATATTCAATTTCATCCAAGCCCTCGTTGTTATAGATTTTTTTTAAGGAGCATTAAATATATCTCTTCCCACCGCGCCACCCTAAAAACGTATATTTAAACAATAAATTAGCTAAAGCTTTAACCAAATAACACCGAGTCCAGTTCATTACACTTCAGACGAGCACCTGCTCATGTCAGGAAACACAGCCCGCGGGTTATTGTGAGCTTTCCTGATGTTAATTGACATTTTTGTCACACCCGCCTCCTGCTGAGAGAACAGGATAAAACTTACGAGATAATAACAGAGCTGTTTTCTGGTTACCTCAGTTTCTCCCGGTCATCGTTGCTCCCGCAGGCGAAGTGACTCCCCGTTGTGATGAGCAGTACTCCGAGCCTCACCGCGAACGCCGTTATTTTTGCCTGCAAGTTAGCCTAGCTGCTGCAGGGAGAGCCTACTACTCTCACAACCTGCCAAATCTCTCAAACTGGAGTTGGCAGGTTGCTGTCGGCGAGTCCCTTTAGTCGCTCCACATGCAGCGGGAAAAAATAAAAAATAATAACAAACAGTAAACCTAACCTAATGGGCTTTGAAGTTATTGGATGCACTCGAAGCGGCTAATAAATACGTTAATTAGAGACAGCGAAGTTGTATTCTAGTGTATGAAAGGCAGAGCAGCCTTTATCCCGCTCATCCACAACAGTGCTGGATGCTGTCGGTCACAGCGAGTGTCTCCGCCCCATTCAAACTACTATTGGAGGAAAATTAACCTTATTCGATTATTCATAAAAAGACTTGTTACTTTCAGTGAATTTATTCCTGTTATTACGTTTAAGTTTTTCTGTCAGTGAATTTAAAAAAAATACTATTTTGGTAAACCTTCCATTAAAATTCATAAAACTCTATATCAATTTTTAATTTAATTTAATTTATTCCATTTTATTTTATCAGTTTCATCTTGCATTTCTCTGTAGGCTTCTCCTGTCTATTGATATGACATGATTGATGTCAATACTACATCGTCAATCCCGCGGGAATACAAAAATGACGTCTACAGAATATTTTTCAAATTAAAAGTGTTCCTTATTTGGAAAAATGCTACCCTGTACTACAGTCTATGTGTTAAAACAAATGACAATATAGTTTTCAGTTATATTGTATTGTGAGGCATAATCATGTTAATAAAATAAACCCTGTTTGCCAAGCCGTTTTTCCTTAAAGAATTGTAACATAAAAACACACTTCTGACACTAATGCTTTTATTTTGAAAATAATGTTAACTAAACCGGAAACCTCATTGCTTCCGTTTACTGCGAGCTTGGCTGTTCGTGTTTTGTAAAATGACCAATCATACTGGAATACTGAGCATATGCGCTTGTTTTACGTATGTAAAATGCAGAGGCGGGCGGGGTTAAGGTCACGTCACAGATAATAACCGGTCACGTCGGATTTTTAGCCTTATGAAACGACTGAAGACTCAAATCGAGGTCACTCTTTGTGAGTACTTCCTTTTAGCTGTCAACACCGAGTGTTGAGGGGTGGTGAGTACAACTAGGCGACACAACAGCAGTGTAGAAAACCGATAAGCCAGATATCATTTGTAGTATATTGTTTCGCACACAGCTAAGTTTGGGTAGGTAGCTAAAGTTTGCTGGGTCGGTGTCCTCGTTATACTGTTAACTATTACTAAGCTAACGTTAGCTAGTTATGTGTAGGTGAAGTTATCCTGGAACTAATCGTTCAACTAACCATATTACTCGACTAATATTTTGTCTGTGGATATGCTACTCAGCTAGTTCGTTGCTGTCTATCAAATATTAATGTCCTGCGACAATGCTAGTCGCTCGTGTCCTCGTATCATTCAAAATGTGTAGTTGATGTCAACTGTGACAAGTTGTCACAACCCTCTAGCTTCATAATACCAGCTGATTATTGGGGTCGGACTAGCGAGTCATTAAATGCCATTGTGACATATGGCTAAGTTTACGACTCTACTCAATTGCTACCTTTGCACTCATTACAGTTAGGATACTGTAGCTGAATGACTTGTATCCCAGTCCTTCTGAATGTGGTGCAGGACATGACCACACAATATACTGCAAAGACTGTAATAAAATGTGATTAGCTTGTTCTATAAAGGGAAACCGTTTTTCTTCCGCATATAAACTAGGTGCTGAGTGAACGCAGACAGAAAAAAAACTTTTGGGTGCTGTGTTCTAAGTCTGGAAACAATGTATTCAGAAAGTTTTCAGAACTTTATTCGCCTCAAAATGACGAAATAAAAACGTAGAAAATATGTTAATTAAGAAAACGTGAATATCACATTAACCTTGTTTTATTAGAGGTGTGTCACCTGGGATATATTTCCAGGCTTATACATAGATGTTTGTATTTAATTTACAAACTGTCGGTGGAATAAATCATGAGTCTGGGTGGGGATCCCCTTGGCAGGTTGAACGTCTTTGCCAACTGCAGTAGTCTATATTGTCTATTTTCTGGTCACTCACTCTTGTCGCTTTCAGGCGATGAGAGGACTTGGTTTGCTCAGGTTAGAAATCTTTTTTCTCATAGTCTGATATGAGGAACCTCCTTCTGCCTGCCATATGGGCCATAAACCCGATATCATTGGAGTACTGCAGTGATGAGCGTCCTTCTGAAGGTTCTCTCATCTCCACACAGAATTTCAGTAAGAACGACCACTGGGTCACTTCTACTAAAGTCCCTGCTCTTTTGGTTGATTGGATGGCCTGCTAGTTCAAAAGTTTCAAGAGTCCTGTTTATTCCAAACTGCTTTCATTTAAGAAATATAAAGGCCATTCTGTTCTTTGGAATTTTCCCTGCAGCAAAATGCTTAGCATGCTTTGCAATGCTGCACTGTTTCTGATCACTGCAGGAATTCTGACTTACCCTGGTTTTTGCTTTGATGTGCATCATCAGGCATGAGACTTTATATAGGCAGGTGCCTTTCCAAATCTAGTCTGGTTAATTAAATTTACCACAATTTATCAGTCAAGATTTTGAAACACTTCAAGGGAAATCAAGAGAAATAGGAGTTAAAGTACACAAGGAGTTTTTTTTTTTCTTTCATTAGTCGTTTTTGTTTTTGCTGTGATATCGCAAGGTGTGGGAATTAGATTGTTTGTTTTCTTTAAAGGGTATTCAGAATAACTCCTATATTCTTTTCTTTGTCAGGTATGGCTGAGATTTAGAGGCAGATGTGAACCAAGTGAAAGCCCTGCCATCAATCCCCAGCACATCCATGTGTATAATTTTCTTCAAGTTTGACCCCCGGCCTGCATCCAAAAATGCCTACAGGTAAGGCAGTTAAGTCATGCATTAAATATACAAGGACTTGAAGCAAGTTCTTGATAAACAATAGAGCTGTCTCATATGACTGTAGGTAATAAAGCAAAAACAAGGTAAGCACAAAAAACAGGTATCAGCAAACCCTCTCGAGGCATTGTCAGCCACAGAACTGCACACTCTGAGCAGAGATTTTAGTATCTTGCCTAAGGACACTCCAGCAGAGACTCTAAGTGCAATATTACTCTCCTAACCTCGTAAATCAAGTGTGTAGCAGCAAGTGGAGAAACATTGTGGTTATGTTAATGTTATTGCCATCTCTATGCGCTATGTTTTAGGGGGCGAGGTGATAAAACCTCTATAGAACATTTATGTTCTCATGCAGATTTATTATGTAACTGTTTGGGCCAGTTTTAATATTTTACTTAGAGCATATTTCTCAAAATTCATAGTTAACATGCAGCTACCAAACTCTTGCAATGTTTTTTCACATCTTTGCTGTGATTCCCTCACAAAGCCGGATACTCCCTGCAGCTAGGAAAGTTAGAAACAGCCTCTCTACCAATTTTATGAAAGCACTGACTCTTTGTGCAACCTCCGTGTGCCCTACCCAGCAGTAAATGCTAACTTCTTTTAGTGAACAGCACAGATCGGTGTAGTACAAGCAGTCAGTGTGAGTTACAGCCTGATGGTATGTGGAGCCCCAGCTTATTATAATCCCCCAGAGCTTGAGAGCAAGCTCTCTGCCAGGCCATTGTCCATCTTTGTCCTTCCCTCTGGGAGTCTGACCTCACCTAAGGAGATCACAGCAGAGGTGTGTTATGAGTACTGACTCAGACCTGAACCTGGGGAAAGGTGAAACGCACTGTGTCCTAATGCAGCATCATGTCTGCTATTTATAGACTGTACTGGCTGCAGAAGCAGTTTCTTTTTCTCAGGTGAATGTGTAAATCAAAAGGAATATGCAGCATGCTAAGATAAAATTGGATTGAAGGCAGAATTAAAGTTTCATTAAGTGCAATTATTATAGCGCTCACAGCACAAAATGACAGGAATGGATCTGCGGGAGTTAAATGGGTTAATATTCCACACAAATGACTCGCTGATTACCCTCATGCTGAGATCTCTGTATTCAGAAACGCAATTTCTAGTCTCCACTGTGTTTTTCTTCACCAGCTGCTCAGAACAAAAGCACTGCAGCAGTCCACCAAATAGCATTGCAATATGATTTTGACCTGGATATATTGTATCACTTCTCATTAAGGTTAGTCATTTAAACATAATATAAAAGTGCCACTTACAATCCCTTTAACCAAAAGATGATGCTGATGTACTAAACAAACAGCATAATGGCAGCCCTTCATAGAGCTTTTGTAATAGTTCTTTATCTCATGTTGCTCATGGCTCTTTGCAAGTAAATTATAGTATATGATAAATAGATTGGTTCTTATATAGCACTTCTGTACTCTATTTGAGCACTAAAAGAAGAATACAACATGTCTCATTCACCCCACATTCATATAAGCACTTTCTTCTATTTCTAAGTGCTTAGAAAACCACCAACCCTCTGATCAGTAAATTACCTGTCCCACCTCCTGAGCTGGAGCCACCCCTAAGCATGTATTCATGATGTAAGCATGTTGACACTGTAACTGAACAGCAAATAAAATAATTGATCCTCTTGGGATAAGGTCACTATATACGATGGCAGCATGCCTGTTAGGTCATCACTCTGACACAACCTTAAATGTCTCGACAACAATTGAAGATGTCCATGCTTTTGGTGACTTTTGTTATCTCCAGAGGATGATAATGAAAGTCTAGTGACTTTGGTGATTCCTTTATCTTTCTAGACCCACCATGAGGTTAACATTAACATTCCTTGGTGTAAATTTATCAAAGGCTCAGGAAATTATCCCATGGGAGCCACATGTGTTTGGATACATAAGTCACTGTGTTTGTTGAATAGAAAGAAATCAAAGTTGAGTGTCAATGAGCTTTGATAGCTCTTTCCTTACCACTGTGCCTCCTACATGGCTGGCTGACTCACGCTGTGATCCGAGCAAGTTGCATGGGATTTGCCCCTCAGGATGCAAAAGCAGATGCTCTCTTCCTGTGTAGCATCATTAGTGTTAGCTTTGTTTTCAGGAGCAGTGGTGGCTCATAAAGCACCATGGGAACGGGCTGTCATTAGCCTTTGATACACAGAGGTCGACCCCTGTTATGTCATTTGGCCTTATTTGTTTGCTTTTAACAAGATGCAAGCTCCTGTGTTGAAGGAATAATAGGAAGACCATTAGAAGCTTAGGAATAAAAACATACATTTGCAGGTTCTGATGCATTTCACTGACCTCTGTGGCTTTTAATGATTTGTAATCATATGACAGCAGTCTTTACCTCAATACATCTAAAGATGAAGTTATAAAATTGCTTGAAATATTTAAAAATATTGAATGAAATGCAGTGGTTTACAAGCAGTTTAAACCCTATATTTATTGGAAATGGCACAAAAACTAAATAAAACCAAACCTTTTTTTAATGTATGGCATTTTTTTAAAGTCAGTGCCAGCAACAAGCAATACTTTCCAAAAAAGTTGGGACAGGGAATGTTTACATCTGTCCTTAATTTAGTTTAGTTATTTATTTATTTGACTGTCAGAGACCATGAACAAAAGCATTCATCTCTTAGGAGGAGTGATGCTTTATAACAGATTTAGCTACTAGCTCATTTCCATCTGCTGTCTCTGGGGAGGCAGATGCAATAGTAAATATGACATACAAATATATATCCAAGCAACTCGATATAAAAGGGATTATATTATCAAGCAAACATACTCAGACTAACAGCCCCATCCCCCTTGCTCCCACCACACACTGAGATTTAAATTGTGCATGTTTGGGGGGCACATATATATACAGTCATGAAGAAGAAATGTTGTCATGGAACTCAGTCTAAATGCACCTGGTGATTCAGTAGCTTGTAGAACCACCTTTAGCAGCTATAACTTAAAGTCATAGTTTTCTGTATGACTTTTATCAGTCTCTCACATCATTGTGAAGGAATTGTGGCCAACTTTTCTTTACAATATTGCTTTAGTTCTTTGAGATTTGTGGGCATTCGCTTATGCACAACTCTCTTAAGGACCTGCTACATACAGGTCTGGACCATTTCAGCACATTGATTCTTTTCTTTTTCAGCCATTCTGTTGAAGATTTGCTGCTGTGCTTGAGATCATTGTCTTGTTGGATGTTAGATGGAGGGGTTTTTTGGTTTGTTTTTTAAAGGTGACAATGGCCAGACATCTACACTGTAGTCTTGTTTATCTGAAGGACATTGTTTCAGAAGCCTTGGGATTTAGGAGGAAGAGGCTTTCTCCTGGAAACCTTTTCAGACACCCATACTCTGAGTGGTAGCACTTGGGTTTTCTGCAGTTTCTTTAAGCATTGCATCGTCTGACGTTGGGGTGACTTTGCAGCTCCCCAACTCTTGGTAACATTGCGGCATTGTATTAACACATATCTGAATGCTCCAGACCAACAAACAGTTAAAACGTCCACATTTATAGAGGCGCTCACAGTTTCTGAAGAACAGTTAGACAATTGGAGTGGTGTAGTTAGCAGCACCTCCTATTACTTACCCTCTTCAATCATATGAAACAATAGAGTAGTACTTAGTTACAGGTTTTCTAACCGTGGAGATGCTATTAAACGATTTCTATAAGCAGGCTAGACATCTGAGTGAAAAATTGCTTGTAAAAACATAACATTTTTTTATATTTCATTTCATACTGCCCCAAAAGTTTTTGATAGGTGACTACAGATAGGCAAGCTCTTTCACAGCAAAGCCCTGCTGCTGTATACAGAGATTTCTCCAGAGATTTTTTGAATCATTTTAATAATATTCTGTGCCATAGATAATTCTACATAGTTTGGCATTAAGATGTATTGAAATGCTTTATCTGTATTTTCAATGCATCTTTTCACAATACGAAGCCACTCCCCATATGTACTTAAAAATAAGACAGATGCTTTTTATTTGTTTATGTTATTAATTTGCTGCTATAGTGCAGATTATTTTATTACGCAAATTGCATGAAATAGAGAGGTTACCTTTTTCATCAAGGAACAGAGTCAATGTTTACTGTTTTTCATAATATCTGAGTAGGAAAGATGGGCTGTGTGAAGCTGTGTGATTGTTGGGTCTTAACTGCTAAGTGAGGACATACTAGCCCACTACAAAAATGACAAAAAGTGACCCGTGAATAAAGGCACATGTTAGAACAGGTGTTGCATTAGATACAGGTCACAATACAGTGTTTTGCTGTTAATGGTTGTGAGCATAATGGCGTCATTACAATCTGATTCACTCCGAATAATAATAAACTGTAGGTCAAAGTTTAGTGCAGCGCTTAACTGACAGACAGTCTGTGTCAGACTTAAGAGTCCCATTGAAGGGGATTTATTGGAAATCAGATCACACTCTTGTTCAGGCTATTCGCTCTTGTTTGCAGCAGTAAATGTTTGTCTCGTAGCCTTGCTTCGACAATAAAAAACAAATTTAAAATGGAATAAAACACCTGCAGAGGTTACGTGCATGTGGCAGACACAGCCAGCTTTGCAAAATGAGATTGAGATAAGATGATTTACTTGTAAAATACTATTTCAAATTGTTTTAACCCCTTAATAGCCTGCTTTTTCTCCGCTTTAGGTAGCTCCTAACAGCAGTGGGGTTATCCAACACTTGATTCAAGCTATTTGATAGTTACAGAGTTTAATAGTCATAAACTCTCATTTATGTGGCTGTGTCAGTACTTAGAGATGCTCATGCATATTTCTCCAAAATTCAACCTGGTCTATTTCAAATGTTCAGAATCTTTGAGCTCTTCATTCTAAATATTTACAATACAATAATATGTATTGTATTCTAGTTTCTTTGTTTGTTTTTTAAGATTCAAAGTGTTTTCAGTTGTTTCTAAAAATGAATAAAACCACAAAGCCAAAGGCATTGGAGTCATTTCATAAAAAACATCAGTGATTTCCTCCCACGAGTTACATGGTCTCAAAATACATAAGAGTGGATGGGAATTTGTTGCTTGTTGCTCAAGAATTTGGCTTCAGATTGTGAAACTTGGAGCTGGTGTAAAATTGATTTTCTTGCAAAATTTCACATGACTAGCTGCTCTAGTTGGGAAATAGTAATGAAACACCATACTTCAACCCCATCCCACGTACTACAGGGATCTGTAACTGTTCATCCGTCCATCAATCCATCCATTTACTACTGCTTATACGAGTTCAGGTTGCAGGGCCATCAATGTAACCAGAGACCAGTGTCCAATCCACACAAGACACTAAAATCCTATGTCTCCTCCTGTGGTTGATGGGCCCACAGGAGGACGGACCTATGGAGTTTCTTTGGGCTTGCTTTTCCTATCCTGGGCCTCATTCCAGGATGAGACCCCTGTGACTCAAATCCAACCACTGCAAGAAGGTTACAATTCATTTTTGCACGTCTTCATTAAATAAACCTGTTTTATATGGAGGGACTCAATCATATCCAAAAGCCTGCTGTATATGGATAAATTCTCCAAACTTGAGCTCCTGACTCTATTGCCTTTTGCTTTTTTCAGTTACATTCCTTTTGATCCTCTTTACTTTGGTCATCTTCAAAGAAACACCTTCTCTTTGCAGCCTTGACCCTTTATATTCTCTCCTCTGGCTCCTGCTCAATCAATTTAGAAAATGAGATGCTTAACGTGAGTGCTTCTGGTTGTATCTGAGGACTTTATTATACTGAAAATGTGAAAGTTGCACTGTAACAGTCTGGGAGCTTATTTTTTACACTGACCTTCTGGCCATAAACCACAAACGCTTACTGTTTTCATCATTACAGATGCTGTATGTATATATGTACTGTAATTATATAAGTCTCTAGTGGATAATAGTAGCATATGTTCTTACCTTCATGTTAAGATCAAATGAATTAGACTCACCATATGATAGAAATATTCTTTTTTTTTTCTTTTCTTTTTTTTTAAATAAATGTCCCATAGGCGAGAGAGGGAGAAAGCTTAATGAAAACAGCAAGAAGAAAGATCAAAAAGTGAGCAAAAAGTGTAGTGGACATGTGATTAGAGTCAACAAAAGATATACAAAGCCAGTGTCGATTGGTTTGCCTACATTCACTGATGATGATTTCACATAAATAAGCATATATTGATATATATTGATATCAAATGTGGATTCCCAGCCCTTAGGATAATGTTATGTTATGTTATGTTATGTTATGTTATGTTGAATACCATGCATTTGTGTGCGATTGTCAGTCCAGGAGGTTGGACAGAGAGATGATAGAGAGACTGTATAGGAGCACGAAGAACCAGGTGAGCAAATAGGCAGGTAATGAGGTTAGGTGAGAAAACAGCTCTATTTCTAGTTTGCATCTTGTCCAGGTGTATGGAGTGGCAGGGTGGTTCTTAGGCACTACAACAGGTCATCCAACTAAATGAATTGCTTTTTAACATTGTAATGCAATGTTGTAATTGTATTGTAAAGGCATTGTATGCATGGCATTATGATTGGGGGCTGAGCCCCCTTTACAAGTTTTAACCTGTTATGTTCTCAGGCTAATTTTGGCTGCAAACAGAGATGAGTTCTACAACAGGCCATCCAAAGCTGCAGACTTCTGGGGGGCCAGCAATGAGATTCTCAGTGGTAAGCCTGTACATATACACTTGAGACCACCAGTCAAGCTTTTCACTAAACAGCAGTAATTTCTAAAGCTAAAGCTAACACAAATTAGTGAAAAACTTTCTTGTATGTTTTGTGTAAACGTGTCTGTTAGAATTTAATTGCTTATTTTGATTAATATATGCAAGGTTGGTTGGCTTTTTAGTACTGCTTAACAAACTTTATCTGTAAGAATAAAGAGCTTTCATTAATCAAGGAAAAATCCCTTTCCTTCACCTCAAAAATCCATCGCAGAACATCCCCACCCACAGCAAACTACATTTAATTGACTGATGTTCAATACACATTATGGCTAATCAGAAAAAATCAGTCTTCTGTTTTTCTGCTGAGGGAAGAAATGGTGCCATATCCTCGTTGTTCGCCAGTCTCCTCTCCCCTTTGTAATAGAGGGGTCAGAACTCGACTAGTGGGTTCTTAATTGATGGCTGTTTTTATGCAATGTGACAGGAATAAATGGCTCTGTCTTATCTGCAGGGCTGGGGGATGAACGGGGCGTGAGTGTGGTGGGTGGGTAGCAGTAGGGCCCTGAAGGAGACGTAGCATGGCGAGAAGGGAAGTAAGCTATTGGTCCCAGTGGAATTTAGCTAGCTTTCCATCCACCCTCAGAGGAATTAGACCATTTGGCTCTCGAGGTCACTGACTGTATAAGTGGACCTGTCTTTATTGATCACCAGGAAGTGCTGCAAATTTGCAGGGCCTGACATTCTTTGTGTCAACTGGAGGAGAGGGATGTAGAAAGAAAACATTCATTTACTGATGGACTAAAATAATTCCTGCCATCACTCTTATGAGATTTCATTCCAATTGGACAACATCTTGAAGGTTATATAAGTTTTATACTTCCTCTGATTGTGATGTCAGTGACACAGAAAAAAATATTTTCTATTTGTGCATCTTAATGTGGACTAGATTTCTTACTGCCACTCAGTCTATCTACTATATGAAACAAGCTATTTAAGCCGCTCTCCCTTTGAGACTGCTCTCCCTTCAAACCTAATTTCTTTTGATTGGCAGTTTCTTCCAAACAGAAGGTTTTGCACAGTTGGGGGGCGGGGCTCCTGTGTTCACAGCCAGAGCTGTGTGCCTAAAATGGTCATATTTGGGATATCCACTGCATATAGAACTATGACCACACACACACACTGACGTTTTGAAACTTTGTCTACTTTTAATATCCACATTTTTAACATTTGTGCAAACAGCATGATGTCAAATAGGTAAAAGCATAATAAGACCATTTCAAAAATAATATGTAATATATATTTGCTACTAATATCAGAGAAACTTCAAATTTCCATTACTAATTATTTATTCTTTTTTCTCTTTTTATTATTTATTAACATTTTTCTAACTGTAGAATTCTTTCCCTTTCACATCTTTTGCATATTGCATGAATTTATGTGTTTTTTTCTCAAACTAGCACTTAGCTGCAGTGAATAATTAAAAAGTCTGTTTGCCATATGATTAGTGACAAATGACCTAGTTCTTTCTTGAGTTAATCATTCGTTACCCATCATTTGTTCTTGTTAAGGAAAACTGGCATGCAAAAGAAGCAGGGTATACTGAAGAATCTCTGTTATTATCCGTTAAAATCGAGTCATACTCTTTTCATGTGAGGTCTGATGCCCCTCTCTTTTTAAAAATACATTGTAACTCTGTGTTTATCAGGCCTGGACTTGGAGCTAGGGAAGGAAGGGGGGTCATGGCTGGGGATCAGCAAGAGGGGCAAGCTGGCTGCCATCACCAACTACATGGAGGGACGTCCTAACCCTGATGCACAAGGACGAGGTAATCAGCCATGAAAATGTCCCAAGTGCCCCTTTACAGCCTCAGTGTCTAGAATCCATGTGATAATATAACTGATTCTAAGGAATAAGTAGTACACATACATTACATACATTTCTTATTACGTTTGCTAATTTGCAGGATTTCTAGTGTCTCACTATTTAATGGACAAGGATCAGGACAGCTACTCCTACCTGAAGAAGGTGTCGTCAGAAGGCCACCTGTACAATGGGTTTAACCTCATCACAGCTGAGTTCAAGTGAGTAAAACGTGTTGTGAAATCCATCTGCATATTTTCTATGCACTGATAAAGCTGATTCAAATAAGTATATCCATCATGTGGATGTTTACACTAACATTTAAAAACAGACGCTATCCACTGTTGCATTTCATAAGATGAAATATTTTCCAGAGTGAGAAGAAATATGCAAAATAGCCACACTAGGCTGTATAATGTGTGTCTTCTCACAATCTAAACAGTAAAGGAGTCTCTTTTTTTTTTTTTTTTTTTTTTTTTTTTTACTGGGCTTTAACTTTGTTCCTCTGAATTTTGGCCTTACCACGGAAAGAAAACCACAAAAGCAACATCTTCATCTTTGGAGTGCCAGCCAGGCAGAACTGAAAAGACACTGAGCTGCGAACGAGCCAGCATTAAAATTCCAAAGGAACACCTGTTCATATTTCAGGGCTATAAACAAAGAAACTCTAGACAGCATAAAAAATAACGAAGGCTTTTTCCCCTCCCATGTGCTTCACAAGCCTGACTTGACTGAATTTGATGATAAGCATAGAAAAGAAAGAAAATGGGCTCAGTGCACACTCGGATAGCTGTCAGGTTGTCGGCCCATGTAGAGAGCTGCAATATAGTGAAGCCATACTGTTGTCTTAGGGAGCTGGAGCATAGTGTAGCTGATGTAAAGGCAATATTACCTGAAATTACAAAAATGTGTAACATAAAAAGTTTGCTATAAAGTGTTGACGCTTGATGCTGTGCTGCTGATGGTAGAGAAACCGCTCCTGACGGGAGTACAGCCAGCTCTCCTGCTGATAACATTATGACTGCACCTGCCCAAAGGAAAGCGGGGGAAAGGAGAGTTCAGAGGTTAAAAGTTGTATCTCTGTTGGAGAAGAAAAAGTGGACTTTTCCTCCTCTTAACATAGCCTGAAGTAGTTTGTTATCCCCAAAAGAGCTTTCAGGATAGAGAAATATTTTGTTTTTCATATTATTTTCTTTGCCACCTAATAATTTCTACCAACTCCAATATAATGGATAAGGTGCTACTTTTTGAAACAGTATTGTAGGTTGGAAACATCTTCTGTGGCTTTGGTATTGCAAGTTTCAGCAATACAACTGAAAGACTTAAACATATCTCTGTAATGTAGTGGCTCATTCAAAGCTAAGCTTATTTATAGGGCAATATTTTATATGAATTATGAATACAGTTCTGCCAAATATCAACGTTTTTGATCAATATATATTTACCACATGCAGAAACCAATGTCACTCCTACATTTGTGATCGTGGTGTATTCATTTTTAAAATGGCATAATAATAGTAGCACACATTGGCACGACAATGCACAAAGTGATGTATTTTAGATTGTTTGCACTATACTGAGATTCACTGTGTCTCAGTACCATCAATATATTAGGCTACATTCTGTGAAAGCATCATATGAGTTACTGTGGGACTCCTATCGTGCTGTTTGGCTGCTGAGCTTTAAAGTATACTGCAACTCTGGTTCACTTTAAATATAGTTAGCTAGACCTTTTTTGCTTCTCACGCTAATAATTTTCACATCATTTTTTTAAAGTATTTTGCATCTGAGAGACTAGATTTCCCAATCTCAGCAGACTTTGCACCTCAAACTGTGAAGAAAGCCACAAGAGTTCAGCATACCACTGAACCGAGTGAAATACGCACATGTGAGATTCCAAACAAACATGTATTCTTAAAGGTCTGTGTATATACTTGTGTATACCTGTACAAAAAGTCAGCTACTTGGAGTTTTATTTTCAGAAGTGTCGGTATCATCTGAGCCTTTGAAAGCTTTTTTTCCTTTTTCTTTTTTTAACCTAGGGGCAACCGTATGACATTATCTAGGTGGCTTAGCTGCTATTTTTGATCAGCTCAGAATATGCAGATGTCCCTGTTAAAACCAGGGGCAGCAGTTACATATGCACAATCTTTTTTAGTAAGCACCATCATTACCAGCCTGTTTGTTATCCACTGCAATGTGCCCAGCTGCCCTGAGGAAATAAGGCGTTTGGTTTCTTTCCGAATCAATAACTGCTGGTGGATTGACAGTAGCTTTACATGACAATTAGAGGCTTTTGGTTTCATCTGTAAGCACAGGCGTGATTTACGATGTGGCGACTGGTGGCAGTGGGGTCAAGATGTGCCACCTTCTTTGTGTAAGTCTCATCACTCTTTACAGATACATGAGAGCAAAACTGTACACTTAACATACAAACTATTTGATAATTTATTTATTGCTGCTTATTAATGGAGAAGTCTCACCAGGAATATTCTTTAATCATGTTGGATTGGATTGTGCATGAATAATTTGGTCTGTGGCAGCCTTGTATTTAAAGAAATGTCTACTGGGCCTCACAGTCGTGAAGCTAATGCCATATATATTTAAATTTTGATCTGACTCAGATATTCTCAGCTTGATGCTCTCGAGGCTCCATATCCAACACTTCATCTGACTTGTCTATAGCTCTGGTTTTTGATCCCACTTTAAGTCGCTCTTGCTTTAAAGTCAATGCCCAGAGATTATCCATTTTATTAAATATGTGCTCTGATGTTTGCCCGCAAAGAAATGCCTCCCTAATATGCACTTTCAGTTTGGCTGTTTAAAAAAAAAAAAAAAAAAAACAACTTTAGAAAGTGGTTCGATCTTATTGCCTCAAACCCTGTGTTGTAATTCTTGGCAGAAACTTGTTCGGGCTCAAAAAGAAACACAGCGGGGCAGCAGATACGCACATTCCACAGTATCAGGGGCGGATGAACTCTCAACATTTTAAATGATGTTAATTTTTGCTCTCTGATTGTTTGCATGGTTGTATGCACAGCCTTTTTCTATCAGATGGGAGGTCTGAATTACAATACATCACTGGTATAATATAAATATTTGAAGTTCCATGTTTCCATACAGTATATGAATGTTTTACTAAGAACTACATCTGTCATGTATCTCTTTTCAATCAACATGGTGCCATCAGACTGACTAGAAATAGTTCCTTGCATTTTTACAGAAACATATTGCCAAAGCCAAAGTTGGAATCACTGATGGTGACTAGGCGAGATGTAGGAACACGTCCTATTCAATGATTTGCTGATAAATCCCAAAGTTTCTGTCTGCTATGATTATTTTTTTCCCTCAAAAATTACCTGAATTTCTTGAAAGCTCACTCAACCATCTCAGCCAACTACACTACAGCTGGTGATGCTCTGCAGCCTCAATATAGAGGACTCTTCATTAGAATACTTCTCAGCTAGCATACTGATTAACTCTCTGACTGAGATCTGAAAAAGCCTGTTTTTGACTCTTCCCTCTTTGTTCTCGCTTTGCCCGATGGTCCCGACCTCCTGCTGTTCCCTCATCTCAGCCCAAATAAACCCACGGCACACCTGATGGGACTTTCAACATTTTAGCCAGTTTCAAACCGCACAAATGGAACTCTCTCTCCATAAATCCTCCACCTGCTGCCACCATGGTCAATTTGATTTGATATCACACGCAAAGTGTGTAGATAGAGCCAGGCTGTTGAGGTATTGTTGAGTGAAGACCTCAATACCAAGACAAAATACTAGTTCAGACAATTTCATTTTTGCAGAGCAGACAAATAAAGGCTTCTCTCTCAGGTTACAGTGCCATCTGGTTCTCATTGACTGGCTACCATGTGCGTGCTTGGATGAGCGGTCACTGCTTTCGCCTTGAGTGAATATTGGCCAGTGCTGATGTGTTTATAGTTGTTGGTTTAAGAAACCATGCTCAGTTCTGAGGTTTAAAAGAGATACAAATATTTCAGCGAAATATGCGTGTGGTGTGAATGAGACACGGCAGGTCCATACATCAGTTTTTAGCCATCCTTATTGACCGCAGCTGCCAGACGCACATACATCACACCACAATACACCACAACAACCCCACACCATCACCACTTTACACACCATCCACCCATTCACACACTGGTGGAGGCAAGCTACAGTTGTAGCCACAGCTGCCCTGGGGCAGACTGACAGAAGCGAGGCTGCCATATCATGCCATTGGCCCTTCTGGCCCACACCAGTAGGTGAAGTGTCTTGCCCAAGGACACAACGACTGAGACTGTCCGAGCCGGGGCTCGAACCGGCAACCTTCCGATTGCAAGACGAACTCCCAACTCTTGAGCCAACGATCGCCTCGATGAGCATTCGGATGGGGTCGGCAACTCCAGGCCTCGAGGGCCGGTGTCCTGCAGGTTTTAGATGTGTCCTTGATCCAACACAGCTGATTCAAATGGCTAAATTACCTCCTCAGCATGTCTTGTAGTTCTCCAGAGGCCTGGTAATGAACTAATCATTTAATTCGGGTGTGTTGACCCAGGTGATATCTAAAACCTGCAGGACACCGACCCTCAAGGCCTGGAGCTACCCACCCCTGTCTTACACCATTATGTTTGTGTACCCAGCCTGACTTAAGACAATGCTTTTCACCACATCATCATGTCAAACTAAGTTATTGGGGAATTTATCATTTTTATCGACTTTAATAAGAAAATTAACACCATAAACTAAAATTTCAGTTCATATGTAGGAGGAACATAAGCGCAGTATTTACACCTTTTTTGAAGCAGTCAGCTTTGAGTCCTTACTCCTTTCAGACTTGTTTGAGCTAACTGAAAAGCCTAAAAAAAAAAGATCTGATTTTGCAGGCACACAGCCCCATCAAAAATGGACATTTGAATATTGGAAAACCAAGCCTGTTCTGATGGATCTTCTGTTCCACTGAGGCTGGCATGTCCGACAAGCATGTTTTTGTTTTTAAAATCAATTATTACCTAAATGTCAGGCTGATAGCATTGGCAAGCTTCTGTTTATTTTCCCTTGGGACGTCATATTCATTCGACTTAGCTGGACTCCTGGTTGTCCACATTCCACCTGCACAGGCTCTAAGCCCCACTAGTGGAGACAAACCCACAGTCTGAGAACCCCAGATGTAGGGGATGATTATGTAAATCAGATCAACATGGTGCTAAATCTGAAGGAAATGCTCAACATCTTGGGCAGTCCATGAAGAGAGGAAATGAGGATGTGAATTATATTGTTCATGTTCCTGTAGAGCAAAATATAACTAACCACCTACAACTAAGAGATTTTTCAGCATTGTTTAACTGACCTGTTTTAATTGGTTATTCTGTAAATGATCAGAAATAGTTTCTTTCAGGCAAGTGAAGTTGAGAAAAATGTAGTCAGTTGAAATATTTGTTGTTGTTTTTTTGTTGAAAAACCAAGCAGGCTCATTTGATTATCAAAGCCGTTACAAAATAATGTTCTTTCAATTTACTAATTCATTAATAGACTTGTTTTTCTCAACGTGACATGAAATCTTTGTTAATAATGGCAAATATTCTCAGCTTGTGGTGCTAACAGGTCAGACCAAAGGCTGTCTAATATGTACTTTGGCTTTTAAAACTATTTAGTAAATGTATTTGCAGAGTAAAAGCCCAGCAGCATATTGTGCCCTTGTCTTGCCAGCTCTCAACTGGGAAACTTTCCAAGTCAGATGTTGAAACAGTGTTGCACCACATTTGAGATTGACTGATGCCACTGGTATTGCTGTCATAAAACTGACATCAAAAAAACGAATTCCACTACTGGTTCAAAGGCTTCGATCATAATTTATTATTCACTCTCCTGTACCAAGGCTGTGACAGATGCCCTTGATGTCGGATAGATTTTTTGCAGACTGAATAAATTCCCTCTAACTGAGGACTTTGCAAGGAGATCTAACACCGTAACTAAATGGCTTTTGTGGTAGTCAAGGGTATTTGCAGCACTAATTTTTACTTTGAGACCTTAATTTCACCCAGTTGTCCTTTGTGGATAACATCAAAATTGTTCTAGTGTGGTATAGTATTTTAACTTTCCCATTTGAATTGCGTCCAGCAATAACACAGGCTTCTTAATTCCTATTTTCCAGGGCTGCAAAGAAAATGCATCATTAAAAAATGCTATATGGTGCAGTTTGTTATTCTCTTTCACCCTCAGCGCTCATTTTCCATGTTTCCTGAGGAATGCCCCTTTGAACTTTCTCTTTGCTCTATTTCGCTTTATTTCAATAGCCTCAAAGTCTTCTGACTCCTGACACAACAGTCATAATTAGACATAAACACGTTTGATTATCATAAAATGTCTAATTTCCCATCTTACTGTGTCCTCTCTAGAGCTAAACAAGACATTGTGTGTTACTATGGAAACAGAGGCAGCCCTGAACCCATCCATCTAAATCCAGGTCTGTGTTTTTAGTATGGTTGCTGTAGAAACCTTTCATACCTTTCCTCCTGGCCTATGGCTGGCTCATGTCAGTCTGACATTTCCGCAGTGAAATTGCTCTCAGATTGAAGAACACACCAGAAAGACGCTAGCAGAGCTTGCTAATGTTTAAATTTGTCTGTATTTATCTTGTTCCCCCTCAGCAGGAATCTACGGCTTGAGCAACTCGCTGCTGGATACTCCATGGAAGAAACTGCTGAAAGGCAAGCAACACTTCACCAGCGTCGTCAGCGACCAGACGCTCTCTTGTGATGGGCTGGTGCAAGAGCTGCTCAGTGTCCTTAATAATGAGGAGCTGTAAGTTCACAAACACCCACTTAAATCTCATTCAGCTGCAGTGCATTTTAAATTGTGTGAATGTAGGAGATGCCACTGAAAAAGCCTGATACTCTGCTCATGACCTGCTCTATGTCCTGAGCTACAGCCACCCCACCCCAACAACAGAAGCGACTGTTGTTGTTATTTTGCACTATCAGAGTAAAAGTGAATTGAATCATTCACTTTTACTCATTGACTATAGATTACCCATAGATGTGAATGTCAGTGCATTTGAGCTCTGTGCCAGACTGTCAACCTGACATAGGCTCCAGTCCCCCGGTGACCCTGAAACGGATAAGCTGAAGGGGATGGATGGATTGATATATAAGATAAACAGGTGCAATCAATTGAAGCATAATTTAAGAAGAGGGTGAAGGGTGTTGTCTAATAGACCAATAGACATCCCTGTCAGTACTAGAGCCCGCTCAGCGTGGTTGACAAATTTGACACTAAATTAATTTTTATTGCTTTAGTTAACTAAAATATTTTCCATATCTAGTTTTAGTTTTTAATTTAGTTTAATATACTTTAATAATCTTGCACAGCTTTGAAGACCCTCAAATGAAATTCAGATATAAGGGTCGCTGTGAGGAGATCCAGCACATTAATCGGTCACACATGGAAGGTGGTTAGAACGGGACTTACAGGGAGCGATCACCAATAGCACTCAGCTAGAATCACTGCATTTGGTATAATCTGACCCAAGTTTCCATGCAGACACCCATACACTTAAAGGGTATTGGTGGATTTTATGGATCGCTCAGAAATGGGATTTGCTTCAAGAGCAATAAATAATGAAAAAAGTATTAATGCATGTGCAATTAAAACCCGACACGCTTTCTAAAGTTATCTGTTTTGTTGTTGTTGTTGTTTTAACAGGAACACACCTGATCCAATTCAGGAGACTCAGGGTGATGGTTATAGCAAGTCCATGATCCAGGCTCTGTCAGCCGTGTGTGTTCGCTCCCCTCATTATGGAACAAGGTCAGAGCCTTCCTCACTCACCAGATATCATTTCTCTCTCACCTCCTTATGTGTTCACTGGTGGTGACTGACACTGCTGTGCTAGACAGCAAGATCACAGAACAGTGAACTCTTGGCACACACAAAAAATCCCCAGTGTAATCAATCCTCCACAGCAATGAAACACTGGATTATTGGGTACAGACACTCTCTTGTAGCCAAAAGGTCAGAGGGTTAGTCCTTTCCAAAGCTATCAAAACATCATTTAGCAGGGCAGCGGCAAACAGTGTCTGAAAAGTGACTTTTCATAACCACTGTCATACTTATTAGATATTAAATTTACAATTGTTTTCTTCTCTGTATTGTTATCCATTCAGAACCAATACAATTATCCTGATAGATGCAGAAGGGAATGTGATCTTCACAGAGCGCACCATGCTTGACTGTGACACAACCAAATGGAGCACCAGTTCTTTCCAGTTCAAACTGCAGGAGTGAAGACACAATGGAGGAAACCTACTCTGTGCCTTTCTGCATCATCTCTCCTTCCGTTACCTTTTCCTCACCATCTCCTTCAGCTGAGCCTCATGTGACCGCAAAGACTCATCAGCACTTTTTTTATTCAGCTAGTCACTAGCTGCCTCGTTAACATCAGTTTCATATATTTCTTACTTTTGATTTAATTTAAAGATGTATGCTAATTTTAAAAAAAGTAAAGATGCCAAAGGACATTTAGAGTTTTGTAGAGGAAAATATTTTACCTACATGTCATGAACCTTCTCAAAAATTATAGCTTGAATGTAATTTGGTAAATATAAGATTGGTGTGATGCCATTTTCTGTCATGAACGCTAGACATTGTGGCCCTTTCACACACATGGCAAAAGACAGGAGATGATCTGTGTTAGGCACATTACATGCAGTACGTTATGACTGGTTCTGACATTAGTGGTTTTAAATACAGCTTGTCTGGGTGAAGTGTAGAAAAGCTCGTCTGCGGTGCATGAATACATGCTTTTTGGTGTCCGATGTAACCTTCCATCCATGATTTACATTTTATGCTCTATTTTCAGGCTGCAGGCTAAAATGGCATCCTATGACAAGTCATAGGGTCACATATATTTTTCTAGAAGATTTAAGTTCACACGAGTCATCACCAGGATTACTGGCTACTTTGTAAGTTTCTGATTACCCTTTCATTGGTGTTTAGGTAATTTTGCGTCACAGCATCAAATGTTTCAATGCACTGTTAAATGCACTGGATCTTGAAAAAACAGCCTGAAAATAAATAACAGTTTATCCAAACACCTCTCTTTTTGATTGTTGCATTATGATTACGGATACAAAATAACTGTCAGGAACCATGTGCTCACACACATATCAGTATAGGCCTAGGAAGCTGGCTCCGCTGCTTCCTGTATGACTCTAGGATTTACCCACATGCAGGTGACGTATGAGTAATGTATTTATTAATGTGAAGAAAGCTTTTTGTAACCAGATTGAACCCATGGTTAATTTGACTTCTGTTCCCTAAAAAAAAAAGAGTTCAAACTTGATATGATTTGTGAGTAATATGTACATACGTATTTTGATCTTTTGTTAGTTTTTTCCATTTAAAATCTCCCTATGGTCATTTAACCAGTATCCCTGGTTTGCAGTGTTATGCCATTGTATGTACTTTAGCTGACCTGCAACTGTTTTCAAACAGTGACCCCTCCTGCCTGTGTGGAATATTGCACCCTTCAGGATGTACCTGAACATTTGGTGTATTTAAAGATTACCTTCTTATTTTTTTAACCAGCAGAATGGGCACTGGTATCTTCACATCAATGTTTTAAAGCAATACAGCATCTAAAGAGGTGTAGAGGAGTATAAATCTAGACAAGTACAAATAGAATACCAGTGGCACAGCATTAAAAAATAATGGGTTTTTTTTATCTGATTAATTTCAGCTGTGAAACAAATTTGTGGTTGTATTACCATCACTCCATGTTTATAGGCTGTATGTAAACATCTTTATAGTTTTCTTCATATACTGTGTGCTGTAAGCATCCACCAGTCCCAGAATTAGCACTCTCTGCTAAAGGCAGCAAGAGTCCACTCGACAAAACCAAAGCATGTTTTGTAAGATTTTGCATCACTGATTAAATATATCTGAATTTATTGATTCATGCAGGAGGTGTGTAGCACATGCTCACTTTAATGTTATGTTATAATTTGGTTGCTCTTCCCATTTTTAAAAACATTATCCTTTTTTAATGCTTGTCGGCTACCCCTTGTAGTCAAAGTGTGCATAAAGGGATTTCACGCAATATCAGGAGTTTCAAAAATGTGAACCATCCCACTGGATGGCTTCACATTATGTGAAAATGGGGGAGGGGGGATTCCAGTTATTCAATGGGACGCCGTTTGTAAACTGAATGATGCTGGAATTAGTAGCAACATTTTTCCACATTTAGCTCCAAGCCTTATTAAAAACATGTTTTTTCAAGTCATTTTTCACAATATTCAAATTTCCAAAGAGGAATTGGAAAATGTTCTTTCCCTGAAAATGTCTTTTACTGAAGCTGCATCTATCCTCTCCATCTCAAGGCCTACTCTGTAAGACTATTATAACAAGTAAGTTATACAGTCGCTTACATTTAATGCTTCATTGAGCTGTATGTTTAAGTGTAGAAGAAAACCAAAGATCAAAGACGACACAGTTCAGTGCCAGTTAGCAAAGATGATGCATTTTGTCCTTTGGATGTATCATATTGCTGGTCTCTGTCAGCCTCTGTGGACCTTCACCACCATCTGCACCACGCACGAGGGTTTGAGCCCATATTCAGATAGAGATGCAGAGTCGTTCACCAATAGCTTCCCAGCGACAGTCAGCCGGACTTCAGCCATAAGATATCCTACACACACAACAGAGGACAGAGATGAACCTCACAAAATATTGAAACATGTCAAAAACTATTATGTCAGGTTCCCTGAACACCACTGAAGATGCACACATTTTAAACACACTCCTGTGTCCAAAACTCCTTAGCAGTGACACCAAAGTTAATATTTCAAAATCATCCTCAGTGCACACCTTTTCCCCCACTGTGGTCAAGATGCTCTTAGCTGTTTGGTTCCTCCTGCTCAGGATTTCTTCAAAGGAAAAAAGGAAACAAAAAGCAGTTTTAAAAGTTTTTTGTTGGTGGTGTTTTTGACTTTCAAGCTCAATCAAAGCAGAAAAAGACTTCAAAACAAATTCAATTGAATGGATGGGTATAATCTTCCATTGAAAGCCAGCAAGAAATAACAGTTTTTTAGAGAGTTTTGGTCATCATACACATAACAGCAATCACTGCGTTTGCAATATAATCTGTGACTATTATGAAAGTAACATACATAACTTGAAAAGCTAAAATCAATCATAACATTAAGCTCACCTTGTTTTTGTGGAGAAGGTGATCAGGCTTTTTCTTCACGTCCTGAGACCAGGTGCACTGGATCATCACCAGCTTGTATCTTCATCCTTTTTCACTCAGTGAAGTCTTTCTCTTTGTTCCCTTTGCAACAGAAAACTACCGTGTGATCACAGGTGAAGTTAGGGATATTTTTCCTGTGCAGTTTTTATAGTGCTTCATTTGGTGAAGCTATTGATCCACTTTGATCTCAAAGGATCTCGACGGTGGAAAAAAGTAATATTTCTCCTTACCATTAGGCTAAATATAGATATAACAATTTATAATATGTCAGCAGCATCCCCATAAGGGAGGTCTCCCTGTAGTGTCCCGAATGCAGATCCATTGTGATAAGAGAGAATGGATCAGATTTGAATGTCCTCTGTAAAGTGTGCACAGCAGTAAATGGACAGCCGTTTGAATTCTGCTTGCAGTGTTTGAGGGAATGGGAGAGTCCACGGCCTTGGAAAGACTGCTGTGAAAATCACTAAAAACACTACAAACCTGCCCAGATAACCTTTGGTTCATTGGAGGAAGTCCACGGATGTCCTTCTATCCGTCCCTGTCTCACCTCCTGGTTGAGTACAGCAAGTGGAATTGTAAATTTGTTGTTTGTCCTCGATGTAAGGTAAAGTTATGTTTTCTATGCCTGAAGAGCTATACTAAATGTATTTTTTTAAAGCGACTTCTGTGTACCATGCTCCAGCGGTGTAGCTGTATGGCAGAAGAAATAATGACAGAGACACAAAGCTTCCAAGTTTTACTTTTGATGTGGGAGTGCCTTATTTGTAATAATGTACCATGCTGTGTTTTTTAATTCCCTTTTTATAATTCTCTATCTCTCTAATTCTCTCCAAATCAAATATAATTAGTGTTGGTGTTACGGCCGAGAGGGCCCGGCTGTGGGTGTGGACTCAAATGCAGACACAGAGGGAGGCAAACGGGTGTGAACACAGTGCTTTATTTACAAGTGTCTAGTGAAATTACACAACAGGAGACTATGAATGCTATGAATTATGAAATGCTATGAACTGTGAACTGTGAGGCCAAACTGTGAACATGAAACTGAGTGCTATGGCTAGGTGCTGGATTTCACGGATGGAAAAAGGGGCAGCGGCTTGGATGGAGGTACGCAGTCACTATAATGAGAAGAGACAAGTAGTCAGTGGCAGTCCAGTGAATCACAGCTGCAGGATTAGGCTATGGAGGTTAGGGCTTACGCGTTGCAGGTTTAAAGTGTCATGCGAGGAAGGGGTGTCCAGGGGGTTCCGGGTGAGGAGTGTCCAGAGAGGATCCAGAATATGCGTGGAGTGAGGGACTTGGCAGGGAGGCAGGCAGGTGTAGTCCGATGGTGGAGAGGAAGAAACCAGATGACAGAACCAGCGTCCAGGCGGAGATGAGAGTAGTTCGGGAAACGTGACTGCCAGGTGGGTCCTATGACAAAGAAAAACACGGTGAGGGAAAAGCAGTAGTTGAGGGTTCTCACAAGGGGTTCGCAGCCTAGCACTGACATGGGTTAGCAGAAGATCTGGCAGAGGTCTGTTGTGAATGCTGGTCTTATATGCAGGTGACTTGATTGGAACCAGGTGTGGAAGCTGATTGGAGTCTCTGCCTGAAGGTAGAACCCAGCGGAGTGGAAAAACCCCGTGCTCACCCGGACCATGACAGTTGGGTTCTATTGATGAGAAATTTGCTACTAAATGTGATCTTTACAGCTGCATTATGTCTGAATCATAATGATAATAAACCTGAAAAATGTAATTCATTCATAAATGTGAAATATAGTTAATCATACATTATGTTATTACTCATTCCTTAAGATTTAGTTATTTTATGTTGACCTGTCATTGTCTGCTGCTTCTTTAGCATTAGCTTGATGGCATTAATCACTTGTGCTATTCAGGCATTTTTTCCGTGTTTTTTTTTGTTAGCTTTATGATGACTGCTATTTTTTCTTCTAAATTGTTTAAGGAAATCAATGTCTATTTTATTAAAACCTTGTTATGCTTAATAAACAGTTAGGGTGTAAAGCATGCATGTTACAAGCACGTAGATGCTTTTATTTACAGTTTGTCGTTGGTTTCTTCTGCTTGTGCAGTTTTCCAGCCACCTTCTTCCCGTGCAGCACACAGTCCCAACATGATCAGATGATGCAGAACAGCCGTGTGGGTCAGCATCCCCTGACACCACACCCTGAACCCACCAGCCAAAGCCCTCCCTGCAGCTGAGCCACAAACCACATATTATCTCATTTAGAAAAATGTTTTGAGTAACTGACAAAACACGTAGTTAAGATTAATTTTTAGGGGTTTTGTTGGTTTTATAAACAGTTTAGTTTGAAACACACTGAATAATTCATTAACTACATTTTAAAAATCTGAAAAGCACTGTGGCGGGGCAGGGCCGTGCAGAGAGGTTTAAAGGGACGGGTGCTCAAAGTTAAAAAGGGGCACATTGAACCAGGTTGAATAACAACAACACACATTCATCAAGAATCTAATATGGGAAGAGAAGGGCTGTGTTGATCTGAGACTGTAGACATTAAAAAGTCCATAGGAGAGATGGTAGCTGATTAAACAAGTGTCATGAGATAATAACAAAATGCAAAGATTGGTGACAGCGCTTGGAACCATAAGGCAACAAAAAACTGTGAGAAATAAATTGGGCTCTGCCTGTGAATCACTCTTTGCTTCTCTTCTTCCTTCCATCCCATCATTTCATATATCACTCTCCACTTGCTATGTGAGAACAAGGCACAACTTGTCTGTGAAGGTTCTCAGTCATCCAGGTCATCGTAGTCTTTGCAAGCTCCTTTGAAGGCACAACTTGCTATTGCAATAAACTATAATCTAATTATCCACACCTAACAACTCTTGCACTTAATCTATAATAAAATGATGACAGAAAAATGTTATAGCACTGCCTTTAGTAGCCTCACACAGCTCCTGCTGTTTCCTCCTCATGTCCTTACCAGGTATGTCTGGACAATGTTATATCATGAGTAATATTTTTAAAAAAAATCCATCTAAATAAAACACACACATGCACGCACACACAGTGACATTTTAGACCTTCTTCAGAATACTGTATATACTGTATATACTATGGGCATCACGGTGCTGATCCAGAATCCTTACATTATTATTTATTACTAGAGCTACAATAATAACGCAATGAGGAGGGGGAAGTAATAAATATGAAATAATGTATTTATGATGATTCCATTTGTTTCACTATCCACTCTGTGCAGGGGCAAAGCTTATTACATTTTTAAACTGCAGAGATACAATAATTTTACTGCTGTAAAATCCAAACTTTGTCTTATTTAAAATATAAATCTAATATAATCTGCTTCTTAATGTATGTTCTTTAAAATACAGCGTGTGTTTTTAATATATTATAATTATAATAATTATTATGTGGACATGCATATTAGATCGTTTTTTAGTGAAATATAATCCCTCCAGAAAGGCAGGAAAAGCCCGGAAACTTACTTTAAAACTAAATATGTTCCCTAAAACGGTGACAGAGCTACAGATCCATGACAGCCTTACACAGGTAGCCAGCAGCTGTGACCAGCACTGCTTGTGCAGTTAATAAAAGGACAGGTAATGTTTGTCGCGCTGTTGCACACACAGCACGCTCGTTTGTTAACTTGTGTTTCTCCTACAGCTCCGGACCGCAACAAATGCGCGTGCTCTTTGTGAGCTCGTTCCCGGCTCGTAACCAGCGCGTTCTGCCGTCAAGGGCGATCATTGGTTAAATGTGATCATGTGACTGATGCAAGCCAGATCCTTTTATTTAGCAAAACTGTGATTAATAGTTAAATATTATTGTTGATGGGCACAGACAAGACTCCGCACGCACACACACACACATAAAAAAAAAAATAATTTTTTTTTAAAAAGTTGCCTCAACAAAAGGGCACTTTGGGCACCCATCAGGAAAGGGGCGGGTGCTCAAGCCCCTCTAGCCCCCCCTCTGGACGTGCCTGTGGCGGGGTGTGGTTTGTGGCTGAGCAGCATCAGGGGAGGGGTGGAGCAGTGGGTGTGTGTGTGTGTGTCCATCCATCCCTAGGTGAAGCTGCACCCGATGAAGGAGAGGAAGAGCGCAAATAAGTGGGGCTAAAAACCACAGCACTTCTCAACGGTTTTTCAGATAGAATCAGATAGAAGCGCATTCTCCTTTATAAATATGTGTATCCCTTCGTTACCATGGGAACGAAGATAAAGGAAGTTGTAGAGTCAATGCGGACTTTGTGGACATTTGAAAAGGTCAGGAGTTAAGAGTGGGACACTTGGGGTTTTTTCTTCTTTTTTTCTTTTTCTTTTTGCCACAAGACCGGAAAAACGGCATGTGTCCCTAAGTTGCGGCTTCGGTACGTTGGGATCTACCTATCCGAAGAGGAAGACGCATAAAGGGAGTGACTTTTTTTTTTTTTTTAATTGGCAGATAATTTCAAATGCAGCGTTTCTATCAGCTCAACAAATGTCAGCACACACAAACTGTGTGTAGTGTGTAGCACAGTGCGTTGGTAGCCAAATCGCCGGCTGCGGTGTTTGACACGAAGAAACAAGAAATCAAGCTGAGACAAGAAGAAGGTTTAGAAAGACAAGACAGGAGAGGAAGAAGAGACGTTACATTTAAAGGTAAGGACTCCTCATTTAAAGATCACGTGTAAGTCCTCGTGTTTTTAAATCACATACTGGGTCTGTACAGGTAACATTATGTTTTTTACATAGTGTGAAACGTGCTACAAATCAAACTTAGGTAGACTGTGTTACTTAAAGGCTGCAGGAAAATACTCGGTTGTGTTTAAAAAGGTTAGTTTGCTGTACTGTGATGGATTTAAAGCAAATAAGGATCCTAACTGCAAAAGAAAATAATTTTCAAAAAGGTTGAAATATCTAAAGCAATGGCAGATTTAAAAAAAAACACACACACAATAAAAACAACAGACTGCAGGGAGGTTCTGTTCTGTGATGTCACAATCAAGCTGGTCTGAATAGAGATACAGTCCCGATCAAAAGTTTAAGACCTCTTGAAAAATTGCAACAAAAAAATAAAAAAGTCATATTTTGCATGGTTGGATCTTAACAAGGTTCCAAGTAGAGCTTCAACATGCAACAAGCAGAAATTGGACAAAAGCATTTTTTGAGCATCCAATTTATTGAAAACAAACAGAAAAATAAACAGAAATCAAAGTTCCAAACATGAACTCAGTAATGAATAGCTTCACAGCTATTGCTGATCACTTCAAAAAATTTGTTGCGGCTCTGTTATAGCATCACACAAACATCTCACATAAGCTCTATCTCTACAGTTTTATGTCGCACTCATAGCACACTATGCCCACATTTGTGGAGAGCAACCTTTGCATCATTTGTGGTAATGGGAAACAGTAAGGCATTTTGTACCAGGAGCTCGTTTTGCTTGTCGACCCCTAACAGTCAGCAGATAACATGTTAATCAGGTTATGTTATGACAATCCCTGCAGCACATCCATTTAAATGTCTTGGAGACGTGAGCGGGGGGGCCAACTTCACTCACTCTTCAAATCCAACAAAAGTGGTATCAAACGTTTGTGCTGCGTTTGTGCTGCAAAAATTTTCGTTTGTGCTGCTATCATTTTAAAGATATTAATAAAAATTTCTAGAGGTCATCAGAGGTCAACCAGCCCCCTCATATTAATGGAATCAAACAAAATTGGTGTCAATCAGTTGTGCTATGTTTGTGCTGCGTTTGTGCTGCTAAAGTTGTCGTTTGTGCTGCTTCTGTTTTCAAAGACATTAATGAAAATGTAAAGGTCAAATGTACTGTTTATAAGATTGGGGAAAACTGCAGTCAGCTGAGACTGAAGAAGTCACTTGGATGAGTGACGAAACGTTTCTCCCACTGAAAGTGTCCGGATGAACAGAATCAACCTTTTGGAATTTACTTACCCGGATGATTAAGCACGCATCAAGACGTTGTTTTATTAATATTTTTAAAATGATAGCGGCACAAACAACAATTTTAGGAGCACAAACCAGCACAAACATAGCACAACTGATTGACACCAATTTTGTTTGATTCCATTAATATGAGGGGGCTGGTTGACCTCTGATGACCTCTAGAAATTTTTATTAATATCTTTAAAATGATAGCAGCACAAACGAAAATTTTTGCAGCACAAACGTTTGATACCACTTTTGTTGGATTTGAAGAAGGTGGGGGGGCCAACTTCACTCACATTTTGGAGACCGTTGATCAAACGTAAATATGTCCAGTCACTTTTGATTCAACCTGCTTAGCTTGATCTCACATTTGCCGTTTCCTCTATCTCTATCCCCTGTGTGTGTCTGTTTGTGTGCTTGTGTGTTTGTGAGTGTGTGTGTGTGCGTGCGATGATCTCACATTTGTCATTTCTTCTTTCTCTCTCCCCTTGTCTTGTGTGTGTGAGTGAGAGAGAGATTATCATCTAACATTTGCCATTTCCTCTAGCTCTTTCCCCTGTGTGTGGGTGCATGTGTAAAGGTAAGAAGCTTAGTAATGAAGTAAATGAATTCATTGACGGGTGAACAAACAAGGGCAACACGGTGGCACAGTGGTTAATATAGTTGCCCGCACAGCAAGAAGGTCCTGAGTTCAACTCCACTATCAGGCTGAGGTCTTTCTGTATGGATTTCTCATGTTCTCAAAGTGTTTGTGGGGGTTCACTCCACGTGCTCCGGCCTCTTTCCAAAATCCTAGTTTGTGGAGAAACTCTGAAATGCTCTTAAGTGTCTAGGGTTGTCTGTATCTGTGTTAGCCCTGTAACAGACTGGTGACCTGTCGAGGGTGTACCCTGCTTCTCGCCCTAAGATAGCTGGGATAGGCTCGAGCTGCCCTGTGACACTGGAAAAGAAACACAGCAGAGAATGGATGGGTGGCTGATCAAACGTAAACATTTCCAGTCACTTTCAGTTCAAGCTGCTTAGCATGATCTCACATTTGCCAATTTCTCTATCTCTTCCCCCTCTGTTGTGTGTGTGTGAGATATTCTCACTTTTGCCATTTCTTCTGTCCCTTTCAACTGATCTGTGAGTGTGTGTGTGTGTGTGTGTGTGTGTGTGTGTGTGTGTGTGTGTTTGTCCCACATATTGCATACTCTGCTTTTGTCCTCAAATCAGGTAGGAAGTGTCTGTGTGGTTGAGCTGGTCTGGTCTGTCTAGACTTTCACTAGATAGATCAGGCTGCACCCACCTGTGAAACAGGTGGAGGGTCACCAGGACATGCAGAACTCGCTGACAGACTCCTGGCCACCTCTTACCTCCTTAGTAGAAAGGGGCCACTCCCAGAGGCAGAGGGCTGTGAGGCACCGCCCGCCGGGCCCTCTCCTTTGGGAAAACCCTCAACACTGGGCCGAACCTTGGAGTTCTGTATGTCCATTCAGGCACACTCCATGCTTGATCTGTGGGCAATTCCTCTCAGAAGTGGAGGTCACGGTGGAGGCGTCGGAGGGCGGAAGGCGTTCCCTCAGTGGCTCTCCTCTTCTGAGATTATGTAAAAACAAAAGTCAATGTAGTGTAAGAAGCTTGAAATGAAAGTAACTGAACTTTTTTAAATTTCTGGGAGACGGTTGCTCACACGCGGGCGGCACAGTGGTTAGCACCGTTACCACACAGGAAGAAGGTCTTGAGTTCAGCTCTACCGTCGCTCTGTGTGGAGTTTGCATGTTCTTCCTGTTTTTGCGTGGGTTCTTTCCTTGTAGTCCGGCTTCCTGCCACAGTCCAACGACCTGCAGTTAGTGGCAATAGGTAATCGAAGAGTGTAAATTGGCGATAGGTGCGAATGGTTTTCTGCGTCTATGTGTTAGCCCTGTAACAGACTGGTGACCTGTCGAGGGTGCACCCTGCTTCTCGCCCTAAGATAGCTGGGATAGGCTCGAGCTGCCCTGTGACACTGGAAAAGAAACACAGCAGAGAATGGATGGGTGGCTGATCAAACGTAAACATTTCCAGTCACTTTCAGTTCAAGCTGCTTAGCATGATCTCACATTTGCCAATTTCTCTATCTCTTCCCCCTCTGTTGTGTGTGTGTGAGATATTCTCACTTTTGCCATTTCTTCTGTCCCTTTCAACTGATGTGTGTGTGTGTGTGTGTGTGTGTGTGTGTGTGTGTGTCCCCCACATATTGCATACTCTGCTTTTGTCCTCAAATCAGGTAGGAAGTGTCTGTGTGGTTGAGCTGGTCTGGTCTGTCTAGACTTTCACTAGATAGATCAGGCTGCACCCACCTGTGAAACAGGTGGAGGGTCACCAGGACATGCAGAACTCGCTGACAGACTCCTGGCCACCTCTTACCTCCTTAGTAGAAAGGGGCCACTCCCAGAGGCAGAGGGCTGTGAGGCACCGCCCGCCGGGCCCTCTCCTTTGGGAAAACCCTCAACACTGGGCCGAACCTTGGAGTTCTGCATGTCCATTCAGGCACACTCCATGCTTGATCTGTGGGCAATTCCTCTCAGAAGTGGAGGTCACGGTGGAGGCGTCGGAGGGCGGAAGGCGTTCCCTCAGTGGCTCTCCTCTTCTGAGATTGTGTAAAAACAAAAGTTAATGTAGTGTAAGCAGCTTGAAAGAAAGTAACTGAACTTTTTTAAATTTCTGGGAGACGGTTGCTCACACGCGGGCGGCACAGTGGTTAGCACCGTTACCGCACAGGAAGAAGGTCTTGAGTTCAGCTCTACCGTCGCTCTGTGTGGAGTTTGCATGTTCTTCCTGATTTTGCGTGGGTTATTTCCTAGTACTTCGGCTTCCTGCCACAGTCCAACGACCTGCAGTTAGTGGCAATAGGTAATCGAAGAGTGTAAATTGGCGATAGGTGCGAATGGTTTTCTGCGTCTATGTGTTAGCCCTGTAACAGACTGGTGACCTGTCGAGGGTGCACCCTGCTTCTCGCCCTAAGATAGCTGGGATAGGCTCGAGCTGCCCTGTGACACTGGAAAAGAAACACAGCAGAGAATGGATGGGTGGCTGATCAAACGTAAACATTTCCAGTCACTTTCAGTTCAAGCTGCTTAGCATGATCTCACATTTGCCAATTTCTCTATCTCTTCCCCCTCTGTTGTGTGTGTGTGAGATATTCTCACTTTTGCCATTTCTTCTGTCCCTTTCAACTGATCTGTGTGTGTGTGTGTGTGTGTCCCACATATTGCATACTCTGCTTTTGTCCTCAAATCAGGTAGGATTTGTCTGTGTGGTTGAGCTGGTCTGGTCTGTCTAGACTTTCACTAGATAGATCAGGCTGCACCCACCTGTGAAACAGGTGGAGGGTCACCAGGACATGCAGAACTTGCTGACAGACTCCTGGCCACCTCTTGCCTCCTTAGTAGAAAGGGGCCACTCCCAGAGGCAGAGGGCTGTGAGGCACCGCCCGCCGGGCCCTCTCCTTTGGGAAAACCCTCAACACTGGGCCGAACCTTGGAGTTCTGCATGTCCATTCAGGCACACTCCATGCTTGATCTGTGGGCAATTCCTCTCAGAAGTGGAGGTCACGGTGGAGGCGTTGGAGGGCGGAAGGCGTTCCCTCAGTGGCTCTCCTCTTCTGAGATTATGTAAAAACAAAAGTCAATGTAGTGTAAGCAGCTTGAAAGAAAGTAACTGAACTTTTTTAAATTTCTGGGAGACGGTTGCTCACACGCGGGCGGCACAGTGGTTAGCACCGTTACCACACAGGAAGAAGGTCTTGAGTTCAGCTCTACCGTCGCTCTGTGTGGAGTTTGCATGTTCTTCCTGTGTTTGCGTGGGTTCTTTCCTTGTACTCCGGCTTCCTGCCACAGTCCAACGACCTGCAGTTAGTGGCAATAGGTAATCGAAGAGTGTAAATTGGCGATAGGTGCGAATGGTTTTCTGCGTCTATGTGTTAGCCCTGTAACAGACTGGTGACCTGTCGAGGGTGCACCCTGCTTCTCGCCCTAAGATAGCTGGGATAGGCTCGAGCTGCCCTGTGACACTGGAAAAGAAACACAGCAGAGAATGGATGGGTGGCTGATCAAACGTAAACATTTCCAGTCACTTTCAGTTCAAGCTGCTTAGCATGATCTCACATTTGCCAATTTCTCTATCTCTTCCCCCTCTGTTGTGTGTGTGTGTGAGATATTCTCACTTTTGCCATTTCTTCTGTCCCTTTCAACTGATCTGTGTGTGTGTGTGTGTGTGTGTCCCACATATTGCATACTCTGCTTTTGTCCTCAAATCAGGTAGGATTTGTCTGTGTGGTTGAGCTGGTCTGGTCTGTCTAGACTTTCACTAGATAGATCAGGCTGCACCCACCTGTGAAACAGGTGGAGGGTCACCAGGACATGCAGAACTTGCTGACAGACTCCTGGCCACCTCTTGCCTCCTTAGTAGAAAGGGGCCACTCCCAGAGGCAGAGGGCTGTGAGGCACCGCCCGCCGGGCCCTCTCCTTTGGGAAAACCCTCAACACTGGGCCGAACCTTGGAGTTCTGTATGTCCATTCAGGCACACTCCATGCTTGATCTGTGGGCAATTCCTCTCAGAAGTGGAGGTCACGGTGGAGGCGTTGGAGGGCGGAAGGCGTTCCCTCAGTGGCTCTCCTCTTCTGAGATTATGTAAAAACAAAAGTCAATGTAGTGTAAGCAGCTTGAAAGAAAGTAACTGAACTTTTTTAAATTTCTGGGAGACGGTTGCTCACACGCGGGCGGCACAGTGGTTAGCACCGTTACCACACAGGAAGAAGGTCTTGAGTTCAGCTCTACCGTCGCTCTGTGTGGAGTTTGCATGTTCTTCCTGTGTTTGCGTGGGTTCTTTCCTTGTACTCCGGCTTCCTGCCACAGTCCAACGACCTGCAGTTAGTGGCAATAGGTAATCGAAGAGTGTAAATTGGCGATAGGTGCGAATGGTTTTCTGCGTCTATGTGTTAGCCCTGTAACAGACTGGTGACCTGTCGAGGGTGCACCCTGCTTCTCGCCCTAAGATAGCTGGGATAGGCTCGAGCTGCCCTGTGACACTGGAAAAGAAACACAGCAGAGAATGGATGGGTGGCTGATCTAACGTAAACATTTCCAGTCACTTTCAGTTCAAGCTGCTTAGCATGATCTCACATTTGCCAATTTCTCTATCTCTTCCCCCTCTGTTGTGTGTGTGTGTGAGATATTCTCACTTTTGCCATTTCTTCTGTCCCTTTCAACTGATCTGTGTGTGTGTGTGTGTGTGTGTGTGTGTGTGTGTGTGTGTGTGTCCCACATATTGCATACTCTGCTTTTGTCCTCAAATCAGGTAGGAAGTGTCTGTGTGGTTGAGCTGGTCTGGTCTGTCTAGACTTTCACTAGATAGATCAGGCTGCACCCACCTGTGAAACAGGTGGAGGGTCACCAGGACATGCAGAACTCGCTGACAGACTCCTGGCCACCTCTTGCCTCCTTAGTAGAAAGGGGCCACTCCCAGAGGCAGAGGGCTGTGAGGCACCGCCCGCCGGGCCCTCTCCTTTGGGAAAACCCTCAACACTGGGCCGAACCTTGGAGTTCTGTATGTCCATTCAGGCACACTCCATGCTTGATCTGTGGGCAATTCCTCTCAGAAGTGGAGGTCACGGTGGAGGCGTTGGAGGGCGGAAGGCGTTCCCTCAGTGGCTCTCCTCTTCTGAGATTATGTAAAAACATAAGTCAATGTAGTGTAAGAAGCTTGAAAGAAAGTAACTGAACTTTTTTAAATTTCTGGGAGACGGTTGCTCACACGCGGGCGGCACAGTGGTTAGCACCGTTACCACACAGGAAGAAGGTCTTGAGTTCAGCTCTACCGTCGCTCTGTGTGGAGTTTGCATGTTCTTCCTGTTTTTGCGTGGGTTCTTTCCTTGTAGTCCGGCTTCCTGCCACAGTCCAACGACCTGCAGTTAGTGGCAATAGGTAATCGAAGAGTGTAAATTGGCGATAGGTGCGAATGGTTTTCTGCGTCTATGTGTTAGCCCTGTAACAGACTGGTGACCTGTCGAGGGTGCACCCTGCTTCTCGCCCTAAGATAGCTGGGATAGGCTCGAGCTGCCCTGTGACACTGGAAAAGAAACACAGCAGAGAATGGATGGGTGGCTGATCTAACGTAAACATTTCCAGTCACTTTCAGTTCAAGCTGCTTAGCATGATCTCACATTTGCCAATTTCTCTATCTCTTCCCCCTCTGTTGTGTGTGTGTGAGATATTCTCACTTTTGCCATTTCTTCTGTCCCTTTCAACTGATCTGTGTGTGTGTGTGTGTGTGTGTGTGTGTGTGTGTGTGTGTGTGTGTGTGTTTGTCCCACATATTGCATACTCTGCTTTTGTCCTCAAATCAGGTAGGATTTGTCTGTGTGGTTGAGCTGGTCTGGTCTGTCTAGACTTTCACTAGATAGATCAGGCTGCACCCACCTGTGAAACAGGTGGAGGGTCACCAGGACATGCAGAACTCGCTGACAGACTCCTGGCCACCTCTTGCCTCCTTAGTAGAAAGGGGCCACTCCCAGAGGCAGAGGGCTGTGAGGCACCGCCCGCCGGGCCCTCTCCTTTGGGAAAACCCTCAACACTGGGCCGAACCTTGGAGTTCTGTATGTCCATTCAGGCACACTCCATGCTTGATCTGTGGGCAATTCCTCTCAGAAGTGGAGGTCACGGTGGAGGCGTTGGAGGGCGGAAGGCGTTCCCTCAGTGGCTCTCCTCTTCTGAGATTATGTAAAAACAAAAGTCAATGTAGTGTAAGCAGCTTGAAATGAAAGTAACTGAACTTTTTTAAATTTCTGGGAGACGGTTGCTCACACGCGGGCGGCACAGTGGTTAGCACCGTTACCGCACAGGAAGAAGGTCTTGAGTTCAGCTCTACCGTCGCTCTGTGTGGAGTTTGCATGTTCTTCCTGCTTTTGCGTGGGTTCTTTCCTTGTACTCCGGCTTCCTGCCACAGTCCAACGACCTGCAGTTAGTGGCAATAGGTAATCGAAGAGTGTAAATTGGCGATAGGTGCGAATGGTTTTCTGCGTCTATGTGTTAGCCCTGTAACAGACTGGTGACCTGTCGAGGGTGCACCCTGCTTCTCGCCCTAAGATAGCTGGGATAGGCTCGAGCTGCCCTGTGACACTGGAAAAGAAACACAGCAGAGAATGGATGGGTGGCTGATCAAACGTAAACATTTCCAGTCACTTTCAGTTCAAGCTGCTTAGCATGATCTCACATTTGCCAATTTCTCTATCTCTTCCCCCTCTGTTGTGTGTGTGTGAGATATTCTCACTTTTGCCATTTCTTCTGTCCCTTTCAACTGATCTGTGTGTGTGTGTGTGTGTGTGTGTGTGTGTGTGTGTGTGTGTGTGTCCCCCACATATTGCATACTCTGCTTTTGTCCTCAAATCAGGTAGGAAGTGTCTGTGTGGTTGAGCTGGTCTGGTCTGTCTAGACTTTCACTAGATAGATCAGGCTGCACCCACCTGTGAAACAGGTGGAGGGTCACCAGGACATGCAGAACTCGCTGACAGACTCCTGGCCACCTCTTACCTCCTTAGTAGAAAGGGGCCACTCCCAGAGGCAGAGGGCTGTGAGGCACCGCCCGCCGGGCCCTCTCCTTTGGGAAAACCCTCAACACTGGGCCGAACCTTGGAGTTCTGCATGTCCATTCAGGCACACTCCATGCTTGATCTGTGGGCAATTCCTCTCAGAAGTGGAGGTCACGGTGGAGGCGTCGGAGGGCGGAAGGCGTTCCCTCAGTGGCTCTCCTCTTCTGAGATTATGTAAAAACAAAAGTCAATGTAGTGTAAGAAGCTTGAAATGAAAGTAACTGAACTTTTTTAAATTTCTGGGAGACGGTTGCTCACACGCGGGCGGCACAGTGGTTAGCACCGTTACCACACAGGAAGAAGGTCTTGAGTTCAGCTCTACCGTCGCTCTGTGTGGAGTTTGCATGTTCTTCCTGTTTTTGCGTGGGTTCTTTCCTTGTAGTCCGGCTTCCTGCCACAGTCCAACGACCTGCAGTTAGTGGCAATAGGTAATCGAAGAGTGTAAATTGGCGATAGGTGCGAATGGTTTTCTGCGTCTATGTGTTAGCCCTGTAACAGACTGGTGACCTGTCGAGGGTGCACCCTGCTTCTCGCCCTAAGATAGCTGGGATAGGCTCGAGCTGCCCTGTGACACTGGAAAAGAAACACAGCAGAGAATGGATGGGTGGCTGATCAAACGTAAACATTTCCAGTCACTTTCAGTTCAAGCTGCTTAGCATGATCTCACATTTGCCAATTTCTCTATCTCTTCCCCCTCTGTTGTGTGTGTGTGTGAGATATTCTCACTTTTGCCATTTCTTCTGTCCCTTTCAACTGATCTGTGTGTGTGTGTGTGTGTGTCCCACATATTGCATACTCTGCTTTTGTCCTCAAATCAGGTAGGATTTGTCTGTGTGGTTGAGCTGGTCTGGTCTGTCTAGACTTTCACTAGATAGATCAGGCTGCACCCACCTGTGAAACAGGTGGAGGGTCACCAGGACATGCAGAACTTGCTGACAGACTCCTGGCCACCTCTTGCCTCCTTAGTAGAAAGGGGCCACTCCCAGAGGCAGAGGGCTGTGAGGCACCGCCCGCCGGGCCCTCTCCTTTGGGAAAACCCTCAACACTGGGCCGAACCTTGGAGTTCTGCATGTCCATTCAGGCACACTCCATGCTTGATCTGTGGGCAATTCCTCTCAGAAGTGGAGGTCACGGTGGAGGCGTTGGAGGGCGGAAGGCGTTCCCTCAGTGGCTCTCCTCTTCTGAGATTATGTAAAAACAAAAGTCAATGTAGTGTAAGCAGCTTGAAAGAAAGTAACTGAACTTTTTTAAATTTCTGGGAGACGGTTGCTCACACGCGGGCGGCACAGTGGTTAGCACCGTTACCACACAGGAAGAAGGTCTTGAGTTCAGCTCTACCGTCGCTCTGTGTGGAGTTTGCATGTTCTTCCTGATTTTGCGTGGGTTCTTTCCTAGTACTTCGGCTTCCTGCCACAGTCCAACGACCTGCAGTTAGTGGCAATAGGTAATCGAAGAGTGTAAATTGGCGATAGGTGCGAATGGTTTTCTGCGTCTATGTGTTAGCCCTGTAACAGACTGGTGACCTGTCGAGGGTGCACCCTGCTTCTCGCCCTAAGATAGCTGGGATAGGCTCGAGCTGCCCTGTGACACTGGAAAAGAAACACAGCAGAGAATGGATGGGTGGCTGATCAAACGTAAACATTTCCAGTCACTTTCAGTTCAAGCTGCTTAGCATGATCTCACATTTGCCAATTTCTCTATCTCTTCCCCCTCTGTTGTGTGTGTGTGAGATATTCTCACTTTTGCCATTTCTTCTGTCCCTTTCAACTGATGTGTGTGTGTGTGTGTGTGTGTGTGTGTGTGTGTGTGTGTGTGTGTGTGTGTGTGTGTGTGTGTGTGTGTGTCCCCCACATATTGCATACTCTGCTTTTGTCCTCAAATCAGGTAGGAAGTGTCTGTGTGGTTGAGCTGGTCTGGTCTGTCTAGACTTTCACTAGATAGATCAGGCTGCACCCACCTGTGAAACAGGTGGAGGGTCACCAGGACATGCAGAACTCGCTGACAGACTCCTGGCCACCTCTTACCTCCTTAGTAGAAAGGGGCCACTCCCAGAGGCAGAGGGCTGTGAGGCACCGCCCGCCGGGCCCTCTCCTTTGGGAAAACCCTCAACACTGGGCCGAACCTTGGAGTTCTGTATGTCCATTCAGGCACACTCCATGCTTGATCTGTGGGCAATTCCTCTCAGAAGTGGAGGTCACGGTGGAGGCGTCGGAGGGCGGAAGGCGTTCCCTCAGTGGCTCTCCTCTTCTGAGATTATGTAAAAACAAAAGTCAATGTAGTGTAAGAAGCTTGAAATGAAAGTAACTGAACTTTTTTAAATTTCTGGGAGACGGTTGCTCACACGCGGGCGGCACAGTGGTTAGCACCGTTACCACACAGGAAGAAGGTCTTGAGTTCAGCTCTACCGTCGCTCTGTGTGGAGTTTGCATGTTCTTCCTGTTTTTGCGTGGGTTCTTTCCTTGTAGTCCGGCTTCCTGCCACAGTCCAACGACCTGCAGTTAGTGGCAATAGGTAATCGAAGAGTGTAAATTGGCGATAGGTGCGAATGGTTTTCTGCGTCTATGTGTTAGCCCTGTAACAGACTGGTGACCTGTCGAGGGTGCACCCTGCTTCTCGCCCTAAGATAGCTGGGATAGGCTCGAGCTGCCCTGTGACACTGGAAAAGAAACACAGCAGAGAATGGATGGGTGGCTGATCAAACGTAAACATTTCCAGTCACTTTCAGTTCAAGCTGCTTAGCATGATCTCACATTTGCCAATTTCTCTATCTCTTCCCCCTCTGTTGTGTGTGTGTGTGAGATATTCTCACTTTTGCCATTTCTTCTGTCCCTTTCAACTGATCTGTGTGTGTGTGTGTGTGTGTCCCACATATTGCATACTCTGCTTTTGTCCTCAAATCAGGTAGGATTTGTCTGTGTGGTTGAGCTGGTCTGGTCTGTCTAGACTTTCACTAGATAGATCAGGCTGCACCCACCTGTGAAACAGGTGGAGGGTCACCAGGACATGCAGAACTTGCTGACAGACTCCTGGCCACCTCTTGCCTCCTTAGTAGAAAGGGGCCACTCCCAGAGGCAGAGGGCTGTGAGGCACCGCCCGCCGGGCCCTCTCCTTTGGGAAAACCCTCAACACTGGGCCGAACCTTGGAGTTCTGCATGTCCATTCAGGCACACTCCATGCTTGATCTGTGGGCAATTCCTCTCAGAAGTGGAGGTCACGGTGGAGGCGTTGGAGGGCGGAAGGCGTTCCCTCAGTGGCTCTCCTCTTCTGAGATTATGTAAAAACAAAAGTCAATGTAGTGTAAGCAGCTTGAAAGAAAGTAACTGAACTTTTTTAAATTTCTGGGAGACGGTTGCTCACACGCGGGCGGCACAGTGGTTAGCACCGTTACCACACAGGAAGAAGGTCTTGAGTTCAGCTCTACCGTCGCTCTGTGTGGAGTTTGCATGTTCTTCCTGATTTTGCGTGGGTTCTTTCCTAGTACTTCGGCTTCCTGCCACAGTCCAACGACCTGCAGTTAGTGGCAATAGGTAATCGAAGAGTGTAAATTGGCGATAGGTGCGAATGGTTTTCTGCGTCTATGTGTTAGCCCTGTAACAGACTGGTGACCTGTCGAGGGTGCACCCTGCTTCTCGCCCTAAGATAGCTGGGATAGGCTCGAGCTGCCCTGTGACACTGGAAAAGAAACACAGCAGAGAATGGATGGGTGGCTGATCAAACGTAAACATTTCCAGTCACTTTCAGTTCAAGCTGCTTAGCATGATCTCACATTTGCCAATTTCTCTATCTCTTCCCCCTCTGTTGTGTGTGTGTGAGATATTCTCACTTTTGCCATTTCTTCTGTCCCTTTCAACTGATGTGTGTGTGTGTGTGTGTGTGTGTGTGTGTGTGTGTGTGTGTGTGTGTGTGTGTGTGTGTCCCCCACATATTGCATACTCTGCTTTTGTCCTCAAATCAGGTAGGAAGTGTCTGTGTGGTTGAGCTGGTCTGGTCTGTCTAGACTTTCACTAGATAGATCAGGCTGCACCCACCTGTGAAACAGGTGGAGGGTCACCAGGACATGCAGAACTCGCTGACAGACTCCTGGCCACCTCTTACCTCCTTAGTAGAAAGGGGCCACTCCCAGAGGCAGAGGGCTGTGAGGCACCGCCCGCCGGGCCCTCTCCTTTGGGAAAACCCTCAACACTGGGCCGAACCTTGGAGTTCTGTATGTCCATTCAGGCACACTCCATGCTTGATCTGTGGGCAATTCCTCTCAGAAGTGGAGGTCACGGTGGAGGCGTCGGAGGGCGGAAGGCGTTCCCTCAGTGGCTCTCCTCTTCTGAGATTATGTAAAAACAAAAGTCAATGTAGTGTAAGAAGCTTGAAATGAAAGTAACTGAACTTTTTTAAATTTCTGGGAGACGGTTGCTCACACGCGGGCGGCACAGTGGTTAGCACCGTTACCACACAGGAAGAAGGTCTTGAGTTCAGCTCTACCGTCGCTCTGTGTGGAGTTTGCATGTTCTTCCTGTTTTTGCGTGGGTTCTTTCCTTGTAGTCCGGCTTCCTGCCACAGTCCAACGACCTGCAGTTAGTGGCAATAGGTAATCGAAGAGTGTAAATTGGCGATAGGTGCGAATGGTTTTCTGCGTCTATGTGTTAGCCCTGTAACAGACTGGTGACCTGTCGAGGGTGCACCCTGCTTCTCGCCCTAAGATAGCTGGGATAGGCTCGAGCTGCCCTGTGACACTGGAAAAGAAACACAGCAGAGAATGGATGGGTGGCTGATCAAACGTAAACATTTCCAGTCACTTTCAGTTCAAGCTGCTTAGCATGATCTCACATTTGCCAATTTCTCTATCTCTTCCCCCTCTGTTGTGTGTGTGTGTGAGATATTCTCACTTTTGCCATTTCTTCTGTCCCTTTCAACTGATCTGTGTGTGTGTGTGTGTGTGTCCCACATATTGCATACTCTGCTTTTGTCCTCAAATCAGGTAGGATTTGTCTGTGTGGTTGAGCTGGTCTGGTCTGTCTAGACTTTCACTAGATAGATCAGGCTGCACCCACCTGTGAAACAGGTGGAGGGTCACCAGGACATGCAGAACTTGCTGACAGACTCCTGGCCACCTCTTGCCTCCTTAGTAGAAAGGGGCCACTCCCAGAGGCAGAGGGCTGTGAGGCACCGCCCGCCGGGCCCTCTCCTTTGGGAAAACCCTCAACACTGGGCCGAACCTTGGAGTTCTGCATGTCCATTCAGGCACACTCCATGCTTGATCTGTGGGCAATTCCTCTCAGAAGTGGAGGTCACGGTGGAGGCGTTGGAGGGCGGAAGGCGTTCCCTCAGTGGCTCTCCTCTTCTGAGATTATGTAAAAACAAAAGTCAATGTAGTGTAAGCAGCTTGAAAGAAAGTAACTGAACTTTTTTAAATTTCTGGGAGACGGTTGCTCACACGCGGGCGGCACAGTGGTTAGCACCGTTACCACACAGGAAGAAGGTCTTGAGTTCAGCTCTACCGTCGCTCTGTGTGGAGTTTGCATGTTCTTCCTGCTTTTGCGTGGGTTCTTTCCTTGTACTCCGGCTTCCTGCCACAGTCCAACGACCTGCAGTTAGTGGCAATAGGTAATCGAAGAGTGTAAATTGGCGATAGGTGCGAATGGTTTTCTGCGTCTATGTGTTAGCCCTGTAACAGACTGGTGACCTGTCGAGGGTGCACCCTGCTTCTCGCCCTAAGATAGCTGGGATAGGCTCGAGCTGCCCTGTGACACTGGAAAAGAAACACAGCAGAGAATGGATGGGTGGCTGATCAAACGTAAACATTTCCAGTCACTTTCAGTTCAAGCTGCTTAGCATGATCTCACATTTGCCAATTTCTCTATCTCTTCCCCCTCTGTTGTGTGTGTGTGTGAGATATTCTCACTTTTGCCATTTCTTCTGTCCCTTTCAACTGATCTGTGTGTGTGTGTGTGTGTGTGTGTGTGTGTGTGTGTGTGTGTGTGTGTGTGTGTCCCACATATTGCATACTCTGCTTTTGTCCTCAAATCAGGTAGGATTTGTCTGTGTGGTTGAGCTGGTCTGGTCTGTCTAGACTTTCACTAGATAGATCAGGCTGCACCCACCTGTGAAACAGGTGGAGGGTCACCAGGACATGCAGAACTTGCTGACAGACTCCTGGCCACCTCTTGCCTCCTTAGTAGAAAGGGGCCACTCCCAGAGGCAGAGGGCTGTGAGGCACCGCCCGCCGGGCCCTCTCCTTTGGGAAAACCCTCAACACTGGGCCGAACCTTGGAGTTCTGCATGTCCATTCAGGCACACTCCATGCTTGATCTGTGGGCAATTCCTCTCAGAAGTGGAGGTCACGGTGGAGGCGTTGGAGGGCGGAAGGCGTTCCCTCAGTGGCTCTCCTCTTCTGAGATTATGTAAAAACAAAAGTCAATGTAGTGTAAGCAGCTTGAAAGAAAGTAACTGAACTTTTTTAAATTTCTGGGAGACGGTTGCTCACACGCGGGCGGCACAGTGGTTAGCACCGTTACCACACAGGAAGAAGGTCTTGAGTTCAGCTCTACCGTCGCTCTGTGTGGAGTTTGCATGTTCTTCCTGTGTTTGCGTGGGTTCTTTCCTTGTACTCCGGCTTCCTGCCACAGTCCAACGACCTGCAGTTAGTGGCAATAGGTAATCGAAGAGTGTAAATTGGCGATAGGTGCGAATGGTTTTCTGCGTCTATGTGTTAGCCCTGTAACAGACTGGTGACCTGTCGAGGGTGCACCCTGCTTCTCGCCCTAAGATAGCTGGGATAGGCTCGAGCTGCCCTGTGACACTGGAAAAGAAACACAGCAGAGAATGGATGGGTGGCTGATCAAACGTAAACATTTCCAGTCACTTTCAGTTCAAGCTGCTTAGCATGATCTCACATTTGCCAATTTCTCTATCTCTTCCCCCTCTGTTGTGTGTGTGTGTGAGATATTCTCACTTTTGCCATTTCTTCTGTCCCTTTCAACTGATCTGTGTGTGTGTGTGTGTGTGTGTCCCACATATTGCATACTCTGCTTTTGTCCTCAAATCAGGTAGGATTTGTCTGTGTGGTTGAGCTGGTCTGGTCTGTCTAGACTTTCACTAGATAGATCAGGCTGCACCCACCTGTGAAACAGGTGGAGGGTCACCAGGACATGCAGAACTTGCTGACAGACTCCTGGCCACCTCTTGCCTCCTTAGTAGAAAGGGGCCACTCCCAGAGGCAGAGGGCTGTGAGGCACCGCCCGCCGGGCCCTCTCCTTTGGGAAAACCCTCAACACTGGGCCGAACCTTGGAGTTCTGTATGTCCATTCAGGCACACTCCATGCTTGATCTGTGGGCAATTCCTCTCAGAAGTGGAGGTCACGGTGGAGGCGTTGGAGGGCGGAAGGCGTTCCCTCAGTGGCTCTCCTCTTCTGAGATTATGTAAAAACAAAAGTCAATGTAGTGTAAGCAGCTTGAAAGAAAGTAACTGAACTTTTTTAAATTTCTGGGAGACGGTTGCTCACACGCGGGCGGCACAGTGGTTAGCACCGTTACCACACAGGAAGAAGGTCTTGAGTTCAGCTCTACCGTCGCTCTGTGTGGAGTTTGCATGTTCTTCCTGTGTTTGCGTGGGTTCTTTCCTTGTACTCCGGCTTCCTGCCACAGTCCAACGACCTGCAGTTAGTGGCAATAGGTAATCGAAGAGTGTAAATTGGCGATAGGTGCGAATGGTTTTCTGCGTCTATGTGTTAGCCCTGTAACAGACTGGTGACCTGTCGAGGGTGCACCCTGCTTCTCGCCCTAAGATAGCTGGGATAGGCTCGAGCTGCCCTGTGACACTGGAAAAGAAACACAGCAGAGAATGGATGGGTGGCTGATCTAACGTAAACATTTCCAGTCACTTTCAGTTCAAGCTGCTTAGCATGATCTCACATTTGCCAATTTCTCTATCTCTTCCCCCTCTGTTGTGTGTGTGTGTGAGATATTCTCACTTTTGCCATTTCTTCTGTCCCTTTCAACTGATCTGTGTGTGTGTGTGTGTGTGTGTGTGTGTGTGTGTGTGTGTGTCCCACATATTGCATACTCTGCTTTTGTCCTCAAATCAGGTAGGAAGTGTCTGTGTGGTTGAGCTGGTCTGGTCTGTCTAGACTTTCACTAGATAGATCAGGCTGCACCCACCTGTGAAACAGGTGGAGGGTCACCAGGACATGCAGAACTCGCTGACAGACTCCTGGCCACCTCTTGCCTCCTTAGTAGAAAGGGGCCACTCCCAGAGGCAGAGGGCTGTGAGGCACCGCCCGCCGGGCCCTCTCCTTTGGGAAAACCCTCAACACTGGGCCGAACCTTGGAGTTCTGTATGTCCATTCAGGCACACTCCATGCTTGATCTGTGGGCAATTCCTCTCAGAAGTGGAGGTCACGGTGGAGGCGTTGGAGGGCGGAAGGCGTTCCCTCAGTGGCTCTCCTCTTCTGAGATTATGTAAAAACATAAGTCAATGTAGTGTAAGAAGCTTGAAAGAAAGTAACTGAACTTTTTTAAATTTCTGGGAGACGGTTGCTCACACGCGGGCGGCACAGTGGTTAGCACCGTTACCACACAGGAAGAAGGTCTTGAGTTCAGCTCTACCGTCGCTCTGTGTGGAGTTTGCATGTTCTTCCTGTTTTTGCGTGGGTTCTTTCCTTGTAGTCCGGCTTCCTGCCACAGTCCAACGACCTGCAGTTAGTGGCAATAGGTAATCGAAGAGTGTAAATTGGCGATAGGTGCGAATGGTTTTCTGCGTCTATGTGTTAGCCCTGTAACAGACTGGTGACCTGTCGAGGGTGCACCCTGCTTCTCGCCCTAAGATAGCTGGGATAGGCTCGAGCTGCCCTGTGACACTGGAAAAGAAACACAGCAGAGAATGGATGGGTGGCTGATCTAACGTAAACATTTCCAGTCACTTTCAGTTCAAGCTGCTTAGCATGATCTCACATTTGCCAATTTCTCTATCTCTTCCCCCTCTGTTGTGTGTGTGTGAGATATTCTCACTTTTGCCATTTCTTCTGTCCCTTTCAACTGATCTGTGTGTGTGTGTGTGTGTGTGTGTGTGTGTGTGTGTGTGTGTGTCCCCCACATATTGCATACTCTGCTTTTGTCCTCAAATCAGGTAGGAAGTGTCTGTGTGGTTGAGCTGGTCTGGTCTGTCTAGACTTTCACTAGATAGATCAGGCTGCACCCACCTGTGAAACAGGTGGAGGGTCACCAGGACATGCAGAACTCGCTGACAGACTCCTGGCCACCTCTTACCTCCTTAGTAGAAAGGGGCCACTCCCAGAGGCAGAGGGCTGTGAGGCACCGCCCGCCGGGCCCTCTCCTTTGGGAAAACCCTCAACACTGGGCCGAACCTTGGAGTTCTGCATGTCCATTCAGGCACACTCCATGCTTGATCTGTGGGCAATTCCTCTCAGAAGTGGAGGTCACGGTGGAGGCGTCGGAGGGCGGAAGGCGTTCCCTCAGTGGCTCTCCTCTTCTGAGATTATGTAAAAACAAAAGTCAATGTAGTGTAAGAAGCTTGAAATGAAAGTAACTGAACTTTTTTAAATTTCTGGGAGACGGTTGCTCACACGCGGGCGGCACAGTGGTTAGCACCGTTACCACACAGGAAGAAGGTCTTGAGTTCAGCTCTACCGTCGCTCTGTGTGGAGTTTGCATGTTCTTCCTGTTTTTGCGTGGGTTCTTTCCTTGTAGTCCGGCTTCCTGCCACAGTCCAACGACCTGCAGTTAGTGGCAATAGGTAATCGAAGAGTGTAAATTGGCGATAGGTGCGAATGGTTTTCTGCGTCTATGTGTTAGCCCTGTAACAGACTGGTGACCTGTCGAGGGTGCACCCTGCTTCTCGCCCTAAGATAGCTGGGATAGGCTCGAGCTGCCCTGTGACACTGGAAAAGAAACACAGCAGAGAATGGATGGGTGGCTGATCAAACGTAAACATTTCCAGTCACTTTCAGTTCAAGCTGCTTAGCATGATCTCACATTTGCCAATTTCTCTATCTCTTCCCCCTCTGTTGTGTGTGTGTGTGAGATATTCTCACTTTTGCCATTTCTTCTGTCCCTTTCAACTGATCTGTGTGTGTGTGTGTGTGTGTCCCACATATTGCATACTCTGCTTTTGTCCTCAAATCAGGTAGGATTTGTCTGTGTGGTTGAGCTGGTCTGGTCTGTCTAGACTTTCACTAGATAGATCAGGCTGCACCCACCTGTGAAACAGGTGGAGGGTCACCAGGACATGCAGAACTTGCTGACAGACTCCTGGCCACCTCTTGCCTCCTTAGTAGAAAGGGGCCACTCCCAGAGGCAGAGGGCTGTGAGGCACCGCCCGCCGGGCCCTCTCCTTTGGGAAAACCCTCAACACTGGGCCGAACCTTGGAGTTCTGCATGTCCATTCAGGCACACTCCATGCTTGATCTGTGGGCAATTCCTCTCAGAAGTGGAGGTCACGGTGGAGGCGTTGGAGGGCGGAAGGCGTTCCCTCAGTGGCTCTCCTCTTCTGAGATTATGTAAAAACAAAAGTCAATGTAGTGTAAGCAGCTTGAAAGAAAGTAACTGAACTTTTTTAAATTTCTGGGAGACGGTTGCTCACACGCGGGCGGCACAGTGGTTAGCACCGTTACCACACAGGAAGAAGGTCTTGAGTTCAGCTCTACCGTCGCTCTGTGTGGAGTTTGCATGTTCTTCCTGATTTTGCGTGGGTTCTTTCCTAGTACTTCGGCTTCCTGCCACAGTCCAACGACCTGCAGTTAGTGGCAATAGGTAATCGAAGAGTGTAAATTGGCGATAGGTGCGAATGGTTTTCTGCGTCTATGTGTTAGCCCTGTAACAGACTGGTGACCTGTCGAGGGTGCACCCTGCTTCTCGCCCTAAGATAGCTGGGATAGGCTCGAGCTGCCCTGTGACACTGGAAAAGAAACACAGCAGAGAATGGATGGGTGGCTGATCAAACGTAAACATTTCCAGTCACTTTCAGTTCAAGCTGCTTAGCATGATCTCACATTTGCCAATTTCTCTATCTCTTCCCCCTCTGTTGTGTGTGTGTGAGATATTCTCACTTTTGCCATTTCTTCTGTCCCTTTCAACTGATGTGTGTGTGTGTGTGTGTGTGTGTGTGTGTGTGTGTGTGTGTGTGTGTGTGTGTGTGTCCCCCACATATTGCATACTCTGCTTTTGTCCTCAAATCAGGTAGGAAGTGTCTGTGTGGTTGAGCTGGTCTGGTCTGTCTAGACTTTCACTAGATAGATCAGGCTGCACCCACCTGTGAAACAGGTGGAGGGTCACCAGGACATGCAGAACTCGCTGACAGACTCCTGGCCACCTCTTACCTCCTTAGTAGAAAGGGGCCACTCCCAGAGGCAGAGGGCTGTGAGGCACCGCCCGCCGGGCCCTCTCCTTTGGGAAAACCCTCAACACTGGGCCGAACCTTGGAGTTCTGTATGTCCATTCAGGCACACTCCATGCTTGATCTGTGGGCAATTCCTCTCAGAAGTGGAGGTCACGGTGGAGGCGTCGGAGGGCGGAAGGCGTTCCCTCAGTGGCTCTCCTCTTCTGAGATTATGTAAAAACAAAAGTCAATGTAGTGTAAGAAGCTTGAAATGAAAGTAACTGAACTTTTTTAAATTTCTGGGAGACGGTTGCTCACACGCGGGCGGCACAGTGGTTAGCACCGTTACCACACAGGAAGAAGGTCTTGAGTTCAGCTCTACCGTCGCTCTGTGTGGAGTTTGCATGTTCTTCCTGTTTTTGCGTGGGTTCTTTCCTTGTAGTCCGGCTTCCTGCCACAGTCCAACGACCTGCAGTTAGTGGCAATAGGTAATCGAAGAGTGTAAATTGGCGATAGGTGCGAATGGTTTTCTGCGTCTATGTGTTAGCCCTGTAACAGACTGGTGACCTGTCGAGGGTGCACCCTGCTTCTCGCCCTAAGATAGCTGGGATAGGCTCGAGCTGCCCTGTGACACTGGAAAAGAAACACAGCAGAGAATGGATGGGTGGCTGATCAAACGTAAACATTTCCAGTCACTTTCAGTTCAAGCTGCTTAGCATGATCTCACATTTGCCAATTTCTCTATCTCTTCCCCCTCTGTTGTGTGTGTGTGTGAGATATTCTCACTTTTGCCATTTCTTCTGTCCCTTTCAACTGATGTGTGTGTGTGTGTGTGTGTGTCCCACATATTGCATACTCTGCTTTTGTCCTCAAATCAGGTAGGATTTGTCTGTGTGGTTGAGCTGGTCTGGTCTGTCTAGACTTTCACTAGATAGATCAGGCTGCACCCACCTGTGAAACAGGTGGAGGGTCACCAGGACATGCAGAACTTGCTGACAGACTCCTGGCCACCTCTTGCCTCCTTAGTAGAAAGGGGCCACTCCCAGAGGCAGAGGGCTGTGAGGCACCGCCCGCCGGGCCCTCTCCTTTGGGAAAACCCTCAACACTGGGCCGAACCTTGGAGTTCTGCATGTCCATTCAGGCACACTCCATGCTTGATCTGTGGGCAATTCCTCTCAGAAGTGGAGGTCACGGTGGAGGCGTTGGAGGGCGGAAGGCGTTCCCTCAGTGGCTCTCCTCTTCTGAGATTATGTAAAAACAAAAGTCAATGTAGTGTAAGCAGCTTGAAAGAAAGTAACTGAACTTTTTTAAATTTCTGGGAGACGGTTGCTCACACGCGGGCGGCACAGTGGTTAGCACCGTTACCACACAGGAAGAAGGTCTTGAGTTCAGCTCTACCGTCGCTCTGTGTGGAGTTTGCATGTTCTTCCTGATTTTGCGTGGGTTCTTTCCTAGTACTTCGGCTTCCTGCCACAGTCCAACGACCTGCAGTTAGTGGCAATAGGTAATCGAAGAGTGTAAATTGGCGATAGGTGCGAATGGTTTTCTGCGTCTATGTGTTAGCCCTGTAACAGACTGGTGACCTGTCGAGGGTGCACCCTGCTTCTCGCCCTAAGATAGCTGGGATAGGCTCGAGCTGCCCTGTGACACTGGAAAAGAAACACAGCAGAGAATGGATGGGTGGCTGATCAAACGTAAACATTTCCAGTCACTTTCAGTTCAAGCTGCTTAGCATGATCTCACATTTGCCAATTTCTCTATCTCTTCCCCCTCTGTTGTGTGTGTGTGAGATATTCTCACTTTTGCCATTTCTTCTGTCCCTTTCAACTGATGTGTGTGTGTGTGTGTGTGTGTGTGTGTGTGTGTGTGTGTGTGTGTGTGTGTGTGTGTGTGTCCCCCACATATTGCATACTCTGCTTTTGTCCTCAAATCAGGTAGGAAGTGTCTGTGTGGTTGAGCTGGTCTGGTCTGTCTAGACTTTCACTAGATAGATCAGGCTGCACCCACCTGTGAAACAGGTGGAGGGTCACCAGGACATGCAGAACTCGCTGACAGACTCCTGGCCACCTCTTACCTCCTTAGTAGAAAGGGGCCACTCCCAGAGGCAGAGGGCTGTGAGGCACCGCCCGCCGGGCCCTCTCCTTTGGGAAAACCCTCAACACTGGGCCGAACCTTGGAGTTCTGTATGTCCATTCAGGCACACTCCATGCTTGATCTGTGGGCAATTCCTCTCAGAAGTGGAGGTCACGGTGGAGGCGTCGGAGGGCGGAAGGCGTTCCCTCAGTGGCTCTCCTCTTCTGAGATTATGTAAAAACAAAAGTCAATGTAGTGTAAGAAGCTTGAAATGAAAGTAACTGAACTTTTTTAAATTTCTGGGAGACGGTTGCTCACACGCGGGCGGCACAGTGGTTAGCACCGTTACCACACAGGAAGAAGGTCTTGAGTTCAGCTCTACCGTCGCTCTGTGTGGAGTTTGCATGTTCTTCCTGTTTTTGCGTGGGTTCTTTCCTTGTAGTCCGGCTTCCTGCCACAGTCCAACGACCTGCAGTTAGTGGCAATAGGTAATCGAAGAGTGTAAATTGGCGATAGGTGCGAATGGTTTTCTGCGTCTATGTGTTAGCCCTGTAACAGACTGGTGACCTGTCGAGGGTGCACCCTGCTTCTCGCCCTAAGATAGCTGGGATAGGCTCGAGCTGCCCTGTGACACTGGAAAAGAAACACAGCAGAGAATGGATGGGTGGCTGATCAAACGTAAACATTTCCAGTCACTTTCAGTTCAAGCTGCTTAGCATGATCTCACATTTGCCAATTTCTCTATCTCTTCCCCCTCTGTTGTGTGTGTGTGTGAGATATTCTCACTTTTGCCATTTCTTCTGTCCCTTTCAACTGATCTGTGTGTGTGTGTGTGTGTGTCCCACATATTGCATACTCTGCTTTTGTCCTCAAATCAGGTAGGATTTGTCTGTGTGGTTGAGCTGGTCTGGTCTGTCTAGACTTTCACTAGATAGATCAGGCTGCACCCACCTGTGAAACAGGTGGAGGGTCACCAGGACATGCAGAACTTGCTGACAGACTCCTGGCCACCTCTTGCCTCCTTAGTAGAAAGGGGCCACTCCCAGAGGCAGAGGGCTGTGAGGCACCGCCCGCCGGGCCCTCTCCTTTGGGAAAACCCTCAACACTGGGCCGAACCTTGGAGTTCTGCATGTCCATTCAGGCACACTCCATGCTTGATCTGTGGGCAATTCCTCTCAGAAGTGGAGGTCACGGTGGAGGCGTTGGAGGGCGGAAGGCGTTCCCTCAGTGGCTCTCCTCTTCTGAGATTATGTAAAAACAAAAGTCAATGTAGTGTAAGCAGCTTGAAAGAAAGTAACTGAACTTTTTTAAATTTCTGGGAGACGGTTGCTCACACGCGGGCGGCACAGTGGTTAGCACCGTTACCACACAGGAAGAAGGTCTTGAGTTCAGCTCTACCGTCGCTCTGTGTGGAGTTTGCATGTTCTTCCTGCTTTTGCGTGGGTTCTTTCCTTGTACTCCGGCTTCCTGCCACAGTCCAACGACCTGCAGTTAGTGGCAATAGGTAATCGAAGAGTGTAAATTGGCGATAGGTGCGAATGGTTTTCTGCGTCTATGTGTTAGCCCTGTAACAGACTGGTGACCTGTCGAGGGTGCACCCTGCTTCTCGCCCTAAGATAGCTGGGATAGGCTCGAGCTGCCCTGTGACACTGGAAAAGAAACACAGCAGAGAATGGATGGGTGGCTGATCAAACGTAAACATTTCCAGTCACTTTCAGTTCAAGCTGCTTAGCATGATCTCACATTTGCCAATTTCTCTATCTCTTCCCCCTCTGTTGTGTGTGTGTGTGAGATATTCTCACTTTTGCCATTTCTTCTGTCCCTTTCAACTGATCTGTGTGTGTGTGTGTGTGTGTGTGTGTGTGTGTGTGTGTGTGTGTGTGTGTGTGTGTCCCACATATTGCATACTCTGCTTTTGTCCTCAAATCAGGTAGGATTTGTCTGTGTGGTTGAGCTGGTCTGGTCTGTCTAGACTTTCACTAGATAGATCAGGCTGCACCCACCTGTGAAACAGGTGGAGGGTCACCAGGACATGCAGAACTTGCTGACAGACTCCTGGCCACCTCTTGCCTCCTTAGTAGAAAGGGGCCACTCCCAGAGGCAGAGGGCTGTGAGGCACCGCCCGCCGGGCCCTCTCCTTTGGGAAAACCCTCAACACTGGGCCGAACCTTGGAGTTCTGTATGTCCATTCAGGCACACTCCATGCTTGATCTGTGGGCAATTCCTCTCAGAAGTGGAGGTCACGGTGGAGGCGTTGGAGGGCGGAAGGCGTTCCCTCAGTGGCTCTCCTCTTCTGAGATTATGTAAAAACATAAGTCAATGTAGTGTAAGAAGCTTGAAATGAAAGTAACTGAACTTTTTTAAATTTCTGGGAGACGGTTGCTCACACGCGGGCGGCACAGTGGTTAGCACCGTTACCACACAGGAAGAAGGTCTTGAGTTCAGCTCTACCGTCGCTCTGTGTGGAGTTTGCATGTTCTTCCTGTTTTTGCGTGGGTTCTTTCCTTGTACTCCGGCTTCCTGCCACAGTCCAACGACCTGCAGTTAGTGGCAATAGGTAATCGAAGAGTGTAAATTGGCGATAGGTGCGAATGGTTTTCTGCGTCTATGTGTTAGCCCTGTAACAGACTGGTGACCTGTCGAGGGTGCACCCTGCTTCTCGCCCTAAGATAGCTGGCATAGGCTCGAGCTGCCCTGTGACACTGGAAAAGAAACACAGCAGAGAATGGATGGGTGGCTGATCAAACGTAAACATTTCCAGTCACTTTCAGTTCAAGCTGCTTAGCATGATCTCACATTTGCCAATTTCTCTATCTCTTCCCCCTCTGTTGTGTGTGTGTGAGATATTCTCACTTTTGCCATTTCTTCTGTCCCTTTCAACTGATCTGTGTGTGTGTGTGTGTGTGTGTGTGTGTGTGTGTGTGTGTGTGTGTGTGTGTGTGTGTGTCCCACATATTGCATACTCTGCTTTTGTCCTCAAATCAGGTAGGATTTGTCTGTGTGGTTGAGCTGGTCTGGTCTGTCTAGACTTTCACTAGATAGATCAGGCTGCACCCACCTGTGAAACAGGTGGAGGGTCACCAGGACATGCAGAACTTGCTGACAGACTCCTGGCCACCTCTTGCCTCCTTAGTAGAAAGGGGCCACTCCCAGAGGCAGAGGGCTGTGAGGCACCGCCCGCCGGGCCCTCTCCTTTGGGAAAACCCTCAACACTGGGCCGAACCTTGGAGTTCTGTATGTCCATTCAGGCACACTCCATGCTTGATCTGTGGGCAATTCCTCTCAGAAGTGGAGGTCACGGTGGAGGCGTTGGAGGGCGGAAGGCGTTCCCTCAGTGGCTCTCCTCTTCTGAGATTATGTAAAAACATAAGTCAATGTAGTGTAAGAAGCTTGAAAGAAAGTAACTGAACTTTTTTAAATTTCTGGGAGACGGTTGCTCACACGCGGGCGGCACAGTGGTTAGCACCGTTACCACACAGGAAGAAGGTCTTGAGTTCAGCTCTACCGTCGCTCTGTGTGGAGTTTGCATGTTCTTCCTGTGTTTGCGTGGGTTCTTTCCTTGTACTCCGGCTTCCTGCCACAGTCCAACGACCTGCAGTTAGTGGCAATAGGTAATCGAAGAGTGTAAATTGGCGATAGGTGCGAATGGTTTTCTGCGTCTATGTGTTAGCCCTGTAACAGACTGGTGACCTGTCGAGGGTGCACCCTGCTTCTCGCCCTAAGATAGCTGGGATAGGCTCGAGCTGCCCTGTGACACTGGAAAAGAAACACAGCAGAGAATGGATGGGTGGCTGATCTAACGTAAACATTTCCAGTCACTTTCAGTTCAAGCTGCTTAGCATGATCTCACATTTGCCAATTTCTCTATCTCTTCCCCCTCTGTTGTGTGTGTGTGAGATATTCTCACTTTTGCCATTTCTTCTGTCCCTTTCAACTGATCTGTGTGTGTGTGTGTGTGTGTCCCACATATTGCATACTCTGCTTTTGTCCTCAAATCAGGTAGGATTTGTCTGTGTGGTTGAGCTGGTCTGGTCTGTCTAGACTTTCACTAGATAGATCAGGCTGCACCCACCTGTGAAACAGGTGGAGGGTCACCAGGACATGCAGAACTTGCTGACAGACTCCTGGCCACCTCTTGCCTCCTTAGTAGAAAGGGGCCACTCCCAGAGGCAGAGGGCTGTGAGGCACCGCCCGCCGGGCCCTCTCCTTTGGGAAAACCCTCAACACTGGGCCGAACCTTGGAGTTCTGCATGTCCATTCAGGCACACTCCATGCTTGATCTGTGGGCAATTCCTCTCAGAAGTGGAGGTCACGGTGGAGGCGTTGGAGGGCGGAAGGCGTTCCCTCAGTGGCTCTCCTCTTCTGAGATTATGTAAAAACAAAAGTCAATGTAGTGTAAGCAGCTTGAAAGAAAGTAACTGAACTTTTTTAAATTTCTGGGAGACGGTTGCTCACACGCGGGCGGCACAGTGGTTAGCACCGTTACCACACAGGAAGAAGGTCTTGAGTTCAGCTCTACCGTCGCTCTGTGTGGAGTTTGCATGTTCTTCCTGTTTTTGCGTGGGTTCTTTCCTTGTACTCCGGCTTCCTGCCACAGTCCAACGACCTGCAGTTAGTGGCAATAGGTAATCGAAGAGTGTAAATTGGCGATAGGTGCGAATGGTTTTCTGCGTCTATGTGTTAGCCCTGTAACAGACTGGTGACCTGTCGAGGGTGCACCCTGCTTCTCGCCCTAAGATAGCTGGGATAGGCTCGAGCTGCCCTGTGACACTGGAAAAGAAACACAGCAGAGAATGGATGGGTGGCTGATCAAACGTAAACATTTCCAGTCACTTTCAGTTCAAGCTGCTTAGCATGATCTCACATTTGCCAATTTCTCTATCTCTTCCCCCTCTGTTGTGTGTGTGTGTGAGATATTCTCACTTTTGCCATTTCTTCTGTCCCTTTCAACTGATCTGTGTGTGTGTGTGTGTGTGTGTGTGTGTGTGTGTGTGTGTGTGTCCCACATATTGCATACTCTGCTTTTGTCCTCAAATCAGGTAGGATTTGTCTGTGTGGTTGAGCTGGTCTGGTCTGTCTAGACTTTCACTAGATAGATCAGGCTGCACCCACCTGTGAAACAGGTGGAGGGTCACCAGGACATGCAGAACTCGCTGACAGACTCCTGGCCACCTCTTACCTCCTTAGTAGAAAGGGGCCACTCCCAGAGGCAGAGGGCTGTGAGGCACCGCCCGCCGGGCCCTCTCCTTTGGGAAAACCCTCAACACTGGGCCGAACCTTGGAGTTCTGTATGTCCATTCAGGCACACTCCATGCTTGATCTGTGGGCAATTCCTCTCAGAAGTGGAGGTCACGGTGGAGGCGTCGGAGGGCGGAAGGCGTTCCCTCAGTGGCTCTCCTCTTCTGAGATTGTGTAAAAACAAAAGTTAATGTAGTGTAAGCAGCTTGAAAGAAAGTAACTGAACTTTTTTAAATTTCTGGGAGACGGTTGCTCACACGCGGGCGGCACAGTGGTTAGCACCGTTACCACACAGGAAGAAGGTCTTGAGTTCAGCTCTACCGTCGCTCTGTGTGGAGTTTGCATGTTCTTCCTGTTTTTGCGTGGGTTCTTTCCTTGTAGTCCGGCTTCCTGCCACAGTCCAACGACCTGCAGTTAGTGGCAATAGGTAATCGAAGAGTGTAAATTGGCGATAGGTGCGAATGGTTTTCTGCGTCTATGTGTTAGCCCTGTAACAGACTGGTGACCTGTCGAGGGTGCACCCTGCTTCTCGCCCTAAGATAGCTGGGATAGGCTCGAGCTGCCCTGTGACACTGGAAAAGAAACACAGCAGAGAATGGATGGGTGGCTGATCAAACGTAAACATTTCCAGTCACTTTCAGTTCAAGCTGCTTAGCATGATCTCACATTTGCCAATTTCTCTATCTCTTCCCCCTCTGTTGTGTGTGTGTGAGATATTCTCACTTTTGCCATTTCTTCTGTCCCTTTCAACTGATCTGTGTGTGTGTGTGTGTGTGTGTGTGTGTGTGTTTGTCCCACATATTGCATACTCTGCTTTTGTCCTCAAATCAGGTAGGAAGTGTCTGTGTGGTTGAGCTGGTCTGGTCTGTCTAGACTTTCACTAGATAGATCAGGCTGCACCCACCTGTGAAACAGGTGGAGGGTCACCAGGACATGCAGAACTCGCTGACAGACTCCTGGCCACCTCTTACCTCCTTAGTAGAAAGGGGCCACTCCCAGAGGCAGAGGGCTGTGAGGCACCGCCCGCCGGGCCCTCTCCTTTGGGAAAACCCTCAACACTGGGCCGAACCTTGGAGTTCTGTATGTCCATTCAGGCACACTCCATGCTTGATCTGTGGGCAATTCCTCTCAGAAGTGGAGGTCACGGTGGAGGCGTCGGAGGGCGGAAGGCGTTCCCTCAGTGGCTCTCCTCTTCTGAGATTATGTAAAAACAAAAGTCAATGTAGTGTAAGAAGCTTGAAATGAAAGTAACTGAACTTTTTTAAATTTCTGGGAGACGGTTGCTCACACGCGGGCGGCACAGTGGTTAGCACCGTTACCACACAGGAAGAAGGTCTTGAGTTCAGCTCTACCGTCGCTCTGTGTGGAGTTTGCATGTTCTTCCTGTTTTTGCGTGGGTTCTTTCCTTGTAGTCCGGCTTCCTGCCACAGTCCAACGACCTGCAGTTAGTGGCAATAGGTAATCGAAGAGTGTAAATTGGCGATAGGTGCGAATGGTTTTCTGCGTCTATGTGTTAGCCCTGTAACAGACTGGTGACCTGTCGAGGGTGCACCCTGCTTCTCGCCCTAAGATAGCTGGGATAGGCTCGAGCTGCCCTGTGACACTGGAAAAGAAACACAGCAGAGAATGGATGGGTGGCTGATCAAACGTAAACATTTCCAGTCACTTTCAGTTCAAGCTGCTTAGCATGATCTCACATTTGCCAATTTCTCTATCTCTTCCCCCTCTGTTGTGTGTGTGTGAGATATTCTCACTTTTGCCATTTCTTCTGTCCCTTTCAACTGATCTGTGTGTGTGTGTGTGTGTGTGTGTGTGTGTGTGTGTGTGTGTGTGTCCCCCACATATTGCATACTCTGCTTTTGTCCTCAAATCAGGTAGGATTTGTCTGTGTGGTTGAGCTGGTCTGGTCTGTCTAGACTTTCACTAGATAGATCAGGCTGCACCCACCTGTGAAACAGGTGGAGGGTCACCAGGACATGCAGAACTTGCTGACAGACTCCTGGCCACCTCTTGCCTCCTTAGTAGAAAGGGGCCACTCCCAGAGGCAGAGGGCTGTGAGGCACCGCCCGCCGGGCCCTCTCCTTTGGGAAAACCCTCAACACTGGGCCGAACCTTGGAGTTCTGCATGTCCATTCAGGCACACTCCATGCTTGATCTGTGGGCAATTCCTCTCAGAAGTGGAGGTCACGGTGGAGGCGTTGGAGGGCGGAAGGCGTTCCCTCAGTGGCTCTCCTCTTCTGAGATTATGTAAAAACAAAAGTCAATGTAGTGTAAGCAGCTTGAAAGAAAGTAACTGAACTTTTTTAAATTTCTGGGAGACGGTTGCTCACACGCGGGCGGCACAGTGGTTAGCACCGTTACCACACAGGAAGAAGGTCTTGAGTTCAGCTCTACCGTCGCTCTGTGTGGAGTTTGCATGTTCTTCCTGTGTTTGCGTGGGTTCTTTCCTTGTACTCCGGCTTCCTGCCACAGTCCAACGACCTGCAGTTAGTGGCAATAGGTAATCGAAGAGTGTAAATTGGCGATAGGTGCGAATGGTTTTCTGCGTCTATGTGTTAGCCCTGTAACAGACTGGTGACCTGTCGAGGGTGCACCCTGCTTCTCGCCCTAAGATAGCTGGGATAGGCTCGAGCTGCCCTGTGACACTGGAAAAGAAACACAGCAGAGAATGGATGGGTGGCTGATCAAACGTAAACATTTCCAGTCACTTTCAGTTCAAGCTGCTTAGCATGATCTCACATTTGCCAATTTCTCTATCTCTTCCCCCTCTGTTGTGTGTGTGTGTGAGATATTCTCACTTTTGCCATTTCTTCTGTCCCTTTCAACTGATCTGTGTGTGTGTGTGTGTGTGTGTGTGTGTGTGTGTGTGTCCCACATATTGCATACTCTGCTTTTGTCCTCAAATCAGGTAGGAAGTGTCTGTGTGGTTGAGCTGGTCTGGTCTGTCTAGACTTTCACTAGATAGATCAGGCTGCACCCACCTGTGAAACAGGTGGAGGGTCACCAGGACATGCAGAACTCGCTGACAGACTCCTGGCCACCTCTTACCTCCTTAGTAGAAAGGGGCCACTCCCAGAGGCAGAGGGCTGTGAGGCACCGCCCGCCGGGCCCTCTCCTTTGGGAAAACCCTCAACACTGGGCCGAACCTTGGAGTTCTGTATGTCCATTCAGGCACACTCCATGCTTGATCTGTGGGCAATTCCTCTCAGAAGTGGAGGTCACGGTGGAGGCGTCGGAGGGCGGAAGGCGTTCCCTCAGTGGCTCTCCTCTTCTGAGATTGTGTAAAAACAAAAGTTAATGTAGTGTAAGCAGCTTGAAAGAAAGTAACTGAACTTTTTTAAATTTCTGGGAGACGGTTGCTCACACGCGGGCGGCACAGTGGTTAGCACCGTTACCACACAGGAAGAAGGTCTTGAGTTCAGCTCTACCGTCGCTCTGTGTGGAGTTTGCATGTTCTTCCTGTTTTTGCGTGGGTTCTTTCCTTGTAGTCCGGCTTCCTGCCACAGTCCAACGACCTGCAGTTAGTGGCAATAGGTAATCGAAGAGTGTAAATTGGCGATAGGTGCGAATGGTTTTCTGCGTCTATGTGTTAGCCCTGTAACAGACTGGTGACCTGTCGAGGGTGCACCCTGCTTCTCGCCCTAAGATAGCTGGGATAGGCTCGAGCTGCCCTGTGACACTGGAAAAGAAACACAGCAGAGAATGGATGGGTGGCTGATCAAACGTAAACATTTCCAGTCACTTTCAGTTCAAGCTGCTTAGCATGATCTCACATTTGCCAATTTCTCTATCTCTTCCCCCTCTGTTGTGTGTGTGTGAGATATTCTCACTTTTGCCATTTCTTCTGTCCCTTTCAACTGATGTGTGTGTGTGTGTGTGTGTGTGTGTGTCCCCCACATATTGCATACTCTGCTTTTGTCCTCAAATCAGGTAGGATTTGTCTGTGTGGTTGAGCTGGTCTGGTCTGTCTAGACTTTCACTAGATAGATCAGGCTGCACCCACCTGTGAAACAGGTGGAGGGTCACCAGGACATGCAGAACTTGCTGACAGACTCCTGGCCACCTCTTGCCTCCTTAGTAGAAAGGGGCCACTCCCAGAGGCAGAGGGCTGTGAGGCACCGCCCGCCGGGCCCTCTCCTTTGGGAAAACCCTCAACACTGGGCCGAACCTTGGAGTTCTGTATGTCCATTCAGGCACACTCCATGCTTGATCTGTGGGCAATTCCTCTCAGAAGTGGAGGTCACGGTGGAGGCGTCGGAGGGCGGAAGGCGTTCCCTCAGTGGCTCTCCTCTTCTGAGATTGTGTAAAAACAAAAGTTAATGTAGTGTAAGCAGCTTGAAAGAAAGTAACTGAACTTTTTTAAATTTCTGGGAGACGGTTGCTCACACGCGGGCGGCACAGTGGTTAGCACCGTTACCGCACAGGAAGAAGGTCTTGAGTTCAGCTCTACCGTCGCTCTGTGTGGAGTTTGCATGTTCTTCCTGTGTTTGCGTGGGTTCTTTCCTTGTAGTCCGGCTTCCTGCCACAGTCCAACGACCTGCAGTTAGTGGCAATAGGTAATCGAAGAGTGTAAATTGGCGATAGGTGCGAATGGTTTTCTGCTTCTATGTGTTAGCCCTGTAACAGACTGGTGACCTGTCGAGGGTGCACCCTGCTTCTCGCCCTAAGATAGCTGGGATAGGCTCGAGCTGCCCTGTGACACTGGAAAAGAAACACAGCAGAGAATGGATGGGTGGCTGATCAAACGTAAACATTTCCAGTCACTTTCAGTTCAAGCTGCTTAGCATGATCTCACATTTGCCAATTTCTCTATCTCTTCCCCCTCTGTTGTGTGTGTGTGAGATATTCTCACTTTTGCCATTTCTTCTGTCCCTTTCAACTGATCTGTGTGTGTGTGTGTGTGTGTGTGTGTGTGTGTGTGTGTGTGTGTGTGTGTGTGTGTGTGTTTGTCCCACATATTGCATACTCTGCTTTTGTCCTCAAATCAGGTAGGAAGTGTCTGTGTGGTTGAGCTGGTCTGGTCTGTCTAGACTTTCACTAGATAGATCAGGCTGCACCCACCTGTGAAACAGGTGGAGGGTCACCAGGACATGCAGAACTCGCTGACAGACTCCTGGCCACCTCTTACCTCCTTAGTAGAAAGGGGCCACTCCCAGAGGCAGAGGGCTGTGAGGCACCGCCCGCCGGGCCCTCTCCTTTGGGAAAACCCTCAACACTGGGCCGAACCTTGGAGTTCTGTATGTCCATTCAGGCACACTCCATGCTTGATCTGTGGGCAATTCCTCTCAGAAGTGGAGGTCACGGTGGAGGCGTCGGAGGGCGGAAGGCGTTCCCTCAGTGGCTCTCCTCTTCTGAGATTATGTAAAAACAAAAGTCAATGTAGTGTAAGAAGCTTGAAATGAAAGTAACTGAACTTTTTTAAATTTCTGGGAGACGGTTGCTCACACGCGGGCGGCACAGTGGTTAGCACCGTTACCACACAGGAAGAAGGTCTTGAGTTCAGCTCTACCGTCGCTCTGTGTGGAGTTTGCATGTTCTTCCTGTTTTTGCGTGGGTTCTTTCCTTGTAGTCCGGCTTCCTGCCACAGTCCAACGACCTGCAGTTAGTGGCAATAGGTAATCGAAGAGTGTAAATTGGCGATAGGTGCGAATGGTTTTCTGCGTCTATGTGTTAGCCCTGTAACAGACTGGTGACCTGTCGAGGGTGCACCCTGCTTCTCGCCCTAAGATAGCTGGGATAGGCTCGAGCTGCCCTGTGACACTGGAAAAGAAACACAGCAGAGAATGGATGGGTGGCTGATCAAACGTAAACATTTCCAGTCACTTTCAGTTCAAGCTGCTTAGCATGATCTCACATTTGCCAATTTCTCTATCTCTTCCCCCTCTGTTGTGTGTGTGTGAGATATTCTCACTTTTGCCATTTCTTCTGTCCCTTTCAACTGATGTGTGTGTGTGTGTGTGTGTGTGTGTGTGTCCCCCACATATTGCATACTCTGCTTTTGTCCTCAAATCAGGTAGGATTTGTCTGTGTGGTTGAGCTGGTCTGGTCTGTCTAGACTTTCACTAGATAGATCAGGCTGCACCCACCTGTGAAACAGGTGGAGGGTCACCAGGACATGCAGAACTTGCTGACAGACTCCTGGCCACCTCTTGCCTCCTTAGTAGAAAGGGGCCACTCCCAGAGGCAGAGGGCTGTGAGGCACCGCCCGCCGGGCCCTCTCCTTTGGGAAAACCCTCAACACTGGGCCGAACCTTGGAGTTCTGTATGTCCATTCAGGCACACTCCATGCTTGATCTGTGGGCAATTCCTCTCAGAAGTGGAGGTCACGGTGGAGGCGTCGGAGGGCGGAAGGCGTTCCCTCAGTGGCTCTCCTCTTCTGAGATTGTGTAAAAACAAAAGTTAATGTAGTGTAAGCAGCTTGAAAGAAAGTAACTGAACTTTTTTAAATTTCTGGGAGACGGTTGCTCACACGCGGGCGGCACAGTGGTTAGCACCGTTACCGCACAGGAAGAAGGTCTTGAGTTCAGCTCTACCGTCGCTCTGTGTGGAGTTTGCATGTTCTTCCTGTGTTTGCGTGGGTTCTTTCCTTGTAGTCCGGCTTCCTGCCACAGTCCAACGACCTGCAGTTAGTGGCAATAGGTAATCGAAGAGTGTAAATTGGCGATAGGTGCGAATGGTTTTCTGCTTCTATGTGTTAGCCCTGTAACAGACTGGTGACCTGTCGAGGGTGTACCCTGCTTCTCGCCCTAAGATAGCTGGGATAGGCTCGAGCTGCCCTGTGACACTGGAAAAGAAACACAGCAGAGAATGGATGGGTGGCTGATCAAACGTAAACATTTCCAGTCACTTTCAGTTCAAGCTGCTTAGCATGATCTCACATTTGCCAATTTCTCTATCTCTTCCCCCTCTGTTGTGTGTGTGTGAGATATTCTCACTTTTGCCATTTCTTCTGTCCCTTTCAACTGATTTGTGAGTGTGTGTGAGTGTGTGTGTGTGTGTGTGTGTGTGTGTGTGTGTGTGTGTTTGTCCCACATATTGCATACTCTGCTTTTGTCCTCAAATCAGGTAGGAAGTGTCTGTGTGGTTGAGCTGGTCTGGTCTGTCTAGACTTTCACTAGATAGATCAGGCTGCACCCACCTGTGAAACAGGTGGAGGGTCACCAGGACATGCAGAACTCGCTGACAGACTCCTGGCCACCTCTTACCTCCTTAGTAGAAAGGGGCCACTCCCAGAGGCAGAGGGCTGTGAGGCACCGCCCGCCGGGCCCTCTCCTTTGGGAAAACCCTCAACACTGGGCCGAACCTTGGAGTTCTGCATGTCCATTCAGGCACACTCCATGCTTGATCTGTGGGCAATTCCTCTCAGAAGTGGAGGTCACGGTGGAGGCGTCGGAGGGCGGAAGGCGTTCCCTCAGTGGCTCTCCTCTTCTGAGATTGTGTAAAAACAAAAGTCAATGTAGTGTAAGCAGCTTGAAAAGAAAGTAATTGAACTTGTTGAGATGGTTGATCAAACTGAAATATTACTGTCATGGTCCAGTTACGCTACATGTATATGTATTTGTTTTTGTTTCTCTCACTTTCTTTCTTGCTTCCCTGCTCACAACGCGATGCCTGGGTGGACCTAATCATGGGCTCCCGGTTGCTGTCCTCACACCTGCAAGCAATTTCTCACCTGAGGTTCATCATCCTGTTTACCAGCCACTTCTGAAGGCAGTTGCTTGGAGCCCTTTGTCGCTGGACTACTGTGTAACATTCGTTAGTGCAATTCTAGCTTTGGAAATATTTTGATTTCTCTTTGTGCTTTGCTTGGAATTTAACATTTTGTCCTTGTATATAGATTTTCCGTGCCCCGCCTTGAGACCCTGTTCGTGAGTGTGGCAGTTGCAGTGAGCCTGTGGAGCCCCCCACCCTCCATGGACCTCTGGATTCGCTGGACCCCTTCTCCCCACTTGTATATAGTGCACTCTGTGTCATGTAAATAAAAAAAAATGTTTATTGTGATTCGTAGTCTGCGCTTGAGTCCTGCTCAGCCTTGACAATTTTTAGTCACTTTCGGTTCAAGCTGCTTAGATTCCCAAGATCTCACATTTGCCATTTGTGTGTTTGTTTGTCCCACATATTGCATACTCTGCTTTTGTCCTAAAATCGGGTAGGAAGTGTCTGTGTGGTTGAGCTGGTCTGGTCTGTCTAGACTTTCACTAGATAGATCAGGCTGCACCCACCTGTGAAACGGGTGGAGGGTCACCAGGACATGCAGAACTCTTGCCTCCTTAGTAGAAAGGGCCACTGCCAGAGGCGGAGGGCAGTGAGGCATCCAACCCCCATCTCATCAATAGGGGGGTATGATCTGAAATAACAATAGATTGATAATTGCAAGTTTCAATAAGTGGAAGAGGACATTTATCAGTGACAAATGAATTTATCCAATAGAACATTTTGTGGACAGGAATATAGTCGGAGCATGTCCTGGATGAGTATCCTTATTAGAGCTTCTTTCTAGGTTAGAGAGCACACAGCTTGTACCTCCGGCTAAAATGAGATTGTGTGTTGTCATATCCAGAATTCACGAGAATTAATAGACAATTAAGGTTTCATCATCCCATTTGGGGGCGTAAATGTTGGCTTAAATCAGTTCATAAAGTTGTCCATAAAGTCCATAATGTTGGCCAACCACAGTAATACGGACCCATAATAAGGACCCATAGGATCAGATAAAATGGTTGATACAGGAAATGGGACGTTTTTACCCATAAGGATGGCCACCCCTCTGTCTTAGAGTTAAAGTTGGAATGGACTATTTGGCCAACCCAACCAGTCTTCAATCTATATCGGTCTGCTATACAAAGGTGAGTCCCCTGTGGAAAAGACATAGCAGATTTTTTCAGTTGTGTAAGCACCTTTTTGTGCTTAACAGGGTGATTCATAGACTTAATGTTCCAACTTACAAAGTTGGCTGCATAACCCGTAAGCTTCGCCTGTATATTGACAGCAGCCATAGAGTTATCTAATCAAAGAGCAACAGTATGAACGTGTGTGTGTGTGATAGCCACTAACGTCTAATCACACTTATGTGAATTAACTTATATTTCAGCTATTTTACTTTAAATGTAAGTGATATTTTCTTTTGAAAATCCTCTAAATTAACTAGTTTTAACTATAGACCTGGTAACTAGTCTGGGATATTTGTAGCTGATGCTCCATTTTTGTACCAGTAGGTGGCAGTGTGAGACCATGGTTTGGCCTGTTACATGTACTCCCTGCCTTATCATTTCTTTCCTGCTTGCAGGCTAGTATTGTACCAGAAATAGAAAATAAAAGCAGTCACACCCGATATATTGCATAGATTAGTTATTAAGGTCAGAAACTGAAAGCACAGAAACATTGTTTAGTCTAGTAAATTCAACGTTCTGTAATGTTACTGATCGGCTCCACCTTTATAGTGTGTTGTTTTAGTTGTTTGTTTTCTGCCATAAAGTATTTACTTAAATTCAGTGTACATATCAAGATGGTAGTGATTACACCATTCTTTCGGAATCTTTCGAAATTCATGGATTATCTTTTTAGCATTCATTTTGAAGCGAGTTTCATAAAAAAATCGGCTTTGTCTATGACAGTGGAATATGTTCATTCTCTTTGTCTATCTGATAACAGAACACGTATTGAGAATATGTGAAATCCTATCTCGCTCTTGACGGAAGCAGTTGCATCTTTTCCCTCTCCCTTCCCTTATCTTTCCTGCTTGGCTTCTCATGTCCTTGTGTATTCTCGTGTAACTTTCTAACCCTCAGAGAGTCTCTCAGTCTTGTTCTCTAAGACCTAAAGAATTATGAATTTGATCAACTGGTCCCTTAACGAAATTGACACCCTATTTTTGATGAGAAGCCTGGGCTCAGGAGAGCCTGATTGTCCTGCAGAGCCCCTTGCTGCCGGATACTTGATGGTCGGTTGTGTCGTGTGTCTGGCGACACTCTCAATAGAGGACGTTGAACGAGATCTACCCATTTGGAACCATGATAACAGAGTTCTGGCTGATCGGAGCTGGCTTGAACCTGGCTTATCGAAAACAAAGAAAGCGGTCCCACAAGGCTGGCCGACGTGATTGACGATGGGCAGTCTCTGAGTACTCACACTGCGTTTATTGAACGCAATATGGATAAGATCTTAGAGAAGCTCACGGCTCTGCAATGGGAAATTGACAGATCAAGTGACCAGTGATGGACATTAGACCAACTGTGAAATTGCATGCAGTTGTTCACATTAACCCAAACAATCATCTCCTTCACTCATTTGGCTCCTGAACAAGAAATTCTCTCTGATCGTATCCTTCAAGGACACCTGCGTCGGATCAGGACTGTTGACTTTCCTTAACCAGGTAAAAGGACACTCTCTCTCAAGTTGAACAGGACACACACACGTACACTGACGCAGATGTACACTCACCCCTCTCCCCCCTCCAAACGCCTCCAATGGTTGCACCCACCCGATGCAGACGGCGATTGACCGGGCCAGCGTGGAATCATGCTGCTGTCTACACTGGCGACCTCTCACCCCATTTACCCATCCCTGTTGCTTGTCATGTGTTTTCATGGTGTTACAGTGTGAAGATTCATGTGCTTTTTGTGCTGAGGAATTTTTGTTTTCTGTTCTCATACTGATCCCCTACCAGGAGCTCAGTCTGAGTAGAGTTCTCTTTTTTCCTCCTCCACTCCCCTATTGTGTTGTACATTTCACTGTTTTTCTGTAAGCTCCCTGTTCTGACCTGTCTCCCCAATGTGATGTTTGTGTAATGTATGTATGGTCAGAAGGGGTCCAATTTTGCTGCAGGCAACTGCAAGTGACAAATAAAGCTTCATCATCATCATCATAATGTGAGCTATTTTTGGAAAAAGTAAATACACAGTTGTACTACTATAAAGTAACAAAAGACTGCATGAGCTTGAATTGGAATAAATAATGGAGCAACGACTAGCCACGTCTCCCTGGCTAGTAATTTCTTTCCTGGTTGCAGGAAAGTAATTTTGGAGTAATTTTTGACCAGGATATGTCCTTCAATGCACATATTAAACAAATATGCTTTCTTCCATTTGTGCAATATCTCTGAAATGAGGAATATCCTGTCTCAACGTGACGCTAAAAACCTAGTTGTAACACATGATACTTTACCACTACAGAACGTAGAGGAAGTTAGGATCTTGGGTTTATGTTCTCTAGAAATCGACTAAGGAGCACGTGACACACAGCTAAAAGAACAGTTAACATTTATTTAAACAAAACCATAAATAGTCATTCAACAATTCACAATGAGAAAATTCCAATAGTCCATGTTTGTCAGCCTGTGTACTAAGTTCAGAGTTCTTTTCAGTCTTTTCTGTTCAGGTGTGTGAAGTGTGTGTGGATAGTGTTAATGTTAGTAGTACTACCCAGGCAGTGTATTGTTTTGAGATCTCATAAGCTTATCTGTCAGGAAGTAACGCGTCTGTCACTTCTAAGTAGGCTGCAAACCTTCCTCCATCGCAGCTGGGATCCTGAATCCTGGCTCGCTGCAGGTGAATTTACTGGTCTCACTCGCACAATTTCACACTCCAACAAAAAGACCAACCTGCACAGGGCAGTGAACACATTTTGCATTAATATTATAAAACAACTTAATCAACACTAGTGACCATACACCTCTCATTTTCGTAAATGACAACTTAATGCAATCGATAATAACAGAATTAAAGAACCTTAAAACGGTTTCCATAGGCACTTATCACACAAAATTAACTCACATCTCCTCTTTTGTGAACAGCAGTAACAATAATCCAGCGCTTACTGAATTGTGAGAATGCACCTCATCGATGCACGAGAGAAGTCGCAGTACTATTTATTCAAAGACTGGTCATATTTATTTCACTTCAGTTCATTTTTATTTCAAACATGTACATTCACCATCATTACATAATATCATTCAATTCTTTTGTTTGAAAAGGAGTAGGCAGAAGTATACACTTATTTGCCCCTACCCCCTCAAATTTTACATCTCATTCATTTAATTTTCTTTTAGTCTTAAATTAAACAAACAAACAAATGAAACAACAGCAAAACAAACAAAAAAATGACAATATCATTTCTTTCATATAAATAAAGACAGAATATGTAAATTAGATTCACAAATAATGAAACAAACAAACCAAAACATCACTTCAATTACGGTCCTGGGTTTACCCCGTTTTCTTCATTCTTATATTTGTTTAAGATTTGTTTTTTATATTTTATTTTAAACTGGTTTATGTTAGGGGTGGGTGATATAAACGATAAACGATATAATTTTGGCCAACGATAGAGATTTTGACTATATCACTCTATCGCGATGGCGCATGTTGATGATGTCATCAAACTGCGCCTGTTTTGGTTGAAAGCATCGCAGCGGCTACAACCATTATCATCTGCAAATTATGCTGGGCGACAGTCATAGCAAAGAGATGAAGCACTTTTGAAATATGGGGAAAGCCAAAAACTGCGCTTCCTCCACTTCCGTAACATTGATTCATTAATGTTGAATTCTCTCGCAGCTGTTCTATTCTCATGTTGTTGCAGTATATTAATAACTAACCTCGTATTGTGGATGAATAATCTTAGTTGTTCTCCTGACTGAAGTTTGGCCCGTGTATAGCATCCTGCTATGCGATTGCATTTGTCCCTGACCACCAGAATCCCTCACGTCAAGTTTTAATGAGTGATAAAAAAAAGTTGGCGTTCATCCTTCATCCTTCACTGTGCTAATGTTATGCTTAAATAGCTGTGTCGCTAGCAATCACGTAGCACAACATTATATACCAGGTAGTCCAACTTCAGTAACCCTACAAACGCCACTGCTGTTTAGTTTCCTGTTTTCATTTATGTTGGAAGTGGTAGCAGAGCTGTACGTTTGAATTAGTTTCAAAAATCTCTCAGTCAGAACATGGTATGTCATGTTTAGGTGTAAACTAGCGAGCTAACTTCCTGTTAACTTCTAACTCCGTTAAATGTAATAACTTCTGTTTTCATGGACGCATGGATGTTAAACTTAATTGTTACACCTGATAAAGCAGCAACGCTGATAATTTTATTAAAGATGAAAGAATTTAGACCGTTTTTAACTCTCAGTGTTCCTTTGACTTTGGGACCTGAAGCAGACGGAGTTTTGGACCCAGATTACTCCGCGAGGCTCCTCACTACGGCAGCTGTAATGCTCTGACAATCCATCAAGCAGTGCGGCTTAACAAAGTTGTACTAAAACATTTTTTAACAGATTTCTGCACGCCAAAATCGGTTCGAGGTCCGTAAGCACAACCAGAATTCATACATAAGGCACACTCTCGATTTTTGAGAAAATTTAAGGATTTTAAGTGCCTTATAGTGCGGAAAATACGTTATACAGAAGAAAAGAATATATATCGCAATATATATCGTTACTGCACATGCTTCAAATTATATCGCGATATGAATTTTAGGCCATATCGCCCAGCCCTAGTTTATGTTGTTACTTTCTTTTATTTGTTCTGTTCTGACTGTTCCGTAATTTAACTCCCGCTATTGAGATAGACATACTTTGTCGTTCTAGGACTTTGTATTTTTAAATTCCATTTTCCTCTCAAGTTATACCCCCCTTCTCTTTCTATAAACAATTTACAGATGTCTTTTGGAAGCATTTTATTTCTTGCTTTATATATTATTTGCGTTGTTTCAAACTTCACCAAGTCTTGGAATTTCATGCATTTTGATAAAGAGTGCATTTGTATGTTCCCTGTACCCTGCATTATTTATTATTCTAATGGCCCTTTTCTGCATTATAGTTATTGTTTGTGTATTACTTCTGCATGTGTTTCCCCAGACCTCTACACAATAGCTCATATATGGTAGTAGTGAAGCACAGTATAATATGTGAAGTGCTTTCTGATCCAAGATTTGCTTTGTTTTCCCCAGAACGGCAATGCCTCCTTTCCAATTTCCCCCTAACAATGATGGTGGTCAATGATCACACCAAGAAATTTTATTTCATTTACTCTTTCTAAATATACATTGTCAACACATATTTCTACTTCGATATTTTTCTTATGGTTTCCAAATAACATAAATTTGCTTTTATCTAGATTTAATGATCATTTATTTATATCAAACCACTTCTTTAATATCTTTAATCCCTGTGTGATCACCTCCAAAACCTGTGGCAATTCCACACCTGAACAAAATATATTTGTGTCATCTGCAAATATTACAAACTTTAGAATCTTCGATACTTGGCAAATATAATTTTTATACATAATAAACCTTCTGCCCCCCAGGCAGGAGGCTCAGGAGCATTAAATGCAAAACCACCAGACAGAGAAACAGCTTCATTCCAGAAACTGTGAGACTTCTCAGTCAATAATGGACAAGAACTGTTATTGTAGCACCTAATCACTACTGACATCGTCACTTTATCAATGCTAGACATCATGCCATTTGCTGCTAAAGTATTTATACCTACATTTCTATATCTATACTCCATACTGGTACTCAGGTTGTTGCACTCTATTTATTTTATTTGTATTATTTTAATACTTGCATTTATAATACTCAGGTTGCTGCACTTAATTTATTTGAAATACTTATTACTTGTTATTCTGTTTTCTTTTTATTCTGTTTCTTCGTTACTCTGTTTCTTTCGCTCCGGGACCACGTGCACGTAATTTTCGTTACACCTCATGTAAACATGTGATGCGAATGACAATAAAGAATCCATGAATTCTTTTGGACCTAATACTGATCTTTGAGGTATGTCACAAGCAACATCCATCAATTTAGATTCCTACTCATTTATTTGTACATATTGTTGCATATTCACTACATAGCTTTTTATCACTCCAAAACCACTCCCCTAAACCCATACTTTCCATTTTTTTTATTAGAATTTCATGACTGACAGTATCGAATAGGGCTGCCACAAACGTTTATTTTGATAGTCGACTAGTCACCGATTATTTTTGCGATTAGTCCACTAATCAGATCATGCAACACAGAGCTTACTGCACCAGCATGCATCTGCTCTAATATAACTATCATTAGCTTACAGCTTTAAGTGTATGTGCTAACTAAAAAATAAAGACAAGATGATAGTTTATTAAATTTTAATTAAATTTGCAGATTGTTTCGGTGAAGTTTAATAAACTCAGCCGTCTGCTCCTTGCTATCTAAAATATAACAGGGCACCGGAGTAAATTCTCAAGCATCTCACACTTCTGATAATCAGCTGTCTGCTTGACGTTTATTCAGCTGTGTAAAAACTATAACTTTAATCTCAGCCAAACCAATTTACTCAGGAACAAATAAAATACTGAAAAAAGCCAAACAATAACATTTTTAAGTTATCTAAGTGACTTGGATATCATGTTTAACCTGAGTAGCGAAAGACGGCGGTGGGTTTGAAAATGGTTTGCCAGGAGTCTGGTGTTCTCACCGGCTCTAGCGAGCCTTGAACCCCGGCTAGCTATCGAGCTAGTGGGTAACAGACGTCTCCGAAAATGTCGGGGCGCTTTTGAAAATATGTGGTGTCTTGATAAACTGAGCACATATTTGAAGTTTACACAGCTACATTCTCTCCTGAAATATGTTAAACATTTATTTTGTGACCCAGAAAGAATAATAAGAGTAATATTAAAACTAACTAGCTGCTGCCATTTTTGGAATCTTCTGTTTCAGTCCGTTATTACACTCTTAAATCCTACTACTTATTCCTGTGTCTTTTGGGATCTTACAAAGCTTCAAACGACGTGTCGACTATTAAATTAGTCTTCGACGATTTTGATAATCGATGTAATCGTGACTAGTCGACTAATCGTGGCAGCCCTGGTATTGAACAGTTTTTTTAATTTAAAAAAACTCCAAGTGTGTACTTCTTATTATGTAGGCAATTCACATTTGTCCACAAAACTGTCAAATCTTTTTATAAATTTTTATAAACTTTTTATAAATAGTCACTGGTCTATAATTTGCAAAGTGATGCTTTTTACCTGTTTTGTAAATTGGAATAACTTGAACAACTTTCATTTTTTCAGGAAAAAAACCTTTTTGAAAAGACAAGTTGAAAACGTATTTTAACGGTTTTCCAATACCATAAATAATCAGCAACTCTCTTACTGTTACAACATCAATGTCATTCCAATCTGTACTGGTTTTGTTCTTAAGTCCTCTAACGATGTCATATATTTCATTCTCTTCCACTGCTCTTAGAAACACTGAGCTTCTATTCCTTTCAATATTTTCACCAGTGTTCCTTTCTATTCCATCGGCCTTTATTTCCTCTGCCAGTTTTGGCCCCATATTTAAGAAGAATTCATTAAAACCATTTGCTTTCTCTTTCATTTTGTTAATGCTTTTTGTCCCTTCTATAAAGTACCCAGGGTAATCATTGTTCCTTGATTCATTTTTGATTGTACTGTTTATGACATTCCATATACCTTTTGTGTTTTCTTTATTGTGTTCTAACCTTTTAATAAAATATTATATATATATATAAGATATAGGGTGTTCTTTTTTTCCTGGCATTTTGCAGTCCTTTAGTCATCCATGGTCTTCCTGCATAGTTGTGTTTCCTGTTGATTTCAATCACCTGGCAGTTTTTACCAAGTAATGTGTTACTAATGTGTGTTTAATGTGTTCTTAAAAATGCTTCATAAGGTTTATTAACTTCTTCGTGTTCATAAACATGAACATGAAGAAGTTTCTTGCTTTAAAAGTTAATTTTTAAGACAGTTAAATGTCTTCTCTGTTCGAATTCTTTTGTAAATAATCTTGTGTTCATTTCTGTTAATTTTATAATGGCAATTATAAGATGCAAAGACTGGTAAATGGTCACTTATATCATTGATTATCATTGATTGATTATCATCTCCTTACAGGAAATAAAACTTACTTCCTAGCTTTCAGAAAAAAACATCTCCGATTGGCTTAGAGTATCAAAGATAATACAGCACTTAAAAAACACATAGAATTTACACTACACTTAACTAACGATTAGCTTGCTATGCTAACGTAGTGAGTCAACTCACCGGAAATGAACAGGGATCATAAAAGAGGTACATCGGCATCAACCAAAAATGTCCGCATTTCCCAACAAGCGGAAGAGTAAAATCCTTTTTTTTTTTTTTACAAGAAATAGGGAAAAATTCCTGGTGAGTTGCTCCGACCAGCATTTGTAGCCTTAACGTTGTTCTCCTTCGCGATAACGATTCAAGTTCACAAGCACTACACAATCTCAGAGTGCCACCTACTGACATTCTTTGGGAACTGCAGTTAATTTCATGATGCAATTTTAGGTGGGTTACATAGTTCATGCATTTATTACTTCTAGGCTGGACGACTGTAATTCATTATTATCAGGATGTCCTAAAACTCCCTGACAAGCCTTCAGTTAATCCAAAATGCTGCAGCAAGAGTACTGGCAGGGACTAGAAAGAGAGAGCAAATTTCTCCGATATTGGCTTCCCTCCATTGACTCCCTGTTAAATCCAGAATTGAATTCAAAATCCTGCTTTTTGCATACAAGGTCTTAAATAATAAGGCCCCATCTTATCTTAATGACCTTATAGTACCGAATCACCCCATTAGAACACTTCCCTCTCGCATTGCAAGCTTACTTTTTGTTCCTAGAGTATTTAAAAGTAGAATGGGAGGGAGAGTTCTTCAGTTTTCAGGCCCCTCTTCCATGGAACCAGCTTCCAGTTTGGATTTGGGAGACAGACACTATCTCTATTTTAAGATTAGTCTTAAAACTTTCCTTTCTGAAGCATATAGTTAGAGCTGGATCAGGTGACCCTGAATCCTCCCTTAGTTATGCTGCAATAGGTGTAGGCTGCTAAGGGATTCCCATGATGCACTGAGTGTTTCTTCTTCAGATTCACATGGACCAAATTCAAATTCAAATTCAAATTTTTATTTGTCACGTACACAGTCATACACAGTACGATATGTAGTGAAATGCTTTGACAACTGCTCGTGACCTAAAGAAAACAAAAAAGGAAAAGGCTATAAATAAGATAGGAAATAAATATGAAAAATTAAAAAGGGTAAATTTAACTAGGAAGGAATAAAATATAAATTAAGGTTAAAAATGAAATAACCGTACAACACACTGGGAAAGAATAAGATAAAATATATAAATTAAATTGAAAATAAAATAACTGTACAACAAAATACACAATATAGAACTATATAAGAATGTATGAACAAAATACACAAGAAGTATAAATAAATATATACACAATAACAGCAGCAGTGATTTAAGTGATGAAGTGAAAACAATGTCCAGAATGTCCAGTGTGTGTGTAAGAACTGTATGTGTGGGTCAGTACTGTGTGGTGGTGTGATTGAGAGACCGTATCGCCTGCGGGAAGAAGCTCCTCCTCAGTCTCTCTGTGTTGGTCTTCAGGGAGCGGAATCGCTTTCCTGACCTCAACAGAGAGAACAGTCTGTTGTTGGGATGGCTGAGGTCCTTCACGATCTTCCTGGCCTTGGTCCAGCACCGCCTGCTGTAGATTGAGTGCAGGTCAGGGAGCTTGGAGCGGATGGTGCGCTCAGCTGATCGCACAACCCTCTGTAGAGCTCGTCTGTCCTGCATGGTGCTGTTCCCGAACCAGGTTAAGATGTTTCCCGTCAGGATGCTCTCTATGGTGCACGAGTAAAAGTTCCTGAGCACCTTGGAGGGCAGTTGGAAGTCTCTCAAGCGTCTGAGGTGGTAGAGACGCTGACGGGCCTTTTTCACCACGGAGTTGATGTGACAGGACCATGACAGGTCCTGCGTGATGTGAACTCCGAGGTATTTGAAGCTGTCCACTCTCTCCACTGGGCACTCGTTGATGACGGGGGTCTGGTAGTTCCTCTCCTGCTTAGTGCTGAAGTCCACTATCAGCTCCTTTGTCTTACTGACGTTTAGAAGGAGGTTGTTCCTCTGGCACCAGTTCTCCAGATTCCTAATCTCCTTCAGGTAGGCCGTCTCGTTGTTATCAGAGATCAGGCCCACCACGACGGTGTCGTCAGCAAACTTGATGATGGTGGTGGAGCTGGTAGTGGCCACGCAGTCATATGTGTACAGAGAGTACAGCAGGGGGCTCAGAACACACCCCTGGGGGGCTCCAGTGCTGAGAGTGGTGGAGGCTGAGACATGTCCGCCCATCCTTACTGCCTGTGGTCTGCCAGTTAGGAAGTTGGAGATCCACTGACACATAGATGAGCTGAGTCCCAGATGCTCCAGCTTGGTGGTGAGTGTGGAGGGAATTATGGTGTTAAATGCAGAGCTGTAGTCTATGAAGAGCATTTTAACATAATTCCCCCTTCTAATGTCCAAGTGAGTGAGTGATGTGTGGAGGAGATGAGAGATGGCATCGTCTGTGGAACGATTTGGACGGTAAGCGAACTGTAGTGGGTCCAGTGTGTCTGGTAGTGAAGAAATGATGAAGTCTCTGACCAGGCGTTCAAAACACTTCATCACTACTGAGGTGAGGGCTACAGGGCGATAGTCACCAGATTGGACACCAGGGATCAGACATCAGTTATAACAGCATCTGTCACCAGATTGAAGAGGGTCTCAAAGAACAGTTTAATGATGCCGAAATTGTGATGACTGTCATGATATAAAACCTGGTAATTTCAAAGACGTGCTAATGAACAATGATGAAATGACTGTAGAGGACAGTAGAAAGTAGAGCTCAAAGTGTCATGGTCTGGAGTCTGGTGACTCCATGTTCATGTTTTGTGTTTATTAATATTTAGAGTTTTCAGGTTTGTTGTTGTTTTTTCCAGTGTTTAGGTGTTCTCTGTGCTTCCTTTGTGTTTCTTGTGTTCATCTCATTTTACTTTGACGGTCCCGTGTCTCATGTCAGCGTGTCTAGTTTTGTTTTCCCTTGAATGTTATGTCTTATTACTCCCAGCGGTGCTCCTAGCCCTGGGTTTCTCTCTATCAGTGTCGCGTCGTCCCCTCACCACTCCTATGTGTATGCGTTTTTCCTTCCGAGTTCCCTAGCTCTGTTAGCATTTAGTTTCGAGTTTTGGTTTGTTTTTTGCAAGTGTTTTTTCATGGTGTTTTGCAAGTGCAATAAAGCAGCCTCCTTTGGTTAACACTTTGAGTTCGAGTCCTGCATTTGGGTCTACATCCTGCCTGCCACACAGCCGTATCATGACAGAACAATGTGACCAAACAATGGACCCAAAAGTGGCTGGATCATCCTGAGGAGAAGTATTGCTTGGTTTCCGGTCTCCCCTGGCTACTGAGTTCCCTTCATCCGCTTATACAGGATTTTCTCCTTAACACTTTGCATCTTCACTCACCAACTGCAACCAATCACTTGCCACCTCCGCCGGAGGATTTGCTGCCTGGCCTGCCGGAGGACTTGCTGCATGAACTGCTGGACGTAATGTTACCATTAGCAACTTTGACATAGAGGCATGTGGCTCAAGTCACTTCCATTAATATTTATGTGGCGGGGTGTGGTCAGTGGTGCAGCTGCGGCAAGGTGGACACACCTGAGTAGCATCAGTGATCATCTGTACTAAAAGGGTGTATTGGGTCTTGAGTGTTGTTGTTAGTAGTGTGTATGTTCGGCTGCAAGCTGAAAGGCTGCAGCCGTGTCTCTAAAAACACCAGCCACCAGCCAGGTGATAGTACCTGATACCTGGTACTTTTTTAGTACCTACTCCGTCAGGGTTCCAAGAGATTCGAGGTGATGCCCAACAGTGTGAGCATTCATCCATCCACCTATCATCCAGTAGAGTTAGAAGTCTCGCCTGTATGGGCAGTTAGCTGCCAGTGTCCATCCCAATTATCAGACTCAAGCACCCACCAACCATCTGGGACCAGCACCATTCTTTAGCAGCACAAAAACCCATCATAACATCATTCCAGTATTTTTTTTAAAAATTTATTTATTTGATTAGCATTCAAATCTCTCAATGAATACAGAATAAAGATCTACCACAAAGTAAGAATGCACGAGATGAGGCTAATCAAAAAGGTACTGGCTGAAGCACATGCTTATTATGCCAAGCCTTTTAACAAAAGATCATTTAGCATGCAGCTCATGTAGATAGAGCTCGAAGCAAAAGAGTAAAACAAAACAAACAAACAAAAGAACAAAACAAAACAAGTATAAACCTCATTCCTCCCTTGCATACCAGCCATCATACATAACTGCACAAAAGAGAATGTAAAACTCCTTCTATTCCAGCCCCACCAGTTAAACTCACAGAAAGATTGCAAGTGTCATGGATGCACCAGATATCCGTCGTGGGGATGTGGGGACTTTTGCGAATTTTGTGCTGCAGATTTGTGCTCTTGTTGGTATACTGAAGACCCTTGGTCTGGATGGTTAAGTGAAACTGATTTGCGGTTCTCACATGTCATGACTCCTTAGTAAGCTGCCAGCTGAAATGAGGTTTGAGTTTTGGAGACACATGTGACTGGTTGAAGCTGAAAACATGGAAACATTTAGATACTTGGTAAGTTTATAGCAAAAGGACAGAGAGAGGACCATCCAGAAATCAGCACCTGAAAGAGTCAAAGCCAGTAACACGCACAGCCACTATACTCCATGGCACAGAGAATCTGCTGGCAAAGCAGTCTATTGAGCTACTGAACTGCAAATTGTCTGCTCAGAGCAAGAAAGGCCCACTGAAAGCCTACTGTCCATACTGCAATACAGAGGACTAACATTCAAATCCTTTGATAAGGTTCAAATCATAGACTGGGTTAAGACAAACCAACATTGCTGGTGATGTGAAAGATCACATCTAGCAGTACAGTGCAACCTGAAGAAAGTGTGCACCATACATCAAGTCAAACATCTCGGGATCCTACAGGAGGTCAACATCAAGAGTGTGAAGGAAGGTACTTTCCTGGTGAGCTCTGCCACCGAAGTCCTCCAACTAGACAAACCTTCAGACCTCTCCTGTGTTCTGCTTAAAGTGATCAAAGTCCTACTGAAACATGGAGACATGACACTGGACACTTATGCTGTCTTGCATGATGGCTCTGACTGCACCATGCTACGTTCATCTTCAGCTTAGCAGCTAGGATTAACAGGCACTCCTGAGGACCTTTCCATGAGAACTAGCAAATATTTCATGCCTTCACTACTTAGCGTTTTGATTTAGCTCAACATTCATATCCAGCTACTTTCCTCAAGCAATCTACAGACTTCTCGAGTATTTACGCCTACAAACCTTCAGCCAAGTTTCGCAGCTGCACCTTATAAACCCTGCAGAACCTGTGCACTTTGAATCACTAGGGGGGACAGCTGCAAGGGTTGGACACTGCAAGACACAGCAAAGACTCTTGAGTCACAGCTAGAGCTGCAACTGTGCCTCCTGCAGCCCCCTATCTGTTGAGCTTCAGAGGCGTGTTGAAAAACAGTGGCAAGTTGACATTCTACCATAAAAAAGTGAAAAGGAGGTAACAATGTCCAAGGAGGATCAGAAAGCCCTTTAGATACTGTACCGGTATGCCAAACCCTTGTTGAGGAGAAAGGATATGCCATTTTTCCAAGCAACCCAAGAGGCAATATTGCCAAACTATAAGAGTATAGAGAAACATCTAAGCAATGGGTGCTGCAAACAATGCAGAAATTGAAAAACTGGTAAGCTGTGGTGTTGTAGCCAAACTGCAACCGGATGTTACCTCCCAAGAGCAAAGAGAGATGGTAAATACTTCATCACATGGTCCAGCGCAATGGCAAAAATAGAATGGTCTTGAACTGCTCCTTTCATTACAAGGAACTTAATTTGAACAAGACTCTATTGCCTGTCTTGAGTCCTTCCCCGGTTGGAGTGCGCTTCAAGGAGCACAGCATCAGTGATGTAGGGGCATGTTTCACCAGGTGTGCCTACTCTCCAAAGACAAACAATTCTTGAGGTTTCTTTGGTGCATAAACAGAGATGAGCCCCCATCCATACATGGATAGCAGGTCCTTCCATTTGGGAGTACCTGTAGACCATGTTGTGCATCTTTTGCTTTTCAACCTGCTATCAACATGTCGTCCTACACAGCAAACCCACAGAGGATGTAAGGTTTTTAATCCATCAGACAGTGATTCTATGTAGACAATTATCTGAAAAACTGTTTCATCAGTTAAAACTGGGGTGAAGCGCACCAAAGCGTTGGATTTAGTTGTGATCATGTGATCTGTGTGTTTTGAAAGGCATTCTTTTCTATAAGCTTCTGCCGCTTCATAAAGTTTCCTACGGAGCCCCGCAGGGGACATGGGAGAAAAAAAAATTAAGACGGACTTTTGCGAGATCTCGCAAAACAAACTCGGGATCTCGCAAAACTTTTAGCCGCATTCTTCCCGTTAGCTCGAAGCTAACGGGAGGTCGAGACCTACTACAGCCGGGTGGAACACCGCTTTCCTGGCACATCGTGCCTCGACCTCCCGGTTGGCTTCGAGCCGGCGTCCGAAGAATGCGGCTAAAAGTTTTGCGAGATCTCGCCGGAGTTTGTTTTGCGAGATCTCGCAAAAGTTTTGCGAGATCTCGCAAAAGTCCGTCTTAATTTTTTTTTCTCCCTCCGTAGTTTCCGACTTGTGATTTCCATAAGGGAAATTTGGATGCAATCCAACAATAAAAACAAGGCAGACATTAAAAACTGAAGAAAAGAATTTATTGTACACAAAGCTGACAGTTTCAAAACAAAACATATCCAGTTTAAGTCCAGGTTATCTATTCCTATCAGTAAAACACATAAAACAACTAAAAAGTTCAAGGTCAAATTTATTTATATAGCACATCTCCATTGATTACTGTGGATATATTTCTTGGAGCCTCTCGACAATGGTGAAGCCCAAACTTAAGAAGAACGACGCGAGCGATGTAGGCCTCGAAGCCTCTTCAGACTCTGGTCTGGTGTGCCCCCCCGCCTGCACTGGAAAAGGATGAATGCGAGCCGTCGAATAAAGCGTTACTAACCGCTATAACTAGCTTACGTTCAGAGATAAATTCCATCAAGTCTGAATTGTGCGCTACACTGGACACTCGCAGATTAGAGATTTCTACCACCATAAGAGGCGAGATATCATCCTTGAACCAGAGCATCCAGGCCTCAATTTCGGACATAAAAAGCGATGTGGCCAGGCATGATAACACTTTAACTGAACTGCAGGCCTGTGCCTCAAACCACTCTGACACCATCGCCACTCTCAAGGCCACTGTGGAGCGTTTGTCTACAGAGTTAAAGAAGTTAGATGAGAAATGTGAAGATCTTGAGGCACGCTCCAGGAGGAATAATGTAAGAATCGCGGGAATACCAGAGGGCACAGAGGGAGTTTGTTTCACAACTTTTGGCGGAGGCGCTACCTCTCCAGGAGAAGCTACTTATCGATCGAGCACAACGTGTATCGACGAGTGAATCGCCAACGTCCCAAACAAAGTGATCCTCCTCGGCCCATCATCTTGAGATTGCTCTACTACAGGGGTCGGCAAGCCTGGGCACACATGCCACGGCTGGGTTAACTGATAGCACGACCATAGCTGGACTGGCCAGCGGGCATTTATTTGCCCGGTGGGCCGATGTGATATTTAATTTTTATGGGCCGATGATTTTTTTTTTTTTTTTTTTTTTGTAACGGTATAAACAATGAAAGGTGGTGGATTGGCCAGATGCTGGTCGATGTGTAAAAATAACTCAGGATATACAGGAGGAGGAGAGACCCAAGGCGGTGAACTGAACTTCAGGTAAGAAGTTATGAACTGCAGTCTATCTGGGTCAGATATAATCCAAGTTTAGATGTTGTTTATTTTCGTTGTGCTGACTTTTTACAGTCAGTTACAATCAGTAGCGGTTTTAGATAAGGAGCGACACGGGCAGTTGCCCGGGGCGGCATCGTGGTGGGGGGCGGCATCACGGGCATCGGCAAAAAAAAATAAAAATTCTCGTACTCATGCTGCCCCGACGTCAGCCAGCGCATATTGGGAATGGTACAGGCACCGATCGGTTTTCTATCGCCCATTTGCTGGGAGTAAGGGCGCCCTTCGTTTGCGAGGTGCGCCTGCTGCTTGCGGCGCAGAGAGGAGAGGGCGGGGCGGCGGGGGATTTTCTGACCGGCTGGAGCAGCATCTAATAACCATCTCGCAAAGTAAAACAAAATAAAAACAAACCAACAAACACAAACACACCAGACATCATGATACAGATTTATAATTTGCGCCTGCTCGCTGCTGAAGTCAAAGTAAACTTTATTGTCATCTCCGCTACATACAGTCCAGTATATAGAGAGACGAGACGACAAGGCTCCAGTTACAGCAGTGCAAGTAAACAAACAATATATATAAGAAGAGTAAGAAAACAAATGTACACTTTAGGACCAGGGGTAAAGGGATCAATAACAGTTTAAAATTTATAGTTTGATGATTTAAAGTCTCACACACAAGCCGTCGAAAGGGGAGGGGGGCCGGCTGCTTCCAAATAGAGCACATTTCATTTATAATGTTGTAAATCCAAGCCCATTATGTATTCATGATTTGAATCCTGGGTTGTGTGAAATCTCAGAAATGCACCCTAGACAAAGTGAATCTGTGAACTAAGGTGTAGGTGTGTTAGATCATGTTGTGGTGATCCTTGGGTTGGGGGAAGGGTGTTCATATTGGAGTGCAAAATTAAAACCAATGGAAGATGGACAAGAAAAGTTCAAAGCCATCAGGTCCTCAGTTTAGAAAAAAGAGAAAAGAAGAGGAGGAGAAACGAGCAAAAGATACAGGTAAGCAGATGTGTCATTGAATAATGGCAGGTCATCCTGAAACAATCAGAATCAGAATACTTTATTAATCATAAACAGACAGGAGCTCAGACAGATACTGAGGTAAAAAGAAAACCTGCCTCACAAACTGCTTGTCAGATTAACTTTTACCCTGAGCACATCAGCAGAATTACCCACACTTTATAAGAGCAAAAACATAGCAGGATTAATGAAGCTCAAAATCTTAATATGAAAACTAAATATAAAAACATAATAATAAAAAACATTGGGTGGGGGCTGGGGGGTTAAACTACAAATCAATTGATAGATAACTTAGGGCTGCCCTAAAGTGTACCCTACTTTATCTCCCTTCTGGACTATCCAGTGGGCTAAAATCTACAAAGTAAACATGAATTTGATGAGACTTGAAAATATGAATTGTTTACTATAACCAAAGATTTCTGCAGTCAGTCTCAACCTGCTGGCCTGCTTTTTAGAAAGAATGCAGGTCAAAGAAACAGGCATGGGCTTCACATTTTGACCTGAAAGCTGTTTCCTTGTTTAGTCAATTCTATATGCATCAAAACCCAAAATAAACAAATATTTAGAAGGTCATATTGATTGTAAAAAAATTGAGGCGGATATCAACAGCAATCCCTACTTTTTAAAAAAATTACATTTCTAGTTTTTACAGTGCTATCTTTGCACATTTTTGCATGAAATTTGGGATTTAACTGATCTGATCGTTGCATTATGTTTTCAATATTACAAACTTTTTATACACATGAGCAAAGCATGAATGATCTATCAGTTAACAGACGAATATAGATTTACCAATGTTGTAGCTACAGCAGTGTCCATAACCTTAAGACCATGCTGTATAACTGACATCACTGACTCTTGGTCTCAGTAACCAGCAGCTTTGCCTTTTTTCCTTTCATCAGACCATGCAGAGATACAGCTGCCCGCCTTTTCCACAGCGTTGACTGTGTTGTAGAATTTTGCTATTTTATGTCCCTTAGCTTCAAGACCATCAACTACATCCTGCAGGGCAAAGAGGAGAGAGACTCAGATGGAACAAGAGAAGTAGAACTTATTAATTTATCATTTAAATACATTGAATAAATTACCTTTTCAAGCTTGGGTTCAGGTTTTACTTCACTTTTAGAGTCTACAAGAACAACAGGCGTAATAATTGCCTCCTTAAGGCTCTTTCCAAACCAAAGGTGGTTCATGAGCGCCTTGGAGAGAAAAAAAATGAGGTGAGAAAGTGATGATTACAGGATAAATTAGGGTGAAGAATCTTGTTGCTATGATGCAAGCTTTAACAGCAAAGACCAGCATCAGTCCACATCAATTTATTTTATTTAATATGTAACGGCACCTTTGTGTGTACCATGCATACATACCGAGGCCACAGCCGGTGGAATCGTTTCAGAACCAGACCCTCCAATCACCAGCGTCTTCGACGGAGACTTCAGCACAGATGGGGCCATATTGGAGGGAGGCCGCTCCCCTGAGAAATACAACAAAGACCTTGAATGACAAAACTAGAAAACAGAAATCAGTCTGTACACACATATCTGTGCATAAATCATTTACACAAATGTTTCATACACGAATCAGTGACTGTATTTTCATGCAGTATTTTCATACCTGAATTTTTTATACTCTACAACAGGGGTGTCAAACTCCAGGCCTCAAGGGCCAGTGTCCTGCAGGTTTTAGATAAGACTCTGGGTGAACACACCTGAATCAAATGATTAGTTCATTACCAGGCTTCTGGAGAACTCCAAGACATGTTGGCTGTATCCCAATTCAGGGTCTGCAGCCTTAAAGTACGCATTTCAAGGCCGATTATGTTAAAGTGAATTGTTAAATGTTTGTCATTTTTATGCTTACCATCTCTACATTGTTTTAACTCTGTGATGAAAGAAATTCTTCTGTCCCCCCTCCCCAGATTCTCGAGGTTCTGGGTGGGGGCTGTAGTGTTTTATCACAGGCACATCCTTGTGAAGGTCTGTTTGATGTTGGTAAACTTCCTCCCCTTTGTATGGCTTCACTTTGTTATCTAGGGTGAACCATGAATTGGGTGTGGGGGAGACTACCCTCTTTATGACCAAGGATGTTGCTCCTGCTTTTATGCTTTTATGACCCTTTTTGGTCAGCAGGAGAACACACACATACAGTGCCTTGTCTTTGTAACCAAGGGGGGTTATGAGGGGAGGTGTTTGTAAACTATTGTTTATTGTGTGAACGTTTTCAATAAAAGGCAGCGAGAGGAGGCCATCATCGGGGTCACTCGTAAGGAGATTCGAAGTGCGTTTCTGAGATACCGACGAGGCCTCCCTTGCAAGTAAATCGATTGATCGCTGTTGCCTTGTTTTTCTTTCACGGGAATAAGTCCTGGATACAGCAGGGTCTGAGTTTAGACCCAACAGATTACGTCACAGCGACGCGACGAAGGCTGTCCCAATTCAAAGGCTGCTCGAAATGCTGCCCTCAAATGCGTCCTTCATTTCCCTGAATTTTAAGGATGTAGCAGTGTAGACTTCGTGGCCCAACATATCCCATAATGCATAGCATGGCGGTGGGTGTCGATAATTTTGCCAAAAAAAAAAAAAAACGGCGGATGAGGGGCGCCCGAAGAGTAAACTTTAAGTAAGTACTGAATATTATGTCACTTATTTATGTGCAAATGTTTAATAACGAAGAACATTAAACATTACTGTTGGCCACATGTCGGCAAAGTTATGTGACATTAGTGACGTTTGTGCTAACTTGGTTTTAAAGCCTTTACTTTAAAATATACGCCGTTCAATAGCTGAGCTTAATCTCACAGAGAATGATCAAAGCTCATGTAGAAACAAACAAACAAATGAACAAAAAGGTTTCTCCTTCATTCCTGTCAAACAAAGCTGTATGAAACGTTTCCAGCTGTTAGTATCATGGTTGCTAGGCAACCTGGGCAGCGCGACGGAGGCTAGACCGTCCCATTTCACAAGCCTCGCACTTCCGGCCTCAGCGGTCTTTGATTACGCGGCCCTTGTGGACCGTTAAGGCTGCGTACTTTAAGGCTGCAGACCCTGAATTGGGATACAGCCGCTGAGGAGGTAATTTATCTGTGTTTGATCAAGGACACGTAAAATCTGCAGGACACTGGCCCTCAAAGCCTGGAGTTCGACACCTGTGCTCTACAAACAAGTTTAGAATTGCATCCGCCCATGCTTATCAACAAATGATGAAAGTGCACACACAACAAGTGAGTTATCGCTACTGAATCTGTATCAAACTAAAGTGAAATGTCTTTCAAAGTGCAGCTATTACTGAGACTCTGTCAGTGTGTTAGATTAATGTTTGAATGATGCTATGTCCAAACTGAATTATACAGAACCTTGAACACACTTGAATCAATATTATAGATCTATATATAGATTCATCCATCGATTATCTTCAGCTTATCCTTCTCAGGGTTGCAGGGGTGGTGGAGCCAATCCTAGCTACCATAGGGCGAGAGGCAGGGTAAACCGAGGTCAGGTCGCTAGCCGGATGCAGCGCTAACACAGAGAGACACTCGCATTCACACCTATGGGCAATTTAGATTCACCAATTAGCCTAACCCTACTAACTGCATGTCTTTGGACTGTGGGAGGATGCTGCAGTACCCAGAGAGAACTCACACAAACATGGGGAGAACATGCAAGCTCCACACAAGTGGGATCAAACTCAGGGCCTTCTTGCTATAAGGCAGGGGTGTCAAACTCAAATACACAGTGGGCCAAAATTCAAAACTGGAACAAAGTCGCGGGCTAACATTAATATTTATTGAAATATATTTATTCCTCCAGATATAAGAATGAATCTTTTCTTATGGACTCAAACACGTTTTGCTGAAAAACTGAATATGGAACAAACAAAGCTTAATACTAAACAATATATCTATTAGCTGTATAATACCAGTAGGCCAGCTCTAATAGTAATTTGGTATGGCTTTGCGGGCCAAATGTAATTAGGCCCGCGGGCCAGAGTTTGACACCTATGCTATAAGGCAACACCGTGCCAGTGTGCTGTCCTCTATATAATTTTAAATGAATATAAATATCCATATACCGTCAAATCACAATGGTACATTTATATTATAAGGTTAACCCACTTCAGTAGAGAGAAACCCCCAACAATAAGAAGAGCCCCTTATGAGCAAGTACTTGGTGACAGTGTGAAGGAAAAACTTCACACAACAACACGTTGACATGGAAACAGATTTTACTACAGCAGTAGTAAAACTGTGCCTGTTCTTGAACATTCAAACATTTTAGCAGGCTATGGTATTAAACAGAAAATGCAATTTTAGTCCAAATTCACATGATGTGTTTCAGTTTGGCAAAACATCGTGGAAATGATCAACAAGTTTAGTTTTTCCATGATCAACAAAATATGATGCATCACAATGAATTATGAAATGCCATTTTCTCCTCTCATTTCCTCAATGGCACTATTTTGCCATTATTAGAAATTACTTAAAGAAATATGTCCTGTCAGGAAAATAATTTCAGGAAAAAAATTAAACTCTTTGTGGTATTAGTTTTGAAATTATCCACCTTCCTCGTCTGATTACTTGTATTTCATAAATAATAAATGTAAAAAGCATCCTACTGATCTCTTACCAGGAGAGAAGCTATCAGCTCTACCACAGAAGTCAGACAGCTGGTTGTTGAGAATGATTCCAGTGCTTGGAGAGAGGACCCCGGAGCCAAATCTGTAAACAAAAAAACTAAATTAACTACAAAGCCAAGACACTCTTTGTAGTATAGAAATAGTCTAAAAATAAGTTCCTCCATAATCTCTTAAATCTTCAGTTTCAAGAAAGAAAAATATCTGATAGCTGGTTTCTAGCAGTGAAACAGAATGATGCAGGTACTGACTCATCGTTGATGCTGCTGGTGACAGACACAGCAGATCCATCTTCAGCCAGCACAGATACATGTGTGGTGCCGATGCTGTCCAGATACAAGTTGATGCCAGGATCACGAGTCTTGTCGCTGCTGATCAAGCTTCGTTTGCTGTCTGCAAAGCTATCCTGTGTCAGTTTCTTTGCCATCTGTGTGAAATACAGAGAATTAATAAAATGAATTAATAAAACTAAATAAATATGCACATTACAGAAAATACATTGCTGTCAAGAAATTTATAAAATTGGAGCCAAATGTTAACAGAATTTTGATCATTGATCCATCACTGATGTAAGATGAATGAATGAATGAATACTAGAGGTTATAATATTGGTTAGTGATCAAGCTCAACATATGACTGCCAAAGATAGAGTCTCTGAAATTCAGTCATCTGTGTGAACTACAGAGTATCTGAAAACATCACATTACACAAAATTATACTTATATTTAAATACTAAGATAATAATAACAATAATATATACATACTAAATTAAAGACAAATATTAAGCCAATTTAGGTTTATGTGCTTTTAAAACTTGTATTTATATGTATATGTTTTAAAAGCTACATCACTGCTCAGAATGATGCTGAAATGAAAATGCTGAGACTCAAAGAAATTCTTACAGCACTCTACTGGTTTTCTACACCCTTAGTGCTTCTATAAGAACTTTAATTGTAAGTAGCAGCCAGGTACTGATAATCAAATGCCCCTGATTGATCATTAACAAAGGTGAACACTTCTGTAAAAGCACTTTGTTAACACATAGTCACAATCTCACCCCAACAAATTAACCTAAAGTCCAACTGTGCAAAACTCAGAGATATTACAAAAAAACCTCAACTCATTATCAGTGTGCATAAACTGACTGTGGTGGGGTGTAGTTTGTGGATGAGCTGCAGGCAAGGGGTGGTTTGTTTTGTGTTTTGTGATGTGGTATTGTTACTTTTAATTGTTTAGTCACTTAAATAGAATCATTCTTTATGCAACAAAGCAGGTGCAAATCTGTAGGATTTTGAGATACTTACTTCATCTGAGCTGAAGTTTGGATCGCTGATATTTGTCTTTAATTCATTGGCAAATTTTAAAGCTTCAATATAACGGTGATAAAACAAAATCTTTTCATCAGTCGTCTTAGGTTCTGAATTCATTTTGTATCCTAAAAATATAAAAACAAAATTATTTTTTGGATTGAAAACATCAATTCTTAGTGTATCACATTTGTAAAGATTGATAAGGATCATTTTCCTATATGAATCAAACTCTACATGCTAGAAGCAACAATCAGGAACCTTTCATGATGTTGAGGATGAGGCTGAGGATGGCTCCTCCTGCAGGGGGCGGAGGGAAGTACAGCTTATACTCTCCCAAAGAAATATTCCACGCATCAGTCACTTTAGCTTCATACAATTCCAAGTCCTCCCATGTAAGTTTTCCTCCTGAGCAAGAACAGTGAAACAAATGATTCTGCTGAGTACAAATGAACACAATGAATTTCATAATCAAGAGTTTGAATGGATCGAGACAGATCACAGTGTAGCCTGTGAGGGATCATGTTACAGTTTTCCAAAACCAATAGATTTTTGTAATTTGTAATTAGATCATTGTGCCTGGCAGACATAGAAAACGGTCAGAAAGAGAGCAGGATGAAACCCATCTGATAATACCTTCATTCTGTATGTCACTGGTTAAATTCTTTGCTATTGTTCCGTTGTAAAACACATCTGGTCCCTCGTTTGCGATCAAAGTGTCAGCCAGTTTCTCAAATTTCACAGTATCACCGGTCTTAAGCAGGTTCCCATTTTTATCTAAATATAACTCCCTAAAAGACAAAGACAGTGAAATAAAGCTGAAACATTCATTGTTTGCTCTTTGTATTTTTGAAATCACATTGTGGGTGTTTTTCATACCGTATTGACGTATTATTAATGCGTGGGATGTGTTGACCTTGGTAGTAAGGAATAGGGAATCCTTCTCTGGCTAATTTGATGGTCGGCTGAAAGAGGTCGGCCCAGGGCAACTTCCCATAAAGCCGGTGTGCCGCTTCATAACCTCGAATTTCCCCAGGAACCCCAATCCATTTGCTACCTGGTTAGATAGATAATGGATAGTCAGTGCTGGAAAGTCCCACATACATTTGCTCGTGTTTTGAGTAAACTGTAAGGTCCTGACCTTTAATGATCTGAGATGATGTCTGTTATAATTTGGTGCTTTGTAAATACTCTATTCTATTCTGCTCCATTTCAGAGGGAAATGTGTGTGTTTGTAACTGATTATGTTAGAGATAACATTTTGCATCTTACAGTTATTTTAAGTTTATTTCACTATATTTACACTATTTCTGGATCAAAGAAGCATTTAGCATATCTTATATTTACTTTTCTTACTGTTTATGCAGCCTGTGTGCAGGAGTGTAGCACAGAACTCTGGGCCCCATAAATAAATAGTGTCTGTAGCCCCCTTTCTTTCCTTGATTCATCTTTCTCACACATATTCTAATGTCTAATTTCTTTATTTTTTAATGTCTGACACAAGTGAACTGCTCCAACTACTCCCAGTTCTTATTGCTGTCCATCCCATACTCAAATGCTGTCAAAAGACGCTTCTTAACAGAGACTATGCTGATTCTACATATGGATCCACAGCTTCCCTTCAAAGTCAACACACTATAGACAATCAGGGAGTAATGCATGAAGGTCATTTGTACTCTGCTGACAGCAACATAAGGGACAGGGACATGTGCATCCACAGCAGCCTGTGTCTCTGGCCCCACTTTAGCATCTCACAACATTTCCAGCTTCACCTCCACAGACAGATAATCTGCCAGGGAACGAGTGGAGATTAGCCAAATTAGAAACAATGACTGATAAAGATGGACTTGTGAGGAGAGTTAAGATTTGTCCTGGGGAGGAATTAACATTAATTGAAGACCAGAAAATGGGAAAGATGGGACAGCATTCTGGCAAGCTGTCTATTGTTGAACAGCCCATTCAGTAACTGATCTTGCTCTTAGAAGCTGTTTAATGCGACGATTATATCTATATCTGGCCACAACCAGGCTCTACCACAGGTCGACTGGGTCTACCTTTTTTTCCCCTGTTAGTCAGCATGTTATCCTCAGTAGCCTTTTTTCCTTTATTGATTTTATTGACAGCTTTTTGTCTACATGAGGTGCAGGAACAGTCTGCAGAACAAGGGAAATCATACTTCTTACTCCTCTCAAAGGGAACAAGGTGGGATTTTACATCTTTTAGAAGCTTCTCAAATGTGATCATCAGCAGAGATCTCATTCCATCTGATTTAACTGATTTATTTATTCCATATCACTGGTTTATTTCCCAATTCTCTCACCACCCAAAGAGATTGAGCTGTAAGAGAAATCAGTCTGTTAAACTACCAAAAAAATCTGTGAAAAGAAAATGTTTTTGTTCTTCTGCTTCTTTTATCTGGAAATACAACCTAATCCTGGTCCAGATTGCAAATGCTTGAGTACTCCTTGTGATTTTAAAGCTTGAACGGGTCTTGGTATCACTCATTTAAATGTCAGAAGTCTTCTTCCCAAACTTGATTTCATGAAAATTTGGATGAAAGAGTTATATACTGATATTCTTACATTATCAGCAAAGTGGCTTACAAAATTGGTTACTGACAAAGACATTGCAATAACGCGCTATAATCTTTTCCGTTGCGACCGCACCAGAAAGGGTGGCGGTGTTGCAATTTACGTAAAAAACAAATTCCATGTTACTGTCCAATCATCAGTATCTGTTTGTAAACAGTTTGAACTTCTTGCCCTCAAGCTCTAACTTTTGAAGGGCTATTTTATTACCATTGTGGGCTGTTATAGACCCCCCTCAGCTAGTAGTGAGGCTTTAGTTTCACTTAGTGAAAAACGATCTACTTTAGATTTTAATGAAATTGTGCTGGCTGGAGATTTCAACTGGGACTGGTTGTCTTAGGGTTAGGGTTAATTAATCTAAACTCGCTTTGTGAAACCGAAAACCCAGAGTTTTCGTTAACTCAGGGTATACTTACTCAGAGTTTGCACTAAACCGGCTTCCTGAAATAGGGCCCAGGGCTCGTCGGGGGAGCTACTTAGGAGAATGTTGGAGCTCCCACTGGCGTGGGATCATTGAGTTATCGTACCAAGTTAGTGTGTGTCAGTATATGTCAGTGCTGTTCGTATATACCTGCCGAGGGTTAGTGTTGACGGCTGCTTCTATGGTTTCCCTGCAGGAGGAAGAGTGGTCCAGAAAGGCAGCACGCACGGGGTGTGCGGAAACACAACAGCAGGGAGCACGAACACAGACGTCGGAGGGAAGCATGCACACGGGGTTCAAGGGAGCAACGGGGAGTTATTGTGTTTACAGCTTTTCACTGTAAATAAAGAGCACTGTTTGCATCGCAGAGTCTGCGTTTTGGGTCCTCCTTTCCCCACATCCCCACGGTCTGCCAGCCAGACCATGACATCAGCTCTCCAGTCTACTCAAAAAAAGGGATGCCAGAAAAACCAAATCTGAAGCGGACTGGCTGATTTTTAGACAGCTCAGAAACCGTTCAACTTCCTTAATTTAAAAGGCCAAATCAGAATTCTATCTTTCAAAAACTACTAAACATCTGAACGATCCTAAGAAATTCTGGAAAATAATAAAATCTTCTTATGGAGACATAACTACAAATGAGATGCCAGCCTTTGTCGTAAAAGACTCCTGCACCTTAATGGAGAAATGTGATATTCTAAACTGCTTTAATGAGCTTTTTCATTCTTCAGGATCTCTATTTGAATCTTTATATCCAGATTTAAAACAGCTTAATCAACAGGAGGCTCTCTCTGCAACCACTCAAACTGAATCTTTGGTCCAACCCTTCAGTTTTTCTCCACTAAATGTTTTTGAGGTCCACAGGGCTTTAAATCTGTTGGATCTAAATAAATCTGCAGGACCAGATCAACTTGATCCTTATTGTCTTAAGTTGGCTGCAGATTTTATAGCAGAACCACTAACTTACATTTTTAATCTTAGCCTCTCGAAAGTGAGATCCCTGTAATACAGAAATCTGCCTGTGTTCTCCCTTTGCTGAAAAGAGGTGATCCTTCAGATGTTAATAACTACAGGCCCATATCGAAATTGTGTGTTCTAGCAAAAGTTCTAGATTCAGAGTTTAGCTGTTCATTAGTGAACAACTGAAAGACTTTTTTGACAAAAATTCAGTTCTTTCCAACATCAGTCAGGATTCAGAAAACAACACAGCACACTAACTGCTGCTATTTAAGTGGTTAATGACATCATTGATTCAATGGACTGCAAACTTCCTCTTTTCTCCCAGTATCCAAGTATCCAAAGAAGTTCCACAGGGCTCCATATTAGAGCCATTGTTCTTTTCTCTTTACATAAACAACCTTTGTGATAATTTGTCAAATGCTGCATTTCATCTTTATGCAGATGATACAATTATCTATTGTTCATCTCCTTCACCAACCCTGCAATTTCTGCAGTCTGCCTTTGATGTTTTTCAGTCCCATTTAACCCAACTTAAGTTGGTGTTAAATCGATAGAAATACAAGTTCGTGTTATCCTCAAATGGCAAAGAGTTGTTAGCTACATCTCCTAAGATTACAACAATTCAAGGAACTGAAATTGAAATGGTCACATCTTACAAGTATCTAGGGATCATTATAGATCAGAATTTGTCATTTAAAACTCAAATTCAAAGGCTTGTGTCGAAGTTAAAACTAAAACTAAGTTTCTTTTTTAGAAATCAATCCTGTTTCTCCCTCCAAATGAGAAAACACTTGATTCATGCAACTTCTTTACCTTTAATGGATTTTGGTGACCTGCTTTTTATTTTTTAATGCACCTGCTCACTACCTAAAGAGGTTGGATACTGTGTACCATTGTGCTTTACTTTTTATTACTGGTTATGGAAATTGTGTACATCATTGTTCTTTGTATGCTGCTGCTAAATGTCCATCTTTCCATATTTGTAGACTCTCCCATTGGTTGATGTTTATCTATAAACCTCTCCTTGGGCTGGTTCCATCTTATTTATGTGTTTATATGTGTAAAAACCACAACCAATACAGCCTTCATTCGCACAATATCATACAATTGATTGGCCCAAAAATCAGAACAGAATTGGAGAAAAAGGCTTTTAATTACGCTGCCCCTGCTTCCTGGAATAATCTGCAGGAGGAACTGAAATGATCAGAATTGGTTACCTTGGGGGAGTTTAAGTCTGTCTTAAAGGAACGAGAGAATAACTCTTTTACTCAGTGTCATTGTATTTAATGTCGCTCTTAATTAGATCTGTTATTGTATATTTCTCACATGTTTGTACGGGATATTGTATTTTTTTAAATGCTATATCCTAATGTGGTACGTCTATTTTGACTTTTGTTGCCATGATGCCATGGCTCTCTTGGAAATGAAATTTTTAATCTCAATGAGATTTTTTACCTGGATAAAATAAAGGACTAATACTGTATGAAGACCTTATGTGTGGACATTCTCTGCAGACTCGATTAGAGTCTATTAGAGTTGGCTGTACCACAGTCACCTTTCATTATTCTCTGGGCTGCAATTGCTTATTAATCCTTTTTTGTCTTTTAACAAATGCATTTAATAAAGGCATTTTAATATTGGAAATTCCCCTAGGTGGCGGTGTTGCATTTTAAACATAAACATGTTGAATGGGCCAAAGCTCATTCAACAAGGACTGAGGCAAAGTGGAAAACTGTTCTAATGTCAGACAAATCAAATTTTTTTTTAGAAAATGTGGATCCTGCATTCTGGGCTAAAGAGTAAAGGGCTTTAACGTTGTTAAGTGCTGCTGTTTTTGCAGCTTGTTATCAACACTCAATTCAAAACCTCTGAAGGTATGTAATTATTTTACTGCCTATAGAATTGGCTGCTTGCACATCTGGCAATGCACCAGTGCTGAAAGGTGTACACAGGCAACTTGTGCTCCCATCGAGTTGACATCTATTTCAGCAAGACCACGCTAAACCGCATGCTGCATCTATTACAATAGCATGGCTTCACAGAAGAAGTACCTGGGTGTTAAAATGGCCTGCCTGCAGTTCAAACCTTTGACCAAGAAAAAACACATCGAGTGCATCATGAAATGACATATATGACAAAAAGGACCCAGGACTGTGGAGCAGCTATCCTTTGGCAAACAAAAATGTGGGTTTTTTGACCCAGTATTTGAATTTCTCTGGTCTTGTTATATATTTCTTTGAAGAGGTATAAGATCATTTAGGTTTTTGTTGCTGACTTTATTATTATTATTTTTTTCCAATAATTATTATTTTCAATAATTAAATAAGAATAGTTGTGCACTCTTTAGTGTATTAGAGTCTTGACTTTAATTCAGTAGATGAGGTTAGAGGTGAGGAGGAGGATGACATTTTAACAAGACACCAATCATGCTGTCTCTTTCCTCCGCTTCTTTGATGACAAGAACCCTCTCAGGTGATAAAACAAAGGTATGATCCTTCATATCTTGAGTTTGACTTGCAGATTAAGGTGCAGAATTTAAAATATATCTCTACAGATAACTGACTACACCTTTAAAACCTTTGTGTTACATCTTGTGTATCATTTGGAGAAAGACCTGTTAAGACCAGTTTGGAGAAAAACCTGACTACTTCAATCTCTCTGGTTGTTTCTGAAACTAAGGAGCATGTATTTCATGGTGTTTATGCTAGATTATTCTGATAGTGTCATATATGACACCGACTCATTGTCTTTAATATCTGCTGACAGCCAAACCCTCTGTAGTGGTTTGCTTTATCTTTTTTCTTTTCTTTTTATAGTATCCCAGTTTTGCTTTTTTGAGGAAAGCTGAATGAGGAATGACTCACAGTGTGCATTAGCAGTGACCTGTACAGAATAAATTAGCTGTGTCATAAAGGTGAGTCCAAGAGCAGATTAGACTAAAACCTTATAAATATTAGCATTATGCCAGATAAACAGCCCACCGTGCGGCCACTCCACGGTCCACTCTGTGGTGTTAGGACACGACTTAAGCAGGTCAGAGGTCACGTTGCTGGGGACAGTCTCTCTGGAGGTGATGATTTTCACTTTACCTTTGAAAAGATGACATATTACTACATTAATCCACAGCAGAGCTGAGCAAAGAGTAGCGAGGGTGTCTTGTTACCGGAGCTGTCCATCACAGTGAATATGACCCCGCCTCCAATCCCCATGCACTGTGGGTTCATGATGGAGGTGCACAGCAGCGCAGCAATGGCAGCATCTACTGCAGAGCCATTTTTCCGAAGAATGTCCCTGAAAGAGTTCATCGTTATCACTTTAGTGTTATTGTTATCATGTGTGCACAATTAATTTAATTTTAATCTTCATCAAAATTGTAATGTCCCACAATTAAATTGTCATGACAGAACAAAAAGAACATGCATACTCTCTGTCATATGGACCTGCATGAATAAACTTTCTGAATCCTTTATCATCCGCAACTGAAAATAGTTGTGGATGATTACTATACCTTTCTAATCTGACGTTGTTGTCCCTGGCTCTCTTTCTCTCTCTCTCCCTCCTGCTCTGTTCCTGTGCTACTGCCAGTGTAACTACCGCCCCTCCCCCCTCATCCCAGCGCAAAGCTCAAATGCGGAATGAAGCAAAAAAAAAAGTGCAAGAGGGAGAGAGGGTGAGAGAAAGAAAAAGGTGGCCATGTCATTATGTCATTAGTTTTTCTTCTTTTATACCCTTTCTTGCCAGCCACGCTGTGGAGTACTTGGACTCGTGTGATGGAGCATTGTCCTGCATGAAAATCATGTTTTTCTTGAAGGATGCAGACTTCTTCCTGTACCACTGCTTGAAGAAGGTGTCTTCCAGAAACTGGCAGTAGGACTGGGAGGCTCGCGATAAGGAGCCGGCTTGCGTCGTTCACGTCAAAGACCCGGCTCTAAGAGCCATTTCGTTCACAACTGACACATCACTAAGGCACACACAAATTCTTTTTACACATACAAATCCTGATTTACAAGTACAAAATATTTATGACCACAATTTGAGCCCATATGTTCGCAGTTCTTGGAGATTTTTTAGCGTTTGCATTTGGATCAGTGCATAATCGTATGTGTAATGTGAAAAAAAAATGTATCAGAAGTTTCAAATGTTACTCACTTTCCAATCTCCGAACAATTCTCGGAGTCTGCGGCCACTGCAGCTTTTGAGAAACGGCAATTAGGGTCCTCGTCGTCCGACGGGGCAACCTGACCTTTACTTTTACATAACCATACCCCTAACCAAATACCACCAACTATTGCACAACCAAAAAAAAAAAAAAAACAAATCCAGAAGATGGCGTGACCGTTTGGGCTGCATATTTTGGGACACCAAGAGAAGCAAGGTAGTGTCACCATAACCCCCTTGGGGCTATTAGGAGTCGTATTTGCCCCCTCAGTGTTCTTGCTGGTGCGGAAAGTACCACGCTCCTCGTCTGACTCAGACATCGCTGTTTTCTTCTCTGCGTAACCGTCAGTAGTTCACTTCCTCTGAAAGTTTACCGCTTGTTGATGATTCCCCAGACAGCACAGCTACGTGTTGCGCACATATTTCCGCTGTGTGGGCACTGATAGGCGCAGCGTGGCGCAGACGTGTTCATTGGTAAGCAGAGGTATCTGCTACGTCGTTTGACGCTGCTTCTCTCTCTCTGGCCACTCCACACAGAGAGGGGTCCGGTAGCCAGTAGCGGTTTTTGATACGGGCGACACGGGCGGTTGCCCGGGGCGGCATCACGGGCATCGGCAAAAAAAATAAAAAAAGAATGGTCGTACTCATGCTGCCCCGACATCAGCCAGCGCATATTGGGAATGGCACAGGCACCGATCGGTTTTCTATCGCCCATTTCCTGGGAATAAGGACGCCCTTCGTTTGCGAGGTGAGCCTGCTGCTTGCGGCGCAGAGAGGAGAGGGCGGGGCGGCGGGGAAGTGTCTGGCTGGCTGGAGCAGCATCTAATAACCAACCAAAATAAAACTAAATAAAAACAAACCAACAAACACGAAAACACCAAACATTATAATACAGATTTATAATTTGCATGTTTTTCCGAAATTCAGGCGCACCGAGTCAAAGTCAAAGTCAAAGCTGCTGAAGTCAAAGTAAACTTTATACCATACCAACTTTATTTCTAAAGCACTTTAACATAAAACCAGAGTTTCACAAAGTGCTGTACATGTTAATAGCATACGTAAAGAAAATTAAAATGAGATAAAATAGATACAATAAATTGAAACATGTTAAAACAAATTGAGTCAACCCCTCTAATCAATGCCAAAGGCTTCAGCGAATAAATATGTTTTAAGAAGACTTTTAAATTCAGAGAGAGAAGAGGCCTGCCTAACATGCAAGGGCAGATCATTCCACAACTTTGGAGCAGCTACAGCAAAAGCACGATCACCTTTAAATTTATACTTAGTTTTCGGTACCTTAAGGAGCTGCTGATTGGCGGACCTAAGGGAACGGGCAGGTGTATATGGTTGTAGTAGCTCCGAGAGGTAGGGGGGGGGGGCCAGGCCATTAAGAGATTTAAAAGCAAATAAGAGAATTTTAAAAACAATCCTAAAATGTACAGGTAGCCAGTGGAGTGAAATTAAAATAGGGGTAATGTGCTCAAACTTTTTTGTTCCAGTTAAAAGACGTGCTGCAGCATTTTGCACAACCTGCAGGCGCCTAATGGTCGCATCACTAACCCCAAAATAAAGTGCGTTACAATAATCCAGCCTAGAAGTAACAAAGGCATGGATTACTGTCTGAAAATGCTGTTTCGATAAGATAGGCTTTATTTTGGCTAATTCCCTCAAATGAAAAAAGCTAGATCTTACAACAGCTCTGACCTGGCTTTCAAGTTTAAGATTTGCCTCTATTTTAACTCCCAGATTAGTGATGACTGGTTTAACATACTGTGCCAGTGAACCAAGATCTATAATAGTGGCCTCAGAAGCGCCACCAAAAACCATCACTTCTGTTTTCTGTTCATTAAAATGTAAAAAGTTCAAAGCCATCCAAGTCCTTATTTCATCAAGGCATCTGAGCAGCGGGTCTACTGAGAAGCCATTTATCTTTTTAAGTGGGAAATAAATCTGGGAGTCATCGGCGTAGCAGTGGAAAGAAATCCCATGTTTCCTGAAAATAGACCCAAGGGGTAGGAGATATAGTGAGAAAAGTCCAGTATATAGAGAGACGAGACAACGAGGCTCCTGTTACAGCAGTGCAAGTAAACAAACAATATATATAAGAAGAGTAAGAAAATAAATATACACTTTAGGACCAGGGGTAAAGGGATCAATAACAATTTAAAATTTACAGTTTGATGATTTAAAGTCTCACACACACCCATCGAAAGGGGAGGGGGCCGGCTGCTTCCAAATAGAGCACATTTCATTCATAATGTTGTAAATCCAAGCCCATTATGTGTTCATGATTTGAATCCTGGGTTGTGTGAAATCTCAGAAATGAACCCTAGACAAAGTGAATCTGTGAACTAAGGTGTAGGTCTGTTAGGTTATGTCGTGGTGATCCTTGGGTTGGGGGATTTGTGTTCATACTGGAGTGCAAAATTAAAACCAATGGAAGATGGACAAGAAAAGTTCGGACCGATACGGTATCGGTCCAATACTGACGTAAAATACTGAATCGGATATTGGAGATGCTCACGTGATAGAGCGGCTGAGTGTATTTGTAGCCTCGCTACCAAACCAGCATTTCATCTGGGATGAAGTTATCTCAGAGAGAAGTAAAGCAAGTGTGTAAGTTCATCTCTGAATGTTTGTAAAGCATTCCCACGTTAAGCTTAACAACCGATATATGGAGCGAGTGCCTCTCCTTGCTGCTACTTCAATCATGAAACTGATTAATGATCAGCTGATCGGCTTTTCTGTCGGAGTCCGTCTCTCTTGTTTGTTTTTGGCCCACTTCGCTCCAGAAAGAGGAAACCAGCGGCTGAACAACAGCAGCACGTTTAAGCTTGATAAGCTGTTGTTAGAATGTATTTAATATTACTTTCTACACCAGGATCTTTTTCTACGTAGCTGACGGCTGGTAACTGTGCAGGGGCGGATCTAGCAAAGTGTAGCCAGGGGGGCTGATAGGGCATGAACAGGGAAAAGGGGGCACAGAAACATACTTTTCTTTCTTATTCTCATTTAAAATGTCTAGCTTTTAATAAATAATTATCTGAATCTTACACCCAATGTTTTAATCTTATGTAAAATATATAGAAGTCCATTACTGTATATGGTAACTGTTAAGTCTAATATACGCTAGTACAGCGGTCCCCAACCTTTTTTGCGCCACCGACCGGTTTATGCCCGACAATATTTTCATGGACCGGCCTTTAAGGTGTCGCGGATAAATACAACAAAATAAAACTAGTACCGGTACCGAAAAAAAGACAATTTATTCATAACACACGTGAAAAGACCCAGGAAGACCGAGTAAACGATAAAAACTATAACAAAATAACGCTGAAAACCAATAAAAACCCTGAAAACTATACATTTCACACCTGAACCTCAACTCTCGCGGCCCGGTACCAAACGACTCACGGACCGGTACCTGTCCGAGGCCTGGGGGTTGGGGACCGCTGCCCTAGTAAGCTATACTACTTTTTCCTTTGGGAAGGTACCATCTCTGCAGTCTGCAGTTCTGTTGAAGAAAGATGTTGAATCTATTTAATTATTCTTGAAAAATAATTTATTTCTGTGCATTTTTTCCCCCACACTGCATCAAATTAAAGTTGATTACGTCGATTAAGCATCATGAGGTGGAGGGTGGGGGGTGGTTCCCTATTTTTTTTTGCTGGGAGTTTGCAAGTCTATTAGTTAGGTTGCTTAATACTCTTTAAAATACCAGAATAGGAAGGATCGAGTATATTAGATTGATCAGTATTGCTATGAAATATTTTGGGTGCAGTGAATTTTTTACATACAAGTATAACAGAATAGCTTTAGTGTTGTTGTTTATTTAAACTTGAGTATGAACTTATACAAAATGCAGCAAGATATTAAAAAAACAGTTTTATTGATTAAAACACACTATATCGGATTCATATTGGTATCGGACATCTGAGATATCCAAATTTATGATATTGGTATCGGACATAAAAAAGTGGTATCATGCCATCTCTAATATATATATATGCAACATATGATCCCTGTTGTTTCATCTTGGACAATGTTTTTGACACTCACTAGTCCTCGGCCTACTTCCTTCTCCTTAGTGTAAAGTCTCAGGGTGCTGGATTTGGATTGAAACCCTTTGATGCATGGTAGATAAATTTCTTGTTTGGATGTCACTGGCTTCTGTCTCATTTTTTGGCCAGCTTATTCTCTCAAAAGGGTATCTGATCGCGGGCAGGGCATAGATGTTGATTACCTGGGTCTAGTTCTTCCTAATTTGCTGACTCCTCAGCTATTGCCTTACTCTGGCTGTATCCAAATTCAGGTTCTGCAGCCTTAAAGTACGCAGCCTTAACGGTCCTCAAGTGAGAGGCTTGTAGGCTTGTTAAAGCCTCTGTCGCGCTGCCCAGGTTGCCTAGCAACCATGACACTAAAAGCTGGAAATGTTTCATACAGCTTTGTTTGACAGAAATGAAGGAGAACATATTTTGTACATTCGTTTCTATATGACCTCTGTGTGATTTAATAAGTATCTGAGGCTGAGACCACAGGACTGTAAAACATGATTGTTGGGCTTCATTTCTGTACTGAGCAGTCATTTAAGATTAGCTAGTAAATAACAATTAGCTCATGTTGTTCATGAGTTTAAAGTCTCACTGTGATAATGTAAATATAATATGGCCAATATTATAGTTATTATATTAATCATGATTAGTTATTACAGCAGTGAGTTTGAACTCCTTGTCAAATACTGAGCTTCAGTAAAGATTCAAGTTGCATTTATTTATATGTCCTATTACCTTAAATCTTCACTCAAAGACAAGTATCTTTGACAGTGTATCTATAGATGTATTATAAGAGGCAAATATTGTTCTTTTAATATGTTGGCATTACTAAATTTGGCTCAATGCTTATATATGTGTAAAAAGCAAATTTATGAGCTGTGATAACCGTTTCTGATAGAATGAAGAGTAGACTGATATATTAAATATTCCTTTATTGGGTGAGAAAATCATACCATGTCATAACTGCTTTAAGTCATACAGAATAGATATCAGAGCCTTAAACAGGCTGACTTCTGCTAAATGGGTCAAACTGAGCAGAAAGTAAACAAACACATAACATCCTTATAGAATATGATGTAACACTATAGATCAACTTACCTCAGGATATATAAAGCATATTTATCAATTACAGCAATATGATGCAACAAACACAGCAGTACTACTAATCCAAAATACTCAAAGCTTCATAGAACTGAAACAAACATGGACATTTATGATAAACACTTTAGGTTTCTGAATATCAAACTTGTTTCTGCCTTTCATAGTGTGTAACTTGAAGGCCCTGAGTACTTTCTCCCACACTGAAAACACTGGGATGATAACATTATTTGAACATTACCTAATAAGACTGATTCAGGACAGACAATTAGTGATTTTAAACTTTTCTAGCAGTCCTTCACAAACAGGGAACAGTCTGTCTATTCTCTCCATCTGTCAGCTGCTGCTGGCTCTTCCTCCTCCTCTTCCTCACACACTGCTGAGTTTGTCCTGGTGGATCATCAGGGATGCAAAGCCTCACAGATGATGTGCAGCAGTGGGTCCCTCAGTCTGTCCTCACTCTGGACACTTGCAGTTGTCACACATGGAAATCAAATGTGTGATAAGCTGCAGGATTCAAACACAAGTGTAACTTATAAATACATGTTCATACTTTTATTCCACGATCAGAGAGAAAGAAACAGAGAGAGAGTGCAGGACAGACAGACAGGTGGCAGTCTCAGGTGTATACACTGCTACAAAACAGCACAAGAGAAGGAGGATTTAGTGTTTGTGTTATTACGAGTGCTAAACAAGAAGAGTTCCAGATGGTACAGTGGACACATGTGTGACTGCTGTGATTAAAGCATCTTTCTTTCAGCTTAACGAGTGAACCGTCAGCTCGTTCAAACACACGTTAAAGTCCCTTTGGCTCGACACCAGCGAACAGAGGCAGCAATATAACATAGCTAACATTAACAGTGCAGTGAATCCTGCTTGTGCTGTGATATTCAGGACTGCAAACCGAGCAGCATCACTGACTTTCAGCTTGTTTTGTTTGTGGATATATGACTGACTTTAATTATCCATAAAATGTCACATTCTCTGTAAGATTAAGATCAACTATTGAGCGGCGTATATTTTAAAGTAAAGGCTTTAAAACAAAGTGAACGTTGAAAGTACAAACATCACTAATGTCACATAACTCTGTTGACATGTGGCCAACAGTAATGTTTTCATGTGTGCATCTTAACTGCAATGATACTTAATAGTAGCTTCCAGCTGTACTGAGGCAAGTTATTGCCTGGATGCTGGATGGGACCAATTCCTTCTGGAGATTATCCGGTTGTTCAGTGATGACGCGACGAATCCTACTTCCGGGTCTAAAGTAGTCTGCGTTTAATATGGCTTTTGTGTTGTTAACATGTTTAACGTTATGTATTTTCTTCTATTTGATCTCAAAAAGCTCCTAAAACAATCAGTGATCACTGTTGACCTCCCTCGGCTTTTATTACCACTAATCATTCATTTAAGCTCAGTTTTTAAAACCTTAGGATGTAACTACAGCCCATCCCATGCAGCAGTATATGAATGACTAACCTCATATGTGGATGGATTATCTCAGTTGTTCTCCTGGCTGAAGTTTGGTCCTTTTACAGCATCCTGCCATGCGATTACATTTGTTCCTGACCACCGAGAACACTCATGTTAACTTTTATCGAGTGGAAAAAAAGTTAGCTTGTTTATATTATGCTAACATAGCTGTGTCGCTAGCGGTCACGTAGCACATCATTATATACCAGCTAGCCCAACTTCAGTAATCCTACAAACGTCACTGCTGTTTAGTTTTCTGTCTTCATTTATGCTGGAAGTGTAATCCAGTATAATCTGGCCACTGTCATGGCACAGTGGCCCGTGGAAATGGGATGGACTCAAGTGCAGATTCAAAACCGGAGGCCAGGGGTGAGGTGTAACGAAAAGAGATTTTATTTTACAATGCTCAGAGGCTAACAGAAAGTGCAGACTAGAATCAATGAACATAAACTAGATGTCTGAGGCGAGAGAAAATACTGTGATGATAACTAGATGGCAGGGATAACTGGGTGCAGGTACTGGGCAGGGGAAACTGTGGCGGGCCAGGGCACTGAAACAGAGGAGAGAGCAGTCAGGGGAATCCCACAGAGGGTTGTGAGTGAATCTAAGGATAGTACACAGAGCTGTCTTACAAGCTTGCAGGTGGGGTTGCGTGGAGGGGGGAGGCAGGAGAGGTCCAGGTGGGTGCTGTATGCAATGCAGGGAGGCAGGCAGGAGAGAATGGCAGTTCCAAAACGGAGAGGGATTACCGGCGGCAGCAAACTGGTATCCAGGAGAACTTGGTAGGTGGGTTTCACAGGCTGACGAGAAAAACAGAGATACGGTTAATACACACGATGAGTCACCAAGGAACGGATATGAGGCCGAGAACTGACTAAAGTTGGCAGATAATCTGGCGAAGACCAGTTGAGTGCGCCGGTCATAAATACTGCTGGTACGATTGCCATCAGGTGAGGAACAACAAAGACTCCACCCAGTGGGGAGGAGCCGATGCTGTGGAAAACCACCCAGACCACGACAGGAAGTGATAGCAGAGCTGTACGTTTTAATTTGTTTCCAAAACCCCGCAGTCAGGACATGCTATATTGTATTTAGATAGAAGCTAGCGAGCTAACTCCCTGCTAACTTCTAACTCCGTTAAATGTCATAAATTCCGTTTTCATGGATGCCTGGATGTTAAACTCAATTGTTACACCTGGTAGAGCAGAACGCTGATCATTTTATTAAAGATGAAAGACTTTAGACAGTTTTTCAACTCTCAGTAATGCCATAGTGATCGTTTGATATATGGACCTGCAGCGGAGTTTAAACCCAGACACGGCTAGTAACGTCAGACTGAACAATCGGATTGGGGATCAGGCCTGTCTGCCCTTGTGTGTCATCCAACAGCAGCAGGTTTATTTGTGCAGCCAGGTGCTCATGGAGTGCAGTTAGCTTCTTTAGCCACTGGGCAGAAATCATACCAGGGCCTGGTGCTGTCTAACACTTCATGCTCGAGGCTCTTTCTTGGATGTCTGTCACTGTGATGGTCACTGGAGCTAGTTCAGGGAGGTCGCTGTAATGTGCTCTTATCTCCACTAGCCACTGGACATTGTTGTTATGTGTTGTGTCTTTTTCCATGTGCTATTCCAGTATTGCTCTGCAGCATAACTAATCAAGGATTCAGGGTCACCTGACCAAGCTGGTTCCACAGAAGAGGGACCTGAAAACTGAAGGCTCTGCCTCCCATTCTACTTTTAAATACTTTAGGAACAACAAGTAAGCCTGCAGTGCAAGAAGGAAGTGCTCTAATGGGGTGATATGGTACTATAAGGTTATTGAAATAAGATGGGGTCTGATTGTTTAAGACCTTGTATGTGAGGAGCAGGATTTTGAATCCAATTCTGGATTTAACAGGGAGCCAATGAAGGAAGCCAATATAGGAGAAATATTGAAGGGCATTTCCTGGTCAAAAATGACTCCAAGGTTCCTCACAGTGTTACTGGAGACCAAGGTAATGCCATCCAGAGTAAGAATCTGGTTAGATACCATATTTCTAAGATTTTCTGGGCCAAGTACAATAACCTCAGTTTTATTTGCATTTAGAAGCAGAAAGTTAGAGGTCTTCCAGGTATTTATGTCTTTAAGACATTCCTGCAGTTTAAACAATTGCTGTGTGTTATCTGGCTTCATGGATTCATAAAATTGTGTGTCATCTGCATAGCAGTGAAAATATATGATATGCCTTTTGATTATACTGCCTAAGGGAAGCGTGTATAATGTAAACAGAATTGGCACAGAACCCTGTGGAATGCCATAATAAACCCTAGTGTGTGAAGAGGACTCTTCATTTACATAAATATATTGTAGATGTGATACAAACCACTGCAGCGCAGTACCTGTAATCCCTACAGCACGCTCTAATCGTACTAATAAAATATTATGGTCGACAGTATCGAAAGCTGCACTGAGGTCTAGCAGGACAAGTACACACCGAGTCCACTGTAAGAGGCAACATTTGTAACCTTCACTAAAGCCGTTTCTGTGCTGTGAGTTCTGAAACCTGACTAGATCTCATTTACAGTGGGGGCAGGCTCAATTACAGTGCATATGAAAAAATAGCTATTTACAAAATCTTTAAGCAAGGGAAATCTACAGTATTTGTTTGCAAAGTCCATTGTTTTTTTTGTTTTGTTTTTTTGCCTGTCCCGTTTGGCTCTTTTGTCATCAGAATTGTTGTCTAAAGGCAAAGAAAGATGCCCAACGGATTTACTTTACCAAATTGACCATCCCAGCCTTGCCGTAATGGTCCATTTGATTCACCTTTTATTGTTTATTTTATTTTCACTTACTGAATATGGGACAGACTTGACTGGGGGAAAGAAGGGGAGAAAGAAAGAGGGAAAGAAAAACAGCTGAGAAGAGGGACGGGGGAGAAGGGCAAAAAACAAAAACCAACAGAATGAGCAGGAAAAAAAAAAAAAAAAGAAAGAAAATGCATATATCAATCACCTGGATCACCTGCTGAGAAAGAAAAAGAAAACAAGCAGAAGAGAACAAGAGTAATAGAATAAACAACATCACAATGATATATGGGAATATGACAGTAAATACTAAATATTAAACATTATTGTGCAGCACATAAGATCAACAGAACACAGTGTGCTTTGAGGTAGGAGCCAAAAAGGGTGTAGTTTGTGGGTGTGATCACCCGTGTGTACACCTGTGAGCATGGACGCGCTTGTTTTTTGTTTTTTAAAAAGGTTCCTTCATGTAATGATCTGCTAGAGGGTGTGGGGGGGCCACAGCCCCGTCCTCCAGGGCATGAAGCAGGTATGGAGGAGATCAAAACTCCAGACATCCAGAGGCCCCCAGAATACAAGAGACCAAGGAAGACCAACAGAGGGGCAGCCGCGCCACTGTCCCAGAAAGAGCTGAGGAGAGTCCCAGATGAGGGCTCACTCAGCAGCCGCGGAGCAGAAGCCAGGGGGAGTTGGCAGCCAGCCGTGCCTGAGTGACCGAGCCCCAGGCCGAGAGGCCGGGGGCACCCCACCTCCGAAGTGGCCCGAGCGAGCCCCAGGCTCCAGGCCCCGATAAGCGGCCGCCAAGGAGTGAGCCGGTGTGTACCCGGACGCCCATCCCCGGACACAAAGAACCACCAACGCACCGATGTCTGAGGGAGTCCGCCACCGGCAGGGGAAGTGGTGGTTGGGGGGAGATGTAACACACCCAAAGAAAGATTCTAGGTCTGACCAACCGTCTCTGTCGTGGGCAAAAAGATGACAGTCAATAAAATTCTAAAAGATAATTTATTGACAAAAAAATATATCAAGAGATAAAAGATAAAACAGTCCAGTGTCCCATTTATGAATTGTATAAAAAACACACAGTCCCAAGGCTAGAGCCAGCTATGCCACACGGCCAGTTGCACTCCACGTGTTGCCTGTAACAGGGTTAGAAGTTGTCCTTGGAGACCCACCACCCTGCAAGCATATAGCCAGTGGTCACTCCAGCCTCTGCAACTCTGCTACCTTTAGGCTGTGGCATATAATAGGCCCTGGCCTGCACAGAGAGACAAAACGATACTTTCACTATAGAATTCATAGCACAAAATCCATCCATCCCAAACATATCTGATTTCATCACAGTACATACCTGCACAGAGAGACAAAACGACACAGCAGTGTTTGTAGTGTGGGCTATAAGTAGACCAGTGTATCAGTGCAATCAAGTACACCTGCCTCTAATTAGTCCAACCCCATTCCAGCCATTGGCTCACCAAAAATGTGACACACACACAAAACCACTCCCAACCCAGTGCAACTTCACACAATAATATGGAGCTGAATTAACACAGGCACATTAGTCTACCATGTTACAGGAGATAGGCCTCCAAACCTTGGAGGGCCTGAGATGTCCTCAGAGAGGTGGCGTCTGACACCCAACCTGACATATAGACACAGACATACAGGCACACACAGATACACCATATATAAAAATAAACACATCTAACCCTCACTTGATGCTACTCCAGTGTTGTTTACGTCCTGTTTGTAAATTAATTACTGTGCTGTTTACAGTCAGGATTGCACATGATGGGCTTCGGCCTAAAACTTCTGATACAGTTTAGTTGTTGTTGTTTTTTTTTACCTGGCCAACAGCCTGTATCCACAGGCTGTGAGGCTCCTGAACTCTCTGCCCCCCTCTCACGGACAATAACCATATCCAACTTCTTAATAGCACTGAACTGGTCTGGTGCATCATATCTTTATTCTCTTTCCCCCTCCTGCCTCTTTCTTAAATAGATAACTATTATATCTGACATCATATCTCACAGTACAATAATATTGAATGGGTTGCATTGTTATACTTTGTCATGTTTCTCAGGTCTTTGTCTGAATTTCTTATGAACATTACTTGTCATGTTCTTATGTTGTTGCTAAGGATTGTCTTATTGCACTGGAGTCACACTGGGTTAAATATTTACACTTGGGTTTTAAGGGGTATTTATTATTTTCTTCATTATTTTATTTACGGGTTGTACGGAAGCCCCAAACGCAATTTCATTGTTCTCTGACAATGACAATAAATACTTAAATAAAATAAAAATAAATAAAATAAACAAACATCCATTCCCACCCTCATGCTCTCATATGCACTTACTCCACACTCAACCAACGTGGAGACAGACATGAAGAGACGCTGTACACACGATCACACTCCCCAAGCGTACTCTACGAACCGGGTCTAGGTACCCTTGCCCCTGGAGGGGGGAACTGCACCCAGACCCAGGTGGTGTTACCCTTTTCCCTGCGGTGGGGGGAGGCAGACCGCCCCGACTCCGCAGCAGCAGGAAGGCCCCACACTCCAGACCGCAGTCGGAAGGCCAACTCCTCCACCTAGCCCCCCCGCTCCAGCAGGCCGCAGAGAACGGGGGTGAGAGACGACTCCAAACCTCCCTCCACCCGCTCATTGTAGTGTTGATGCATGTGTGTTCTAAGGTGCATTTAAAACCCAGGAGGGCATGGAGCTACCTGCCAGAGAGCAGCAGGTAAGCGCATAGTCCCTCCTGCTAGCCCTCAATGTCTACGTGTATTTAAAATTGAGAGGTGGGCAACAACGCCAGGGGTGAGGTGTACACCCTGATGGTAATTTGGATTCCGTGTATCGTGCCCACCCCCAAGATCCTATATGTGTGTGTAATGAGAGTGTGAGTAATGTGAATGTCTAAGTTGTGGGATAAAATTGAGGCAGAGGCAGCCAGAAGGGGACAGGGGGGGGGGGGGGTAGCCTCCTCTGCACCCTGGTGACATACCCCTACTCCAAGGTCCTGCATGTGTGGGTGGTTGTGGTGGAGCGGGAAGAGGGAGGCAGCTGGAGATGGGGAGGGAAGGAAGGGAGGGGCAAGTGACCCTAATAAAATCTAATGTATAGAAAAAAGATAATAGGATATGCCCATGACAATAAGAATGATAAAGGACTTCACAAAGTCAATTTATTGCTAAAGTGTGATCTTAGAAAATTGCTATTGTGCACCACACTAAACAGAACAAATTCTGTCAAAACTTACTTTTGCAAGATCCCACAAATGTTTCGCAAGATCTTGAGAGTTTTTTTCTTTGCATTTATCATGCTTCCATCAGTATCTGTAAAGCTGTACAGAGTACTGCAGCTGGTTGTTAATGAATGCAACAAAGACCACCAGATCAAAGTACACCTAGCCACGAGTGTTTCCCCTGCCACTGAGCACTATCTTCATCTCGCAAAATACATGTTCAAATTTTTTTTCTTCAATGTGCCTTGCGAGGCTCCATAACATACCTATCAATCTGTGAGCATTTCTCAGAGGCTGCAGCAACTGCAGCTTTTGAGGAAGTTGCAACAGCACATTTGTGAATTCTCACGCGTAGCCCTACAGGAACACCCACAGTTACAAATACCATAGCGACCAACATCAGTGCTACTACTGCCCACAGTTCATGTAAAGGAAACATAACGGTGTCATACAATAAACTACAGAATCAGCATTGTTGTCTGTGAAGGTTCTCAGTCATTCAGGTCATCGTAGTCAAAGGAGCTTGTAAAGAAAAGCATCTGGACTTCTTTAAGTTGCTTGAAGACGTTTCACCTCTCATCCGAGAAGCTTCTTCACTTCATCAGCATTGTTGCACAACCGTGTATTCAATCTTGTTACCCTTCTTTAAAGTCCACCACCTGTGCTGCAAGTGAAGTTGAGGGCAACTGTGGCTCAGGGAGTTGGGAAGCACATCTGTAACCGGAAGGTTGCCGGTTCGATCCCTGGGCTCTCTGTCCTGGTCGTTGTGTCCTTGGGCAAGACACTTTACCCTACCGCCTACTGGTGATGGCGCGATATGGCAGCCTCGCTTCTGTCAGTCTGCCCCAGGGCAGCTGTGGCTACAACCGTAGTTGCCTTCACCAGTGACTGAATAGTGGCATTGTAAAGCGCTTTGGGTGCCTTGAAAAGCGCTATATAAATCCAGTCCATTATTAACACATTGGAAGTTGTGGCACTTCTCATTATTTGACGTGCACAGCCGCTCTGTGTGAGGGTCAAACATTTGTTTATTCAACACCTGTGAAGGTATCAGAAATCGGCTACTGAGAAAAAATGCATAGATAGCAAGAGAAGCAAATTAAAGCACTGCACGTGCTTTACGTGCTATGACATGCTGCACGTCATAAAACCCAGTTTCTTGATTAACATTTTTAAGAGTTAAGTTGTAATACTTTTGTGGATTATTAAAACAAATCCTAAAATTCTGTATCACTGTGCTGTTACGAGAAGGTAGCTTGAATGTAGGTATCTGGCCCTGTGTAAATCTTGAGCATGAGTGATGTTGTGGGACAGTGCACCAACTACACAGGTACAGTGGCGTGTCTAGAAAATTTTTGTTGGGGGGGCCAGGTAGGGGCACAGATTTGGAGAAGGGTGGCAGATTTAATTGGCAGATAATGTTTTAAAAAAAAATTCTACCAACCCTTAACCATAATTCAATAATCCTATAAACCTAATAACCAAATGCACTTTTAACTCTTATTAGAATGAGATTTTAACCACTACGGTGCAAAGTTTTTAGATACTGCGTTGATAAAGTACAAGAGATACAATCAGTGCTTTGTCAGTGTTTACTCAGCATTCAAGGACAGCAATATTTGCATAGTATTTTTACTGACATATACTGCACATATGTTTTGGGCAAAAACATTTTTGAATATTAAAATACGAACATTTGTAGCAAACAATTGACAAATTAGCCATTCCAATGCAAAACTTTCTCTGCCTGTTAAAAAAAGAAGATAATCTTCTCACAAACTGGTGTTTGATTTTGAAACAGGAAAAAAGTGGAGAAACAACTGAAAAGACTAATATTTGAATAAAACCTGAAAGCAAGTAAATACTTTCTATGCTGCCTTATGGTAAACTTTGGTAATATTGATAAAGAACAACACTGGCTGATGATGAAATACATTCAGCTGGCATGGTGACACTGCCAGTATAACCTGCAGGGCTGGACTGGGACAGAAAATCGGGCATTTTGACTACAGACCGACCCACCAGGTATTAAAGCCATAAAGCCTTTGAATGAAAACAAACCCTGTTGTGACAGTGATGTACAGTCTTTTTGGTATATGTATGATTTCTATACATTTTACGTCAGATAAAAACTTTGGTTGTAAGATTTAGATAATTATTTAATAAAAGCGAGATATTTTAAATGAGAATAGGAAAGAAAAGTATTTCTTTGTGCCCCCTTTCCCTGTTAATGCCCTACCTGGCCCCCTGGCAAAACTTTGCTAGACCCGCCCCTGCACAGTTACCAGCTGTCAGCTACATAAAAAAGGATCCTGGTGGGTGGTCTTCACGTTTCCCTCTCACCAGATATCCAAACCGACATCATGACCAGCAGCTTTACAGCTGTGGCTCCAGCAAACATCAGCTGATACTAGAAATTAATATTAAATAAATTCTAACAACAGCCGATCAAGCTTAAACGTGCTGCTGTTGTTTAGCGCGACATCTGCTGGTTTCGTCTTTCTGGCGCAAAGTGGGCGATAAACAAACAAGAGAGAAAAGCCGATCAGCTGATCATCGATCAGTTTCATGATTGAAGTAGCAACAGGAGAGGGAGGATGAGAGAAGAGGCAGCTGTGCAGCGTAAAGACAGAATAAATCCAGCTTTGTGTCTTTTTCCATTCTAGCTGAAGTTCGGGACAAACTGCGTCTCTTCTCAGCTCAATACGAAACGTGTAATATTTTCTCTGATTGAGGGACCATTCCATTTTTTTAAGGAGCCGTTGGCAACTCTACTAACTAACCTTATGAATAAAATAAAGTTCACTATCAGTAACATCATAGCAACCGAACAGCTGTATAAAAACTCCAAGCTGGCTAGAACGCAGTATGAGTTATTGCAACTGACAGTAAAAAGTCAGCACAACGAAAATAAACTCCACCTAAACTTAGTTCATATCTGACCCAGATAGACTGCAGGTCATAACTTCTTACCTGAAGTTCAGTTCACCTGACACTCGGACTGGCGGCTGCCTCGGGGCTCTCCTCCTGCCTCCCCTTCCCTCATCCACCTGCTGCCTCTGTGGAAGCCCCGCCATAGCCACCACCAAACAACGGAGTTATTTCTACACATCGACCTGCATCTGGCCAATCCACCACCTCTCATTGTTCATGCCGTTACAAAAAAAATAAAAAATAAGTCAAATAAGCCCGATGGCCAGTCCAGCTATGTTAACCTGCAACCAAATCTGCAGCTCCATACAGCAATGTTACGACTTAGATTACATCTTATAACTCATAACTCTTATGTTAGCTCCCCTCTGTAGCATACTGTCTGAAATATTCCACGGCTGCAATAATTCTTTAAGTGTTATTTTTTCCTTGGTATTCTAATTTCGCCGAAGTTTACTAAACTCAACAAACTTAATATTACTTACCGGGACATTTATTCTGTCCTCATTTTCTTTCACCGAAAAATTGTTTCCTGCAGTGACGTCTTTCGTGCTTGGCTCTCCTACCTTTGCTAACCTGATGCACATAGCGCAGAAGCCGATGCTGCATTCACTTACACTCGGATATCTGAGCGTCACCGTGAAAACATAATCGGACATTTGATATTTGATTGAATTTTATTGTTTTGCCTTTGGGGTGGCACCTGGGGTGGCCAGTCTGGTTGGGGGGGTGGCCTGTGCCCCCCCAGGCCACCCCGCTGGACACGCCAATGACCATAGCCAAAGAAAGCTCGTTTATGACCAGCATCATGTAAATAAGCGCTCTGTAGAACCATCGCTCCATCCTCCAATCCAGCAGGTGGCGTCAGCGTGCCCGCAGGGTGAACGTCAGCCACAAACGAAGCCGAAGAAAACGTTAGCGTCATTTCCTGGTTGCTGTGCGACAAGCAACTGTAAAACTCGAAGCTCTGAACGCGGTCCTCTGTCATATAAATCTGCGAGTGGTCTCTGCGTGAGGCGAGCGGCTTTTCCCGGTGAGTGAGAGATTGAGCGTGAGGTCCGGAGCGCGTACAATGAATAAAAAGGGCTCTGAGAAAACACGCCATGTGGTAGCCTGGCTTAACAAAGCGGAGTGGGATCAGGTTCGGGACTACCTTTACTCGATGGACTCCTCTCTGCAGAGGTTTGCGTTAGAGAGGATATCGGCTTGGAGGGCCAGGTGCGCTGATAGTTTTCCCGTGGCCGTGGACTGCACAGCAGACCTCGTGCGCTGCCAGGTGCGGGACCGGTCCGGACAGCTTACCGGAGATGACTTGACCCTGATGTACGGGACGGCCCTGGTAAGATTTGTTAATCTTATCACGGATCGCCAGCAGGGGAGAAAGGCCCAGCCGCTGAGGCAACTGGCTGGAAACTTGAACATCCCCGAGTGGGTGGTGGATCTGAGGCACGAAATCATGCGTGGGACTCTTCCTTCTTTGAAATGGTGCCGAAAGGGATGTAAGGTGGCCCTGGAGTGGCTCCAGCAGGAGTTTTGGTCCAGACAGCTGGGAGGAGGCCCCGATGAGCAGCTCGTTGCCAGGCAGAAAGAAGTGGATGCCTGCAGAAACGCTCGGGAGCTGCTGATCTCTTTTCAGAAGGACCAGTACCAAGCTTTTGATGATGGGTCTCCTGAAGACAAGGGGAAGAGCTTGTGGCAGGCCCCCTTAGCAGACATGAGTTCGTTGCTGGGTGAGATCAAGCAGTTTGCACTGGGGTCCAGGGAGCTGTTGATTGATGTGCTGCTGGAAGACGGTTTTCTTGTTCCTACCATGGAGCAGCTGGAAGCATTAGGCTGTGCAACATCTGACAGTGCCAGTCCCACTGAGCCCAGAGTCCCACAAACCTTCCTGCGCTTTTGGCTGCCCCTGCTAAAGATGCTTAACTCTTCGTCTTTCATTCACCTCTTCCTGGAGAAGCTCTTTGTGGAACTGAAGCTGCTCAGCAAAGAGCCCAACGGTCACAGGTGTTTCTATATTTCTGCATGGATTTCAGAAGTCTTCCTCTGCAACAACAACAAATTTGAATATCATTTTGAGACAAGGTTGCAGAAGAAAGCCAGAATGAAGGACAGGATTTTCATCGACCGCATCAAGCTGAGGTGGCAGCAGCTTCTCTCTGCATGTCTGGATGCCCCCTGCATCAGCACACCTCACCTGATCCAGCTAGTCCTGGATGACATGGAGCATCCCCCCCCTCAGGAAACCAGAGAGAAGCTGTTCCAGCTCTGCTCCATCTACACACAGACAGAGCGCTCAGAGGCCAGCACACCTCTGCAGCAGCAGCAGCCCATATATACTGTGAGTATGCTGCTGGACCAGATGCAACACTCCTCACCGATGGACTCGGAGAGAAGTGAGGACCGCAAATGGGCAGACGTGCAGGCTGAAAGAGCACTTGCCCTCAGACACGTAGCAGCATCCCCGGGGCCTCGGCTCCAGCCCGGCCAGCTGAGGGCCTCCTCTGGAGCAACAGCGAGCTCAACAAACTGAAATGTGGACTGAAGCTTTTTTAAGTTACTTGTGTTATTTTTGTTACTTGTGTTATTTTTTGTTTTATGTTAAATGGTAAATGTTTTATGTTAAGCACAAGATTGTTGTTGTTGTTGTCATTCCAGCCTCCGCTGACTCTTGTTGTGCTAGAAGCAGTTTTGAAGCAAAAATACAATATTCAGAAGACAAAATGTTGTGGAATTTTAACCATGAGCACAGTGCAGGTTCAGCAGTTGTGATTGTTTCTGTCCAGTCGAGCTCGTTAACTAAACATGTTGGCAGAAGCAGAAATAAAACTTTCAGAAGACAAAATGTTCTGATTTAAAGAAGGACCAAAGGAAGGAAAGCATAGGTTTTGATTAAGTCTGATAAACTAGAATTATAAGGTATTGTTACATTAAAAGGAGCAAAATGAAATAAAAAGGCTATATCAAAAACAGGTTATAACATAGGAAATGTGAGGTTTTAAAATGAAGTTAGTGTCAGCGTTTTAAGAGAGTGGTAAAATGATGAGTAACGTTGAAGAATATATATAAATACAAGTCTATAAGTCAAGAACATAATTAGGATAAGGCTTTTGATTAAAGAGTCCCAACTATGATAAGTTAGGGAGATGCAGGAAAAGGTGTTTTGTTTCCTTTGCAGAAGATCTCGGCGACCACAGGGGGTGAGGATCCTGGAGGCCCGAGGCCGGATGGACCACAAGAGAGGGTCAGAGCGAGGACACAATGTATTGCGACCTCTGGTGTACCAGAGGTCGAGAGAGGGAGTGTGGAGCAGGGAAATTATTTTACTGCTATTGTTAAATAATCGTCATCGTCACCATTGCATTAATAATATAATCTGCAGCATTGATATTGCATTCAGAGGTTTAAACAGTGTGTGTCTTTCAGAAAGACTAAGTTGCAGAAAGTTTGCATTAATGAAAGCAGAGTCTAAGTTATTCTGAGGAGCAGGTTAGACGAGGCTATTTGATGAGCCTCTGGTCTGGTGGAAGGTCAGAAGTGCAACGGGTGAGATGAGAGAGCATTTGAGGACGACATATACACACACACACTTAGTTAGAGAGAATCATTTATAGGTGAGAGGTTAGTTATGTTTACTCGCAACTGTGAAAGAGGAACAGTTTCTTGTTGTCTCGGCAAGAAAGAGGAAATACCTGGTGTGAATACGTATGAATGGACGGTGACTGGACGGACAAACTGAACTAAGGTTGGACCAACTGGACACTGAGGTAAAGACTGGACTAAGGCTAAGCACATGACTGATGACTGTTCTGTTTTAAGTTCATTTTCATGACATAGATTGGATCATGAGTGGGGAAAACTGAGCATTTTTAGTTTTGTACATTATTTTGACACATGAAATGTGTCAAAATAAAGGGGGGATTTAAGGTTTAAGTTGAAATGGGTTTAGGATCATTTTAGGACTTTTGGGGTGTTTGATGATTTAGATATGGTAAAACTGAGGCAGACATTGTTATTTTCATGTTTAAGTTGAAGGATTAAAATGAACTGAATCCTGGTTAGAAGATAAACTCTTTACACACATAAAGAGCATTTAGATTAAGTAAAGTTAATATAAAGGATAGAGCCCAGAACATGATATCTTGAACCAACTTTGAATAATTAAGGGAACATTAGATGAACACAGTAGATTAGTGAGGTGTACCAGAGAGAGGCTTTTTGTTTTCTATCCTTTACAGGAGAACATTCCAGTAACACAGCGACCACAGGGGTGGCAAGAATCTCCAGTTTCGCAAACAGGTCACATCTGGATTACACGCTGTGGACAGGGCGACCCCGGAGGCAAAGGTGGTGTGGCTGAAGGTGCTCAAACGCAAGTGGAAGGAGCCACGCTGGACTGGTCCATACGAGGTCGTTGCCAGGACAACTACAGCAGTCCAACTGAAAGGGAAGGGCGACACCTGGTATCACTGGTCGCAGTGTGCACCAGCACATGAGAGCTTGGTTGAGGAAGAGGCTTCAACCAACACAGGTGTCAACAAACAGAGGCAGAATAAACCCTCTCACCTGTGCAACAGGCCATTCAGTAGTCCACCTGGAAGGCTGAAGAAAGAAGAGCAGCAGCGGAGAAGGTCGTCACGCCATCAGAAAGGGGCAGTGATAAGTTAAAGGCTCCACAAAGAGGGGAGTTTCAGTCCAGAATCTAAAATCTATATAACAAGTCTAGAATACAAAGTTTATATAACATGATGCAAACAACCGAATCAGAGACACGTAATGGGAAGAAACGTATTAAAATGTTCCTTACAACTACATGTGTATTATATGCGATAATAGTAACCATGGCTCTGTTGTCTTTTGTCTGTATTTTGCAAGGCACTCCGGACCCCTTGTCTGAACACGGAGGCCAGTCCAGCCCAGCAGTTCCTGAGACTGTAGGTCCTAAAACAGGATCGCTAGAAAGACAAAAGCGCGAGGGGTCAGGTAAAGGTGATGAATGTCTCAGCAGAAATAATGGCATAGAGTTGAACTATGTTAAAGGGTCTACCAGCTCATTCATGTTAGATTTGTGTGACGTCATTAAATGTACAGGAGCCAGTAGTAGATGGAAAGTGTCAGACAACAGTGGGACCATTTATGCCAAAACAAGATAACTATGCATGTTTTAAGTTCTCTACTGATAATGAAAAGTACAAGGTGGGAGAGATCGATCCAACTTGGTGTGCCGTCACACTTCAGGGACGAACCACCAACAATGTAAGCGGCCCTAGCACGGTAATTGGAACCTGGGCAGGAAGTGGGCTCTATTATTATTGTGGGGAAAATACTCTGTTGGTTCATGTTCCTATAGGAAGCGTAGGGACATGTGCGATGGTGCGATTAGGAGCTCCACTCATGCTGATTGGGAATCAGGTAAAGGCTATTCCACAACGCAACACACGTACTCTAGCCGCCAGACGTCTGAGACATGTTTTGGTCAAAAGAGGGACCCAAGGTACACATGCTTATGATCCTCGCCTGAACTCGCCTAGGGGAGTTCCAGACGAATATAAGCTGGTGAATCCGATAGCTGCAGGATTTGAGAGTATATTCCTTTGGGTAACACCTAATAAGAATGTTGACCGCATTAACTATGTTCATTACAATCTGCTGAGACTTTCTAACCTAACCAGGGACGCCATGATGGGGTTCGCAGAACAATTGGGTCCAAGTTCTCTGATGGGAGTTCAAAATAGGATGGCGCTTGACATATTATTGGCAGAGAGGGGAGGTGTGTGCTCGATGTTTGGAGATATGTGCTGCACGTATATCCCCAATAATACTGCCCCAGGTGGCTCAGTAACCCGAGCTCTGCAGGGCCTGAAAACTTTGTCTAAAACCATGCATGAGCACTCAGGGGCCTGTTCTTCGTACCGCGCTAAGTGAGTTAGCTGGATGAGATTGTTGACGATTTCGCGTGATCCTGGATCGTTCGGTTCCCCGAAGCCCATCCGGGACTTGCTGTCATAGCAACAGAGCCGTAAGCGTAAACCTGCTGGGGAGCAGGTTTACTTTATGTAAACAGGATTAGATCGCGGCCACGCAGGTATGTCCGCGTCATTCATACGAAAGCAACAGCGATATTCCACCACTGTTTCACCATAAATAAATAACATCAATGTAACTAAAGATAATGCAGCACTTGATCCTTTTATTGATTTCACACAGATACATACAGGTCATTCCCTAAAAAAGGGAAATGTACTATTAACATTCTATTACATGTATGTGATTATTACAGATGTAATTCATATTTCAGAGTAGTAATTGTAAATTACTTCGTGTAATCAAGATGAGAGACCACGGCTATAAAAGCGAAGGTGGATTTGGGAAGTCTGTCGCAGTCATATCCTGTCCGTTTACGCGAGCAACCCATTGCGGAAGGTGCAAGATTGATAAGGAGAGTCCTCAGAATTCAGCGTATATTGCGGGACAGACAGGATCCTTTAGCTCAGCGCGACAGTGTGCTCATAGAGAGATATCGATTTTCCCGTGAGGGTATTATTTACTTAACCAACTTGTTGACGAGGGGGTGCAGGACCACCACCTGTCTTTTTTTTTGCTCTGCCCTTTTCTTGGTTGCTGTTATGAACAAACAAACAGAGTATTCCAGGGTCTCTTTCCAAGAGACGACAAGCAATATAAGTGATAAATATTACCATTCTGTAGAATATTCTTATATTTCACTTTTACTTGTTCCCATGTTCTAGTGGGTCCTGTTGTGGCTCTAATGTGAAAGGGGATATAATATAACATATTATAATATAATATAATGTAATATAATATTGGATAATATGGTGTGATATGATAAATCTACCCTACCGCCTACTGGTGTTGGCCAGAGGGGCCGATGGCGCAATATGGCAGCCTGGCTTCTGTCAGTCTGCCCCAGGGCAGCTGTGGCTACAACCGTAGCTGCCTCCACCAGTGTGTGAATGTGAGAGTGAATGAATAGTGGCATTGTAAAGCGCTTTGGGTGCCTTGAAAAGCGCTATATAAATCCACTCCATTATTATTGTTATTATTGAATTACTTACGAGTTTGATTTGTCAGCAACTTTCTGCCAGCCCTCTCTCCTTGCTTTTGCAGCCTTTGCAGTGTTCCCTTGCGTTTTAATTAAACTCTGAAACTCCTGAAATCCCTCACTCAAGAGTTCTTGCTCTGCTGCCGAAAAATACCGAGCGCGCTCCTTCGACATTTTCGCCGACCAATCAAAGGGTTGCCGATCAATGTTTCTACTATCGATGCGTAGCCCCTGTTGGGCCACCCAGTGATCTCACATTACTTCATCCAGCTATACTAATCGTCAACAACAGGTGTGTTCGGGGAACCGGAATAGCGAGCTCAGAGTTAGCGCGATGATTTGGTCTTGGATGTTTCATTTGATCTTGGATGTAGTAAGCGACGTACGAAGCACAGGGCCCAGGTATTGAAAACCCGCTGGCATCCTGGATGACATCTGTGGATGACATCTTATTACCTTAAAAGGCAAGTAATGAAGAAAGGAGAAGTTATATGTCAGTTTATAGTTATTAAAAGTATATGTGATGTACCCTTGTTTGCACGAATTGAACTTTTGTCCATCTGTCACCCTGTATTTTTGAACTGTATTGACGTAGGTGTGATATGTTATCCTATAAAACCAGAACCCAGTGTATTTTTGTCAGAGCAACCCATTCTGTATGCTGACGGTTGGTTGTTCTCCTGTGATAATAAAACTCATCGTTTGATTGCACTTTTCCGGAGCCTCCGTTGTTTTTTGTCTGGTCTGAAGTTGATCGATTTCGCAACAGTATGCACAAATATGACCCAAGATGGGACTCGCCAACCTGGATTGACTCAATAGGAGTTCCCAGGGGAGTTCCAGATGAGTATAAGTTAGTTAATCAGATAGCGGCCGGCTTTGAAAGTGTGTTTCTATGGATAACTCCGAATAAAAATGTCGATCGCATTAACTATGTCCATTATAATGTGTTGAGACTCTCTAATCTCCCTAGGGACGCGGTAGAAGGCCTTGCGGAACAATTAGGCCCGACGTCGTTAATGGGAATCCAGAATCGAATGGCCCTGGACATGTTGTTGGCTGAGAAAGGTGGTGTCTGTGCCATGTTTGGGGACATGTGTTGCACGTTCATACCCAACAATACTGCACCAGACGGTACGGTTACTAGGGCGCTTGAGAGTCTGAAAATGTTATCTAAAACCATGCATGAGCAATCAGGTGTGAACACTGGACCGGGAGACTGGTTCACGTCTGTCTTTGGGCAATGGAAGAGTGTTGTTATGTCTGCCATGTTTTCTTTTGTTGTTTTTCTTGTCATATTGATGATTGGATGTTGTCTCATCCCTCTGGTCCGGCGGCTTTTAGTAAAGATGCTGGAGAGAGCCCTGAGCTCAGGCTCAGCAGGTTCAGCTGCGCCGGAGTCCATGATGCCTTTGAGGGAGATTGTAGGCTGGACGGAGGAGTGAGACAAATCCTGGTGTAAGTTGGGCTCGCAAGCGAGCCCAAGAGGAGGAGTTGTCAAGAAAAACATGTAATTTCACTGCCATTATTTCATTATTATTTCATTAGTCTGCATCACTTAGTATCAGTTGATCATCACCATTATCATGTATCATTTATCATTTAGTAAATCTGCTTAATCTTGTATTCCAGAGCACGCAGATTAAGACACATTCCTCTGTAATATTCTATTATGCAAAAACCACCAGCATCTCTGTGGCTCCAGGCGGCCCAAAGTAAAGTCAGATGAGGACAGCGACCTTTTGTTGGCCTGGACAGACAATCTCACAAACTGCACACTCGGACACACAATTGTTTAGACCAGATGTTTTCCCTCATCCATATCTGGGAACATAAAGCCTGAGAAAGTGTTAGGTTTCTGAGAAGCTGAGTTCTAGGAAATGTTCTGACGTCATATTAGGCTATAAAGCTTTCTGTAACGAGCAGAGAAGATCGAAGACCGGCTTCCCACACTGTATAACTGTGTGTGTTTAATAAATCACTTTTTGGACACTTCTGGGGACTCTGTCTGTGCTTATTTTTCCTTCCAAATAAAAAGAACCTTTACAAAAGAACTGTGCATTTCGTGTTGTTAAGACTGTTTCATCTGGGACCATTTTGCAATCTAACGCAAGCTTAATTAAGGATTCTGTTTGTTTTATTCCTTCTAAGCCCAAATGAATTTCTTGTGAATCTGTCTACTGTGAGCCTGGTGATTTTGTTACTGATGCCTGACTGCCAACTGTATAAAACAAAAAACTACACACAATATTCGAAGCACATAGCGCACAGTCGTAAATTCACCCTAATTTTGGTATGATCTGAGCTCAGGCACTGGGTGACTGAGCATAGCACTTACGCATGTGAGCGAGGGGGGAGAAACTGCTGCAGGAGAAGCGTAGACAGGCAGACAGAGGAGAGCTTAAGTTTGACCAGGTACCAAAGCAAATCATTCATACTGTACAAATAATGTAAATATGACGGTGTATCACAAAAGATTGATATCAAACTGATCACTTGACCCATATTACGTTACTTGCTCTTGGAGTGAATCAACAAATGGGGAAATGAAAATCCGAACAACAACAATGATGTTTTTTTAGAGAGTCTTAGCTTACATGTGTGTTTATTTCATATTTTCAGTTGTTTCCCTCCACGGCTAAACAAAGCACTGTAATCGGTTTCAGTTATGTACTGATGAACACAACAATTGACATAAGTGGCTTCTTTCAAAGAAAAAACTCAGGTAGATTTTATTTTATATATTATGCTTTGTATGTTGTTCAGTATATTTCTATGCAAAACAAGAGGAATTTCAATACACAGCAGTATATTCACAGCTGAAACCAGATATTTACATACACTTTAGGGAAAAAACATAAAAACATTTTTTTTTTCTGTTAAACATCAATTTAGAGTGAACTTGCAACTAGAAGATCACTGGCTGCTCTCTGCCCAGCATGGAGGTCACTGCAAACTCTCGGTACCTCAGCAGAGCTGGCAATATCATCAAGGACTACTCTCACCCCAGCAACCAACTGTTTGAACTATTACCGTCAGGCCGACGGTACAGGTCACATAAAACCAGGACAAACAGATTCAGGGATAGCTTCTTTCCCAGAGCTATCACCGTAGTAAATAAGAACAAAAACAATTGAACCTATTCCATACCGTCACTGTCATTATATTATGCTGCTATTCATACTGTCATTATATTAATGCTGCTATCCTGTATATATTGTACAAACTATTGTTTGAGTACTTGATTGTTTTTTTGTACTTTTTATATTTTACATTTATATTTATTATTGAAACTTGCACCAAGGGAGTGGCACTCCAATTTCGTTGTACTCTGTACAATGACAATAAAGGCTATTCTAACTTGTTTTGTTTTAGATAAATAAATATTGAAATATCTTTTGAATTAGTTAAATGTCAGAATATAGAGAGAGAGAGAGCTGTCTATTATTTATCACTTTCATCAAATTTAGGAGTACATATACACTAAGTTTATTGTTAATTAAGAAGAAAACTGCAGATGATTGCATTCTGATCTTAAGCAGCCTCTGATAGGTTAGTAGAGTCGGATTTTTTAGTAGAGTCCTCTGTCCTCTGCTGGATGTGTTGGAGAACACTTTCAGCCCTCTGAGGACTGCATACCACTGCCTGAGCCAAGCCAATGTGCCACTAAGCTCCAGCCAGTGTCCACACTGCCAGAGGTCTCCACACATGCTGGTTCGGTGTCTGTCTCCGCTGAAGGGTCAGAGGAACCCGTTTGAGCTGTCTGTCTCGGCTGGAGGGCCCAAGGGGCCCATTCAGCCACCTGTCTATGCTGAAGGGTCAGAGACCTGTTCGGCCTCCTGTCTCCTTTATAGTCGAAAAAGATGTGCTCCTGGTGCACTGGCCATTGCTGCTACTCAAATCGAGCGTGGACCTGGACCTCCAGCAGGCCCCGGGGACCTACGTCACACCTTGCTCTTGTCTCCCTTACAGCTGAAAAAGGTCCATGCTTGTGCCCTGGCCCTTCTGAAATTCCCTCTCCATTTAGCCGAGGCAGTGAGTCGGCCTCCTGTCTCCCTTACGGTCGAAAAAGATGTGCTCCTGGGCGCACTGGCCCTGCTGCTACTCACATCGGGCATGGCCCTTGCCCTCCAGCAGGCCCCGGGGACCCACATCCTCCCCTGCTCTACTCCCCCACTAGCTTCTTCTCCTGCAGTTACCCTCCACCACATATCCAGCACATATCCAGCTAACCCTAACCCACTACAATTCGTCCTGATTGTAGCACAAGTGGAACCAATAAGCAGGATTCATTGGCAAGCAGACAACCAGTTCCAACTACTGGGAAGAACCAGTGCGATGCATTTTGTGGTACGCGTCGTGGTAGCTCCTGCTAGGATTTAGGACAGACCTGAGGCTGATGAGAAGGATCTGGGTGTTGCAGGGCCGTCCTGGCTGACACGGCGCTGCGTGAAGCTCTGGGATGCTGCCTCTGGACTGGCACACTGGGGTGGTGGTTCCCCTGTTTAAAGACCTAGACCTGAGCGTGTGCTCCAACTGTCACACTCCTCAGCCTCCTCTATGCCAGGGTGTGTCTGTCAGTCAGGCCTCTGATTCAGGAGGAAGCAGTTTGTGTCCTGGTCATGATCACTGGAGCAGCTTGTTATCCTCTCGACTGCAGGGTCTGTGGGAGTTTGCACAACCAGTCTACATGTGGTTTGTGAGGCTTCTACTTTTGTAGGATCTTCATCTTACAGTACAAAGAGCCTTTGCTGCAGCTGTTGTTGTGTTTTGGCGCCTCATGGATAACTTTTCATGTCATTTGAGTTTCAGGCTTGTTGGTGTTGCTGAGCTGTGTGCATCGTCTGCGTGGGTTTGTCAGCATAATGGGGCTCATATTAAAATGACTTTACAGTCACAGAGAAAAACTTTAAAACACAAAATCAACACTTTGAACCATCGTGGAAACTACGTGTCCTTACTTGTCATCAAATGATGAGTGTGCGTCCTCACCAGGTGTCACAATCATGTGTATCAAAACGTGTGTAACTGTTAAACAGCAAAATGTGTTAAAGCTGAAAGTCTGACTGTTCAAAGGTGAAACTACAAACACTTGTACATATACAGCTCCCTCCATAATGGCCTGAGGAAAACCAAAGACCTGATGTGATTTCATGTTTTCTTTGTTTCACAGTTTAAAAGTTTGTGGTTCTGTTCTCAGACCTTTGTCACTCACATGTTGTGCATCAGCTGTTTATGTCACTGTGCAGCCAAACTAACTCCCCTCATGTGTTTCCTTTGCAGCTGCTCCTCTGGATAGCATTGAGTCCCTGGCTGCCTACTACGTGAGCTGCGTCAGGCAGGTGCAGCCGGACGGCCCGTACAGAGTCGCTGGATATTCTTCTGGTGCCTGTGTAGCATTTGAAATGTGCTCTCAGCTGCAGACCCAGAATCAGCCTGTGGAGTTCCTGTTTCTCTTTGATGGCTCACATTCATATGTGGCAGCGTACACACAGGTCAGAGAAACACTCGCGCATCTTTAATTCATGTATATGCTGTATAGCGTGTGTGATGTTGGTTTTGAAGGATGAGCTCTGGTCACATGATCTGCATGTGAACAGGTTTAACTGTGTTTTTGATTTGCAGAGCTACAGAGCCAAGCTAACACCCGGCAACGAGTCTGAGGCTGAGACTGAAGCCTTGTGTGCCTTCATCCAGCAGTTCACTGGCATTGAATACAACAAGGTATACTGTCTCTGACCCACAGGTTCACACACAAGTATTCCTTTATGTGGCATCAGCGTTAAAGGCCACACAACCTGAGCTTTTGCCTCACGGCGCCTGTAAGGTAAAGATGGTGACTGTAACACAGTCTGGAGCTGCTGTTCCAGCACAGTCTGTGTGTGGTGCAGGTTTGACTCAACAATGATGTGATGTTTGGAGCTGTTATGGAGACTAAAGTAAAACATGCGGTTAAATCAAACCTTCGTACAGTTTCTCACTGAAAGCTGACATTTGTAACTCCTGAATATCAAAACATCTTCATTTTGCATTTTCATATACATAAGATCTGTGATGTTCATTAATTATGTGTCACTTACTTTTCTGAAAACAACAATATCTCCGCGAGCACGCGGTAACGTTTGCTATGAACTTACAGTCGTCTCCATGGTTACATCCTACAGCTTTTAGAGACTCTGCTCCCGCTGTCAGACCTGAATGCACGCGTCAGTGTGGCCGTGGACCTAATCACCTCCGCTCACAAGGACATCGACCGAGACTCACTGCACTTTGCAGCCTCCGCCTTCTACTACAAGCTAAAGGCTGCTGATGCATATGTACCTACTGCAAAATACCACGGCAGCGTGAAGCTGCTGCGCGCCGAAACCAGCAGCGAATATGAGCAAAACCTGGGAGCTGACTATAAGCTCAGCGAGGTACCGATGCACATTTACATCAGTCTGTAGTACTTATCTTCACTGTGCGTGTGTGCGCTTGTGTGTGTTTCTATAAACTCTGTCTGAGCCTTCCAATGTTCAAACTGTGTACTGCGTCTTTCTTCAGGTCTGTGATGGCGAGGTGTCGGTCCACGTCATCAAGGGAGATCACCACACTTTCCTAGAAGGCGCGGGGGCGGAGTCTATCAAGAACATCATTCATAACTCGCTGGCTGAGCGAGCTGTCAAACCAAGGGAGGGTTAAACATCCACCGTCTCTTCACCCTAATTCCTCAGCTTTCCCCAAACTAGACTGTAAATGTGTCGTTATAGGAAGTGTTTGCACTGCTTATGTTTACACGCTACTGTTATCCTAATATCCCAAATGTTAATGGTTAGTGAACCAGTCGACATCCCATCATCTCACAGCTCCATCGATTCCAACTGCAAGTTTTGTTTTTTGTTGCCATATGTTGTTGTTTGCAGAAGTTCATCCCACAACAAAATAACGTGGTTAAAAAATTAATGTAACAAAGTAACAAACACTGACACATTGATTGAATCCTGAATTACATAACATCACTCAAATTGGTGTTTCTGCTCATGCAGACATCAGTAGACAGGCAAACGCGCTGCGACCAGCCTGATGAGCGACTGTGGAGGGAGGGCTGACCCTGCAGCCGTGTTTCTGCACACTAACTACTCGTAACACAAGTTGGAGGCATTTCTTTATTTTGTGATATTTGTTTACTTTTCAGTCATGTGACCACACAGTCATCAGTTACAGTGGCAACCAGCAAATGTTTACGTTGTCAATAAGTTAACAACAAATTAAGTGTTTCATAAACTGTGTTTTAACAATGACACTCGTGTTACTGTAATTTACAGACCAGTTATTTCACTAATTCAGAAGAAAAACTGCTTCTCTTCATGATGGACTGTGTCAAACACACGCTGTTGTTCTGACAGACGCCTGTGACAGAGGCGTCGCTAAGGACCAAATGTGTCTCTTCAGAGGTTAATCAGAGATGTGAATGATCACTGTAACAGTGAGATCATATTTACTGATGTAACCTCTGAGAAACTGTTTCCTTTTAAAGGCTTTGGTCCAGAGATCTAAAACCTCAGCAAATAATCCAAACCTGAGTACAACAGCTGGCCTGAGACCTGTGATTGGGTCAGTGAAGGAAGCTGCTGATTGGAGATGAATGTGCTGAGGAGTCACAGTACGATGGACGTGACAATAAAGGCCTCTGTGTTTTATTGTAACATTTCTGTTATGTTTTGTAGGACTAATAAGGGCCTCAACAGTCGCTCAGTGTTTTCCTTCATTGTAACGAGCCTGTCCCGTTGGATCTATGATTCCTGTGCTTTTGTTGTCGTTACTATTTCTGATCATTTATCTTGTAAATATAGTTTTTGGGTTTTGTTTTTTAGAGGATGGGTCAGTTTATCAGGGACTGAAACACAAATCCTGTTGGCCCAGAAAATTCTTAGTCGCTGTTGGCGCCACCCGACCGTTTAGTTCAGACCATTAAAGTAACGACTGGTTCTATATGACACTTTTCTACATGCAACAAAGGTGGTGATGGAAGGAGGAGAACAAACTTTTTTGTCTGTATTTAATAGCACAATAAAGACCAGACAGCAAAGCAGGGAGGGAGAAATAAAGGGCCTCAGGTCAGAGTTGAACCCGGCCGCAGCATTTACCCCATGACCAGGTGACGTGGTCACCCGCCCGACCCTTACGCACAGCAGTATTTCACTTCAGCTACCAGGAGTATGTGGGTCGAGCATGCAGACTGAACTTTAGCTGCATGTTAGAAAGCCGAGTTTATGAATGAAGGCTAGAACAAATGTCCCGGCTGAAGGAGGAGGGGCTGCAGAGGTGTATAAACACAGGTGGGCGGGGCAGGGCTAGTGTGCAGGATGACTCAGTGACCTACACTGACCCGTGTTGGTGAACATTTTGTTAAAGTTAAATGTTTTCAAGCTGACAAGTAAATTATCCAGCGAGCTAAGTTGAGCTGACCGACGTGCAGTAAGGTTTTCATGCTCTTCACTAACAGCTGATCGCTGAGAATATATCAACAGTAATAATGTCCTGTAATTCCCACGGCTCTGTATGTCACACCTGCGTATGCTTCCCCATCACATTCATCACCTGTTCCTCTGGTGTCTCTGATTGGAGCACGCAGGTGTGTGGAGCAGAGTGAAATCACACACCTAATGCTGTTTTATTCAACCTGGATCTTGGAAGTTTTGATTAACATCAGTGTCAAACATGAACTAACTCTTTGTCCCCTTCAACATTACATGTTGTTTTTTGAAGTAACAGGTTCAGTGATCTTAAAAGGCTGCGGTAACGTGTCGCTGATAAAACACTGAGTCATTTTCAAATTATTCACTTTAGTTCAATTCAGCTTTATTGTTTTATGTGAAAGTCTCCATCCTGTGTCCTTCACTTATCTTTATCCCAGGTGTGAATTGTTCACAGGACTTAAAAGAAGGACGTGTCTGTGGAAAAGGCTCCGGCCAACCTAAACTCCTCCCTCATCAGGACACAGAAGAGCCGCTGAGGCAGCGCCTTGGAGTACGCTGCTGGTCGCGGCACACAGGTGCGCAACAAGATCTCCCGGCCTGCTGGAGGAGGGAAGTCTGGTACTCTGCTGCTTCCCCCAGTTTGCTTCTTGTCAGATCCCAAGTCCTCATCGACGGGCGCCAGAAGGGCAGCCTAAAAGGGCAAAGGTCAAATGTTAGCAAACAGCAACCGATTCTGAAGAAATGTGCTGTGTGATATTCAGAAGTACTGTAACCCGAGTCTCCCACAGAGACCTGATCCAGACTACAGCTCACAAACACAGCTCCTCTACTAACACCTCACTGCAGCTGCACGCTGCTGATCCTGTCTGTGATTAGAAATGATTTCAATAAAGTAAAACAGAGGCTCGTTTTCTATGAGCGTAAACAGGGATCTCTTTTTCAGTCTCAGTGTAACAAACGTGTTTACTGAATAAGTCTTTCAGTAAAAATGTTTTTGTTAATTCAGTAAAATCTGCAAAGATGACTTGTACTGTTGGCAGCAACAAACAGAGACAACAGAGTGTGGGACAGACAGGAAGTCAGGACACGTCTATGTGCTTCACAGTGGGACTAGAACATGAACATTTCTACACACACCACAGGCAGCAACTGTGCAAACCTCCACGTCACCAAAAACACCCTGCAGGTCCCATCAGAGCAACGGCAGAGAAAACAGATGAAAGGTCTGTTAGAGAGAAAAACGCTTCGCTGCTTTCTTACCCGTATGACACCAAAAGGGTTTTGTTTTTTTAATAATAAAGGCTTCATGTTTTACAGTTAAAGGTAAAGCTCATGCAAACATGCAGGCTTATTTGTCTGATCAATGCAAAAGTTCAAACATGTCTCTTTCAAGCCTCATTATCAGCTGAGATCATAGTAAAGACACAGACAGGATCCTGATCCATCTGTTCTTTATATAATTACTGTTTTTACTGTAATGTAGAATATCATGGACATAATACACAGACTGCAGCCTAAATACTGCTAAAAACAGCTCTTTTTATTTTTAAGGTTTCACGTATTAACCTTTTATTATAAAAGTCACCTGATCCTTAGCAGGTGTGTATACAGAAATACACCAGGTCATTATTTAAGCAAAGCGAAGCCAAACTGCTCCTGTGTGACAGATGAAGTCCACCTTTAAACAGCATTTAGATGCTGCTAATGAAACTCGATTAGTGGCAGCACTGGTCTGTGGGCTGGGGACACTGGTGCCACCAGTACAGCGCGCACTTTTCACAGCGCCACCATGTGGACCAAACTGTATTCTGGGTCAAACCTGATGTTTTATCATTTACACTGAACAAAAATATAAACGCAACACTTTTGCTTTTGCTCCTGTTTTCCATGAGCTGAACTCAGAGATATGAAACATTTTCTACAAACACAAAAGACCCGACACTCGCAAGCAATGTTCCCTCTAAGCTGCGCGCGTACACAATTGCGCACTGCTGGCACGGTCTCTGCACAGAAAATCTGCGTTGCGCGCACAAAAAAAAAAAAAAAAAAAAAAAAAAATTCACCTGAATTGAAATTAAAATGAAAACTTTAACAATCCTGTTTTGCAGTGTTAGTCAGTGACTGGCTGCTCCCGTATAGGATTAGAACGAGGCCACCTTATCCCGTAGTCCAGCCAATCACGCGATTCACATTCGTATATACGCAGCTAATCAACGTCGCTGTCAGGCTCTGACGCGTCCTTATGCGCCGACACCGGTGTTTTAGCAAAGCGGCTGATGTGGAGTGAAGCCACGTTAATGACAACGTGTACAACCATTGGAGATGTGAGCAGGACCGACGGAACAACTGACGGGAAAAGTGTGGACTTTATACCAGTTTTTAAATTGTGTTGATCGGCCGCGTACAACCAGAGTTATGATAAAAATATCTGCAATGTTTGGTTTTCTTCCTGAATACTGTCGTTGTTTATATTTACTGCGGGAAGAAACGGTGAAAACGCCGTTTTATAAGGAAAACGCTCGAAAGCCTGTGAGCAAAAACAACACCCCACCACCCTTTCCTATTGGTGGAAAAATGTACCATGTGGACCAATCAAAAATTATATGGCAAGGGTTAGAAACGGGAGGAAGTTTTAGGAGTGACGGCGGTGCTTGGAGATGTGAGAGATTTGCGACGTTTAGCGCAAATCTTATGTAGTGAGTGTGTAGTGTAGTCAGCAGTTTTGTTGTGTGTGTCAGAACAATGAGGCGACTGCTGAATGTTACAGGTGTTACAGCAGTGATACATCTGCTGTTGTCCTGCAGGTATCAGGCTGTTGTTCTCCTTCATCTCATAGTGGACACAAATTATTTTTTGGAGTGGCACAAATAATTTGTGTGGCATCAGATTTGATGCAGAACAGCTGATTGTTCTGTAAATAGTTTGAAATGTTTAATTAAAAAACGCCTTGGCTACATTTTTAGGTAAACAGCTGCAAAAAACTTTGTTTGCATAACTCGGTTACTTTTTTGAAGAAGTAACTATATAATTAATTGCCCAACATTGGTCATTATATCCTGTATTTTGCAGACAGAGTTACAGACTCTCTCCCAGACCACAGACTCATAATACAAGTCAGAGCTTTATTAAAAAAAAAAGAAAGAAAGAAAGTTGTGTTTTCAAAATTAGAGTTATTTTTACTTCCAATAGTGTTAACATACTGCACAGGTCAGGAACAAGATTTTTTGTTACATTTTCATTGTAAGTGGGCTGAAGCAGTTAATTAAAAGTAGTCTAACATGCCACACCTGTGAGGTGTGGCATGTCAAGGTGCTGATTAGACAGCATGAATATTGCACAGGTGTGTCTGAGACTGCCCACAATAAAAGGCCACTCTGAAATATGCCGTACATGTGTAGCACAATGACACACATGTCGCAAAACCAGTCAGGATCCGGTTCAGCTCATGGAAACAAAAGTGTTGTGTTTATATTTGTGTTCAGTGTAACAAATACTGAGACGTCTAATAATGTTGTGTGTTGTTCATCTGAGGACGCTGCAGAGAACCAGATTATTTTTATTATCCTGTTTGTCTGTTATGTGAACCTTTAGAGGATGTACCTTATAAAGACTGAGTGTGTTTATCGCACTATGTTAAATGTAACTGTGAGCGACACGAGGCTTACTGCTCATGGTTACCTCATCAGTGGTGAAGTCAGCCAGCTTGATGCAAGAAAGAGGAAGAACAAAAGGATGAAAGAGCAACACACAGATGAAAAACAAAAACAGACTTTCTAACCGACAGAGCTGAAATCTGAACATGTCACCAGCTGCAGGAGGCAACGCTCTGAACCACGTCGTTCCTCCTCCAGATGGAGCTTTTACTGCCTATAGTCTCTTGACATACAATGGTTGGATTGTCCTATGATACTGTATCAGCTGAGCCTCAAATTCTTATGATCTCGAGCTTCAGTCTCAGTGAATCCTTAGTTGGCTCAGATGCATCATCTGGTGTTTGAGTGTAACAAGGTGGTTGTAACACAAAAGGTGTGTATGTGTTTGTGTAAACAGGTGAGTGTGGTTTGTAGTGTCCAACTAAAGCAGCGTGTCTAACCAACCACATCTCCAGGGCTGAATCAGGTGACCACGAGCCATCGCTCCACAGCTGCTGAGGGAGCTACAACCCTCATTCAGCCTTTCATAGACATACGGCAATGAACTGTATGAACAATAAACTTTATTCATACACACAAATCCCTTTAGGGTTGTGTCAGCGAGGGCAAACGTGCCACATCAAATACATGGAGCTACAAGCTGTGGTGACCCACTGTCAGTAAGGGAGCTTTATTACACACACACAGCATCAAATCATAACAACAGTTACCTCAAGCTACTTCTATGTTATAAGGCAAAGACCCTGCAGTTACACAGGGAAACATTAGGTGACCGTCTGTGAGCGACAGTGGGAACCAAAGCCTCTAACAAACATCCATCGATAGATGAGGGGCAGACGGGCTGAATGCAGAGAGGTCTACTAACACATGTTGAGTGAAGAAGAAACACCCAGTGCATTATGGGGAACTTAGACCTATAACTTAGACCTGTGTGCGCCTTAGCATATGCTACTTCCGGCGCATAGCGCTTAGTTTCCGGTGTGATATTCGCTCCTTGTTCACGGTCGGGTTTTTCAACCAAATGGACGAATCAAGTGGCAATTTACATTTTTCGAGATGTCGAATGTATCTGTAGATGATGTTGATCGACTTGTCGATATTTCCCCCCCGCGCCTCAGAGCAAACGAGAGAAAGGATTCAGATTTTATACTTCTCAGTATCTGTAAACAGCGCTCCCTCGTTTATCGCGGGAGTTACGTTCTAAAAATAACCTGCGATTGGTGAAATCTGAAGTAGCCAACTTTATTTTTCACAGTTATTATCAATGTTTTAAGGCTGTAAAACCCGTCACTACACACTTTATACACTCAGACCGACATGAACATTTTCACACGTTTCTCTCCTGTTTAAGCTCTCAAAGCTCAAACCTTCGTAGACAAATAAGTCCAGTATTACAGAAACCAAAGATCAAACCGTGTTTTCAGGTCCAGCACATGAGAACAGAGCAGCTGAGAGATAATTCAACATCAATGAATCATTAATGAATCAATGAATCAGCGATTCTGTACTGCACAGGAGAGACGGCACGGAGGAGATCAACAATAGTCTGAAGCCAATCAGGACGCAGAACACAAAGCGCTGTGCGCAAAAAAAAAAAAAGCATGCAAACTTGCACAAAAAAAATGTGCGAAACAGCGAGGCCGCGTTATAGCGACAGACCAGACCAGCTGCACAACACAGACACTTCAAACCTGAGGACAAATCTAAGAGAACAGAAAAAGGAAAGGAAACTTAGCTTAGAACCATGCAGCGCTACAGGAGACGGCAGCACTGCAGAGGTGAGGACCGGCACCTGTTTGAAAGAGACAAATGCACACAAAATAAGTGTTTGTTGTAGAATGTGCAGCATGAAAGTAGCATGCATGTTTTGCATAGAACTGTTTTATGCATCTGCATTTCACAAAGAATGACAAATTGGTATACGGGACAACAAATAAAATCTAATGTATAGAAAAAAGATAATAGGATATGCCCATGACAATAAGAATGATAAAGGACTTCACAAAGTCAATTTATTGCTAAAGTGTGATCTTAGAAAATTGCTATTGTGCACCACACTAAACAGAACAAATTCTGTCAAAACTTACTTTTGCAAGATCCCACAAATGTTTTGCAAGATCTTGAGAGTTTTTTTCTTTGCATTTATCATGCTTCCATCAGTATCTGTAAAGCTGTACAGAGTACTGCAGCTGGTTGTTAATGAATGCAACAAAGACCACCAGATCAAAGTACACCTAGCCACGAGTGTTTCCCCTTCCACTGAGCACTATCTTCATCTCGCAAAATACATGTTCAAATTTTTTTTCTTCAATGTGCCTTGCGAGGCTCCATAACATACCTATCAATCTGTGAGCATTTCTCAGAGGCTGCAGCAACTGCAGCTTTTGAGGAAGTTGCAACAGCACATTTGTGAATTCTCACGCGTAGCCCTACAGGAACACCCACAGTTACAAATACCATAGCGACCAACATCAGTGCTACTACTGCCCACAGTTCATGTAAAGGAAACATAACGGTGTCATACAATAAACTACAGAATCAGCATTGTTGTCTGTGAAGGTTCTCAGTCATTCAGGTCATCGTAGTCAAAGGAGCTTGTAAAGAAAAGCGTCTGGACTTCTTTAAGTTGCTTGAAGACGTTTCACCTCTCATCCGAGAAGCTTCTTCACTTCATCAGCATTGTTGCACAACCGTGTATTCAATCTTGTTACCCTTCTTTAAAGTCCACCACCTGTGCTGCAAGTGAAGTTGAGGGCAACTGTGGCTCAGGGAGTTGGGAAGCACATCTGTAACCGGAAGGTTGCCGGTTCGATCCCTGGGCTCTCTGTCCTGGTCGTTGTGTCCTTGGGCAAGACACTTTACCCTACCGCCTACTGGTGATGGCGCGATATGGCAGCCTCGCTTCTGTCAGTCTGCCCCAGGGCAGCTGTGGCTACAACCGTAGTTGCCTTCACCAGTGACTGAATAGTGGCATTGTAAAGCGCTTTGGGTGCCTTGAAAAGCGCTATATAAATCCAGTCCATTATTAACACATTGGAAGTTGTGGCACTTCTCATTATTTGACGTGCACAGCCGCTCTGTGTGAGGGTCAAACATTTGTTTATTCAACACCTGTGAAGGTATCAGAAATCGGCTACTGAGAAAAAATGCATAGATAGCAAGAGAAGCAAATTAAAGCACTGCACGTGCTTTACGTGCTATGACATGCTGCACGTCATAAAACCCAGTTTCTTGATTAACATTTTTAAGAGTTAAGTTGTAATACTTTTGTGCATTATTAAAACAAATCCTAAAATTCTGTATCACTGTGCTGTTACGAGAAGGTAGCTTGAATGTAGGTATCTGGCCCTGTGTAAATCTTGAGCATGAGTGATGTTGTGGGACAGTGCACCAACTACACAGGTACAGTGGCGTGTCTAGAAAATTTTTGTTGGGGGGGGCCAGGTAGGGGCACAGATTTGGAGAAGGGTGGCAGATTTAATTGGCAGATAATGTTTTTAAAAAAAAATTCTACCAACCCTTAACCATAATTCAATAATCCTATAAACCTGTTGGGGGAAAACTCTGTAAAATGAAACTCTGTAGTAATGAAAGAGTCAGTAGGCGTTGTAAGAGGTTGGCATGGTGAACCGGTTTTCCAGTTGGTGTAATCATTCCTCTGTTATGCCAAATTTTTTGCAAAATGATGCACAGCAGAGAAAACATACTGGCTGTCTGTATGTATGTTTATTAGTTTGTCTTTGTGTATTTAGCTTTCGCGTATCACAGCTATCAGCTCAGCGCTCTGTGCAGAACATGAAGAAGAAAGTGGTTTTGCTTCTATTATTTTACTGTCTGTGGTTACTGCGTAACCTACACAATTTCGGCCTGTGATGTAAGGTCAAATAAGTTCTTAAGTGGCTGCCTCAAAACTGTTTTGGAGTATTTCTCTGTGGCCTACTCCCACAATCTCGTGGGAAGTGACCTTCCTCTCCACGGTTCTAGCAGGCGTTGTCTCTATGTTATCTGCTGTTTCTGCGTGGCTGTCTGCAGCCTTGGTGTTTATGACTTTGCTCGCCTCTCTGTTCCTGATAGCCACCTGCGGATTAGTGTTTTAGTCTGTTGTCAACACGTCAGCCTTATTTTTAAGTTACAGAATGCTTCTTCTTTTTTTTTTTTGGTTTGGGAGAATAGATGCAACACTACATTTTCACTTAAGGCAATTTTAAATAATTTCTAGTTTTTCAAACAATTCATGGATCTCACACATTTCAAACTTTCAAGTTAGGGTTGTTTCCCATTTATACAAATATATATATATTTAACTTTGCATTGCTCACAGCTCATAGCTCACAGCTCTAAACCTAGGCATTTTTCAATCATATGCCTAATCACTATGTGTCACTGTGATTCTCAAGTATTGTCACAAGTTCGTTTAAATTCGTTTCCAAAACCAACAAAATAATCAAACAAAAACAAAAAACATAAACGTGTCAGGACACAAAAGAAAAAGAAAAATGCTGCCACCCGAACAAGGCAGAAGTCTGCATATGTTGGCTTTTAATAGCATGCAGCTTGTAACATGGTAGACTAATGTGCCTGTGTTAATTCAGCTCCATATTATTGTGTGAAGTTGCACTGGGTTGGGAGTGGTTTTGTGTGTGTCACATTTTTGGTGAGCCAATGGCTGGAATGAGGTTGGACTAATTAGAGGCAGGTGTACTTGATTGCACTGATACACTGGTCTACTTATAGCCCACACTACAAACACTGCTGTTTTGTTTTGTCTCTCTGTGCAGGTATGTAATGTGATGAAATCAGATATGATTGGGATGGATGGGTTTTGCGCTATGAATTTTATATTAAGTGTGTCGTTTTGTCTCTCTGTGCAGTCCAGGGCCTATTATATGCCACAGCCTAAAGGCAGCTGGGTTGCAGAGGCTTGAGTGACCACTGACTATATGCTTGCAGGGTGGTGGGTCTCCAAGGACAACTTCTAACCCTGTTAAAGGCAACATGTGGAGTGCAACTGGCCGTGTGGCATAGCTGGCTCTGGCCTTGGGACTGTGTGTTTTTATACAATTCTTAAGTGGGACACTGGACTGTTTTATCTTTTATCTCTTGATATATTTTTCGTCAATAAATTATCTTTTAGAATTTTATTGACTGACATCTTTTTGCCCACGACTGAGACGGTTGGTCAGACCTAGAGTCTTTCTTTGGGTGTGTTACAGCAGCTTCTGCTCTAAAAGAAACAAATAAATAAAAAGAAAAGAAAATGTGGAACATGCTCATCAGCTTAGCAGTGTCTACATATTTAATTCAGCTTCTCAATCCTGTAGTTTTAGCTGTTGTCTACAGGGTTTTGTTTATTGGTTGTTATTATAGGTGTGCTCTATATCTCAGCAATGTGTCATTCTAGAATGATAAGTTTCAAGCTGGTCAAGTGCCTCTATGCACTTCATTAGTTTAGTTATTCTCTGTATTGTCTTCATCTCACATGTCATTACACTGAGTTTCAGCAAACCTTAAGCTTGATGCAGACTACTGCTTAACAATTATCCACCTCACATCATAACCGATTAAGGTGCCTCTTCATATTAATATTATGTCATTGTTAATATTATCCTCTTTGTCTTATATAACAGCAATAGCATATTATAATATTTTATTAGTGTGTACCACTATACTACTCCTGAGCCAATTTGTTAGTTAGGATCATCTTATTCAGCAAACAGATAATTTTGAATTCATCCAATCTGCGGTCACATTTGTTCTCTCTGTTGCATGGCGGACCAGGCAGTTCTATTATAATATATTATTTATATTTTATTTTGTATCCATCAAGGGCTTCAGATGACCTGCAGAATCATCCTTTTCCCAGGGTGGAGACAGTTACCTTTTCACACACTGTCCTTGGCTGAACAGTGACACAGCCTTAATATACCTTATTTATTTTATTAAAATATTTTCGTGTGAATTATTTGCTTTATATTCATTTTATACATGCTGGGCATGGTCATCATGCCAACTGTGTTTCATTGTTAATATCACTTTACAGGTTGTTATCCTTGCTATTATTAATTTCAAATACTCTAAAGATAATTTCTACTGTAACTTTCCCTTTGTTCATCTTTATTTCGTACTTTTTATATTTATATCTACTCAGTGGGGTCTGTTTTCAACCCTTTTAAACTACTACAAAACTACTGTGATCTCTAGTTTTCACTTAATAAGGGATTATTATGTTCTTCCTGATATGGGTGTTGCTGCAGATGCGGCTGCAGGAGTGAGTGATGGTTTACTAAAAGGATTGTGGGAACTGCACAGTGTCTCGTCTTCTGGTTTTACTAAACTGGCAGTTGAGTTCTGTTCTTCTGACTGTTTATATTTTGTTTTCTTAAATCTCTCAGTTTACAGACACTGTTTTTGTCCGGCGTCTGGACTTTTCTTTTCTCACCACTGCTCGTCAGCAGGAATGAGTTTTAATTTCACTTGCTTGATTACCCATCTTATTTATGTATTTACTTATTTTTGTTTATTAAGTAATATATACACGATACAGCTGCTATCACCTTCGCTGGTATTAGAGACGAGAGTGGTTGCTCACACGCCCTTCTACTTTCGGACTATTTCCAAAAGCGGTGTGAACTTTACGAGACGGAACTCGACCGTTCTCTCAACTCACCAGCACGTCAGTGAATAGTAGTAAAAGAAAAACACAGTAGGAGCAGCTCAGTCTCTTATTGGACCGTGAAAATTCAGCTTGCTCCATTAATTAAAACAATACACACACACATTCACACCTATTCGCGCGATCGGAACCCTTATCATAAGGGGAGCTGCCAGTCTTTCTGTAGACGAGCTACTTATTCCCTAGACCCTGTCTAGACCCAGCTGGGGGAGCTACCCAGAGCTCCAAACCTAACCCACAGAAGTGGGGAGCTTCCAGTCGACGAGCTCCAAGCTACCAGCCGACGAGCTACTTTAAACCCACAGAGGTGGGGAGCTTCCAGTCGACGAGCTCCAAGCTACCAGCCGACGAGCTACTTTAAACCCACAGAGGTGGGGAGCTTCCAGTCGCGACGAGCTACTTTCGCTATTTTAAATTCCCTGAATTTAAAATACGCTTTTACGCAAGATTGTGTCAGTGTGTCTGTATCTACCTGGTTGGTGTCGCCGGGTCTGGTCCACCTCGATCGGGCCCCACCACCGTGGGTCGCTTTCTAAGACGTTGGCCAAGACCCGAATTTAACGCTCTTGGTCTTTTTCCACACACCTGGTGTGTGGGCTGTTGACAGGCGAACAACGTGGACTGGTCACGGAGATGGGACACGATGGAGGTGCTCCGGCTCCGAAGGACCAAGAAATGTTGGGGGAAAACTCTGTAAAAGACCCAGGAGAAATAAAGACACAATGAGACAAAGTTACTTTCTTTATCAAACGTGTACACGGGTGAGCTGCTAAGAACAACTCACACCATGCACAGTGGCTTGGTAATTTTTATAGGCACAGAGCACAGAGACAGTGAGAACAGGATAACAAATAATAAACAGATAAAATAAAACAACTCCATATATGGTGCTAGTCTCGTCAGCAGAGAGCTAGGGAAGATAAAACAATCTAAAACAATATGTCCCAGAAACAAGATGTGTTTGCTGGGAAAGTCTAAAAAGATAATTCTAAACTAATCTAACCATAGACAGAGGGCAGACAAAAGGCATCTTTGTACATTTAAAAGAAGGTAAAGAAACATAGAATCATTTTTCCTGTAACAAAACCTAATAACCAAATGCACTTTTAACTCTTATTAGAATGAGATTTTAACCACTACGGTGCAAAGTTTTTAGATACTGCGTTGATAAAGTACAAGAGATACAATCAGTGCTTTGTCAGTGTTTACTCAGCATTCAAGGACAGCAATATTTGCATAGTATTTTTACTGACATATACTGCACATATGTTTTGGGCAAAAACATTTTTGAATATTAAAATACGAACATTTGTAGCAAACAATTGACAAATTAGCCATTCCAATGCAAAACTTTCTCTGCCTGTTAAAAAAAGAAGATAATCTTCTCACAAACTGGTGTTTGATTTTGAAACAGGAAAAAAGTGGAGAAACAACTGAAAAGACTAATATTTGAATAAAACCTGAAAGCAAGTAAATACTTTCTATGCTGCCTTATGGTAAACTTTGGTAATATTGATAAAGAACAACACTGGCTGATGATGAAATACATTCAGCTGGCATGGTGACACTGCCAGTATAACCTGCAGGGCTGGACTGGGACAGAAAATCGGGCATTTTGACTACAGACCGACCCACCAGGTATTAAAGCCATAAAGCCTTTGAATGAAAACAAACCCTGTTGTGACAGTGATGTACAGTCTTTTTGGTATATGTATGATTTCTATACATTTTACGTCAGATAAAAACTTTGGTTGTAAGATTTAGATAATTATTTAATAAAAGCTAGATATTTTAAATGAGAATAGGAAAGAAAAGTATTTCTTTGTGCCCCCTTTCCCTGTTAATGCCCTACCTGGCCCCCTGGCAAAACTTTGCTAGACCCGCCCCTGCACAGTTACCAGCTGTCAGCTACATAAAAAAGGATCCTGGTGGGTGGTCTTCACGTTTCCCTCTCACCAGATATCCAAACCGACATCATGACCAGCAGCTTTACAGCTGTGGCTCCAGCAAACATCAGCTGATACTAGAAATTAATATTAAATAAATTCTAACAACAGCCGATCAAGCTTAAACGTGCTGCTGTTGTTTAGCGCGACATCTGCTGGTTTCGTCTTTCTGGCGCAAAGTGGGCGATAAACAAATAAGAGAGAAAAGCCGATCAGCTGATCATCGATCAGTTTCATGATTGAAGTAGCAACAGGAGAGGGAGGATGAGAGAAGAGGCAGCTGTGCAGCGTAAAGACAGAATAAATCCAGCTTTGTGTCTTTTTCCATTCTAGCTGAAGTTCGGGACAAACTGCGTCTCTTCTCAGCTCAACACGAAACGTGTAATATTTTCTCTGATTGAGGGACCATTCCATTTTTTAAGGAGCCGTTGGCAACTCTACTAACTAACCTTATGAATAAAATAAAGTTCACTATCAGTAACATCATAGCAACCGAACAGCTGTATAAAAACTCCAAGCTGGCTAGAACGCAGTATGAGTTATTGCAACTGACAGTAAAAAGTCAGCACAACGAAAATAAACTCCACCTAAACTTAGTTCATATCTGACCCAGATAGACTGCAGGTCATAACTTCTTACCTGAAGTTCAGTTCACCTGACACTCGGACTGGCGGCTGCCTCGGGGCTCTCCTCCTGCCTCCCCTTCCCTCATCCACCTGCTGCCTCTGTGGAAGCCCCGCCATAGCCACCACCAAACAACGGAGTTATTTCTACACATCGACCTGCATCTGGCCAATCCACCACCTCTCATTGTTCATGCCGTTACAAAAAAAATAAAAAATAAGTCAAATAAGCCCGATGGCCAGTCCAGCTATGTTAACCTGCAACCAAATCTGCAGCTCCATACAGCAATGTTACGACTTAGATTACATCTTATAACTCATAACTCTTATGTTAGCTCCCCTCTGTAGCATACTGTCTGAAATATTCCACGGCTGCAATAATTCTTTACGTGTTATTTTTTCCTTGGTATTCTAATTTCGCCGAAGTTTACTAAACTCAACAAACTTAATATTACTTACCGGGACATTTATTCTGTCCTCATTTTCTTTCACCGAAAAATTGTTTCCTGCAGTGACGTCTTTCGTGCTTGGCTCTCCTACCTTTGCTAACGTGATGCACATAGCGCAGAAGCCGATGCTGCATTCACTTACACTCGGATATCTGAGCGTCACCGTGAAAACATAATCGGACATTTGATATTTGATTGAATTTTATTGTTTTGCCTTTGGGGTGGCACCTGGGGTGGCCAGTCTGGTTGGGGGGGTGGCCTGTGCCCCCCCAGGCCACCCCGCTGGACACGCCATTGACCATAGCCAAAGAAAGCTCGTTTATGACCAGCATCATGTAAATAAGCGCTCTGTAGAACCATCGCTCCATCCTCCAATCCAGCAGGTGGCGTCAGCGTGCCCGCAGGGTGAACGTCAGCCACAAACGAAGCCGAAGAAAACGTTAGCGTCATTTCCTGGTTGCTGTGCGACAAGCAACTGTAAAACTCGAAGCTCTGAACGCGGTCCTCTGTCATATAAATCTGCGAGTGGTCTCTGCGTGAGGCGAGCGGCTTTTCCCGGTGAGTGAGAGATTGAGCGTGAGGTCCGGAGCGCGTACAATGAATAAAAAGGGCTCTGAGAAAACACGCCATGTGGTAGCCTGGCTTAACAAAGCGGAGTGGGATCAGGTTCGGGACTACCTTTACTCGATGGACTCCTCTCTGCAGAGGTTTGCGTTAGAGAGGATATCGGCTTGGAGGGCCAGGTGCGCTGATAGTTTTCCCGTGGCCGTGGACTGCACAGCAGACCTCGTGCGCTGCCAGGTGCGGGACCGGTCCGGACAGCTTACCGGAGATGACTTGACCCTGATGTACGGGACGGCCCTGGTAAGATTTGTTAATCTTATCACGGATCGCCAGCAGGGGAGAAAGGCCCGGCCGCTGAGGCAACTGGCTGGAAACTTGAACATCCCCGAGTGGGTGGTGGATCTGAGGCACGAAATCATGCATGGGACTCTTCCTTCTTTGAAATGGTGCCGAAAGGGATGTAAGGTGGCCCTGGAGTGGCTCCAGCAGGAGTTTTGGTCCAGACAGCTGGGAGGAGGCCCCGATGAGCAGCTCGTTGCCAGGCAGAAAGAAGTGGATGCCTGCAGAAACGCTCGGGAGCTGCTGATCTCTTTTCAGAAGGACCAGTACCAAGCTTTTGATGATGGGTCTCCTGAAGACAAGGGGAAGAGCTTGTGGCAGGCCCCCTTAGCAGACATGAGTTGTTTGCTGGGTGAGATCAAGCAGTTTGCACTGGGGTCCAGGGAGCTGTTGATTGATGTGCTGCTGGAAGACGGTTTTCTTGTTCCTACCATGGAGCAGCTGGAAGCATTAGGCTGTGCAACATCTGACAGTGCCAGTCCCACTGAGCCCAGAGTCCCACAAACCTTCCTGCGCTTTTGGCTGCCCCTGCTAAAGATGCTTAACTCTTCGTCTTTCATTCACCTCTTCCTGGAGAAGCTCTTTGTGGAACTGAAGCTGCTCAGCAAAGAGCCCAACGGTCACAGGTGTTTCTATATTTCTGCATGGATTTCAGAAGTCTTCCTCTGCAACAACAACAAATTTGAATATCATTTTGAGACAAAGTTGCAGAAGAAAGCCAGAATGAAGGACAGGATTTTCATCAACCGCATCAAGCTGAGGTGGCAGCAGCTTCTCTCTGCATGTCTGGATGCCCCCTGCATCAGCACACCTCACCTGATCCAGCTAGTCCTGGATGACATGGAGCATCCCCCCCCTCAGGAAACCAGAGAGAAGCTGTTCCAGCTCTGCTCCATCTACACACAGACAGAGCGCTCAGAGGCCAGCACACCTCTGCAGCAGCAGCAGCCCATATATACTGTGAGTATGCTGCTGGACCAGATGCAACACTCCTCACCGATGGACTCGGAGAGAAGTGAGGACCGCAAATGGGCAGACGTGCAGGCTGAAAGAGCACTTGCCCTCAGAGGTTCTCCGTGGCAGGTGTGCACTGATAACGTCACATGGAAGAACTATGACCTTGGTAAAGTTCCTGGACAGTCGGACGACCCGTCGTGCCTCATGGTGGACAATTATTCGATAATGACTGTGTTTGACCAGCCAGTGGAGCTGGAGAGCAGCGCGACACGTAGCAGCATCCCCGGGGCCTCGGCTCCAGCCCGGCCAGCTGAGGGCCTCCTCTGGAGCAACAGCGAGCTCAACAAACTGAAATGTGGACTGAAGCTTTTTTAAGTTACTTGTGTTATTTTTGTTACTTGTGTTATTTTTTGTTTTATGTTAAATGGTAAATGTTTTATGTTAAGCACAAGATTGTTGTTGTTGTTGTCATTCCAGCCTCCGCTGACTCTTGTTGTGCTAGAAGCAGTTTTGAAGCAAAAATACAATATTCAGAAGACAAAATGTTGTGGAATTTTAACCATGAGCACAGTGCAGGTTCAGCAGTTGTGATTGTTTCTGTCCAGTCGAGCTCGTTAACTAAACATGTTGGCAGAAGCAGAAATAAAACTTTCAGAAGACAAAATGTTCTGATTTAAAGAAGGACCAAAGGAAGGAAAGCATAGGTTTTGATTAAGTCTGATAAACTAGAATTATAAGGTATTGTTACATTAAAAGGAGCAAAATGAAATAAAAAGGCTATATCAAAAACAGGTTATAACATAGGAAATGTGAGGTTTTAAAATGAAGTTAGTGTCAGCGTTTTAAGAGAGTGGTAAAATGATGAGTAACGTTGAAGAATATATATAAATACAAGTCTATAAGTCAAGAACATAATTAGGATAAGGCTTTTGATTAAAGAGTCCCAACTATGATAAGTTAGGGAGATGCAGGAAAAGGTGTTTTGTTTCCTTTGCAGAAGATCTCGGCGACCACAGGGGGTGAGGATCCTGGAGGCCCGAGGCCGGATGGACCACAAGAGAGGGTCAGAGCGAGGACACAATGTATTGCGACCTCTGGTGTACCAATCGTCGTCATCGTCACCATTGCATTAATAATATAATCTGCAGCATTGATATTGCATTCAGAGGTTTAAACAGTGTGTGTCTTTCAGAAAGACTAAGTTGCAGAAAGTTTGCATTAATGAAAGCAGAGTCTAAGTTATTCTGAGGAGCAGGTTAGACGAGGCTATTTGATGAGCCTCTGGTCTGGTGGAAGGTCAGAAGTGCAACGGGTGAGATGAGAGAGCATTTGAGGACGACATATACACACACACACTTAGTTAGAGAGAATCATTTATAGGTGAGAGGTTAGTTATGTTTACTCGCAACTGTGAAAGAGGAACAGTTTCTTGTTGTCTCGGCAAGAAAGAGGAAATACCTGGTGTGAATACGTATGAATGGACGGTGACTGGACGGACAAACTGAACTAAGGTTGGACCAACTGGACACTGAGGTAAAGACTGGACTAAGGCTAAGCACATGACTGATGACTGTTCTGTTTTAAGTTCATTTTCATGACATAGATTGGATCATGAGTGGGGAAAACTGAGCATTTTTAGTTTTGTACATTATTTTGACACATGAAATGTGTCAAAATAAAGGGGGGATTTAAGGTTTAAGTTGAAATGGGTTTAGGATCATTTTAGGACTTTTGGGGTGTTTGATGATTTAGATATGGTAAAACTGAGGCAGACATTGTTATTTTCATGTTTAAGTTGAAGGATTAAAATGAACTGAATCCTGGTTAGAAGATAAACTCTTTACACACATAAAGAGCATTTAGATTAAGTAAAGTTAATATAAAGGATAGAGCCCAGAACATGATATCTTGAACCAACTTTGAATAATTAAGGGAACATTAGATGAACACAGTAGATTAGTGAGGTGTACCAGAGAGAGGCTTTTTGTTTTCTATCCTTTACAGGAGAACATTCCAGTAACACAGCGACCACAGGGGTGGCAAGAATCTCCAGTTTCGCAAACAGGTCACATCTGGATTACACGCTGTGGACAGGGCGACCCCGGAGGCAAAGGTGGTGTGGCTGAAGGTGCTCAAACGCAAGTGGAAGGAGCCACGCTGGACTGGTCCATACGAGGTCGTTGCCAGGACAACTACAGCAGTCCAACTGAAAGGGAAGGGCGACACCTGGTATCACTGGTCGCAGTGTGCACCAGCACATGAGAGCTTGGTTGAGGAAGAGGCTTCAACCAACACAGGTGTCAACAAACAGAGGCAGAATAAACCCTCTCACCTGTGCAACAGGCCATTCAGTAGTCCACCTGGAAGGCTGAAGAAAGAAGAGCAGCAGCGGAGAAGGTCGTCACGCCATCAGAAAGGGGCAGTGATAAGTTAAAGGCTCCACAAAGAGGGGAGTTTCAGTCCAGAATCTAAAATCTATATAACAAGTCTAGAATACAAAGTTTATATAACATGATGCAAACAACCGAATCAGAGACACGTAATGGGAAGAAACGTATTAAAATGTTCCTTACAACTACATGTGTATTATATGCGATAATAGTAACCATGGCTCTGTTGTCTTTTGTCTGTATTTTGCAAGGCACTCCGGACCCCTTGTCTGAACACGGAGGCCAGTCCAGCCCAGCAGTTCCTGAGACTGTAGGTCCTAAAACAGGATCGCTAGAAAGACAAAAGCGCGAGGGGTCAGGTAAAGGTGATGAATGTCTCAGCAGAAATAATGGCATAGAGTTGAACTATGTTAAAGGGTCTACCAGCTCATTCATGTTAGATTTGTGTGACGTCATTAAATGTACAGGAGCCAGTAGTAGATGGAAAGTGTCAGACAACAGTGGGACCATTTATGCCAAAACAAGATAACTATGCATGTTTTAAGTTCTCTACTGATAATGAAAAGTACAAGGTGGGAGAGATCGATCCAACTTGGTGTGCCGTCACACTTCAGGGACGAACCACCAACAATGTAAGCGGCCCTAGCACGGTAATTGGAACCTGGGCAGGAAGTGGGCTCTATTATTATTGTGGGGAAAATACTCTGTTGGTTCATGTTCCTATAGGAAGCGTAGGGACATGTGCGATGGTGCGATTAGGAGCTCCACTCATGCTGATTGGGAATCAGGTAAAGGCTATTCCACAACGCAACACACGTACTCTAGCCGCCAGACGTCTGAGACATGTTTTGGTCAAAAGAGGGACCCAAGGTACACATGCTTATGATCCTCGCCTGAACTCGCCTAGGGGAGTTCCAGACGAATATAAGCTGGTGAATCCGATAGCTGCAGGATTTGAGAGTATATTCCTTTGGGTAACACCTAATAAGAATGTTGACCGCATTAACTATGTTCATTACAATCTGCTGAGACTTTCTAACCTAACCAGGGACGCCATGATGGGGTTCGCAGAACAATTGGGTCCAAGTTCTCTGATGGGAGTTCAAAATAGGATGGCGCTTGACATGTTATTGGCAGAGAGGGGAGGTGTGTGCTCGATGTTTGGAGATATGTGCTGCACGTATATCCCCAATAATACTGCCCCAGGTGGCTCAGTAACCCGAGCTCTGCAGGGCCTGAAAACTTTGTCTAAAACCATGCATGAGCACTCAGGGGCCTGTTCTTCGTACCGCGCTAAGTGAGTTAGCTGGATGAGATTGTTGACGATTTCACGTGATCCTGGATCGTTCGGTTCCCCGAAGCCCATCTGGGACTTGCTGTCATAGCAACAGAGCCGTAAGCGTAAACCTGCTGGGGAGCAGGTTTACTTTATGTAAACAGGATTAGATCGCGGCCACGCAGGTATGTCCGCGTCATTCATACGAAAGCAACAGCGATATTCCACCACTGTTTCACCATAAATAAATAACATCAATGTAACTAAAGATAATGCAGCACTTGATCCTTTTATTGATTTCACACAGATACATACAGGTCATTCCCTAAAAAAGGGAAATGTACTATTAACATTCTATTACATGTATGTGATTATTACAGATGTAATTCATATTTCAGAGTAGTAATTGTAAATTACTTCGTGTAATCAAGATGAGAGACCACGGCTATAAAAGCGAAGGTGGATTTGGGAAGTCTGTCGCAGTCATATCCTGTCCGTTTACGCGAGCAACCCATTGCGGAAGGTGCAAGATTGATAAGGAGAGTCCTCAGAATTCAGCGTATATTGCGGGACAGACAGGATCCTTTAGCTCAGCGCGACAGTGTGCTCATAGAGAGATATCGATTTTCCCGTGAGGGTATTATTTACTTAACCAACTTGTTGACGAGGGGGTGCAGGACCACCACCTGTCTTTTTTTTTGCTCTGCCCTTTTCTTGGTTGCTGTTATGAACAAACAAACAGAGTATTCCAGGGTCTCTTTCCAAGAGACGACAAGCAATATAAGTGATAAATATTACCATTCTGTAGAATATTCTTATATTTCACTTTTACTTGTTCCCATGTTCTAGTGGGTCCTGTTGTGGCTCTAATGTGAAAGGGGATACAATATAACATATTATAATATAATATAATGTAATATAATATTGGATAATATGGTGTGATATGATAAATCTACCCTACCGCCTACTGGTGTTGGCCAGAGGGGCCGATGGCGCAATATGGCAGCCTGGCTTCTGTCAGTCTGCCCCAGGGCAGCTGTGGCTACAACCGTAGCTGCCTCCACCAGTGTGTGAATGTGAGAGTGACTGAATAGTGGCATTGTAAAGCGCTTTGGGTGCCTTGAAAAGCGCTATATAAATCCACTCCATTATTATTGTTATTATTGAATTACTTACGAGTTTGATTTGTCAGCAACTTTCTGCCAGCCCTCTCTCCTTGCTTTTGCAGCCTTTGCAGTGTTCCCTTGCGTTTTAATTAAACTCTGAAACTCCTGAAATCCCTCACTCAAGAGTTCTTGCTCTGCTGCCGAAAAATACCGAGCGCGCTCCTTCGACATTTTCGCCGACCAATCAAAGGGTTGCCGATCAATGTTTCTACTATCGATGCGTAGCCCCTGTTGGGCCACCCAGTGATCTCACATTACTTCATCCAGCTATACTAATCGTCAACAACAGGTGTGTTCGGGGAACCGGAATAGCGAGCTCAGAGTTAGCGCGATGATTTGGTCTTGGATGTTTCATTTGATCTTGGATGTAGTAAGCGACGTACGAAGCACAGGGCCCAGGTATTGAAAACCCGCTGGCATCCTGGATGACATCTGTGTTTGGACAATGGTGTGGCTATATCAGTGATGTGCTCATTGGCTGTATTTTTGGGAATATTGGTCATCGCTGGTTGTTGTATCATTCCTTGTGTCAGAGGATTGTTGGTAAAGATAGTGGCGAGGGTTACGAACCCTGGCTGGGTTGAGGGCATCTACCAGATGAACCTGGAACCCATAGAGTGGGGCAGGGAGTGATACAACATGAAGTATGGTGACATTCCTGTGGGAATGTCAAAAGAGGGAATGTTGGGATTCAGAGATTCTTTTATTACTACCATATAATTTGCCTTATGAAGAATGTATTAATAACATGTTTCACAGTATCACTTATCAGTAATATTTCTTACAGGGTTTATATTGCATTGAATATGTCTGTCATCACATTGACCTTTCTATTTTATAGGTTGAGTTCATTTTATACACAATGCATAAATGTGCTTGGTTAAGAGTTGATGTTCCAGTCTAGAAGGTTTTAAGCTTCACTGGTGAGAGTGTCCAGATGATACATGTTGAGGGGAGATGAGAACATAGCAGGTTAATTGCATGCATGCTTACAATACACATAGTCAGGTTTGAGTGAAGGCCTAAGCGTCTTCTACTCCAGTCTGAGACTGGCTGCTAAAGTACTTTACTTAGTGATTAATGACGAGGGTCCAATTATTAGCTCTCAGAAATGCTAAGACCTGAAGTTATTACCTTAAAAGGCAAGTAATGAAGAAAGGAGAAGTTATATGTCAGTTTATAGTTATTAAAAGTATATGTGATGTACCCTTGTTTGCACGAATTGAACTTTTGTCCATCTGTCACCCTGTATTTTTGAACTGTATTGACGTAGGTGTGATATGTTATCCTATAAAACCAGAACCCAGTGTATTTTTGTCAGAGCAACCCATTCTGTATGCTGACGGTTGGTTGTTCTCCTGTGATAATAAAACTCATCGTTTGATTGCACTTTTCCGGAGCCTCCGTTGTTTTTTGTCTGGTCTGAAGTTGATCGATTTCGCAACAGTATGCACAAATATGACCCAAGATGGGACTCGCCAACCTGGATTGACTCAATAGGAGTTCCCAGGGGAGTTCCAGATGAGTATAAGTTAGTTAATCAGATAGCGGCCGGCTTTGAAAGTGTGTTTCTATGGATAACTCCGAATAAAAATGTCGATCGCATTAACTATGTCCATTATAATGTGTTGAGACTCTCTAATCTCACTAGGGACGCGGTAGAAGGCCTTGCGGAACAATTAGGCCCGACGTCGTTAATGGGAATCCAGAATCGAATGGCCCTGGACATGTTGTTGGCTGAGAAAGGTGGTGTCTGTGCCATGTTTGGGGACATGTGTTGCACGTTCATACCCAACAATACTGCACCAGACGGTACGGTTACTAGGGCGCTTGAGAGTCTGAAAATGTTATCTAAAACCATGCATGAGCAATCAGGTGTGAACACTGGACCGGGAGACTGGTTCACGTCTGTCTTTGGGCAATGGAAGAGTGTTGTTATGTCTGCCATGTTTTCTTTTGTTGTTTTTCTTGTCATATTGATGATTGGATGTTGTCTCATCCCTCTGGTCCGGCGGCTTTTAGTAAAGATGCTGGAGAGAGCCCTGAGCTCAGGCTCAGCAGGTTCAGCTGCGCCGGAGTCCATGATGCCTTTGAGGGAGATTGTAGGCTGGACGGAGGAGTGAGACAAATCCTGGTGTAAGTTGGGCTCGCAAGCGAGCCCAAGAGGAGGAGTTGTCAAGAAAAACATGTAATTTCACTGCCATTATTTCATTAGTCTGCATCACTTAGTATCAGTTGATCATCACCATTATCATGTATCATTTATCATTTAGTAAATCTGCTTAATCTTGTATTCCAGAGCACGCAGAATAAGACACATTCCTCTGTAATATTCTATTATGCAAAAACCACCAGCATCTCTGTGGCTCCAGGCGGCCCAAAGTAAAGTCAGATGAGGACAGCGACCTTTTGTTGGCCTGGACAGACAATCTCACAAACTGCACACTCGGACACACAATTGTTTAGACCAGATGTTTTCCCTCATCCATATCTGGGAACATAAAGCCTGAGAAAGTGTTAGGTTTCTGAGAAGCTGAGTTCTAGGAAATGTTCTGACGTCATATTAGGCTATAAAGCTTTCTGTAACGAGCAGAGAAGATCGAAGACCGGCTTCCCACACTGTATAACTGTGTGTGTTTAATAAATCACTTTTTGGACACTTCTGGGGACTCTGTCTGTGCTTATTTTTCCTTCCAAATAAAAAGAACCTTTACAAAAGAACTGTGCATTTCGTGTTGTTAAGACTGTTTCATCTGGGACCATTTTGCAATCTAACGCAAGCTTAATTAAGGATTCTGTTTGTTTTATTCCTTCTAAGCCCAAATGAATTTCTTGTGAATCTGTCTACTGTGAGCCTGGTGATTTTGTTACTGATGCCTGACTGCCAACTGTATAAAACAAAAAACTACACACAATATTCGAAGCACATAGCGCACAGTCGTAAATTCACCCTAATTTTGGTATGATCTGAGCTCAGGCACTGGGTGACTGAGCATAGCACTTACGCATGTGAGCGAGGGGGGAGAAACTGCTGCAGGAGAAGCGTAGACAGGCAGACAGAGGAGAGCTTAAGTTTGACCAGGTACCAAAGCAAATCATTCATACTGTACAAATAATGTAAATATGACGGTGTATCACAAAAGATTGATATCAAACTGATCACTTGACCCATATTACGTTACTTGCTCTTGGAGTGAATCAACAAATGGGGAAATGAAAATCCGAACAACAACAATGATGTTTTTTTAGAGAGTCTTAGCTTACATGTGTGTTTATTTCATATTTTCAGTTGTTTCCCTCCACGGCTAAACAAAGCACTGTAATCGGTTTCAGTTATGTACTGATGAACACAACAATTGACATAAGTGGCTTCTTTCAAAGAAAAAACTCAGGTAGATTTTATTTTATATATTATGCTTTGTATGTTGTTCAGTATATTTCTATGCAAAACAAGAGGAATTTCAATACACAGCAGTATATTCACAGCTGAAACCAGATATTTACATACACTTTAGGGAAAAAACATAAAAACATTTTTTTTTTCTGTTAAACATCAATTTAGAGTGAACTTGCAACTAGAAGATCACTGGCTGCTCTCTGCCCAGCATGGAGGTCACTGCAAACTCTCGGTACCTCAGCAGAGCTGGCAATATCATCAAGGACTACTCTCACCCCAGCAACCAACTGTTTGAACTATTACCGTCAGGCCGACGGTACAGGTCACATAAAACCAGGACAAACAGATTCAGGGATAGCTTCTTTCCCAGAGCTATCACCGTAGTAAATAAGAACAAAAACAATTGAACCTATTCCATACCGTCACTGTCATTATATTATGCTGCTATTCATACTGTCATTATATTAATGCTGCTATCCTGTATATATTGTACAAACTATTGTTTGAGTACTTACGATTGTTTTTTTGTACTTTTTATATTTTACATTTATATTTATTATTGAAACTTGCACCAAGGGAGTGGCACTCCAATTTCGTTGTACTCTGTACAATGACAATAAAGGCTATTCTAACTTGTTTTGTTTTAGATAAATAAATATTGAAATATCTTTTGAATTAGTTAAATGTCAGAATATATATATAGAGAGAGAGAGCTGTCTATTATTTATCACTTTCATCAAATTTAGGAGTACATATACACTAAGTTTATTGTTAATTAAGAAGAAAACTGCAGATGATTGCATTCTGATCTTAAGCAGCCTCTGATAGGTTAGTAGAGTCGGATTTTTTAGTAGAGTTCTCTGTCCTCTGCTGGATGTGTTGGAGAACACTTTCAGCCCTCTGAGGACTGCATACCACTGCCTGAGCCAAGCCAATGTGCCACTAAGCTCCAGCCAGTGTCCACACTGCCAGAGGTCTCCACACATGCTGGTTCGGTGTCTGTCTCCGCTGAAGGGTCAGAGGAACCCGTTTGAGCTGTCTGTCTCGGCTGGAGGGCCCAAGGGGCCCATTCAGCCACCTGTCTATGCTGAAGGGTCAGAGACCTGTTCGGCCTCCTGTCTCCTTTATAGTCGAAAAAGATGTGCTCCTGGTGCACTGGCCATTGCTGCTACTCAAATCGAGCGTGGACCTGGACCTCCAGCAGGCCCCGGGGACCTACGTCACACCTTGCTCTTGTCTCCCTTACAGCTGAAAAAGGTCCATGCTTGTGCCCTGGCCCTTCTGAAATTCCCTCTCCATTTAGCCGAGGCAGTGAGTCGGCCTCCTGTCTCCCTTACGGTCGAAAAAGATGTGCTCCTGGGCGCACTGGCCCTGCTGCTACTCACATCGGGCATGGCCCTTGCCCTCCAGCAGGCCCCGGGGACCCACATCCTCCCCTGCTCTACTCCCCCACTAGCTTCTTCTCCTGCAGTTACCCTCCACCACATATCCAGCACATATCCAGCTAACCCTAACCCACTACAATTCGTCCTGATTGTAGCACAAGTGGAACCAATAAGCAGGATTCATTGGCAAGCAGACAACCAGTTCCAACTACTGGGAAGAACCAGTGCGATGCATTTTGTGGTACGCGTCGTGGTAGCTCCTGCTAGGATTTAGGACAGACCTGAGGCTGATGAGAAGGATCTGGGTGTTGCAGGGCCGTCCTGGCTGACACGGCGCTGCGTGAAGCTCTGGGATGCTGCCTCTGGACTGGCACACTGGGGTGGTGGTTCCCCTGTTTAAAGACCTAGACCTGAGCGTGTGCTCCAACTGTCACACTCCTCAGCCTCCTCTATGCCAGGGTGTGTCTGTCAGTCAGGCCTCTGATTCAGGAGGAAGCAGTTTGTGTCCTGGTCATGATCACTGGAGCAGCTTGTTATCCTCTCGACTGCAGGGTCTGTGGGAGTTTGCACAACCAGTCTACATGTGGTTTGTGAGGCTTCTACTTTTGTAGGATCTTCATCTTACAGTACAAAGAGCCTTTGCTGCAGCTGTTGTTGTGTTTTGGCGCCTCATGGATAACTTTTCATGTCATTTGAGTTTCAGGCTTGTTGGTGTTGCTGAGCTGTGTGCATCGTCTGCGTGGGTTTGTCAGCATAATGGGGCTCATATTAAAATGACTTTACAGTCACAGAGAAAAACTTTAAAACACAAAATCAACACTTTGAACCATCGTGGAAACTACGTGTCCTTACTTGTCATCAAATGATGAGTGTGCGTCCTCACCAGGTGTCACAATCATGTGTATCAAAACGTGTGTAACTGTTAAACAGCAAAATGTGTTAAAGCTGAAAGTCTGACTGTTCAAAGGTGAAACTACAAACACTTGTACATATACAGCTCCCTCCATAATGGCCTGAGGAAAACCAAAGACCTGATGTGATTTCATGTTTTCTTTGTTTCACAGTTTAAAAGTTTGTGGTTCTGTTCTCAGACCTTTGTCACTCACATGTTGTGCATCAGCTGTTTATGTCACTGTGCAGCCAAACTAACTCCCCTCATGTGTTTCCTTTGCAGCTGCTCCTCTGGATAGCATTGAGTCCCTGGCTGCCTACTACGTGAGCTGCGTCAGGCAGGTGCAGCCGGACGGCCCGTACAGAGTCGCTGGATATTCTTCTGGTGCCTGTGTAGCATTTGAAATGTGCTCTCAGCTGCAGACCCAGAATCAGCCTGTGGAGTTCCTGTTTCTCTTTGATGGCTCACATTCATATGTGGCAGCGTACACACAGGTCAGAGAAACACTCGCGCATCTTTATTTCATGTATATGCTGTATAGCGTGTGTGATGTTGGTTTTGAAGGATGAGCTCTGGTCACATGATCTGCATGTGAACAGGTTTAACTGTGTTTTTGATTTGCAGAGCTACAGAGCCAAGCTAACACCCGGCAACGAGTCTGAGGCTGAGACTGAAGCCTTGTGTGCCTTCATCCAGCAGTTCACTGGCATTGAATACAACAAGGTATACTGTCTCTGACCCACAGGTTCACACACAAGTATTCCTTTATGTGGCATCAGCGTTAAAGGCCACACAACCTGAGCTTTTGCCTCACGGCGCCTGTAAGGTAAAGATGGTGACTGTAACACAGTCTGGAGCTGCTGTTCCAGCACAGTCTGTGTGTGGTGCAGGTTTGACTCAACAATGATGTGATGTTTGGAGCTGTTATGGAGACTAAAGTAAAACATGCGGTTAAATCAAACCTTCGTACAGTTTCTCACTGAAAGCTGACATTTGTAACTCCTGAATATCAAAACATCTTCATTTTGCATTTTCATATACATAAGATCTGTGATGTTCATTAATTATGTGTCACTTACTTTTCTGAAAACAACAATATCTCCGCGAGCACGCGGTAACGTTTGCTATGAACTTACAGTCGTCTCCATGGTTACATCCTACAGCTTTTGGAGACTCTGCTCCCGCTGTCAGACCTGAATGCACGCGTCAGTGTGGCCGTGGACCTAATCACCTCCGCTCACAAGGACATCGACCGAGACTCACTGCACTTTGCAGCCTCCGCCTTCTACTACAAGCTAAAGGCTGCTGATGCATATGTACCTACTGCAAAATACCACGGCAGCGTGAAGCTGCTGCGCGCCGAAACCAGCAGCGAATATGAGCAAAACCTGGGAGCTGACTATAAGCTCAGCGAGGTACCGATGCACATTTACATCAGTCTGTAGTACTTATCTTCACTGTGCGTGTGTGCGCTTGTGTGTGTTTCTATAAACTCTGTCTGAGCCTTCCAATGTTCAAACTGTGTACTGCGTCTTTCTTCAGGTCTGTGATGGCGAGGTGTCGGTCCACGTCATCAAGGGAGATCACCACACTTTCCTAGAAGGCGCGGGGGCGGAGTCTATCAAGAACATCATTCATAACTCGCTGGCTGAGCGAGCTGTCAAACCAAGGGAGGGTTAAACATCCACCGTCTCTTCACCCTAATTCCTCAGCTTTCCCCAAACTAGACTGTAAATGTGTCGTTATAGGAAGTGTTTGCACTGCTTATGTTTACACGCTACTGTTATCCTAATATCCCAAATGTTAATGGTTAGTGAACCAGTCGACATCCCATCATCTCACAGCTCCATCGATTCCAACTGCAAGTTTTGTTTTTTGTTGCCATATGTTGTTGTTTGCAGAAGTTCATCCCACAACAAAATAACGTGGTTAAAAAATTAATGTAACAAAGTAACAAACACTGACACATTGATTGAATCCTGAATTACATAACATCACTCAAATTGGTGTTTCTGCTCATGCAGACATCAGTAGACAGGCAAACGCGCTGCGACCAGCCTGATGAGCGACTGTGGAGGGAGGGCTGACCCTGCAGCCGTGTTTCTGCACACTAACTACTCGTAACACAAGTTGGAGGCATTTCTTTATTTTGTGATATTTGTTTACTTTTCAGTCATGTGACCACACAGTCATCAGTTACAGTGGCAACCAGCAAATGTTTACGTTGTCAATAAGTTAACAACAAATTAAGTGTTTCATAAACTGTGTTTTAACAATGACACTCGTGTTACTGTAATTTACAGACCAGTTATTTCACTAATTCAGAAGAAAAACTGCTTCTCTTCATGATGGACTGTGTCAAACACACGCTGTTGTTCTGACAGACGCCTGTGACAGAGGCGTCGCTAAGGACCAAATGTGTCTCTTCAGAGGTTAATCAGAGATGTGAATGATCACTGTAACAGTGAGATCATATTTACTGATGTAACCTCTGAGAAACTGTTTCCTTTTAAAGGCTTTGGTCCAGAGATCTAAAACCTCAGCAAATAATCCAAACCTGAGTACAACAGCTGGCCTGAGACCTGTGATTGGGTCAGTGAAGGAAGCTGCTGATTGGAGATGAATGTGCTGAGGAGTCACAGTACGATGGACGTGACAATAAAGGCCTCTGTGTTTTATTGTAACATTTCTGTTATGTTTTGTAGGACTAATAAGGGCCTCAACAGTCGCTCAGTGTTTTCCTTCATTGTAACGAGCCTGTCCCGTTGGATCTATGATTCCTGTGCTTTTGTTGTCGTTACTATTTCTGATCATTTATCTTGTAAATATAGTTTTTGGGTTTTGTTTTTTAGAGGATGGGTCAGTTTATCAGGGACTGAAACACAAATCCTGTTGGCCCAGAAAATTCTTAGTCGCTGTTGGCGCCACCCGACCGTTTAGTTCAGACCATTAAAGTAACGACTGGTTCTATATGACACTTTTCTACATGCAACAAAGGTGGTGATGGAAGGAGGAGAACAAACTTTTTTGTCTGTATTTAATAGCACAATGAAGACCAGACAGCAAAGCAGGGAGGGAGAAATAAAGGGCCTCAGGTCAGAGTTGAACCCGGCCGCAGCATTTACCCCATGACCAGGTGACGTGGTCACCCGCCCGACCCTTACGCACAGCAGTATTTCACTTCAGCTACCAGGAGTATGTGGGTCGAGCATGCAGACTGAACTTTAGCTGCATGTTAGAAAGCCGAGTTTATGAATGAAGGCTAGAACAAATGTCCCGGCTGAAGGAGGAGGGGCTGCAGAGGTGTATAAACACAGGTGGGCGGGGCAGGGCTAGTGTGCAGGATGACTCAGTGACCTACACTGACCCGTGTTGGTGAACATTTTGTTAAAGTTAAATGTTTTCAAGCTGACAAGTAAATTATCCAGCGAGCTAAGTTGAGCTGACCGACGTGCAGTAAGGTTTTCATGCTCTTCACTAACAGCTGATCGCTGAGAATATATCAACAGTAATAATGTCCTGTAATTCCCACGGCTCTGTATGTCACACCTGCGTATGCTTCCCCATCACATTCATCACCTGTTCCTCTGGTGTCTCTGATTGGAGCACGCAGGTGTGTGGAGCAGAGTGAAATCACACACCTAATGCTGTTTTATTCAACCTGGATCTTGGAAGTTTTGATTAACATCAGTGTCAAACATGAACTAACTCTTTGTCCCCTTCAACATTACATGTTGTTTTTTGAAGTAACAGGTTCAGTGATCTTAAAAGGCTGCGGTAACGTGTCGCTGATAAAACACTGAGTCATTTTCAAATTATTCACTTTAGTTCAATTCAGCTTTATTGTTTTATGTGAAAGTCTCCATCCTGTGTCCTTCACTTATCTTTATCCCAGGTGTGAATTGTTCACAGGACTTAAAAGAAGGACGTGTCTGTGGAAAAGGCTCCGGCCAACCTAAACTCCTCCCTCATCAGGACACAGAAGAGCCGCTGAGGCAGCGCCTTGGAGTACGCTGCTGGTCGCGGCACACAGGTGCGCAACAAGATCTCCCGGCCTGCTGGAGGAGGGAAGTCTGGTACTCTGCTGCTTCCCCCAGTTTGCTTCTTGTCAGATCCCAAGTCCTCATCGACGGGCGCCAGAAGGGCAGCCTAAAAGGGCAAAGGTCAAATGTTAGCAAACAGCAACCGATTCTGAAGAAATGTGCTGTGTGATATTCAGAAGTACTGTAACCCGAGTCTCCCACAGAGACCTGATCCAGACTACAGCTCACAAACACAGCTCCTCTACTAACACCTCACTGCAGCTGCACGCTGCTGATCCTGTCTGTGATTAGAAATGATTTCAATAAAGTAAAACAGAGGCTCGTTTTCTATGAGCGTAAACAGGGATCTCTTTTTCAGTCTCAGTGTAACAAACGTGTTTACTGAATAAGTCTTTCAGTAAAAATGTTTTTGTTAATTCAGTAAAATCTGCAAAGATGACTTGTACTGTTGGCAGCAACAAACAGAGACAACAGAGTGTGGGACAGACAGGAAGTCAGGACACGTCTATGTGCTTCACAGTGGGACTAGAACATGAACATTTCTACACACACCACAGGCAGCAACTGTGCAAACCTCCACGTCACCAAAAACACCCTGCAGGTCCCATCAGAGCAACGGCAGAGAAAACAGATGAAAGGTCTGTTAGAGAGAAAAACGCTTCGCTGCTTTCTTACCCGTATGACACCAAAAGGGTTTTGTTTTTTTAATAATAAAGGCTTCATGTTTTACAGTTAAAGGTAAAGCTCATGCAAACATGCAGGCTTATTTGTCTGATCAATGCAAAAGTTCAAACATGTCTCTTTCAAGCCTCATTATCAGCTGAGATCATAGTAAAGACACAGACAGGATCCTGATCCATCTGTTCTTTATATAATTACTGTTTTTACTGTAATGTAGAATATCATGGACATAATACACAGACTGCAGCCTAAATACTGCTAAAAACAGCTCTTTTTATTTTTAAGGTTTCACGTATTAACCTTTTATTATAAAAGTCACCTGATCCTTAGCAGGTGTGTATACAGAAATACACCAGGTCATTATTTAAGCAAAGCGAAGCCAAACTGCTCCTGTGTGACAGATGAAGTCCACCTTTAAACAGCATTTAGATGCTGCTAATGAAACTCGATTAGTGGCAGCACTGGTCTGTGGGCTGGGGACACTGGTGCCACCAGTACAGCGCGCACTTTTCACAGCGCCACCATGTGGACCAAACTGTATTCTGGGTCAAACCTGATGTTTTATCATTTACACTGAACAAAAATATAAACGCAACACTTTTGCTTTTGCTCCTGTTTTCCATGAGCTGAACTCAGAGATATGAAACATTTTCTACAAACACAAAAGACCCGACACTCGCAAGCAATGTTCCCTCTAAGCTGCGCGCGTACACAATTGCGCACTGCTGGCACGGTCTCTGCACAGAAAATCTGCGTTGCGCGCACAAAAAAAAAAAAAAAAAAAAAAAAAATTCACCTGAATTGAAATTAAAATGAAAACTTTAACAATCCTGTTTTGCAGTGTTAGTCAGTGACTGGCTGCTCCCGTATAGGATTAGAACGAGGCCACCTTATCCCGTAGTCCAGCCAATCACGCGATTCACATTCGTATATACGCAGCTAATCAACGTCGCTGTCAGGCTCTGACGCGTCCTTATGCGCCGACACCGGTGTTTTAGCAAAGCGGCTGATGTGGAGTGAAGCCACGTTAATGACAACGTGTACAACCATTGGAGATGTGAGCAGGACCGACGGAACAACTGACGGGAAAAGTGTGGACTTTATACCAGTTTTTAAATTGTGTTGATCGGCCGCGTACAACCAGAGTTATGATAAAAATATCTGCAATGTTTGGTTTTCTTCCTGAATACTGTCGTTGTTTATATTTACTGCGGGAAGAAACGGTGAAAACGCCGTTTTATAAGGAAAACGCTCGAAAGCCTGTGAGCAAAAACAACACCCCACCACCCTTTCCTATTGGTGGAAAAATGTACCATGTGGACCAATCAAAAATTATATGGCAAGGGTTAGAAACGGGAGGAAGTTTTAGGAGTGACGGCGGTGCTTGGAGATGTGAGAGATTTGCGACGTTTAGCGCAAATCTTATGTAGTGAGTGTGTAGTGTAGTCAGCAGTTTTGTTGTGTGTGTCAGAACAATGAGGCGACTGCTGAATGTTACAGGTGTTACAGCAGTGATACATCTGCTGTTGTCCTGCAGGTATCAGGCTGTTGTTCTCCTTCATCTCATAGTGGACACATTATTTTTTGGAGTGGCACAAATAATTTGTGTGGCATCAGATTTGATGCAGAACAGCTGATTGTTCTGTAAATAGTTTGAAATGTTTAATTAAAAAACGCCTTGGCTACATTTTTAGGTAAACAGCTGCAAAAAACTTTGTTTGCATAACTCGGTTACTTTTTTGAAGAAGTAACTATATAATTAATTGCCCAACATTGGTCATTATATCCTGTATTTTGCAGACAGAGTTACAGACTCTCTCCCAGACCACAGACTCATAATACAAGTCAGAGCTTTATTAAAAAAAAAAGAAAGAAAGAAAGAAAGTTGTGTTTTCAAAATTAGAGTTATTTTTACTTCCAATAGTGTTAACATACTGCACAGGTCAGGAACAAGATTTTTTGTTACATTTTCATTGTAAGTGGGCTGAAGCAGTTAATTAAAAGTAGTCTAACATGCCACACCTGTGAGGTGTGGCATGTCAAGGTGCTGATTAGACAGCATGAATATTGCACAGGTGTGTCTGAGACTACCCACAATAAAAGGCCACTCTGAAATATGCCGTACATGTGTAGCACAATGACACACATGTCGCAAAACCAGTCAGGATCCGGTTCAGCTCATGGAAACAAAAGTGTTGTGTTTATATTTGTGTTCAGTGTAACAAATACTGAGACGTCTAATAATGTTGTGTGTTGTTCATCTGAGGACGCTGCAGAGAACCAGATTATTTTTATTATCCTGTTTGTCTGTTATGTGAACCTTTAGAGGATGTACCTTATAATGACTGAGTGTGTTTATCGCACTATGTTAAATGTAACTGTGAGCGACACGAGGCTTACTGCTCATGGTTACCTCATCAGTGGTGAAGTCAGCCAGCTTGATGCAAGAAAGAGGAAGAACAAAAGGATGAAAGAGCAACACACAGATGAAAAACAAAAACAGACTTTCTAACCGACAGAGCTGAAATCTGAACATGTCACCAGCTGCAGGAGGCAACGCTCTGAACCACGTCGTTCCTCCTCCAGATGGAGCTTTTACTGCCTATAGTCTCTTGACATACAATGGTTGGATTGTCCTATGATACTGTATCAGCTGAGCCTCAAATTCTTATGATCTCGAGCTTCAGTCTCAGTGAATCCTTAGTTGGCTCAGATGCATCATCTGGTGTTTGAGTGTAACAAGGTGGTTGTAACACAAAAGGTGTGTATGTGTTTGTGTAAACAGGTGAGTGTGGTTTGTAGTGTCCAACTAAAGCAGCGTGTCTAACCAACCACATCTCCAGGGCTGAATCAGGTGACCACGAGCCATCGCTCCACAGCTGCTGAGGGAGCTACAACCCTCATTCAGCCTTTCATAGACATACGGCAATGAACTGTATGAACAATAAACTTTATTCATACACACAAATCCCTTTAGGGTTGTGTCAGCGAGGGCAAACGTGCCACATCAAATACATGGAGCTACAAGCTGTGGTGACCCACTGTCAGTAAGGGAGCTTTATTACACACACACAGCATCAAATCATAACAACAGTTACCTCAAGCTACTTCTATGTTATAAGGCAAAGACCCTGCAGTTACACAGGGAAACATTAGGTGACCGTCTGTGAGCGACAGTGGGAACCAAAGCCTCTAACAAACATCCATCGATAGATGAGGGGCAGACGGGCTGAATGCAGAGAGGTCTACTAACACATGTTGAGTGAAGAAGAAACACCCAGTGCATTATGGGGAACTTAGACCTATAACTTAGACCTGTGTGCGCCTTAGCATATGCTACTTCCGGCGCATAGCGCTTAGTTTCCGGTGTGATATTCGCTCCTTGTTCACGGTCGGGTTTTTCAACCAAATGGACGAATCAAGTGGCAATTTACATTTTTCGAGATGTCGAATGTATCTGTAGATGATGTTGATCGACTTGTCGATATTTCCCCCCCGCGCCTCAGAGCAAACGAGAGAAAGGATTCAGATTTTATACTTCTCAGTATCTGTAAACAGCGCTCCCTCGTTTATCGCGGGAGTTACGTTCTAAAAATAACCTGCGATTGGTGAAATCTGAAGTAGCCAACTTTATTTTTCACAGTTATTATCAATGTTTTAAGGCTGTAAAACCCGTCACTACACACTTTATACACTCAGACCGACATGAACATTTTCACACGTTTCTCTCCTGTTTAAGCTCTCAAAGCTCAAACCTTCGTAGACAAATAAGTCCAGTATTACAGAAACCAAAGATCAAACCGTGTTTTCAGGTCCAGCACATGAGAACAGAGCAGCTGAGAGATAATTCAACATCAATGAATCATTAATGAATCAATGAATCAGCGATTCTGTACTGCACAGGAGAGACGGCACGGAGGAGATCAACAATAGTCTGAAGCCAATCAGGACGCAGAACACAAAGCGCTGTGCGCAAAAAAAAAAAGAAGCATGCAAGCTTGCACAAAAAAAATGTGCGAAACAGCGAGGCCGCGTTATAGCGACAGACCAGACCAGCTGCACAACACAGACACTTCAAACCTGAGGACAAATCTAAGAGAACAGAAAAAGGAAAGGAAACTTAGCTTAGAACCATGCAGCGCTACAGGAGACGGCAGCACTGCAGAGGTGAGGACCGGCACCTGTTTGAAAGAGACAAATGCACACAAACACACACAACAACGAACGAGAAACAAACACAGAGAGAGGAAAAAGTGGTTATACAGAACTTGAGGACATTACCTACATGTAAATATCTAAATAATTATAAGTTTGTTGTGTTTTCTTTAACAATGTCAGAAGGAGAGAGGCACTGAGGCACCGTCTTCCGCCCCCCGATGCTCCTGCTGCGCCTCCTCCTTCTGACAGGAACTGCCTACAGAACAAGCATGAATGATGCCTGAGTGGACACACACAACTCACAAGTTCCTGGCTCTGTCAGCTCCTCTGCAGAGGGTTTCCCTAAGAAGGTGGACCTAGCAGGGTCACCGGGGGACGGGGAGCTGTGCCTCACGGCCCTCACTTCGTCGGAGAAACCCTCATGCAGAGTTCAGAAACTTCTGTGTTGAGTATGTCGCTGTGAGCCTCCACCATTGAACTAGTGGGTGCAGCCTGAACTGTCTAGAGACAGATCAGACCAGCTGCACAACACAGACACTTCAAACCTGAGGACAAATCTAAGAGAACAGAAAAAGGAAAGGAAACTTAGCTTAGAACCATGCAGCGCTACAGGAGACGGCAGCACTGCAGAGGTGAGGACCGGCACCTGTTTGAAAGAGACAAATGCACACAAAATAAGTGTTTGTTGTAGAATGTGCAGCATGAAAGTAGCATGCATGTTTTGCATAGAACTGTTTTATGCATCTGCATTTCACAAAGAATGACAAATTGGTATACGGGACAACAAATAAAATCTAATGTATAGAAAAAAGATAATAGGATATGCCCATGACAATAAGAATGATAAAGGACTTCACAAAGTCAATTTATTGCTAAAGTGTGATCTTAGAAAATTGCTATTGTGCACCACACTAAACAGAACAAATTCTGTCAAAACTTACTTTTGCAAGATCCCACAAATGTTTTGCAAGATCTTGAGAGTTTTTTTCTTTGCATTTATCATGCTTCCATCAATACCTGTAAAGCTGTACAGAGTACTGCAGCTGGTTGTTAATGAATGCAACAAAGACCACCAGATCAAAGTACACCTAGCCACGAGTGTTTCCCCTGCCACTGAGCACTATCTTCATCTCGCAAAATACATGTTCAAATTTTTTTTCTTCAATGTGCCTTGCGAGGCTCCATAACATACCTATCAATCTGTGAGCATTTCTCAGAGGCTGCAGCAACTGCAGCTTTTGAGGAAGTTGCAACAGCACATTTGTGAATTCTCACGCGTAGCCCTACAGGAACACCCACAGTTACAAATACCATAGCGACCAACATCAGTGCTACTACTGCCCACAGTTCATGTAAAGGAAACATAACGGTGTCATACAATAAACTACAGAATCAGCATTGTTGTCTGTGAAGGTTCTCAGTCATTCAGGTCATCGTAGTCAAAGGAGCTTGTAAAGAAAAGCGTCTGGGCTTCTTTAAGTTGCTTGAAGACGTTTCACCTCTCATCCGAGAAGCTTCTTCACTTCATCAGCATTGTTGCACAACCGTGTATTCAATCTTGTTACCCTTCTTTAAAGTCCACTACCTGTGCTGCAAGTGAAGTTGATGCATTAACACATTGAAAGTTGTGGCACTTCTCATTATTTGACGTGCACAGCTGCTCTGTGTGAGGGTCAAACATTTGTTTATTCAACACCTGTGAAGGTATCAGAAAAAATGCATAGATAGCAAGAGAAGCAAATTAAAGCACTGCACGTGCTTTACGTGCTATGACATGCTGCACGTCATAAAACCCAGTTTCTTGATTAACATTTTTAAGAGTTAAGTTGTAATACTTTTGTGCATTATTAAAACAAATCCTAAAATTCTGTATCACTGTGCTGTTACGAGAAGGTAGCTTGAATGTAGGTATCTGGCCCTGTGTAAATCTTGAGCATGAGTGATGTTGTGGGACAGTGCACCAACTACACAGGTACAACAGCCGGAGAACCAAGAACCAGGAACAGCTACTTGGTGATCCCGACACAGACTCCAGCTTTCCATATCTGCATCTGCAATGAATATTAATAGAGATAAAATACAATCTTTTATCCTGTCTTCCTTCTCTCAGCCCAACCGGTCGCAGCAGATGGCCCCGCCCCTCCCTGAGCCTGGTTCTGTCAGAGGTTTCTTCCTGTTAAAAGGGAGTTTTTCCTTCCCACTGTCGCCAAAGTGCTTGCTCATAGGGGGTCATATGATTGTTGGGGTTTTCTCTATATCTATGAAGCACCTTGAGGCGACTTTTGTTGTGATTTGGCGCTATATAAATAAAATTGAATTGAATACAATTTGCGCTCTCAGAGTGCTTCTTGTTTGTTTTTGTTGTAATCTGACTGTGGATTTTGATGTTTTTAAAAGCATAATACAGCAAAAAAACAAACAAACAAACAAACAAAACCCAGAAGGCCTTTTAAATTTCTTTAAATATTGTTCTGCTTTAGTCAAATCAAAAGATTGTATATTATTAACTTGAAATTGAATTGTGATTTTAATTTTAGGAATAGAATTTTAAGAATATTAGTTTTTACTGTCTCCAAATGGACAGGTAAAAAGCAGCTTTGAATTGACAGACCTCAAATAATAATATATTTCTTGGATTCGAGGGGGCACCCAAACTCCACCTACACTACTGTGCTAGACAGCAATATCACAGAACAGTGAACTCTTGGCACACACAAAAAATCCCCAGTGTAATCAATCCTCCACAGCAATGAAACACTGGATTATTGGGTACAGACACTCTCTTGTAGCCAAAAGGTCAGAGGGTTAGTCCTTTCCAAAGCTATCAAAACATCATTTAGCAGGGCAGCGGCAAACAGTGTCTGAAAAGTGACTTTTCATAACCACTGTCATATTTATTAGATATTAAATTTACAATTGTTTTCTTCTCTGTATTGTTATCCATTCAGAACCAATACAATTATCCTGATAGATGCAGAAGGGAATGTGATCTTCACAGAGCGCACCATGCTTGACTGTGACACAACCAAATGGAGCACCAGTTCTTTCCAGTTCAAACTGCAGGAGTGAAGACACAATGGAGGAAACCTACTCTGTGCCTTTCTGCATCATCTCTCCTTCCGTTACCTTTTCCTCACCATCTCCTTCAGCTGAGCCTCATGTGACCGCAAAGACTCATCAGCACTTTTTTTATTCAGCTAGTCACTAGCTGCCTCGTTAACATCAGTTTCATATATTTCTTACTTTTGATTTAATTTAAAGATGTATGCTAATTTTTTAAAAAAAGCAAAGATGCCAAAGGACATTTAGAGTTTTGTAGAGGAAAATATTTTACCTACATGTCATGAACCTTCTCAAAAATTATAGCTTGAATGTAATTTGGTAAATATAAGATTGGTGTGATGCCATTTTCTGTCATGAACGCTAGACATTGTGGCCCTTTCACACACATGGCAAAAGACAGGAGATGATCTGTGTTAGGCACATTACATGCAGTACGTTATGACTGGTTCTGACATTAGTGGTTTTAAATACAGCTTGTCTGGGTGAAGTGTAGAAAAGCTCGTCTGCGGTGCATGAATACATGCTTTTTGGTGTCCGATGTAACCTTCCATCCATGATTTACATTTTATGCTCTATTTTCAGGCTGCAGGCTAAATTGGCATCCTATGACAAGTCATAGGGTCACATATATTTTTCTAGAAGATTTAAGTTCACACGAGTCATCACCAGGATTACTGGCTACTTTGTAAGTTTCTGATTACCCTTTCATTGGTGTTTAGGTAATTTTGCGTCACAGCATCAAATGTTTCAATGCACTGTTAAATGCACTGGATCTTGAAAAAACAGCCTGAAAATAAATAACAGTTTATCCAAACACCTCTCTTTTTGATTGTTGCATTATGATTACGGATACAAAATAACTGTCAGGAGCCATGTGCTCACACACATATCAGTATAGGCCTAGGAAGCTGGCTCCGCTGCTTCCTGTATGACTCTAGGATTTACCCACATGCAGGTGACGTATGAGTAATGTATTTATTAATGTGAAGAAAGCTTTTTGTAACCAGATTGAACCCATGGTTAATTTGACTTCTGTTCCCTAAAAAAAAAAGAGTTCAAACTTGATATGATTTGTGAGTAATATGTACATATGTATTTTGATCTTTTGTTAGTTTTTTCCATTTAAAATCTCCCTATGGTCATTTAACCAGTATCCCTGATTTGCAGTGTTATGCCATTGTATGTACTTTAGCTGACCTGCAACTGTTTTCAAACAGTGACCCCTCCTGCCTGTGTGGAATATTGCACCCTTCAGGATGTACCTGAACATTTGGTGTATTTAAAGATTACCTTCTTATTTTTTTAACCAGCAGAATGGGCACTGGTATCTTCACATCAATGTTTTAAAGCAATACAGCATCTAAAGAGGTGTAGAGGAGTATAAATCTAGACAAGTACAAATAGAATACCAGTGGCACAGCATTAAAAAATAATGCAGTTTTTATTTTTATCTGATTAATTTCAGCTGTGAAACAAATTTGTGGTTGTATTACCATCACTCCATGTTTATAGGCTGTATGTAAACATCTTTATAGTTTTCTTCATATACTGTGTGCTGTAAGCATCCACCAGTCCCAGAATTAGCACTCTCTGCTAAAGGCAGCAAGAGTCCACTCGACAAAACCAAAGCATGTTTTGTAAGATTTTGCATCACTGATTAAACATATCTGAATTTATTGATTCATGCAGGAGGTGTGTAGCACATGCTCACTTTAATGTTATGTTATAATTTGGTTGCTCTTCCCATTTTTAAAAACATTATCCTTTTTTAATGCTTGTCGGCTACCCCTTGTAGTCAAAGTGTGCATAAAGGGATTTCACGCAATATCAGGAGTTTCAAAAATGTGAACCATCCCACTGGATGGCTTCACATTATGTGAAAATGGGGGAGGGGGGATTCCAGTTATTCAATGGGACGCCGTTTGTAAACTGAATGATGCTGGAATTAGTAGCAACATTTTTCCACATTTAGCTCCAAGCCTTATTAAAAACATGTTTTTTCAAGTCATTTTTCACAATATTCAAATTTCCAAAGAGGAATTGGAAAATGTTCTTTCCCTGAAAATGTCTTTTACTGAAGCTGCATCTATCCTCTCCATCTCAAGGCCTACTCTGTAAGACTATTATAACAAGTAAGTTATACAGTCGCTTACATTTAATGCTTCATTGAGCTGTATGTTTAAGTGTAGAAGAAAACCAAAGATCAAAGACGACACAGTTCAGTGCCAGTTAGCAAAGATGATGCATTTTGTCCTTTGGATGTATCATATTGCTGGTCTCTGTCAGCCTCTGTGGACCTTCACCACCATCTGCACCACGCACGAGGGCTTGAGCCCATATTCAGATAGAGATGCAGAGTCGTTCACCAATAGCTTCCCAGCGACAGTCAGCCGGACTTCAGCCATAAGATATCCTACACACACAACAGAGGACAGAGATGAACCTCACAAAATATTTAAACATGTCAAAAACTATTATGTCAGGTTCCCTGAACACCACTGAAGATGCACACATTTTAAACACACTCCTGTGTCCAAAACTCCTTAGCAGTGACAACAAAGTTAATATTTCAAAATCATCCTCAGTGCACACCTTTTCCCCCACTGTGGTCAAGATGCTCTTAGCTGTTTGGTTCCTCCTGCTCAGGATTTCTTCAAAGGAAAAAAGGAAACAAAAAGCAGTTTTAAAAGTTTTTTGTTGGTGGTGTTTTTGACTTTCAAGCTCAATCAAAGCAGAAAAAGACTTCAAAACAAATTCAATTGAATGGATGGGTATAATCTTCCATTGAAAGCCAGCAAGAAATAACAGTTTTTTAGAGAGTTTTGGTCATCATACACATAACAGCAATCACTGCGTTTGCAATATAATCTGTGACTATTATGAAAGTAACATACATAACTTGAAAAGCTAAAATCAATCATAACATTAAGCTCACCTTGTTTTTGTGGAGAAGGTGATCAGGCTTTTTCTTCACGTCCTGAGACCAGGTGCACTGGATCATCACCAGCTTGTATCTTCATCCTTTTTCACTCAGTGAAGTCTTTCTCTTTGTTCCCTTTGCAACAGAAAACTACCGTGTGATCACAGGTGAAGTTAGGGATATTTTTCCTGTGCAGTTTTTATAGTGCTTCATTTGGTGAAGCTGTTGATCCACTTTGATCTCAAAGGATCTCGACGGTGGAAAAAAGTAATATTTCTCCTTACCATTAGGCTAAATATAGATATAACAATTTATAATATGTCAGCAGCATCCCCATAAGGGAGGTCTCCCTGTAGTGTCCCGAATGCAGATCCATTGTGATAAGAGAGAATGGATCAGATTTGAATGTCCTCTGTGAAGTGTGCACAGCAGTAAATGGACAGCCGTTTGAATTCTGCTTGCAGTGTTTGAGGGAATGGGAGAGTCCACGGCCTTGGAAAGACTGCTGTGAAAATCACTAAAAACACTACAAACCTGCCCAGATAACCTTTGGTTCATTGGAGGAAGTCCACGGATGTCCTTCTATCCGTCCCTGTCTCACCTCCTGGTTGAGTACAGCAAGTGGAATTGTAAATTTGTTGTTTGTCCTCGATGTAAGGTAAAGTTATGTTTTCTATGCCTGAAGAGCTATACTAAATGTATTTTTTTAAAGCGACTTCTGTGTACCATGCTCCAGCGGTGTAGCTGTATGGCAGAAGAAATAATGACAGAGACACAAAGCTTCCAAGTTTTACTTTTGATGTGGGAGTGCCTTATTTGTAATAATGTACCATGCTGTGTTTTTTAATTCCCTTTTTATAATTCTCTATCTCTCTAATTCTCTCCAAATCAAATATAATTAGTGTTGGGTTCTATTGATGAGAAATTTGCTACTAAATGTGATCTTTACAGCTGCATTATGTCTGAATCATAATGATAATAAACCTGAAAAATGTAATTCATTCATAAATGTGAAATATAGTTAATCATACATTATGTTATTACTCATTCCTTAAGATTTAGTTATTTTATGTTGACCTGTCATTGTCTGCTGCTTCTTTAGCATTAGCTTGATGGCATTAATCACTTGTGCTATTCAGGCATTTTTTCCGTGTTTTTTTTTTGTTAGCTTTATGATGACTGCTATTTTTTCTTCTAAATTGTTTAAGGAAATCAATGTCTATTTTATTAAAACCTTGTTATGCTTAATAAACAGTTAGGGTGTAAAGCATGCATGTTACAAGCACGTAGATGCTTTTATTTACAGTTTGTCGTTGGTTTCTTCTGCTTGTGCAGTTTTCCAGCCACCTTCTTCCCGTGCAGCACACAGTCCCAACATGATCAGATGATGCAGAACAGCCGTGTGGGTCAGCATCCCCTGACACCACACCCTGAACCCACCAGCCAAAGCCCTCCCTGCAGCTGAGCCACAAACCACATATTATCTCATTTAGAAAAATGTTTTGAGTAACTGACAAAACACGTAGTTAAGATTAATTTTTAGGGGTTTTGTTGGTTTTATAAACAGTTTAGTTTGAAACACACTGAATAATTCATTAACTACATTTTAAAAATCTGAAAAGCACTGTGGCGGGGCAGGGCCGTGCAGAGAGGTTTAAAGGGACGGGTGCTCAAAGTTAAAAAGGGGCACATTGAACCAGGTTGAATAACAACAACACACATTCATCAAGAATCTAATATGGGAAGAGAAGGGCTGTGTTGATCTGAGACTGTAGACATTAAAAAGTCCATAGGAGAGATGGTAGCTGATTAAACAAGTGTCATGAGATAATAACAAAATGCAAAGATTGGTGACAGCGCTTGGAACCATAAGGCAACAAAAAACTGTGAGAAATAAATTAGGCTCTGCCTGTGAATCACTCTTTGCTTCTCTTCTTCCTTCCATCCCATCATTTCATATATCACTCTCCACTTGCTATGTGAGAACAAGGCACAACTTGTCTGTGAAGGTTCTCAGTCATCCAGGTCATCGTAGTCTTTGCAAGCTCCTTTGAAGGCACAACTTGCTATTGCAATAAACTATAATCTAATTATCCACACCTAACAACTCTTGCACTTAATCTATAATAAAATGATGACAGAAAAATGTTATAGCACTGCCTTTAGTAGCCTCACACAGCTCCTGCTGTTTCCTCCTCATGTCCTTACCAGGCATGTCTGGACAATGTTATATCATGAGTAATATTTTTAAAAAAAATCCATCTAAATAAAACACACACATGCACGCACACACAGTGACATTTTAGACCTTCTTCAGAATACTGTATATACTATGGGCATCACGGTGCTGATCCATAATCCTTACATTATTATTTATTACTAGAGCTACAATAATAACGCAATGAGGAAGGGGAAGTAATAAATATGAAATAATGTATTTATGATGATTCCATTTGTTTCACTATCCACTCTGTGCAGGGGCAAAGCTTATTACATTTTTAAACTGCAGAGATACAATAATTTTACTGCTGTAAAATCCAAACTTTGTCTTATTTAAAATATAAATCTAATATAATCTGCTTCTTAATGTATGTTCTTTAAAATACAGCGTGTGTTTTTAATATATTATAATTATAATAATTATTATGTGGACATGCATATTAGATCGTTTTTTAGTGAAATATAATCCCTCCAGAAAGGCAGGAAAAGCCCGGAAACTTACTTTAAAACTAAATATGTTCCCTAAAACGGTGACAGAGCTACAGATCCATGACAGCCTTACACAGGTAGCCAGCAGCTGTGACCAGCACTGCTTGTGCAGTTAATAAAAGGACAGGTAATGTTTGTCGCGCTGTTGCACACACAGCACGCTCGTTTGTTTCAGTTCGTCAGTTGCCACAAGACAACTTACCAACGTGTACGTAATAAGCTAATACTCCTGGGTGCTATACACTACAGTGCACGCTGTGCACCTACTTACTGGGTTTGTCGCATCAGTCTGTGTCTCTGAGTTAACTTGTGTTTCTCCTACAGCTCCGGACCGCAACAAATGCGCGTGCTCTTTGTGAGCTCGTTCCCGGCTCGTAACCAGCGCGTTCTGCCGTCAAGGGCGATCATTGGTTAAATGTGATCATGTGACTGATGCAAGCCAGATCCTTTTATTTAGCAAAACTGTGATTAATAGTTAAATATTATTGTTGATGGGCACAGACAAGACTCCGCACGCACACACACACACATAAAAAAAATAATAATTTTTTTTTAAAAAGTTGCCTCAACAAAAGGGCACTTTGGGCACCCATCAGGAAAGGGGCGGGTGCTCAAGCCCCTCTAGCCCCCCCTCTGCACGTGCCTGTGGCGGGGTGTGGTTTGTGGCTGAGCAGCATCAGGGGAGGGGTGGAGCAGTGGGTGTGTGTGTGTGTGTCCATCCATCCCTAGGTGAAGCTGCACCCGATGAAGGAGAGGAAGAGCGCAAATAAGTGGGGCTAAAAACCACAGCACTTCTCAACGGTTTTTCAGATAGAATCAGATAGAAGCGCATTCTCCTTTATAAATATGTGTATCCCTTCGTTACCATGGGAACGAAGATAAAGGAAGTTGTAGAGTCAATGCGGACTTTGTGGACATTTGAAAAGGTCAGGAGTTAAGAGTGGGACACTTGGGGTTTTTTCTTCTTTTTTTCTTTTTCTTTTTGCCACAAGACCGGAAAAACGGCATGTGTCCCTAAGTTGCGGCTTCGGTACGTTGGGATCTACCTATCCGAAGAGGAAGACGCATAAAGGGAGTGACTTTTTTTTTTTTTTAATTGGCAGATAATTTCAAATGCAGCGTTTCTATCAGCTCAACAAATGTCAGCACACACAAACTGTGTGTAGTGTGTAGCACAGTGCGTTGGTAGCCAAATCGCCGGCTGCGGTGTTTGACACGAAGAAACAAGAAATCAAGCTGAGACAAGAAGAAGGTTTAGAAAGACAAGACAGGAAAGGAAGAAGAGACGTTACATTTAAAGGTAAGGACTCCTCATTTAAAGATCACGTGTAAGTCCTCGTGTTTTTAAATCACATACTGGGTCTGTACAGGTAACATTATGTTTTTTACATAGTGTGAAACGTGCTACAAATCAAACTTAGGTAGACTGTGTTACTTAAAGGCTGCAGGAAAATACTCGGTTGTGTTTAAAAAGGTTAGTTTGCTGTACTGTGATGGATTTAAAGCAAATAAGGATCCTAACTGCAAAAGAAAATAATTTTCAAAAAGGTTGAAATATCTAAAGCAATGGCAGATTTAAAAAAAAACACACACACACAATAAAAACAACAGACTGCAGGGAGGTTCTGTTCTGTGATGTCACAATCAAGCTGGTCTGAATAGAGATACAGTCCCGATCAAAAGTTTAAGACCTCTTGAAAAATTGCAACAAAAAAATAAAAAAGTCATATTTTGCATGGTTGGATCTTAACAAGGTTCCAAGTAGAGCTTCAACATGCAACAAGCAGAAATTGGACAAAAGCATTTTTTGAGCATCCAATTTATTGAAAACAAACAGAAAAATAAACAGAAATCAAAGTTCCAAACATGAACTCAGTAATGAATAGCTTCACAGCTATTGCTGATCACTTCAAAAAATTTGTTGCGGCTCTGTTATAGCATCACACAAACATCTCACATAAGCTCTATCTCTACAGTTTTATGTCGCACTCATAGCACACTATGCCCACATTTGTGGAGAGCAACCTTTGCATCATTTGTGGTAATGGGAAACAGTAAGGCATTTTGTACCAGGAGCTCGTTTTGCTTGTCGACCCCTAACAGTCAGCAGATAACATGTTAATCAGGTTATGTTATGACAATCCCTGCAGCACATCCATTTAAATGTCTTGGAGACGTGAGCGGGGGGGCCAACTTCACTCACTCTTCAAATCCAACAAAAGTGGTATCAAACGTTTGTGCTGCGTTTGTGCTGCAAAAATTTTCGTTTGTGCTGCTATCATTTTAAAGATATTAATAAAAATTTCTAGAGGTCATCAGAGGTCAACCAGCCCCCTCATATTAATGGAATCAAACAAAATTAGTGTCAATCAGTTGTGCTATGTTTGTGCTGGTTTGTGCTGCTAAAGTTGTCGTTTGTGCTGCTTCTGTTTTCAAAGACATTAATGAAAATGTAAAGGTCAAATGTACTGTTTATAAGATTGGGGAAAACTGCAGTCAGCTGAGACTGAAGAAGTCACTTGGATGAGTGACGAAACGTTTCTCCCACTGAAAGTGTCCGGATGAACAGAATCAACCTTTTGGAATTTACTTACCCGGATGATTAAGCACGCATCAAGACGTTGTTTTATTAATATTTTTAAAATGATAGCGGCACAAACAACAATTTTAGGAGCACAAACCAGCACAAACATAGCACAACTGATTGACACCAATTTTGTTTGATTCCATTAATATGAGGGGGCTGGTTGACCTCTGATGACCTCTAGAAATTTTTATTAATATCTTTAAAATGATAGCAGCACAAACGAAAATTTTTGCAGCACAAACGTAGCACAAACGTTTGATACCACTTTTGTTGGATTTGAAGAAGGTGGGGGGGCCAACTTCACTCACATTTTGGAGACCGTTGATCAAACGTAAATATGTCCAGTCACTTTTGATTCAACCTGCTTAGCTTGATCTCACATTTGCCGTTTCCTCTATCTCTATCCCCTGTGTGTGTCTGTTTGTGTGCTTGTGTGTTTGTGAGTGTGTGTGTGTGCGTGCGATGATCTCACATTTGTCATTTCTTCTTTCTCTCTCCCCTTGTCTTGTGTGTGTGAGTGAGAGAGAGATTATCATCTAACATTTGCCATTTCCTCTAGCTCTTTCCCCTGTGTGTGGGTGCATGTGTAAAGGTAAGAAGCTTAGTAATGAAGTAAATGAATTCATTGACGGGTGAACAAACAAGGGCAACACGGTGGCACAGTGGTTAATATAGTTGCCCGCACAGCAAGAAGGTCCTGAGTTCAACTCCACTATCAGGCTGAGGTCTTTCTGTATGGACTTCTCATGTTCTCAAAGTGTTTGTGGGGGTTCACTCCACGTGCTCCGGCCTCTTTCCAAAATCCTAGTTTGTGGAGAAACTCTGAAATGCTCTTAAGTGTCTAGGGTTGTCTGTATCTGTGTTAGCCCTGTAACAGACTGGTGACCTGTCGAGGGTGCACCCTGCTTCTCGCCCTAAGATAGCTGGGATAGGCTCGAGCTGCCCTGTGACACTGGAAAAGAAACACAGCAGAGAATGGATGGGTGGCTGATCAAACGTAAACATTTCCAGTCACTTTCAGTTCAAGCTGCTTAGCATGATCTCACATTTGCCAATTTCTCTATCTCTTCCCCCTCTGTTGTGTGTGTGTGAGATATTCTCACTTTTGCCATTTCTTCTGTCCCTTTCAACTGATCTGTGAGTGAGTGTGTGTGTGTGTGTGTGTGTGTCTGTGTGTGTGTGTGTGTGTGTGTGTGTGTGTGTCCCACATATTGCATACTCTGCTTTTGTCCTCAAATCATGTAGGAAGTGTCTGTGTGGTTGAGCTGGTCTGGTCTGTCTAGACTTTCACTAGATAGATCAGGCTGCACCCACCTGTGAAACAGGTGGAGGGTCACCAGGACATGCAGAACTCGCTGACAGACTCCTGGCCACCTCTTGCCTCCTTATTAGAAAGGGGCCACTCCCAGAGGCAGAGGGCTGTGAGGCACCGCCCGCCGGGCCCTCTCCTTTGGGAAAACCCTCAACACTGGGCCGAACCTTGGAGTTCTGTATGTCCATTCAGGCACACTCCATGCTTGATCTGTGGGCAATTCCTCTCAGAAGTGGAGGTCACGGTGGAGGCGTCCGAGGGCGGAAGGCGTTCCCTCAGTGGCTCTCCTCTTCTGAGATTGTGTAAAAACAAAAGTCAATGTAGTGTAAGCAGCTTGAAAGAAAGTAACTGAACTTTTTTAAATTTCTGGGAGACGGTTGCTCACACGCGGGCGGCACAGTGGTTAGCACCGTTACCGCACAGGAAGAAGGTCTTGAGTTCAGCTCTACCGTCGCTCTGTGTGGAGTTTGCATGTTCTTCCTGTGTTTGCGTGGGTTCTTTCCTAGTACTTCGGCTTCCTGCCACAGTCCAACGACCTGCAGTTAGTGGCAATAGGTAATCGAAGAGTGTAAATTGGCGATAGGTGCGAATGGTTTTCTGCGTCTATGTGTTAGCCCTGTAACAGACTGGTGACCTGTCGAGGGTGTACCCTGCTTCTCGCCCTAAGATAGCTGGGATAGGCTCGAGCTGCCCTGTGACACTGGAAAAGAAACACAGCAGAGAATGGATGGGTGGCTGATCTAACGTAAACATTTCCAGTCACTTTCAGTTCAAGCTGCTTAGCATGATCTCACATTTGCCAATTTCTCTATCTCTTCCCCCTCTGTTGTGTGTGTGTGAGATATTCTCACTTTTGCCATTTCTTCTGTCCCTTTCAACTGATGTGTGTGTGTGTGTGTGTGTGTGTGTGTGTGTGTGTGTGTGTGTGTGTGTGTGTGTGTGTGTGTGTGTGTGTGTGTCCCACATATTGCATACTCTGCTTTTGTCCTCAAATCAGGTAGGATTTGTCTGTGTGGTTGAGCTGGTCTGGTCTGTCTAGACTTTCACTAGATAGATCAGGCTGCACCCACCTGTGAAACAGGTGGAGGGTCACCAGGACATGCAGAACTCGCTGACAGACTCCTGGCCACCTCTTGCCTCCTTAGTAGAAAGGGGCCACTCCCAGAGGCAGAGGGCTGTGAGGCACCGCCCGCCGGGCTCTCTCCTTTGGGAAAACCCTCAACACTGGGCCGAACCTTGGAGTTCTGTATGTCCATTCAGGCACACTCCATGCTTGATCTGTGGGCAATTCCTCTCAGAAGTGGAGGTCACGGTGGAGGCGTCGGAGGGCGGAAGGCGTTCCCTCAGTGGCTCTCCTCTTCTGAGATTCTGTAAAAACAAAAGTCAATGTAGTGTAAGCAGCTTGAAAGAAAGTAACTGAACTTTTTTAAATTTCTGGGAGACGGTTGCTCACACGCGGGCGGCACAGTGGTTAGCACCGTTACCACACAGGAAGAAGGTCTTGAGTTAAGCTCTACCGTCGCTCTGTGTGGAGTTTGCATGTTCTTCCTGTTTTTGCGTGGGTTCTTTCCTAGTACTTCGGCTTCCTGCCACAGTCCAACGACCTGCAGTTAGTGGCAATAGGTAATCGAAGAGTGTAAATTGGTGATAGGTGCGAATGGTTTTCTGCGTCTATGTGTTAGCCCTGTAACAGACTGGTGACCTGTCGAGGGTGTACCCTGCTTCTCGCCCTAAGATAGCTGGGATAGGCTCGAGCTGCCCTGTGACACTGGAAAAGAAACACAGCAGAGAATGGATGGGTGGCTGATCAAACGTAAACATTTCCAGTCACTTTCAGTTCAAGCTGCTTAGCATGATCTCACATTTGCCAATTTCTCTATCTCTTCCCCCTCTGTTGTGTGTGTGTGAGATATTCTCACTTTTGCCATTTCTTCTGTCCCTTTCAACTGATCTGTGAGTGTGTGTGTGTGTGTGTGTGTGTGTGTGTGTGTGTGTGTCCCACATATTGCATACTCTGCTTTTGTCCTCAAATCAGGTAGGAAGTGTCTGTGTGGTTGAGCTGGTCTGGTCTGTCTAGACTTTCACTAGATAGATCAGGCTGCACCCACCTGTGAAACAGGTGGAGGGTCACCAGGACATGCAGAACTCGCTGACAGACTCCTGGCCACCTCTTGCCTCCTTAGTAGAAAGGGGCCACTCCCAGAGGCAGAGGGCTGTGAGGCACCGCCCGCCGGGCCCTCTCCTTTGGGAAAACCCTCAACACTGGGCCGAACCTTGGAGTTCTGTATGTCCATTCAGGCACACTCCATGCTTGATCTGTGGGCAATTCCTCTCAGAAGTGGAGGTCACGGTGGAGGCGTCCGAGGGCGGAAGGCGTTCCCTCAGTGGCTCTCCTCTTCTGAGATTATGTAAAAACAAAAGTCAATGTAGTGTAAGCAGCTTGAAAGAAAGTAACTGAACTTTTTTAAATTTCTGGGAGACGGTTGCTCACACGCGGGCGGCACAGTGGTTAGCACCGTTACCGCACAGGAAGAAGGTCTTGAGTTCAGCTCTACCGTCGCTCTGTGTGGAGTTTGCATGTTCTTCCTGTGTTTGCGTGGGTTCTTTCCTAGTACTTCGGCTTCCTGCCACAGTCCAACGACCTGCAGTTAGTGGCAATAGGTAATCGAAGAGTGTAAATTGGCGATAGGTGCGAATGATTTTCTGCGTCTATGTGTTAGCCCTGTAACAGACTGGTGACCTGTCGATGGTGCACCCTGCTTCTCGCCCTAAGATAGCTGGGATAGGCTCGAGCTGCCCTGTGACACTGGAAAAGAAACACAGCAGAGAATGGATGGGTGGCTGATCAAACGTAAACATTTCCAGTCACTTTCAGTTCAAGCTGCTTAGCATGATCTCACATTTGCCAATTTCTCTATCTCTTCCCCCTCTGTTGTGTGTGTGTGAGATATTCTCACTTTTGCCATTTCTTCTGTCCCTTTCAACTGATCTGTGTGTGTGTGTGTGTGTGTGTGTGTGTGTGTGTGTGTGTGTGTGTGTGTGTGTGTGTGTGTGTGTGTGTGTGTGTGTGTGTGTGTGTGTGTGTGTGTGTGTGTGTCCCACATATTGCATACTCTGCTTTTGTCCTCAAATCAGGTAGGATTTGTCTGTGTGGTTGAGCTGGTCTGGTCTGTCTAGACTTTCACTAGATAGATCAGGCTGCACCCACCTGTGAAACAGGTGGAGGGTCACCAGGACATGCAGAACTCGCTGACAGACTCCTGGCCACCTCTTGCCTCCTTATTAGAAAGGGGCCACTCCCAGAGGCAGAGGGCTGTGAGGCACCGCCCGCCGGGCCCTCTCCTTTGGGAAAACCCTCAACACTGGGCCGAACCTTGGAGTTCTGTATGTCCATTCAGGCACACTCCATGCTTGATCTGTGGGCAATTCCTCTCAGAAGTGGAGGTCACGGTGGAGGCGTCCGAGGGCGGAAGGCGTTCCCTCAGTGGCTCTCCTCTTCTGAGATTGTGTAAAAACAAAAGTCAATGTAGTGTAAGCAGCTTGAAAGAAAGTAACTGAACTTTTTTAAATTTCTGGGAGACGGTTGCTCACACGCGGGCGGCACAGTGGTTAGCACCGTTACCGCACAGGAAGAAGGTCTTGAGTTCAGCTCTACCGTCACTCTGTGTGGAGTTTGCATGTTCTTCCTGCTTTTGCGTGGGTTCTTTCCTAGTACTTCGGCTTCCTGCCACAGTCCAACGACCTGCAGTTAGTGGCAATAGGTAATCGAAGAGTGTAAATTGGCGATAGGTGCGAATGGTTTTCTGCGTCTATGTGTTAGCCCTGTAACAGACTGGTGACCTGTCGAGGGTGTACCCTGCTTCTCGCCCTAAGATAGCTGGGATAGGCTCGAGCTGCCCTGTGACACTGGAAAAGAAACACAGCAGAGAATGGATGGGTGGCTGATCAAACGTAAACATTTCCAGTCACTTTCAGTTCAAGCTGCTTAGCATGATCTCACATTTGCCAATTTCTCTATCTCTTCCCCCTCTGTTGTGTGTGTGTGAGATATTCTAAATTTTGCCATTTCTTCTGTCCCTTTCAACTGATCTGTGAGTGTGTGTGTGTGTGTGTGTCCCACATATTGCATACTCTGCTTTTGTCCTCAAATCAGGTAGGAAGTGTCTGTGTGGTTGAGCTGGTCTGGTCTGTCTAGACTTTCACTAGATAGATCAGGCTGCACCCACCTGTGAAACAGGTGGAGGGTCACCAGGACATGCAGAACTTGCTGACAGACTCCTGGCCACCTCTTGCCTCCTTAGTAGAAAGGGGCCACTCCCAGAGGCAGAGGGCTGTGAGGCACCGCCCGCCGGGCCCTCTCCTTTGGGAAAACCCTCAACACTGGGCCGAACCTTGGAGTTCTGTATGTCCATTCAGGCACACTCCATGCTTGATCTGTGGGCAATTCCTCTCAGAAGTGGAGGTCACGGTGGAGGCGTCGGAGGGCGGAAGGCGTTCCCTCAGTGGCTCTCCTCTTCTGAGATTCTGTAAAAACAAAAGTTAATGTAGTGTAAGCAGCTTGAAAGAAAGTAACTGAACTTTTTTAAATTTCTGGGAGACGGTTGCTCACACGCGGGCGGCACAGTGGTTAGCACCGTTACCGCACAGGAAGAAGGTCTTGAGTTCAGCTCTACCGTCGCTCTGTGTGGAGTTTGCATGTTCTTCCTGTGTTTGCGTGGGTTCTTTCCTTGTACTTCGGCTTCCTGCCACAGTCCAACGACCTGCAGTTAGTGGCAATAGGTAATCGAAGAGTGTAAATTGGCGATAGGTGCGAATGGTTTTCTGCGTCTATGTGTTAGCCCTGTAACAGACTGGTGACCTGTCGAGGGTGCACCCTGCTTCTCGCCCTAAGATAGCTGGGATAGGCTCGAGCTGCCCTGTGACACTGGAAAAGAAACACAGCAGAGAATGGATGGGTGGCTGATCAAACGTAAACATTTCCAGTCACTTTCAGTTCAAGCTGCTTAGCATGATCTCACATTTGCCAATTTCTCTATCTCTTCCCCCTCTGTTGTGTGTGTGTGAGATATTCTCACTTTTGCCATTTCTTCTGTCCCTTTCAACTGATCTGTGAGTGAGTGTGTGTGTGTGTGTGTGTGTGTTTGTCCCACATATTGCATACTCTGCTTTTGTCCTCAAATCAGGTAGGAAGTGTCTGTGTGGTTGAGCTGGTCTGGTCTGTCTAGACTTTCACTAGATGGATCAGGCTGCACCCACCTGTGAAACAGGTGGAGGGTCACCAGGACATGCAGAACTCGCTGACAGACTCCTGGCCACCTCTTGCCTCCTTAGTAGAAAGGGGCCACTCCCAGAGGCAGAGGGCTGTGAGGCACCGCCCGCCGGGCCCTCTCCTTTGGGAAAACCCTCAACACTGGGCCGAACCTTGGAGTTCTGTATGTCCATTCAGGCACACTCCATGCTTGATCTGTGGGCAATTCCTCTCAGAAGTGGAGGTCACGGTGGAGGCGTTGGAGGGCGGAAGGCGTTCCCTCAGTGGCTCTCCTCTTCTGAGATTGTGTAAAAACATAAGTCAATGTAGTGTAAGCAGCTTGAAAATAAAGTAATTGAACTTGTTGAGATGGTTGATCAAACTGAAATATTACTGTCATGGTCCAGTTACGCTACATGTATTTGTTTTTGTTTCTCTCACTTTCTTTCTTGCTTCCCTGCTCACAACGCGATGCCTGGGTGGACCTAATCATGGGCTCCCGGTTGCTGTCCTCACACCTGCAAGCAATTTCTCACCTGAGGTTCATCATCCTGTTTACCAGCCACTTCTGAAGGCAGTTGCTTGGAGCCCTTTGTCGCTGGACTACTGTGTAACATTCGTTAGTGCAATTCTAGCTTTGGAAATATTTTGATTTCTCTTTGTGCTTTGCTTGGCATTTAACATTTTGTCCTTGTATATAGATTTTCCGTGCCCCGCCTTGAGACCCTGTTCGTGAGTGTGGCAGTTGCAGTGAGCCTGTGGAGCCCCCCACCCTCCATGGACCTCTGGATTCGCTGGACCCCTTCTCCCCACTTGTATATAGTGCACTCTGTGTCATGTAAATAAAAAAAATGTTTATTGTGATTCGTAGTCTGCGCTTGAGTCCTGCTCAGCCTTGACAATTTTTAGTCACTTTCGGTTCAAGCTGCTTAGATTCCCATGATCTCACATTTGCCATTTGTGTGTGTGTGTGTTTGTTTGTCCCACATATTGCATACTCTGCTTTTGTCCTCAAATCGGGTAGGAAGTGTCTGTGTGGTTGAGCTGGTCTGGTCTGTCTAGACTTTCACTAGATAGATCAGGCTGCACCCACCTGTGAAACAGGTGGAGGGTCACCAGGACATGCAGAACTCTTGCCTCCTTAGTAGAAAGGGCCACTGCCAGAGGCGGAGGGCTGTGAGGCATCCAACCCCCATCTCATCAATAGGGGGGTATGATCTGAAATAACAATAGATTGATAATTGCAAGTTTCAATAAGTGGAAGAGGACATTTATCAGTGACAAATGAATTTATCCAATAGAACATTTTGTGGACAGGAATATAGTCGGAGCATGCCCTGGATGAGTATCCTTATTAGAGCTTCTTTCTAGGTTAGAGAGCACACAGCTTGTACCTCCAGCTAAAATGAGATTGTGTGTTGTCATATCCAGAATTCACGAGAATTAATAGACAATTAAGGTTTCATCATCCCATTTGGGGGCGTAAATGTTGGCTTAAATCAGTTCATAAAGTTGTCCATAAAGTCCATAATGTTGGCCAACCACAGTAATACGGACCCATAATAAGGACCCATAGGATCAGATAAAATGGTTGATACAGGAAATGGGACGTTTTTACCCATAAGGATGGCCACCCCTCTGTCTTAGAGTTAAAGTTGGAATGGACTATTTGGCCAACCCAACCAGTCTTCAATCTATATCGGTCTGCTATACAAAGGTGAGTCCCCTGTGGAAAAGACATAGCAGATTTTTTCAGTTGTGTAAGCACCTTTTTGTGCTTAACAGGGTGATTCATAGACTTAATGATCCAACTTACAAAGTTGGCTGCATAACCCGTAAGCTTCGCCTGTATATTGACAGCAGCCATAGAGTTATCTAATCAAAGAGCAACAGTATGAACGTGTGTGTGTGTGATAGCCACTAACGTCTAATCACACTTATGTGAATTAACTTATATTTCAGCTATTTTACTTTAAATGTAAGTGATATTTTCTTTTGAAAATCCTCTAAATTAACTAGTTTTAACTATAGACCTGGTAACTAGTCTGGGATATTTGTAGCTGATGCTCCATTTTTGTACCAGTAGGTGGCAGTGTGAGACCATGGTTTGGCCTGTTGTTAGTAGTCGGAAGCATGCTCAGCACTGTTTTCTCATAATGTTACATGTACTCCCTGCCTTATCATTTCTTTCCTGCTTGCAGGCTAGTATTGTACCAGAAATAGAAAATAAAAGCAGTCACACCCGATATATTGCATAGATTAGTTATTAAGGTCAGAAACTGAAAGCACAGAAACATTGTTTAGTCTAGTAAATTCAACGTTCTGTAATGTTACTGATCGGCTCCACCTTTATAGTGTGTTGTTTTAGTTGTTTGTTTTCTGCCATAAAGTATTTACTTAAATTCAGTGCACATATCAAGATGGTAGTGATTACACCATTCTTTCAGAATCTTTCGAAATTCATGGATTATCTTTTTAGCATTCATTTTGAAGCGAGTTTCATAAGAAAATCGGCTTTGTCTATGACAGTGGAATATGTTCATTCTCTTTGTCTATCTGATAACGGAACACGTATTGAGAATATGTGAAATCCTATCTCGCTCTTGACGGAAGCAGTTGCATCTTTTCCCTCTCCCTTCCCTTATCTTTCCTGCTTGGCTTCTCATGTCCTTGTGTATTCTCGTGTAACTTTCTAACCCTCAGAGATTCTCTCAGTCTTGTTCTCTAAGACCTAAAGAATTATGAATTTGATCAACTGGTCCCTTAACGAAATTGACACCCTATTTTTGATGAGAAGCCTGGGCTCGGGAGAGCCTGATTGTCCTGCAGAGCCCCTTGCTGCCGGATACTTGATGGTCGGTTGCGTCGTGTGTCTGGCGACACTCTCAATAGAGGACGTTGAACGAGATCTACCCATTTGGAACCATGATAACAGAGTTCTGGCTGATCGGAGCTGGCTTGAACCTGGCTTATCGAAAACAAAGAAAGCGGTCCCACAAGGCTGGCCGACGTGATTGACGATGGGCAATCTCTGAGTACTCACACTGCGTTTATTGAACGCAATATGGATAAGATCTTAGAGAAGCTCACGGCTCTGCAATGGGAAATTGACAGATCAAGTGACCAGTGATGGACATTAGACCAACTGTGAAATTGCATGCAGTTGTTCACATTAACCCAAACAATCATCTCCTTCACTCATTTGGCTCCTGAACAAGAAATTCTCTCTGATCGTATCCTTCGAGGACACCTGCGTCGGATCAGGACTGTTGACTTTGCTTAACCAGGTAAAAGGACACTCTCTCTCAAGTTGAACAGGACACACACACGTACACTGACGCAGATGTACACTCACCCCTCTCCCCCCTCCAAACGCCTCCAATGGTTGCACCCACCCGATGCAGACGGCGATTGACCGGGCCAGCGTGGAATCATGCTGCTGTCTACACTGGCGACCTCTCACCCCATTTACCCATCCCTGTTGCTTGTCATGTGTTTTCATGGTGTTACAGTGTGAAGATTCATGTGCTTTTTGTGCTGAGGAATTTTTGTTTTCTGTTCTCATACTGATCCCCTACCAGGAGCTCAGTCTGAGTAGAGTTCTCTTTTTTCCTCCTCCACTCCCCTATTGTGTTGTACATTTCACTGTTTTTCTGTAAGCTCCCTGTTCTGACCTGTCTCCCCAATGTGATGTTTGTGTAATGTATGTATGGTCAGAAGGGGTCCAATTTTGCTGCAGGCAACTGCAAGTGACGAATAAAGCTTCATCATCATCATCATAATGTGAGCTATTTTTGGAAAAAGTAAATACACAGTTGTACTACTATAAAGTAACAAAAGACTGCATGAGCTTGAATTGGAATAAATAATGGAGCAACGACTAGCCACGTCTCCCTGGCTAGTAATTTCTTTCCTGGTTGCAGGAAAGTAATTTTGGAGTAATTTTTGACCAGGATATGTCCTTCAATGCACATATTAAACAAATATGTAGGACTGCTTTCTTCCATTTGTGCAATATCTCTGAAATGAGGAATATCCTGTCTCAACGTGACGCTAAAAACCTAGTTGTAACACATGATACTTTACCACTACAGAACGTAGAGGAAGTTAGGATCTTGGGTTTATGTTCTCTAGAAATCGACTAAGGAGCACGTGACACACAGCTAAAAGAACAGTTAACATTTATTTAAACAAAACCATAAATAGTCATTCAACAATTCACAATGAGAAAATTCCAATAGTCCATGTTTGTCAGCCTGTGTACTCAGTTCAGAGTTCTTTTCAGTCTTTTCTGTTCAGGTGTGTGAAGTGTGTGTGGATAGTGTTAATGTTAGTAGTACTACCCAGGCAGTGTATTGTTTTGAGATCTCATAAGCTTATCTGTCAGGAAGTAACGCGTCTGTCACTTCTAAGTAGGCTGCAAACCTTCCTCCATCGCAGCTGGGATCCTGAATCCTGGCTCGCTGCAGGTGAATTTACTGGTCTCACTCGCACAATTTCACACTCCAACAAAAAGACCAACCTGCACAGGGCAGTGAACACATTTTGCATTAATATTATAAAACAACTTAATCAACACTAGTGACCATACACCTCTCATTTTCGTAAATGACAACTTAATGCAATCGATAATAACAGAATTAAAGAACCTTAAAACGGTTTCCATAGGCACTTATCACACAAAATTAACTCACATCTCCTCTTTTGTGAACAGCAGTAACAATAATCCAGCGCTTACTGAATTGTGAGAATGCACCTCATCGATGCACGAGAGAAGTACAAAACGTGGTCGCAGTACTATTTATTCAAAGACTGGTCATATTTATTTCACTTCAGTTCATTTTTATTTCAAACATGTACATTCACCATCATTACATAATATCACTCAATTCTTTTGTTTGAAAAGGAGTAGGCAGAAGTATACACTTATTTGCCCCTACCCCCTCAAATTTTACATCTCATTCATTTAATTTTCTTTTAGTCTTAAATTAAACAAACAAACAAATGAAACAACAGCAAAACAAACAAAAAAAATGACAATATCATTTCTTTCATATAAATAAAGACAGAATACGTAAATTAGATTCACAAATAATGAAACAAACAAACCAAAACATCACTTCAATTACGGTCCTGGGTTTACCCCGTTTTCTTCATTCTTATATTTGTTTAAGATTTGTTTTTTATATTTTATTTTAAACTGGTTTATGTTAGGGGTGGGTGATATAAACGATAAACGATATAATTTTGGCCAACGATAGAGATTTTGACTGTATCACTCTATCGCGATGGCGCATGTTGATGATGTCATCAAACTGCGCCTGTTTTGGTTGAAAGCATCGCAGCGGCTACAACCATTATCATCTGCAAATTATGCTGGGCGACAGTCATAGCAAAGAGATGAAGCACTTTTGAAATATGGGGAAAGCCAAAAACTGCGCTTCCTCCACTTCCGTAACATTGATTCATTAATGTTGAATTCTCTCGCAGCTGTTCTATTCTCATGTTGTTGCAGTATATTAATAACTAACCTCGTATTGTGGATGAATAATCTTAGTTGTTCTCCTGACTGAAGTTTGGCCCGTGTATAGCATCCTGCTATGCGATTGCATTTGTCCCTGACCACCAGAATCCCTCACGTTAAGTTTTAATGAGTGATAAAAAAAAGTTGGCGTTCATCCTTCATCCTTCACTGTGCTAATGTTATGCTTAAATAGCTGTGTCGCTAGCAATCACGTAGCACAACATTATATACCAGGTAGTCCAACTTCAGTAACCCTACAAACGCCACTGCTGTTTAGTTTCCTGTTTTCATTTATGTTGGAAGTGGTAGCAGAGCTGTACGTTTGAATTAGTTTCAAAAATCTCTCAGTCAGAACATGGTATGTCATGTTTAGGTGTAAACTAGCGAGCTAACTTCCTGTTAACTTCTAACTCCGTTAAATGTAATAACTTCTGTTTTCATGGACGCATGGATGTTAAACTTAATTGTTACACCTGATAAAGCAGCAACGCTGATAATTTTATTAAAGATGAAAGAATTTAGACCGTTTTTAACTCTCAGTGTTCCTTTGACTTTGGGACCTGAAGCAGACGGAGTTTTGGACCCAGATTACTCCGCGAGGCTCCTCACTGGCAGCTGTAATGCTCTGACAATCCATCAAGCAGTGCGGCTTAACAAAGTTGTACTAAAACATTTTTTAACAGATTTCTGCACGCCAAAATCGGTTCGAGGTCCGTAAGCACAACCAGAATTCATACATAAGGCACACTCTCGATTTTTGAGAAAATTAAAGGATTTTAAGTGCCTTATAGTGCGGAAAATACGTTATACAGAAGAAAAGAATATATCGCGATATATATCGTTACTGCACATGCTTCAAATTATATCGCGATATGAATTTTAGGCCATATCGCCCAGCCCTAGTTTATGTTGTTACTTTCTTTTATTTGTTCTGTTCTGACTGTTCCGTAATTTAACTCCCGCTATTGAGATAGACATACTTTGTCGTTCTAGGACTTTGTATTTTTAAATTCCATTTTCCTCTTAAGTTATACCCCCCTTCTCTTTCTATAAACAATTTACAGATGTCTTTTGGAAGCATTTTATTTCTTGCTTTATATATTATTTGCGTTGTTTCAAACTTCACCAAGTCTTGGAATTTCATGCATTTTGATAAAGAGTGCATTTGTATGTTCCCTTGTACCCTGCATTATTTATTATTCTAATGGCCCTTTTCTGCATTATAGTTATTGTTTGTGTATTACTTCTGCATGTGTTTCCCCAGACCTCTACACAATAGCTCATATATGGTAGTAGTGAAGCACAGTATAATATGTGAAGTGCTTTCTGATCCAAGATTTGCTTTGTTTTCCCCAGAACGGCAATGCCTCCTTTCCAATTTCCCCCTAACAATGATGGTGGTCAATGATCACACCAAGAAATTTTATTTCATTTACTCTTTCTAAATATACATTGTCAACACATATTTCTACTTCGATATTTTTCTTATGGTTTCCAAATAACATAAATTTGCTTTTATCTAGATTTAATGATAATTTATTTATATCAAACCACTTCTTTAATATCTTTAATCCCTGTGTGATCACCTCCAAAACCTGTGGCAATTCCACACCTGAACAAAATATATTTGTGTCATCTGCAAATATTACAAACTTTAGAATCTTCGATACTTGGCAAATATAATTTTTATACATAATAAACCTTCTGCCCCCCAGGCAGGAGGCTCAGGAGCATTAAATGCAAAACCACCAGACAGAGAAACAGCTTCATTCCAGAAACTGTGAGACTTCTCAGTCAATAATGGACAAGAACTGTTATTGTAGCACCTAATCACTACTGACATCGTCACTTTATCAATGCTAGACATCATGCCATTTGCTGCTAAAGTATTTATACCTACATTTCTATATCTATACTCCATACTGGTACTCAGGTTGTTGCACTCTATTTATTTTATTTGTATTATTTTAATACTTGCATTTATAATACTCAGGTTGCTGCACTTAATTTATTTGAAATACTTATTACTTGTTATTCTGTTTTCTTTTTATTCTGTTTCTTCGTTACTCTGTTTCTTTCGCTCCGGGACCACGTGCACGTAATTTTCGTTACACCTCATGTAAACATGTGATGCGAATGACTATAAAGAATCCATGAATTCTTTTGGACCTAATACTGATCTTTGAGGTATGTCACAAGCAACATCCATCAATTTAGATTCCTACTCATTTATTTGTACATATTGTTGCATATTCACTACATAGCTTTTTGTCACTCCAAAACCACTCCCCTAAACCCATACTTTCCATTTTTTTTATTAGAATTTCATGACTGACAGTATCGAATAGGGCTGCCACAAACGTTTATTTTGATAGTCGACTAGTCACCGATTATTTTTGCGATTAGTCCACTAATCAGATCATGCAACACAGAGCTTACTGCACCAGCATGCATCTGCTCTAATATAACTATCATTAGCTTACAGCTTTAAGTGTATGTGCTAACTAAAAAATAAAGACAAGATGATAGTTTATTAAATTTTAATTAAATTTGCAGATTGTTTCGGTGAAGTTTAATAAACTCAGCCGTCTGCTCCTTGCTATCTAAAATATAACAGGACACCAGAGTAAATTCTCAAGCATCTCACACTTCTGATGATCAGCTGTCTGCTTGACGTTTATTCAGCTGTGTAAAAACTATAACTTTAATCTCAGCCAAACCGATTTACTCAGGAACAAATAAAATACTGAAAAAAGCCAAACAATAACATTTTTAAGTTATCTAAGTGACTTGGATATCATGTTTAACCTGAGTAGCGAAAGACGGCGGTGGGTTTGAAAATGGTTTGCCAGGAGTCTGGTGTTCTCACCGGCTCTAGCGAGCCTTGAACCCCGGCTAGCTATCGAGCTAGTGGGTAACAGACGTCTCCGAAAATGTCGGGGCGCTTTTGAAAATATGTGGTGTCTTGATAAACTGAGCACATATTTGAAGTTTACACAGCTACATTCTCTCCTGAAATATGTTAAACATTTATTTTGTGACCCAGAAAGAATAATAAGAGTAATATTAAAACTAACTAGCTGCTGCCATTTTTGGAATCTTCTGTTTCAGTCCGTTATTACACTCTTAAATCCTACTACTTATTCCTGTGTCTTTTGGGATCTTACAAAGCTTCAAACGACGTGTCGACTATTAAATTAGTCTTCGACGATTTTGATAGTCGATGTAATCGTGACTAGTCGACTAATCGTGGCAGCCCTGGTATTGAACAGTTTTTTTAATTTAAAAAAACTCCAAGTGTGTACTTCTTATTATGTAGGCAATTCACATTTGTCCACAAAACTGTCAAATCTTTTTATAAATTTTTATAAACTTTTTATAAATAGTCACTGGTCTATAATTTGCAAAGTGATGCTTTTTACCTGTTTTGTAAATTGGAATAACTTGAACAACTTTCATTTTTTCAGGAAAAAAACCTTTTTGAAAAGACAAGTTGAAAACGTATTTTAACGGTTTTCCAATACCATAAATAATCAGCAACTCTCTTACTGTTACAACATCAATGTCATTCCAATCTGTACTGGTTTTGTTCTTAAGTCCTCTAACGATGTCATATATTTCATTCTCTTCCACTGCTCTTAGAAACACTGAGCTTCTATTCCTTTCAATATTTTCACCAGTGTTCCTTTCTATTCCATCGGCCTTTATTTCCTCTGCCAGTTTTGGCCCCATATTTACGAAGAATTCATTAAAACCATTTGCTTTCTCTTTCATTTTGTTAATGCTTTTTGTCCCTTCTATAAAGTACCCAGGGTAATCATTGTTCCTTGATTCATTTTTGATTGTACTGTTTATGACATTCCATATACCTTTTGTGTTTTCTTTATTGTGTTCTAACCTTTTAATAAAATATTATATATATATATATATATATAAGATATAGGGTGTTCTTTTTTTCCTGGCATTTTGCAGTCCTTTAGTCATCCATGGTCTTCCTGCATAGTTGTGTTTCCTGTTGATTTCAATCACCTGGCAGTTTTTACCAAGTAATGTGTTACTAATGTGTGTTTAATGTGTTCTTAAAAATGCTTCATAAGGTTTATTAACTTCTTCGTGTTCATAAACATGAACATGAAGAAGTTTCTTGCTTTAAAAGTTAATTTTTAAGACAGTTAAATGTCTTCTCTGTTCGAATTCTTTTGTAAATAATCTTGTGTTCATTTCTGTTAATTTTATAATGGCAATTATAAGATGCAAAGACTGGTAAATGGTCACTTATATCATTGATTATCATTGATTGATTATCATCTCCTTACAGGAAATAAAACTTACTTCCTAGCTTTCAGAAAAAAACATCTCCGATTGGCTTAGAGTATCAAAGATAATACAGCACTTAAAAAACACATAGAATTTACACTACACTTAACTAACGATTAGCTTGCTATGCTAACGTAGTGAGTCAACTCACCGGAAATGAACAGGGATCATAAAAGAGGTACATCGGCATCAACCAAAAATGTCCGCATTTCCCAACAAGCGGAAGAGTAAAATCCATTTTTTTTTTACAAGAAATAGGGAAAAATTCCTGGTGAGTTGCTCCGACCAGCATTTGTAGCCTTAACGTTGTTCTCCTTCGCGATAACGATTCAAGTTCACAAGCACTACACAATCTCAGAGTGCCACCTACTGACATTCTTTGGGAACTGCAGTTAATTTCATGATGCAATTTTAGGTGGGTTACATAGTTCATGCATTTATTACTTCTAGGCTGGACGACTGTAATTCATTATTATCAGGATGTCCTAAAACTCCCTGACAAGCCTTCAGTTAATCCAAAATGCTGCAGCAAGAGTACTGGCAGGGACTAGAAAGAGAGAGCAAATTTCTCCGATATTGGCTTCCCTCCATTGACTCCCTGTTAAATCCAGAATTGAATTCAAAATCCTGCTTTTTGCATACAAGGTCTTAAATAATAAGGCCCCATCTTATCTTAATGACCTTATAGTACCGAATCACCCCATTAGAACACTTCCCTCTCGCATTGCAAGCTTACTTTTTGTTCCTAGAGTATTTAAAAGTAGAATGGGAGGGAGAGTTCTTCAGTTTTCAGGCCCCTCTTCCATGGAACCAGCTTCCAGTTTGGATTTGGGAGACAGACACTATCTCTATTTTAAGATTAGTCTTAAAACTTTCCTTTCTGAAGCATATAGTTAGAGCTGGATCAGGTGACCCTGAATCCTCCCTTAGTTATGCTGCAATAGGTGTAGGCTGCTAAGGGATTCCCATGATGCACTGAGTGTTTCTTCTTCAGATTCACATGGACCAAATTCAAATTCAAATTCAAATTTTTATTTGTCACGTACACAGTCATACACAGTACGATATGTAGTGAAATGCTTTGACAACTGCTCGTGACCTAAAGAAAACAAAAAAGGAAAAGGCTATGAATAAGATAGGAAATAAATATGAAAAATTAAAAAGGGTAAATTTAACTAGGAAGGAATAAAATATAAATTAAGGTTAAAAATGAAATAACTGTACAACACACTGGGAAAGAATAAGATAAAATATATAAATTAAATTGAAAATAAAATAACTGTACAACAAAATACACAATATAGAACTATATAAGAATGTATGAACAAAATACACAAGAAGTATAAATAAATATATACACAATAACAGCAGCAGTGATTTAAGTGATGAAGTGAAAACAATGTCCAGAATGTCCAGTGTGTGTGTAAGAACTATATGTGTGGGTCAGTACTGTGTGGTGGTGTGATTGAGAGACCGTATCACCTGCGGGAAGAAGCTCCTCCTCAGTCTCTCTGTGTTGGTCTTCAGGGAGCGGAATCGCTTTCCTGACCTCAACAGAGAAAACAGTCCGTTGTTGGGATGGCTGAGGTCCTTCACAATCTTCCTGGCCTTGGTCCAGCACCGCCTGCTGTAGATTGAGTGCAGGTCAGGGAGCTCGGAGCGGATGGTGCGCTCAGCTGACCGCACAACCCTCTGTAGAGCTCGTCTGTCCTGCATGGTGCTGTTCCCGAACCAGGTTAAGATGTTTCCCGTCAGGATGCTCTCTATGGTGCACGAGTAAAAGTTCCTGAGCACCTTGGAGGGCAGTTGGAAGTCTCTCAAGCGTCTGAGGTGGTAGAGACGCTGACAGGCCTTTTTCACCACGGAGTTGATGTGACAGGACCATGACAGGTCCTGCGTGATGTGAACTCCGAGGTATTTGAAGCTGTCCACTCTCTCCACTGGGCACTCGTTGATGACGGGGGTCTGGTAGTTCCTCTCCTGCTTAGTGCTGAAGTCCACTATCAGCTCCTTTGTCTTACTGACGTTTAGAAGGAGGTTGTTCCTCTGGCACCAGTTCTCCAGATTCCTAATCTCCTTCAGGTAGGCCGTCTCGTTGTTATCAGAGATCAGGCCCACCACGACGGTGTTGTCAGCAAACTTGATGATGGTGGTGGAGCTGGTAGTGGCCACGCAGTCATATGTGTACAGAGAGTACAGCAGGGGGCTCAGAACACACCCCTGGGGGGCTCCAGTGCTGAGAGTGGTGGAGGCTGAGACATGTCCGCCCATCCTTACTGCCTGTGGTCTGCCAGTTAGGAAGTTGGAGATCCACTGACACATAGATGAGCTGAGTCCCAGATGCTCCAGCTTGGTGGTGAGTGTGGAGGGAATTATGGTGTTAAATGCAGAGCTGTAGTCTATGAAGAGCATTTTAACATAATTCCCCCTTCTAATGTCCAAGTGAGTGAGTGATGTGTGGAGGAGATGAGAGATGGCATCGTCTGTGGAACGATTTGGACGGTAAGCGAACTGTAGTGGGTCCAGTGTGTCTGGTAGTGAAGAAATGATGAAGTCTCTGACCAGGCGTTCAAAACACTTCATCACTACTGAGGTGAGGGCTACAGGGCGATAGTCACCAGATTGGACACCAGGGATCAGACATCAGTTATAACAGCATCTGTCACCAGATTGAAGAGGGTCTCAAAGAACAGTTTAATGATGCCGAAATTGTGATGTCTGTCATGATATAAAACCTGGTAATTTCAAAGACGTGCTAATGAACAATGATGAAATGACTGTAGAGGACAGTAGAAAGTAGAGCTCAAAGTGTCATGGCCTGGAGTCTGGTGACTCCATGTTCATGTTTTGTGTTTATTAATATTTAGAGTTTTCAGGTTTGTTGTTGTTTTTTCCAGTGTTTAGGTGTTCTCTGTGCTTCCTTTGTGTTTCTTGTGTTCATCTCATTTTACTTTGACGGTCCCGTGTCTCATGTCAGCGTGTCTAGTTTTGTTTTCCCTTGAATGTTATGTCTTATTACTCCCAGCGGTGCTCCTAGCCCTGGGTTTCTCTCTATCAGTGTCGCGTCGTCCCCTCACCACTCCTATGTGTATGCGTTTTTCCTTCCGAGTTCCCTAGCTCTGTTAGCATTTAGTTTCGAGTTTTGGTTTGTTTTTTGCAAGCGTTTTTTCATGGTGTTTTGCAAGTGCAATAAAGCAGCCTCCTTTGGTTAACACTTTGAGTTCGAGTCCTGCATTTGGGTCTACATCCTGCCTGCCACACAGCCGTATCATGACAGAACAATGTGACCAAACAATGGACCCAAAAGTGGCTGGATCATCCTGAGGAGAAGTATTGCTTGGTTTCCGGTCTCCCCTGGCTACTAAGTTCCCTTCATCTGCTTATACAGGATTTTCTCCTTAACACTTTGCATCTTCACTCACCAACTGCAACCAATCACCTGTCACCTCCGCCGGAGGATTTGCTGCCTGGCCTGCCGGAGGACTTGCTGCATGAACTGCTGGACGTAATGTTACCATTAGCAACTTTGACATAGAGGCATGTGGCTCAAGTCACTTCCATTAATATTTATGTGGCGGGGTGTGGTCAGTGGTGCAGCTGCGGCAAGGTGGACACACCTGAGTAGCATCAGTGATCATCTGTATTAAAAGGCTGTATTGGGTCTTGAGTGTTGTTGTTAGTAGTGTGTATGTTCGGCTGCAAGCTGAAAGGCTGCAGCCGTGTCTCTAAAAACACCAGCCACCAGCCAGGTGATAGTACCTGATACCTGGTACTTTTTTAGTACCTACTCCGTCAGGGTTCCAAGAGATTTGAGGTGATGCCCAACAGTGTGAGCATTCATCCATCCACCTATCATCCAGTAGAGTTAGAAGTCTCGCCTGTATGGGCAGTTAGCTGCCAGTGTCCATCCCAATTATCAGACTCAAGCACCCACCAACCATCTGGGACCAGCACCATTCTTTAGCAGCACAAAAACCCATCATAACATCATTCCAGTATTTTTTTTTAAATTTATTTATTTGATTAGCATTCAAATCTCTCAATGAATACAGAATAAAGATCTACCACAAAGTAAGAATGCACGAGATGAGGCTAATCAAAAAGGTACTGGCTGAAGCACATGCTTATTATGCCAAGCCTTTTAACAAAAGATCATTTAGCATGCAGCTCATGTAGATAGAGCTCGAAGCAAAAGAGTAAAACAAAACAAACAAACAAAAGAACAAAACAAAACAAGTATAAACCTCATTCCTCCCTTGCATACCAGCCATCATACATAACTGCACAAAAGAGAATGTAAAACTCCTTCTATTCCAGCCCCACCAGTTAAACTCACAGAAAGATTGCAAGTGTCATGGATGCACCAGATATCCGTCGTGGGGATGTGGGGACTTTTGAGAATTTTGTGCTGCAGATTTGTGCTCTTGTTGGTATGCTGAAGACCCTTGGTCTGGATGGTTAAGTGAAACTGATTTGCGGTTCTCACATGTCATGACTCCTTCGTAAGGTGCCAGCTGAAATGAGGTTTGAGTTTTGGAGACACATGTGACTGGTTGAAGCTGAAAACATGGAAACATTTAGATACTTGGTAAGTTTATAGCAAAAGGACAGAGAGAGGACCATCCAGAAATCAGCACCTGAAAGAGTCAAAGCCAGTAACACGCACAGCCACTATACTCCATGGCACAGAGAATCTGCTGGCAAAGCAGTCTATTGAGCTACTGAACTGCAAATCGTCTGCTCAGAGCAAGAAAGGCCCACTGAAAGCCTACTGTCCATACTGCAATACAGAGGACTAACATTCAAATCCTTTGATAAGGTTCAAATCATAGACTGGGTTAAGACAAACCAACATTGCTGGTGATGTGAAAGATCACATCTAGCAGTACAGTGCAACCTGAAGAAAGTGTGCACCATACATCAAGTCAAACATCTCGGGATCCTACATGAGGTCAACATCAAGAGTGTGAAGGAAGGTACTTTCCTGGTGAGCTCTGCCACCGAAGTCCTCCAACTAGACAAACCTTCAGACCTCTCCTGTGTTCTGCTTAAAGTGATCAAAGTCCTACTGAAACATGGAGACATGACACTGGACACTTATGCTGTCTTGCATGATGGCTCTGACTGCACCATGCTACGTTCATCTTCAGCTTAGCAGCTAGGATTAACAGGCACTCCTGAGGACCTTTCCATGAGAACTAGCAAATATTTCATGCCTTCACTACTTAGCGTTTTGATTTAGCTCAACATTCATATCCAGCTACTTTCCTCAAGCAATCTACAGACTTCTCGAGTATTTACGCCTACAAACCTTCAGCCAAGTTTCGCAGCTGCACCTTATAAACCCTGCAGAACCTGTGCACTTTGAATCACTAGGGGGGACAGCTGCAAGGGTTGGACACTGCAAGACACAGCAAAGACTCTTGAGTCACAGCTAGAGCTGCAACTGTGCCTCCTGCAGCCCCCTATCTGTTGAGCTTCAGAGGCGTGTTGAAAAACAGTGGCAAGTTGACATTCTACCATAAAAAAGTGAAAAGGAGGTAACAATGTCCAAGGAGGATCAGAAAGCCCTTTAGATACTGTACCGGTATGCCAAACCCTTGTTGAGGAGAAAGGATATGCCATTTTTCCAAGCAACCCAAGAGGCAATATTGCCAAACTATAAGAGTATAGAGAAACATCTAAGCAATGGGTGCTGCAAACAATGCAGAAATTGAAAAACTGGTAAGCTGTGGTGTTGTAGCCAAACTGCAACCGGATGTTACCTCCCAAGAGCAAAGAGAGATGGTAAATACTTCATCACATGGTCCAGCGCAATGGCAAAAATAGAATGGTCTTGAACTGCTCCTTTCATTACAAGGAACTTAATTTGAACAAGACTCTATTGCCTGTCTTGAGTCCTTCCCCGGTTGGAGTGCGCTTCAAGGAGCACAGCATCAGTGATGTAGGGGCATGTTTCACCAGGTGTGCCTACTCTCCAAAGACAAACAATTCTTGAGGTTTGAGATGAGCCCCCATCCATACATGGATAGCAGGTCCTTCCATTTGGGAGTACCTGTAGACCATGTTGTGCATCTTTTGCTTTTCAACCTGCTATCAACATGTCGTCCTACACAGCAAACCCACAGAGGATGTAAGGTTTTTAATCCATCAGACAGTGATTCTATGTAGACAATTATCTGAAAAACTGTTTCATCAGTTAAAACTGGGGTGAAGTGCACCAAAGCGTTGGATTTAGTTGTGATCATGTGACCTGTGTGTTTTGAAAGGGAAATTTGGATGCAATCCAACAATAAAAACAAGGCAGACATTAAAAACTGAAGAAAAGAATTTATTGTACACAAAGCTGACAGTTTCAAAACAAAACATATCCAGTTTAAGTCCAGGTTATCTATTCCTATCAGTAAAACACATAAAACAACTAAAAAGTTCAAGGTCAAATTTATTTATATAGCACATTTCCATTGATTACTGTGGATATATTTCATGGAGCCTCTCGACAATGGTGAAGCCCAAACTTAAGAAGAACGATGCGAGCGATGTAGGCCTCGAAGCCTCTTCAGACTCTGGTCTGGTGCGCCCCCCCGCCTGCACTGGAAAAGGATGAATGCGAGCCGTCGAATAAAGCGCTACTAACCGCTATAACTAGCTTACGTTCAGAGATAAATTCCATCAAGTCTGAATTGTGCGCTACACGGGACACTCGCATATTAGAGATTTCTACCACCATAAGAGGCGAGATATCATCCTTGAACCAGAGCATCCAGGCCTCAATTTCGGACATAAAAAGCGATGTGGCCAGGCATGATAACACTTTAACTGAACTGCAGGCCTGTGCCTCAAACCACTCTGACACCATCGCCACTCTCAAGGCCACTGTGGAGCGTTTGTCTACAGAGTTAAAGAAGTTAGATGAGAAATGTGAAGATCTTGAGGCACGCTCCAGGAGGAATAATGTAAGAATCGTGGGAATACCAGAGGGCACAGAGGGAGTTTGTTTCACAACTTTTGGCAGAGGCGCTCTCTCGAGGAGAAGCTACTTATCGATCGAGCACAACGTGTATCGACGAGTGAATCGCCAACGTCCCAAACAAAGTGATCCTCCTCGGCCCATCATCTTGAGATTGCTCTACTACAGGGGTTGGCAACCCTGGGCACACGTGCCACAGCTGGCACGCGAAGGGTTAAATAATGGCACGACCATAGCTGGACTGGCCAGCGGGCGTTTATTTGCCCGGTGGGCCGATGTGATATTTCATTTTTATGGGCCGATGATTTTTTTTTTTTTGTAATGGTATAAACAATGAAAGGTGGTGGATTGGCCAGATGCTGGTCGTTGTGTAAAAATAACCCAGGATATACAGGAGGAGGAGAGACCCAAGGCGGTGAACTGAACTTCAGGTAAGAAGTTATGAACTGCAGTCTATCTGGGTCAGATATAAACCAAGTTTAGATGTTGTTTATTTTCGTTGTGCTGACTTTTTACAGTCAGTTACAATCAATAGCGGTTTTTGATACGGGCGACACAGGCGGTTGCCCGGGGCGGCATCGTGGTGGGGGGCGGCATCACGGGCATCGGCAAAAAAAAAAAAAAAAAAAATGCTCGTACTCATGCTGCCCCGACGCCAGCCAGCGCATATTGGGAATGGTACAGGCACCGATCGGTTTTCTATCGCCCATTTGCTGGGAGTAAGGGCGCCCTCCGTTTGCGACGTGCGCCTGCTGCTTGCGGTGCAGAGAGGAGAGGGCGGGGCGGCGGGGGATTTTCTGACCGGCTGGAGCAGCATCTAATAACCATCTCGCAAAGTAAAACAAAATAAAAACAAACCAACAAACACAAAAACATCAGACATCATGATATAGATTTGTAATTTGCACCGATGTTTTTTCGAAATTCTATACACAAAAAGTGAGCGCGAGAGCCCTCGGTGCGCCTGCTCGCTGTTGAAGTCAAAGTAAACTTTGTCATCTCCGCTACATACAGTCCAGTATATAGAGAGACGAGACGGCGAGGCTCCAGTTACAGCAGTGCAAGTAAACAAACAATAAATATAAGAAGAGTAAGAAAATAAATATACACTTTAGGACCAGGGGTAAAGGGATCAATAACAATTTAAAATTTACAGTTTGATGATTTAAAGTCTCACACACACCCATTGAAAGGGGAGGGGCCGGCTGCTTCCAAATAGAGCACATTTCATTCATAATGTTGTAAATCCAAGCCCATTATGTGTTCATGATTTGAATCCTAGGTTGTGTAAAATCTCAGAAATGCACCCTAGACAAAGTGAATCTGTGAACTAAGGTGCAGGTGTGTTAGGTTATGTTGTGGTGATCCTTGGGTTGGGGGATGGGTGTTCATACTGGAGTGCAAAATTAAAACCAATGGAAGATGGACAAGAAAAGTTCAAAGCTATCAGGTCCTCAGTTTAGAAAAAAGAGAAAACAAGAGGAGGAGAAACGAGCAAAAGATACAGGTAAGCAGATGTCTGATTGGACAATGGCAGGTCATCCTGAAACAATCAGAATCAGAATACTTTATTAATCCCTAAGGAAATTATGTGAGTTACAGTTGCTCCAAGAAGAAATGGTAAAAATAGCAACAGTAACAGACTAAACTCCAAACAATACATTAGGTTACAGATTTTAATATTAATTAGTCATTGTCAATTGTTGATTTGTCCTGTTCTCATTGTATGACGAATTATGATGGCTGTTTGGTAGCCATTTGCATACTATGCATACTCTCTCTCTCTTCATATGTGTGTGTGTGTGTGTGTACAACAGTTTTATGTTAATGTACAATCCTTAATATGTTTTGTGTGTGGCAGAGGGAGTGTTCGAACACGCCAGAGGGAGTGTTTGCCCAGGGCGCCAAACTGGCTAGGACCGCCACTGGTTACAATAACTTGTACTGCGTGCTAGCTAGCATGACGGAGTTTCTATACATTGGGTGGGTGCTATGATGTTACTGATAGTGCACTATTAGACGGAATCGTCCCGTATTCAGAGAAAATATTGCGCGTTTCGTATTGAGCTGAAAAGAAACACAGTTTGTCCCGAACTTCAGCTAGAATGAAAAAGACACAAAGCTGGAGTTATTCTGTCTTTGCTGCACAGCTCTTTCTTCTTCTCTCATTCTCTCCCCTCCCTCTCCTGTTGCTACTTCAATCATGAAACTGATCAATGATCAGCTGATCGGCTTTTCTCTCTCGTTTGTTTATTGCCCACTTTGCGCCTGAAAGAGGAAACCAGCTGATGTCGCGCTAAACAACAGCAGCACGTTTAAGCTTGATCAGCTGTTGTTAGAATTTATTTAATATTACGGTAATTTCTAGTATCAGCTGATGTTTGCTGGAGCCACAGCTGTAAAAGCTGCTGGTCATGATGTCGGTTTGGTTATCTGAGGAGAGGGAAACATGAAGATGAAACCAGGAGATGTCCTTATTGAATCATCAGAGCTGAACAGGTGATGGAGAAACAGGTTTACCTTTTAGGTGACATGAATGAGTTGAAGGGGAGTTATGAACTGTTTCTGAGAGACAAATAACCCCAGGATCCTTTTCTAAGTAGCTGACAGCTGGTAACTGTGCAGGGGCAGGCCTAGCAATGTTTTGCCAGGGGGGCCAGGTAGGGCATTAACAGGGAAAGGGGGCACAAAGAAATACTTTTCTTTCTTATTCTCATTTAAAATGTCTAGCTTTTAAAAAATAATTATTTGAATCTTACGACAAACGTTTTCATCTGATGTAAAAAGTATAGAAATCATACATATACCAACAAGACTGTACATCACTGTCACAACAGCGTTTGTTTTCATTCAAAGGCTTTATGGCTTTAATACCTGGGGGGCCGGTCTCTTGTCAAAATGCCCGTGCCGATTTTTTGTTCCAGTCCAGCCCTGGGCACGACACGCAGTGAGTTTATCTGAGAAGGTGCATTAAAAAATAAATGGCCGGGCCATCACTACCTGGCAAGTTTAACTGTCTTCAGAACATTGCAGAGGCCTTATTGACTCTGGCTCTCCAGATCTGTGTGAGAAGATTTTCTCTCACATGACTGTCCTCAGGTAGCCGTCTGAACGCTGGACACTCGGAGACCTGTATCTCTGAGTGGGAGACCAGAGATCACATTAAAATGTGTATCTCTGTATTAACAGACATGCCATATTGGCCCAGTTTATTTTTCTATTCATTGTTGTGAGGAGACAGTCAATAGCATTTGCATTTTCTGTTGTACAGTTCATTTGCTGATATGGAGTTCTTGTTATGGATCAAATGTCTTTTTTTTTTTTGTTTCAAAATATCTGATAACTATTCACTGATAGCTGCCAACATCTGCGAACAAATGTAATTCTATAAAGTTGTTCTATATAGTGTTTAACTGTTAATATAGAGCGTTATTAAATTTATTGCTAATGCAATCATATGGAAGATTGACTTCTGAGGAAATTTTAGATGGCACTCATCAACCAAAAGGTTGCCTACCCCTGCTCTACTACCACGTTCGCAGAGAACAGGAACCTGACGTATAAGGGGCTTAAAATAAACATCTTCCCAGATTTCCCTCCCTCTGTTGTCAAGCGCAGAGCCACATTTGCAAATGTGAGAGGAATGCTACATGGGATGCCCGGCGTCGGGCACGGACTGGTATACTCTGCAAAGCTGTTAGTGACCCATGGTGATGTGAGGAAAACTTTTACCGATCCCAAAGAGGCCCTCGACTACGCAGAGAAGCACCTTTCCCATCCACCTTAAAATGTATTAAAAGCACAGATATATCTATATCTATAACATTGACACAGGACTGTGTTTTTTCTTTTCTATTTATATCCCACTTAAATGTGAATACGGAGCGTTTATTACTATTGACGAGCTGTCAGTTAGAAGGTAAGAGTTACTAGGTTAACAGAGGTTAGCAGTAACAGTACGGGGAAGTATATTGTGTTGTTCTTTATTTGATTTTACTTTACTTTTTGATTGTTATTTTACCTGTTGTGAGTGCTTCCCGTAGTTCTCTTTTCTCACGCCGCTGCTTGTTTACCCTTGTATATGCGGCCAGAGTTCACACCCATGTTTACTGATTTAAATCTGTTTTTAAATCTGTTTCTGCTGTCTCCCCTGCCCATTCAAAAGTCTACATATGATGGCAATGTGGTAATACATAGCACCATACGTATTCTTAAGCAGATTAAACTACACTTTAATTTGAAGTCTCTATCCCCCATTGCACCCATTGTAGGGAATCCATGTTTTAAACTGTCTATTCTAGACAATACATTTAGACTTTGGAAACAGGTAGGACTTTGCACAATCAGTAATCTATACTGGGAGGGTGTCTTTGCCTCTTTCAAGCAGCTACAAGAGATATACAAGCTATCAGGGAGAGACTTTTTAAGATACCTGCAGATAAAGGACTAATAATATTTCCTGACATAGTCTCTTATTTATCCAGGTAAAAATCTCATTTCCAAGAGAGAATTGGCATCATGGCAACATTAGGTTGCAACATGTACAGGGCTTCGAGAGTCTCAACATTTCCGGTCTCGAAAAGTGTCTCCAACTTTCACCTTGTAGTGAGAAATTTATCTCTGGCACCTATCAGAATCTAATGTCAATAAGCCCTGTGACCTCATCCTTTATCAAATCTAAATGGGAAGAAGAATAAGGGATCACAATCACAGACATTCAATGGGAAGAAGGTTTACAAAATATCCATAAATGCTCCTATAATGCAAGACACTGCTTGATTCAGTTTAAAACTTTACATCGTCTACACTTTTCAAGAGAAAGGTTAAATAAAATATACCCTGAGGTCTCTCCTATCTGTAAGAAATGCTCCCTAGCTGAAGATACGTTAAGCCACAGTTTTGTTTTTTGTCCCAAGGTAAAAAAAATATTGGGCCGACATCTTTGATTTAATCTCTCAAATTCTTCATGTGCAGTTGAACCCTGATCCACTAATAACTATTCTGGGCGTATTTGATGATACTGTGGGAATAGTCCTTGCAAAGTGGTGTTTTATATCCTATTGTATTGTTATTGCAAAGAAACTATAACAAGTTATAACAAGCAGTTATAGTTTCTTGTCTTCTCATTAGGACAAGCTAGCTGGACAGCTGGGACCGGGGTTGTGGGTGTGTGGGAGGGTATTGTACCATGTTATGTTATGCTACATTTTGTTATGCTATGTGATGTTAATGTACAAAAGTAGAGCAACTATCTGATGCTCTAAATTCCACTGTCATACAAACATGTGAATTGCTCAATAAATATATCTTGAAAGAATTAAAACAATAACTAATATTATTAAATAAGACCAAAATGCTTGGGTCATAATGTATTAAAAGCCAGGCCATAAAAATGTGTCTTTAGAAGTGATTTAAATTGATCAAGTGCTTGTGCAGATCGAATATTTATTCCAAAGTCTGAGACCTGCCACAGAGAAGGCTCTATCACCACGAGATGTGAGTTTAGCCCGAGGGATATATAGCATTAATCTTGAACTGGACCTCATGTTTTTTTCTGGAGCATAAACAGACAGGAGCTCAGACAGATACCGAGGTAAAAAGAAAACTGTTGCCTCACAAACTGCTTGTCAGATTAACTTTTACCCTGAGCACATCAGCAGAATTACCCACACTTTATAACAGCAAAACAATAGCAGGATGAACTAACGAAGCACAAAATCTTAATATGAAAACTAAATATAAAAACATAATAATAAAAAACATTGGGTGGGGGCTGGGGGGTTAAACTACAAATCAATTGATAGATAACTTAGGGCTGCCCTAAAGTGTACCCTACTTTATCTCCCTTCTGGACTATCCAGTGGGCTAAAATCTACAAAGTAAACATGAATTTGATGAGACTTGAAAATATGAATTGTTTACTATAACCAAAGATTTCTGCAGTCAGTCTCAACCTGCTGGCCTGCTTTTTAGAAAGAATGCAGGTCAAAGAAACAGGCATGGGCTTCACATTTTGACCTGAAAGCTGTTTCCTTGTTTAGTCAATTCTATATGTATCAAAACCCAAAATAAACAAATATTTAGAAGGTCATATTGATTGTAAAAAATTGAGGCGGATATCAACAGCAATCCCTACTTTTTAAAAAAATTACATTTCTAGTTTTTACAGTGCTATCTTTGCACATTTTTGCATGAAATTTGTGATTTATCGTGATCGTTGCATTATGTTTTCAATATTACAAACTTTTTAGACACATGAGCAAAGCATGAATGATCTATCAGTTAACAGACGAATATAGATTTACCAATGTTGTAGCTACAGCAGTGTCCATAACCTTAAGACCATGCTGTATAACTGACATCACTGACTCTTGGTCTCAGTAACCAGCAGCTTTGCCTTTTTTCCTTTCATCAGACCACGCAGAGATACAGCTGCCCGCCTTTTCCACAGCGTTAACTGTGTTGTAGAATTTTGCTATTTTATGTCCCTTAGCTTCAAGACCATCAACTACATCCTGCAGGGCAAAGAGGAGAGAGACTCAGATGGAACAAGAGAAGTAGAACTTATTAATTTATCATTTAAATACATTGAATAAATTACCTTTTCAAGCTTGGGTTCAGGTTTTACTTCACTTTTAGAGTCTACAAGAACAACAGGCGTAATAATTGCCTCCTTAAGGCTCTTTCCAAACCAAAGGTGGTTCATGAGCGCCTTGGAGAGAAAAAAAAATGAGGTGAGAAAGTGATGATTACAGGATAAATTAGGGTGAAGAATCTTGTTACTATGATGCAAGCTTTAACAGCAAAGACCAGCATCAGTCCACATCAATTTATTTTATTTAATATGTAACGGCACCTTTGTGTGTACCATGCATACATACCGAGGCCACAGCCGGTGGAATCGTTTCAGAACCAGACCCTCCAATCACCAGCGTCTTCGACGGAGACTTCAGCACAGATGGGGCCATATTGGAGGGAGGCCGCTCCCCTGAGAAATACAACAAAGACCTTGAATGACAAAACTAGAAAACAGAAATCAGTCTGTACACACATATCTGTGCATAAATCATTTACACAAATGTTTCATACACGAATCAGTTACTGTATTTTCATGCAGTATTTTCATACCTGAATTTTTTATACTCTACAACAGGGGTGTCAAACTCCAGGCCTCAAGGGCCGGTGTCCTGCAGGTTTTAGATAAGACTCTGGGTGAACACACCTGAATCAAATGATTAGTTCATTACCAGGCTTCTGGAGAACTCCAAGACATGTTGGCTGTATCCCAATTCAGGGTCTGCAGCCTTAAAGGCCGCATTTCAAGGCCGATTATGTTAAAGTGAATTGTTAAATGTTTGTCATTTTTATGCTTACCATCTCTACATTGTTTTAACTCTGTGATGAAAGAAATTCTTCTGTCCCCCCTCCCCAGATTCTCGAGGTTCTGGGTGGGGGCTGTAGTGTTTTATCACAGGCACATCCTTGTGAAGGTCTGTTTGATGTTGGTAAACTTCCTCCCCTTTGTATGGCTTCACTTTGTTATCTAGGGTGAACCATGAATTGGGTGTGGGGGAGACTACCCTCTTTATGACCAAGGATGTTGCTCCTGCTTTTATGCTTTTATGACCCTTTTTGGTCAGCAGGAGAACACACACATACAGTGCCTTGTCTTTGTAACCAAGGGGGGTTATGAGGGGAGGTGTTTGTAAACTATTGTTTATTGTGTGAACGTTTTCAATAAAAGGCAGCGAGAGGAGGCCATCATCGGGGTCACTCGTAAGGAGATTCGAAGTGCGTTTCTGAGATACTGACGAGGCCTCCCTTGCAAGTAAATCGATTGATCGCTGTTGCCTTGTTTTTCTTTCACGGGAATAAGTCCTGGATACAGCAGGGTCTGAGTTTAGACCCAACAGATTACGTCACAGCGACGCGACGAAGGCTGTCCCAATTCAAAGGCTGCTCGAAATGCTGCCCTCAAATGCGTCCTTCATTTCCCTGAATTTTAAGGATGTGGCAGTGTAGACTTCGTGGCCCAACATATCCCATAATGCATAGCATGGCGGTGGGTGTCGATAATTTTGCCAAAAAAAAAAAAAAACGGCGGATGAGGGGCGCCCGAAGAGTAAACTTTAAGTAAGTACTGAATATTATGTCACTTATTTATGTGCAAATGTTTAATAACGAAGAACATTAAACATTACTGTTGGCCACATGTCGGCAAAGTTATGTGACATTAGTGACGTTTGTGCTAACTTGGTTTTAAAGCCTTTACTTTAAAATATACGCCGTTCAATAGCTGAGCTTAATCTTACAGAGAATGATCAAAGCTCATGTAGAAACAAACAAACAAATGAACAAAAAGGTTTCTCCTTCATTCCTGTCAAACAAAGCTGTATGAAACGTTTCCAGCTGTTAGTATCATGGTTGCTAGGCAACCTGGGCAGCGCGACGGAGGCTAGACCGTCCCATTTCACAAGCCTCGCACTTCCGGCCTCAGCGGTCTTTGATTACGCGGCCCTTGTGGACCGTTAAGGCTGCGTACTTTAAGGCTGCAGACCCTGAATTGGGATACAGCCGCTGAGGAGGTAATTTATCTGTGTTTGATCAAGGACACATGTAAAATCTGCAGGACACTGGCCCTCAAAGCCTGGAGTTCGACACCTGTGCTCTACAAACAAGTTTAGAATTGCATCCGCCCATGCTTATCAACAAATGATGAAAGTGCACACACAACAAGTGAGTTATCTCTACTGAATCTGTATCAAACTAAAGTGAAATGTCTTTCAAAGTGCAGCTATTACTGAGACTCTGTCAGTGTGTTAGATTAATGTTTGAATGATGCTATGTCCAAACTGAATTATACAGAACCTTGAACACACTTGAATCAATATTATAGATCTATATATAGATTCATCCATCGATTATCTTCAGCTTATCCTTCTCAGGGTTGCAGGGGTGGTGGAGCCAATCCTAGCTACCATAGGGCGAGAGGCAGGGTAAACCGAGGTCAGGTCGCTAGCCGGATGCAGCGCTAACACAGAGAGACACTCGCATTCACACCTATGGGCAATTTAGATTCACCAATTAGCCTAACCCTACTAACTGCATGTCTTTGGACTGTGGGAGGATGCTGCAGTACCCAGAGAGAACTCACACAAACATGGGGAGAACATGCAAGCTCCACACAAGTGGGATCAAACTCAGGGCCTTCTTGCTATAAGGCAGGGGTGTCAAACTCAAATACACAGTGGGCCAAAATTCAAAACTGGAACAAAGTCGCGGGCTAACATTAATATTTATTGAAATATATTTATTCCTCCAGATATAAGAATGAATCTTTTCTTATGGACTCAAACACGTTTTGCTGAAAAACTGAATATGGAACAAGCAAAGCTTAATACTAAACAATATATCTATTAGCTGTATAATACCAGTAGGCCAGCTCTAATAGTAATTTGGTGTGGCTTTGCGGGCCAAATGTAATTAGGCTCCGGGCCAAATTTGGCCCGCGGGCCAGAGTTTGACACCTATGCTATAAGGCAACACCGTGCCAGTGTGCTGTCCTCTATATAATTTTAAATGAATATAAATATCCATATACCGTCAAATCACAATGGTACATTTATATTATAAGGTTAACCCACTTCAGTAGAGAGAAACCCCCAACAATAAGAAGAGCCCCTTATGAGCAAGTACTTGGTGACAGTGTGAAGGAAAAACTTCACACAACAACACGTTGACATGGAAACAGATTTTACTACAGCAGTAGTAAAACTGTGCCTGTTCTTGAACATTCAAACATTTTAGCAGGCTATGGTATTAAACAGAAAATGCAATTTTAGTCCAAATTCACATGATGTGTTTCAGTTTGGCAAAACATCGTGGAAATGATCAACAAGTTTAGTTTTTCCATGATCAACAAAATATGATGCATCACAATGAATTATGAAATGCCATTTTCTCCTCTCATTTCCTCAATGGCACTATTTTGCCATTAATAGAAATTACTTAAAGAAATATGTCCTGTCAGGAAAATAATTTCAGGAAAAAAATTAAACTCTTTGTGGTATTAGTTTTGAAATAATCCACCTTCCTCGTCTGATTACTTGTATTTCATAAATAATAAATGTAAAAAGCATCCTACTGATCTCTTACCAGGAGAGAAGCTATCAGCTCTACCACAGAAGTCAGACAGCTGGTTGTTGAGAATGATTCCAGTGCTTGGAGAGAGGACCCCGGAGCCGAATCTGTAAACAAAAAAACTAAATTAACTACAAAGCCAAGACACTCTTTGTAGTATAGAAATAGTCTAAAAATAAGTTCCTCCATAATCTCTTAAATCTTCAGTTTCAAGAAAGAAAAATATCTGATAGCTGGTTTCTAGCAGTGAAACAGAATGATGCAGGTACTGACTCGTCGTTGATGCTGCTGGTGACAGACACAGCAGATCCATCTTCAGCCAGCACAGATACATGTGTGGTGCCGATGCTGTCCAGATACAAGTTGATGCCAGGATCACGAGTCTTGTCGCTGCTGATCAAGCTTCGTTTGCTGTCTGCAAAGCTATCCTGTGTCAGTTTCTTTGCCATCTGTGTGAAATACAGAGAATTAATAAAATGAATTAATGAAACTAAATAAATATGCACATTACAGAAAATACATTGCTGTCAAGAAATTTATAAAATTGGAGCCAAATGTTAACAGAATTTTGATCATTGATCCATCACTGATGTAAGATGAATGAATGAATGAATACTAGAGGTTATAATATTGGTTAGTGATCAAGCTCAACATATGACTGCCAAAGATAGAGTCTCTGAAATTCAGTCATCTGTGTGAACTACAGAGTATCTGAAAACATCACATTACACAAAATTATACTTATATTTAAATACTAAGATAATAATAACAATAATATATACATACTAAATTAAAGACAAATATTAAGCCAATTTAGGTTTATGTGCTTTTAAAACTTGTATTTATATGTATATGTTTTAAAAGCTACATCACTGCTCAGAATGATGCTGAAATGAAAATGCTGAGACTCAAAGAAATTCTTACAGCACTCTACTGGTTTTCTACACCCTTAGTGCTTCTATAAGAACTTTAATTGTAAGTAGCAGCCAGGTACTGATAATCAAATGCCCCTGATTGATCATTAACAAAGGTGAACACTTCTGTAAAAGCACTTTGTTAACACATAGTCACAATCTCAACCCAACAAATTAACCTAAAGTCCAACTGTGCAAAACTCAGAGATATTACAAAAAAACCTCAACTCATTATCAGTGTGCATAAACTGACTGTGGTGGGGTGTAGTTTGTGGATGAGCTGCAGGCAAGGGGTGGTTTGTTTTGTGTTTTGTGATGTGGTATTGTTACTTTTAATTGTTTAGTCACTTAAATAGAATCATTCTTTATGCAACAAAGCAGGTGCAAATCTGTAGGATTTTGAGATACTTACTTCATCTGAGCTGAAGTTTGGATCGCTGATATTTGTCTTTAATTCATTGGCAAATTTTAAAGCTTCAATATAACGGTGATAAAACAAAATCTTTTCATCAGTCGTCTTAGGTTCTGATTCCATTTTGTATCCTAAAAATATAAAAACAAAATTATTTTTTGGATTGAAAACATCAATTCTTAGTGTATCACATTTGTAAAGATTGATAAGGATCATTTTCCTATATGAATCAAACTCTACATGCTAGAAGCAACAATCAGGAACCTTTCATGATGTTGAGGATGAGGCTGAGGATGGCTCCTCCTGCAGGGGGCGGAGGGAAGTACAGCTTATACTCTCCCAAAGAAATATTCCACGCATCAGTCACTTTAGCTTCATACAATTCCAAGTCCTTCCGTGTGAGGTTTCCTCCTGAGCAAGAACAGTGAAACAAATGATTCTGCTGAGCAAAAATGAACACAATGAATTTCATAATCAAGACTTTGAATGGATCGAGACAGATCACAGTGTAGCCTGTGAGGGATCATGTTACAGTTTTCCAAAACCAATAGATTTTTGTAATTTGTAATTAGATCATTGTGCCTGGCAGACATAGAAAACGGTCAGAAAGAGAGCAGGATGAAACCCGTCTGATAATACCTTCATTCTGTATGTCACTGGTTAAATTCTTTGCTATTGTTCCGTTGTAAAACACATCTGGTCCCTCGTTTGCGATCATCTCCAAAGTGTCAGCCAGTTTCTCAAATTTCACAGTATCACCGGTCTTAAGCAGGTTCCCATTTTTATCTAAATATAACTCCCTAAAAGACAAAGACAGTGAAATAAAGCTGAACCATTCATTGTTTGCTCTTTGTATTTTTGAAATCACATTGTGGGTGTTTTTCATACCGTATTGACGTATTATTAATGCGTGGGATGTGTTGACCTTGGTAGTAAGGAATAGGGAATCCTTCTCTGGCTAATTTGATGGTCGGCTGAAAGAGGTCGGCCCACGGCAACTTCCCATAAAGCCGGTGTGCCGCTTCATAACCTCGAATTTCCCCAGGAACCCCAATCCATTTGCTACCTGGTTAGATAGATAATGGATAGTCAGTGCTGGAAAGTCCCACATACATTTGCTCGTGTTTTGAGTAAACTGTAAGGTCCTGACCTTTAATGATCTGAGATGATGTCTGTTATAATTTGGTGCTTTGTAAATACTCTATTCTATTCTGCTCCATTTCAGAGGGAAATGTGTGTCTGTTTGTAACTGATTATGTTAGAGATAACATTTTGCATCTTACAGTTATTTTAAGTTTATTTCACTATATTTACACTATTTCTGGCTCAAAGAAGCATTTAGCATATCTTATATTTACTTTTCTTACTGTTTATGCAGCCTGTGTGCAGGAGTGTAGCACAGAACTCTGGGCCCCATAAATAAATAGTGTCTGTAGCCCCCTTTCTTTCCTTGATTCATCTTTCTCACACATATTCTAATGTCTAATTTCTTTATTTTTTAATGTCTGCCACAAGTGAACTGCTCCAACTACTCCCAGTTCTTATTGCTGTCCATCCCATACTCAAATGCTGTCAAAAGACACTTCTTAACAGAGACTATGCTGATTCTACATATGGATCCACAGCTTCCCTTCAAAGTCAACACACTATAGACAATCAGGGAGTAATGCATGAAGGTCATTTGTACTCTGCTGACAGCAACATATGGGACAGGGACATGTGCATCCACAGCAGCCTGTGTCTCTGGCCCCACTTTAGCATCTCACAACATTTCCAGCTTCACCTCCACAGACAGATAATCTGCCAGGGAACGAGTGGAGATTAGCCAAATTAGAAACAATGACTGATAAAGATGGACTTGTGAGGAGAGTTAAGATTTGTCCTGGGGAGGAATTAACATTAATTGAAGACCAGAAAATGGGAAAGATGGGACAGCATTCTGGCAAGCTGTCTATTGTTGAACAGCCCATTCAGTAACTGATCTTGCTCTTAGAAGCTGTTTAATGCGACGATTATATCTATATCTGGCCACAACCAGGCTCTACCACAGGTCGACTGGGTCTACCTTTTTTTTCCCTGTTAGTCAGCATGTTATCCTCAGTAGCCTTTTTTCCTTTATTGATTTTATTGACAGCTTTTTGTCTACATGAGGTGCAGGAACAGTCTGCAGAACAAGGGAAATCATACTTCTTACTCCTCTCAAAGGGAACAAGGTGGGATTTTACATCTTTTAGAAGCTTCTCAAATGTGATCATCAGCAGAGATCTCATTCCATCTGATTTAACTGATTTATTTATTCCATATCACTGGTTTATTTCCCAATTCTCTCACCACCCAAAGAGATTGAGCTGTAAGAGAAATCAGTCTGTTAAACTACAAAAAAAATCTGTGAAAAGAAAATGTTTTTGTTCTTCTGCTTCTTTTATCTGGAAATACAACCTAATCCTGGTCCAGATTGCAAATGCTTGAGTACTCCTTGTGATTTTAAAGCTTGAACGGGTCTTGGTATCACTCATTTAAATGTCAGAAGTCTTCTTCCCAAACTTGATTTCATGAAAATTTGGATGAAAGAGTTATATACTGATATTCTTACATTATCAGCAAAGTGGCTTACAAAATCGGTTACTGACAAAGACATTGCAATAACGCGCTATAATCTTTTCCGTTGCGACCGCACCAGAAAGGGTGGCGGTGTTGCAATTTACGTAAAAAACAAATTCCATGTTACTGTCCAATCATCAGTATCTGTTTGTAAACAGTTTGAACTTCTTGCCCTCAAGCTCTAACTTTTGAAGGGCTATTTTATTACCATTGTGGGCTGTTATAGACCCCCCTCAGCTAGTAGTGAGGCTTTAGTTTCACTTAGTGAAAAACGATCTACTTTAGATTTTAATGAAATTGTGCTGGCTGGAGATTTCAACTGGGACTGGTTGTCTTAGGGTTAGGGTTAATTAATCTAAACTCGCTTTGTGAAACCGAAAACCCAGAGTTTTCGTTAACTCAGGGTATACTTACTCAGAGTTTGCACTAAACCGGCTTCCTGAAATAGGGCCCAGGGCTCGTCGGGGGAGCTACTTAGGAGAATGTTGGAGCTCCCACTGGCGTGGGATCATTGAGTTATCGTACCAAGTTAGTGTGTGTCAGTATATGTCAGTGCTGTTCGTATATACCTGCCGAGGGTTAGTGTTGACGGCTGCTTCTATGGTTTCCCTGCAGGAGGAAGAGTGGTCCAGAAAGGCAGCACGCACGGGGTGTGCGGAAACACAACAGCAGGGAGCACGAACACAGACGTCGGAGGGAAGCATGCACACGGGGTTCAAGGGAGCAACGGGGAGTTATTGTGTTTACAGCTTTTCACTGTAAATAAAGAGCACTGTTTGCATCGCAGAGTCTGCGTTTTGGGTCCTCCTTTCCCCACATCCCCACGGTCTGCCAGCCAGACCATGACATCAGCTCTCCAGTCTACTCAAAAAAAGGGATGCCAGAAAAACCAAATCTGAAGCGGACTGGCTGATTTTTAGACAGCTCAGAAACCGTTCAACTTCCTTAATTTAAAAGGCCAAATCAGAATTCTATCTTTCAAAAACTACTAAACATCTGAACGATCCTAAGAAATTCTGGAAAATAATAAAATCTTCTTATGGAGACATAACTACAAATGAGATGCCAGCCTTTGTCGTAAAAGACTCCTGCACCTTAATGGAGAAATGTGATATTCTAAACTGCTTTAATGAGCTTTTTCATTCTTCAGGATCTCTATTTGAATCTTTATATCCAGATTTAAAACAGCTTAATCAACAGGAGGCTCTCTCTGCAACCACTCAAACTGAATCTTTGGTCCAACCCTTCAGTTTTTCTCCACTAAATGTTTTTGAGGTCCACAGGGCTTTAAATCTGTTGGATCTAAATAAATCTGCAGGACCAGATCAACTTGATCCTTATTGTCTTAAGTTGGCTGCAGATTTTATAGCAGAACCACTAACTTACATTTTTAATCTTAGCCTCTCGAAAGTGAGATCCCTGTAATACAGAAATCTGCCTGTGTTCTCCCTTTGCTGAAAAGAGGTGATCCTTCAGATGTTAATAACTACAGGCCCATATCTAAATTGTGTGTTCTAGCAAAAGTTCTAGATTCAGAGTTTAGCTGTTCATTAGTGAACAACTGAAAGACTTTTTTGACAAAAATTCAGTTCTTTCCAACATCAGTCAGGATTCAGAAAACAACACAGCACACTAACTGCTGCTATTTAAGTGGTTAATGACATCATTGATTCAATGGACTGCAAACTTCCTCTTTTCTCCCAGTATCCAAGTATCCAAAGAAGTTCCACAGGGCTCCATATCAGAGCCATTGTTCTTTTCTCTTTACATAAACAACCTTTGTGATAATTTGTCAAATGCTGCATTTCATCTTTATGCAGATGATACAATTATCTCTTGTTCATCTCCTTCACCAACCCTGCAATTTCTGCAGTCTGCCTTTGATGTTTTTCAGTCCCATTTAACCCAACTTAAGTTGGTGTTAAATCGATAGAAATACAAGTTCGTGTTATCCTCAAATGGCAAAGAGTTGTTAGCTACATCTCCTAAGATTACAACAATTCAAGGAACTGAAATTGAAATGGTCACATCTTACAAGTATCTAGGGATCATTATAGATCAGAATTTGTCATTTAAAACTCAAATTCAAAGGCTTGTGTCGAAGTTAAAACTAAAACTAAGTTTCTTTTTTAGAAATCAATCCTGTTTCTCCCTCCAAATGAGAAAACACTTGATTCATGCAACTTCTTTACCTTTAATGGATTTTGGTGACCTGCTTTTTATTTTTTAATGCACCTGCTCACTACCTAAAGAGGTTGGATACTGTGTACCATTGTGCTTTACTTTTTATTACTGGTTATGGAAATTGTGTACATCATTGTTCTTTGTATGCTGCTGCTAAATGTCCATCTTTCCATATTTGTAGACTCTCCCATTGGTTGATGTTTATCTATAAACCTCTCCTTGGGCTGGTTCCATCTTATTTATGTGTTTATATGTGTAAAAACCACAACCAATACAGCCTTCATTCGCACAATATCATACAATTGATTGGCCCAAAAATCAGAACAGAATTGGAGAAAAAGGCTTTTAATTACGCTGCCCCTGCTTCCTGGAATAATCTGCAGGAGGAACTGAAATGATCAGAATTGGTTACCTTGGGGGAGTTTAAGTCTGTCTTAAAGGAACGAGAGAATAACTCTTTTACTCAGTGTCATTGTATTTAATGTCGCTCTTAATTAGATCTGTTATTGTATATTTCTCACATGTTTGTACGGGATATTGTATTTTTTTAAATGTTATATACTTATGTGGTACGTCTATTTTGACTTTTGTTGCCATGATGCCATGGCTCTCTTGGAAATGAAATTTTTAATCTCAATGAGATTTTTTACCTGGATAAAATAAAGGACTAATACTGTATGAAGACCTTATGTGTGGACATTCTCTGCAGACTCGATTAGAGTCTATTAGAGTTGGCTGTACCACAGTCACCTTTCATTATTCTCTGGGCTGCAATTGCTTATTAATCCTTTTTTGTCTTTTAACAAATGCATTTAATAAAGGCATTTTAATATTGGAAATTCCCCTAGGTGGCGGTGTTGCATTTTAAACATAAACATGTTGAATGGGCCAAAGCTCATTCAACAAGGACTGAGGCAAAGTGGAGAACTGTTCTAATGTCAGACAAATCAAATTTTTTTTTTAGAAAATGTGGATCCTGCATTCTGGGCTAAAGAGTAAAGGGCTTTAACGTTGTTAAGTGCTGCTGTTTTTGCAGCTTGTTATCAACACTCAATTCAAAACCTCTGAAGGTATGTAATTATTTTACTGCCTATAGAATTGGCTGCTTGCACATCTGGCAATGCACCAGTGCTGAAAGGTGTACACAGGCAACTTGTGCTCCCATCGAGTTGACATCTATTTCAGCAAGACCACGCTAAACCGCATGCTGCATCTATTACAATAGCATGGCTTCACAGAAGAAGTACCTGGGTGTTAAAATGGCCTGCCTGCAGTTCAAACCTTTGACCAAGAAAAAACACATCGAGTGCATCATGAAATGACATATATGACAAAAAGGACCCAGGACTGTGGAGCAGCTATCCTTTGGCAAACAAAAATGTGGGTTTTTTGACCCAGTATTTGAATTTCTCTGGTCTTGTTATATATTTCTTTGAAGAGGTATAAGATCATTTAGGTTTTTGTTGCTGACTTTATTATTATTTTTTTTTTCCAATAATTATTATTTTCAATAATTAAATAAGAATAGTTGTGCACTCTTTAGTGTATTAGAGTCTTGACTTTAATTCAGTAGATGAGGTTAGAGGTGAGGAGGAGGATGACATTTTAACAAGATCATGCTGTCTCTTTCCTCCGCTTCTTTGATGACAAGAACCCTCTCAGGTGATAAAACAAAGGTATGATCCTTCATATCTTGAGTTTGACTTGCAGATTAAGGTGCAGAATTTAAAATATATCTCTACAGATAATTGACTACACCTTTAAAACCTTTGTGTTACATCTTGTGTATCATTTGGAGAAAGACCTGTTAAGACCAGTTTGGAGAAAAACCTGACTACTTCAATCTCTCTGGTTGTTTCTGAAACTAAGGAGCATGTATTTCATGGTGTTTATGCTAGATTATTCTGATAGTGTCATATATGACACCGACTCATTGTCTTTAATATCTGCTGACAGCCAAACCCTCTGTAGTGGTTTGCTTTATCTTTTTTCTTTTCTTTTTATATTATCCCAGTTTTGCTTTTTTGAGGAAAGCTGAATGAGGAATGACTCACAGTGTGCATTAGCAGTGACCTGTACAGAATAAATTAGCTGTGTCATAAAGGTGAGTCCAAGAGCAGATTAGACTAAAACCTTATAAATATTAGCATTATGCCAGATAAACAGCCCACCTTGCGGCCACTCCACGGTCCACTCTGTGGTGTTAGGACACGACTTAAGCAGGTCAGAGGTCACGTTGCTGGGGACAGTCTCTCTGGAGGTGATGATTTTCACTTTACCTTTGAAAAGATGACATATTACTACATTAATCCACAGCAGAGCTGAGCAAAGAGTAGCGAGGGTGTCTTGTTACCGGAGCTGTCCATCACAGTGAATATGACCCCGCCTCCAATCCCCTATGGAACGCCAGGACTGCCATAATGAATTAATTAAATACACCATTAAATAATTAATTAAATGTGGCAATAATTAATTAAAATTGGAATTAATTAATTAAATAAATAGTTATGACACATGTAATTAATTAATTATTGACACATTTAATTAATTATTTATGTATTTCACATTTTAATTAATTATTGACACATTTCATTAATTATTGACACATTTAATTAATTATTTAATGATATATTTATTTATTTCATTTTGGCAGTCCTGGCGCCTGGCTCTCATCATGAAATAATTTTATCTGTCAGCCTCACCCATCAAACTCAGGGGGCGGGGTTAACGCTGATCGAGTCAAAACCATTGCTTTGGCCTGGTGGCCATTGTTTCTAGCACACAACAACCGGCATGTGGAAGCTAACAGAACTGAGCTTTGAAAAACCCTGTTTGTGTGTTACCAAATACCGTTTTAATATTTTTTTAGCCGAGAATGTAGTGGTTTAATCTTCATGTGTCTGGTCGGTTTGTCAAGATACAGCCTCTTTGCAAAAGTGCTTCGATGATTTCGGAGATGTCTGCCCAGTCTCACGGCAAAGCGTGGGATAGACCCGCTCGCCTCGCAAGCAATCCCACCGACAAAGCGCAGGCCCCGGTACACAGCTGTAGTAACCCCCGCTGACTTCTTTTACTGAGGTTATATTTATCGGTGTTTTATTTCCTGATGTTCTTATGTGTCCTACGTGTTTCAGTCGCCAATTCTGAATTATAACTAACATTAAAAACATGTTTAAGGAGGAGAGAGAGCAAATAAATCTGTTTAACATCTGATCTTTGGGTTTTTGTTCAGTAATCAGCGTGACCTGTGTATAAACACATAAAAGAGATAACGTTGGTGTTTCCGTCATGTAGTAACTGCTGGCTTTAACTATACAAAGGTTGTTCGACACTATGAAACACATACAGACTTCATGATGTTCGGCTAATATTTTTATTGTGAATATTAATCATGCTGACCTCGCTCTGTACACCACGCAGCGAGGTCAGCATATCCACGATATCCTCAGCTCCATGAGTTAACACAAAGCTTCCCAGCTGACTATCTAACTGCCAACTATTCCAGAGACGTGAAAATATACAGCATAAAGAAAAGTGTAAGAGACTCAGCAGCAGATTAGAATAACAGTTATACATTTAATAAATCACCAAATGAATCCAAGAAACGAGCAAACCTGTTCCGACAGTTTGAGTTTGTATTCCCTCAGCTGCAGACTCGCTGCTGTTTAAATGTTTGAAAAGGAAGATTAGATATAAAAAACGTCAAACATAGACTCAGTCTGCCTTCACATTTGATATGAGGCCAGCACGTATAGTGGCCTCAGCAGGCTATTACTGAAATACACGTGCTATATCATAAACTATGATATAAACAGGGAGGTCCTATTAACATGTTTAGTTTTAAAGGACACCTTCCTGCCTTTAGTCTCATTCATGAGCAGTATTAGTTTTCTTCTAACATCCAGAAGTCTGCACGATGTGTTTCATAGTTTGTAACAAGCCTTTGACAGGTAAACATAACATGACCGAAAAAGCAAAAAAAAAGCAAAAAAAAAGAGAGAGAGAGTGTTGACATAAGAAGAGAAAATTCTCTCAATTATGGAGACAGGCAATTGGTTCATTTATGTTTGATGTGTGTTTATTCCTCCCTAAATATCGTCGGTGAAGTTTGCCATGCACGTCAGATTTTCCTGCGCATTTTTATACCTCTGCCAACAGAGAGAGAGAAAAAATCACATTCTAACAGACAGCTGGTGCTTAGAATACAGTTGAATAACTATTAAAAAACAGATGATATTTAGATAATAGTTCAGTCTAACACATGTGCCAGTGAACCATTAAACGTCTGTGAAACTATGCAGTTATGAAACGTAACTTTAACCTCAGCCAAACCGATTTGCTCAGTTGTAAATAAAACAGCGAAGTAAACGTGACCCGACAGACAGAACCTGAGTGAATGAAGTCCAGCGTTTAACCACTGAGAGCTAAAACTCAGCTGAGGTTTCAAAGCTGTGTGCCGGTGATTGGACATCAGCCGCTGATAAAGCTGCTATAAGCGCCTATAAAGTGCTCTGTAAGGAAACGAGCTCCAGCAGCTCTGCGCTCGGGGAAAACACTATATTTACTTATCTTGTGCAGAAAAATGCGCTGACATTGCTTTATATCGAGCACCGGCTGCCCAGTTAAACTGTGACTATCACCAGGTAACTAGGCGTGTTTCTTGAATTAGCAGCAGGTGTTAAACAGCTGACAGATGAGGAGGAGGATGCATGCAGGTAAACTGAGGGTCTGTTGAGCTGATCGCTGGTTTCGTGAGAAAAATGTCAGCTCGTTCTTTATGTTACAGAAGCACAGAGACACAAGACCAGGCGGAAAGAGACGATCGTTCGGTGAAAATGAGAATCTGCGAATGCAACATGTGGAACACGGAGAGTGGAATATGTAAACAAACCGGTTAACGTAACCCCCTCGGTGCACTCTGCATGCTAACTGTTAGCAGAGCTAGTGAAATCTCTGAAAACATCTGAGCACTTTTGCAAACATGTTCTATGTTGACAACCTGACCAGACATACGTCGCGACATTCGCGGCTAAAACACTGTTAAAAGTGTAGCTGGTGACAGAAAAACGGGGCATTTTAAAACTACACCACCACCATTGCTGCCTGTGATTTGATCTGCATTCTGGGATACCTGGCTGCCCCAAGTCTACACAAGCAATCGATTTTCTAGGATCGACCTGTTTTGACTTACTTTGCACGGCAACCAATCAAATGTTAGAGAAGCTGCATGGGCAGCGTTAACCCCGCCCCCTGAGTTTGATGGGTGAGGCTGACAGATAAAATTATTTCATGATGAGAGCCAGGCGTCAGGACTGCCAAAATGAAATAAATAAATATATCATTAAATAATTAATTAAATGTGTCAATAATTAATGAAATGTGTCAATAATTAATTAAAATGTGAAATACATAAATAATTAATTAAATGTGTCAATAATTAATTAATTACATGTGTCATAACTATTTATTTAATTAATTAATTCCAATTTTAATTAATTATTGCCACATTTAATTAATTATTTAATGGTGTATTTAATTAATTCATTATGGCAGTCCTGGCGTTCCATAATCCCCATGCACTGTGGGTTCATGATGGAGGTGCACAGCAGCGCAGCAATGGCAGCATCTACTGCAGAGCCATTTTTCCGAAGAATGTCCCTGAAAGAGTTCATCGTTATCACTTTAGTGTTATTGTTATCATGTGTGCACAATTAATTTAATTTTAATCTTCATCAAAATTGTAATGTCCCACAATTAAATTGTCATGACAGAACAAAAAGAACATGCATACTCTCTGTCATATGGACCTGCATGAATAAACTTTCTGAATCCTTTATCATCCGCAACTGAAAATAGTTGTGGATGATTACTATACCTTTGTAATCTGACGTTGTTGTCCCTGGCTCTCTTTCTCTCTCTCTCCCTCCTGCTCTGTTCCTGTGCTACTGCCAGTGTAACTACCGCCCCTCCCCCCTCATCCCAGCGCAAAGCTCAAATGCGGAATGAAGCAAAAAAAAAGTGCAAGAGGGAGAGAGGGTGAGAGAAAGAAAAAGGTGGCCATGTCATTATGTCATTAGTTTTTCTTCTTTTATACCCTTTCTTGCCAGCCACGCTGTGGAGTACTTGGACTCGTGTGATGGAGCATTGTCCTGCATGAAAATCATGTTTTTCTTGAAGGATGCAGACTTCTTCCTGTACCACTGCTTGAAGAAGGTGTCTTCCAGAAACTGGCAGTAGGACTGGGAGGCTCGCGATAAGGAGCCGGCTTGCGTCGTTCACGTCAAAGACCCGGCTCTAAGAGCCATTTCGTTCACAACTGACACATCACTAAGGCACACACAAATTCTTTTTACACATACAAATCCTGATTTACAAGTACAAAATATTTATGACCACAATTTGAGCCCATATGTTCGCAGTTCTTGGAGATTTTTTAGCGTTTGCATTTGGATCAGTGCATAATCGTATGTGTAATGTGAAAAAAAAATGTATCAGAAGTTTCAAATGTTACTCACTTTCCAATCTCCGAACAATTCTCGGAGTCTGCGGCCACTGCAGCTTTTGAGAAACGGCAATTAGGGTCCTCGTCGTCCGACGGGGCAACCTGACCTTTACTTTTACATAACCATACCCCTAACCAAATACCACCAACTATTGCACAACCAAAAAAAAAAAAAAACAAATCCAGAAGATGGCGTGACCGTTTGGGCTGCATATTTTGGGACACCAAGAGAAGCAAGGTAGTGTCACCATAACCCCCTTGGGGCTATTAGGAGTCGTATTTGCCCCCTCAGTGTTCTTGCTGGTGCGGAAAGTACCACGCTCCTCGTCTGACTCAGACATCGCTGTTTTCTTCTCTGCGTAACCGTCAGTAGTTCACTTCCTCTGAAAGTTTACCGCTTGTTGATGATTCCCCAGACAGCACAGCTACGTGTTGCGCACATATTTCCGCTGTGTGGGCACTGATAGGCGCAGTGGCGTGTCTAGAAAATTTTTGTTGGGGGGGCCAGGTAGGGGCACAGATTTGGAGAAGGGTGGCAGATTTAATTGGCAGATAATGTTTTAAAAAAAAATTCTACCAACCCTTAACCATAATTCAATAATCCTATAAACCTAATAACCAAATGCACTTTTAACTCTTATTAGAATGAGATTTTAACCACTACGGTGCAAAGTTTTTAGATACTGCGTTGATAAAGTACAAGAGATACAATCAGTGCTTTGTCAGTGTTTACTCAGCATTCAAGGACAGCAATATTTGCATAGTATTTTTACTGACATATACTGCACATATGTTTTGGGCAAAAACATTTTTGAATATTAAAATACGAACATTTGTAGCAAACAATTGACAAATTAGCCATTCCAATGCAAAACTTTCTCTGCCTGTTAAAAAAAGAAGATAATCTTCTCACAAACTGGTGTTTGATTTTGAAACAGGAAAAAAGTGGAGAAACAACTGAAAAGATTAATATTTGAATAAAACCTGAAAGCAAGTAAATACTTTCTATGCTGCCTTATGGTAAACTTTGGTAATATTGATAAAGAACAACACTGGCTGATGATGAAATACATTCAGCTGGCATGGTGACACTGCCAGTATAACCTGCAGGGCTGGACTGGGACAGAAAATCGGGCATTTTGACTACAGACCGACCCACCAGGTATTAAAGCCATAAAGCCTTTGAATGAAAACAAACCCTGTTGTGACAGTGATGTACAGTCTTTTTGGTATATGTATGATTTCTATACATTTTACGTCAGATAAAAACTTTGGTTGTAAGATTTAGATAATTATTTAATAAAAGCTAGATATTTTAAATGAGAATAGGAAAGAAAAGTATTTCTTTGTGCCCCCTTTCCCTGTTAATGCCCTACCTGGCCCCCTGGCAAAACTTTGCTAGACCCGCCCCTGCACAGTTACCAGCTGTCAGCTACATAAAAAAGGATCCTGGTGGGTGGTCTTCACGTTTCCCTCTCACCAGATATCCAAACCGACATCATGACCAGCAGCTTTACAGCTGTGGCTCCAGCAAACATCAGCTGATACTAGAAATTAATATTAAATAAATTCTAACAACAGCCGATCAAGCTTAAACGTGCTTCTGTTGTTTAGCGCGACATCTGCTGGTTTCGTCTTTCTGGCGCAAAGTGGGCGATAAACAAACAAGAGAGAAAAGCCGATCAGCTGATCATCGATCAGTTTCATGATTGAAGTAGCAACAGGAGAGGGAGGATGAGAGAAGAGGCAGCTGTGCAGCGTAAAGACAGAATAAATCCAGCTTTGTGTCTTTTTCCATTCTAGCTGAAGTTCGGGACAAACTGCGTCTCTTCTCAGCTCAATACGAAACGTGTAATATTTTCTCTGATTGAGGGACCATTCCATTTTTTTAAGGAGCCGTTGGCAACTCTACTAACTAACCTTATGAATAAAATAAAGTTCACTATCAGTAACATCATAGCAACCGAACAGCTGTATAAAAACTCCAAGCTGGCTAGAACGCAGTATGAGTTATTGCAACTGACAGTAAAAAGTCAGCACAACGAAAATAAACTCCACCTAAACTTAGTTCATATCTGACCCAGATAGACTGCAGGTCATAACTTCTTACCTGAAGTTCAGTTCACCTGACACTCGGACTGGCGGCTGCCTCGGGGTTCTCCTCCTGCCTCCCCTTCCCTCATCCACCTGCTGCCTCTGTGGAAGCCCCGCCATAGCCACCACCAAACAACGGAGTTATTTCTACACATCGACCTGCATCTGGCCAATCCACCACCTCTCATTGTTCATGCCGTTACAAAAAAAATAAAAAATAAGTCAAATAAGCCCGATGGCCAGTCCAGCTATGTTAACCTGCAACCAAATCTGCAGCTCCATACAGCAATGTTACGACTTAGATTACATCTTATAACTCATAACTCTTATGTTAGCTCCCCTCTGTAGCATACTGTCTGAAATATTCCACGGCTGCAATAATTCTTTAAGTGTTATTTTTTCCTTGGTATTCTAATTTCGCCGAAGTTTACTAAACTCAACAAACTTAATATTACTTACCGGGACATTTATTCTGTCCTCATTTTCTTTCACCGAAAAATTGTTTCCTGCAGTGACGTCTTTCGTGCTTGGCTCTCCTACCTTTGCTAACGTGATGCACATAGCGCAGAAGCCGATGCTGCATTCACTTACACTCGGATATCTGAGCGTCACCGTGAAAACATAATCGGACATTTGATATTTGATTGAATTTTATTGTTTTGCCTTTGGGGTGGCACCTGGGGTGGCCAGTCTGGTTGGGGGGGTGGCCTGTGCCCCCCCAGGCCACCCCGCTGGACACGCCATTGACCATAGCCAAAGAAAGCTCGTTTATGACCAGCATCATGTAAATAAGCGCTCTGTAGAACCATCGCTCCATCCTCCAATCCAGCAGGTGGCGTCAGCGTGCCCGCAGGGTGAACGTCAGCCACAAACGAAGCCGAAGAAAACGTTAGCGTCATTTCCTGGTTGCTGTGCGACAAGCAACTGTAAAACTCGAAGCTCTGAACGCGGTCCTCTGTCATATAAATCTGCGAGTGGTCTCTGCGTGAGGCGAGCGGCTTTTCCCGGTGAGTGAGAGATTGAGCGTGAGGTCCGGAGCGCGCACAATGAATAAAAAGGGCTCTGAGAAAACACGCCATGTGGTAGCCTGGCTTAACAAAGCGGAGTGGGATCAGGTTCGGGACTACCTTTACTCGATGGACTCCTCTCTGCAGAGGTTTGCGTTAGAGAGGATATCGGCTTGGAGGGCCAGGTGCGCTAATAGTTTTCCCGTGGCCGTGGACTGCACAGCAGACCTCGTGCGCTGCCAGGTGCGGGACCGGTCTGGACAGCTTACCGGAGATGACTTGACCCTGATGTACGGGACGGCCCTGGTAAGATTTGTTAATCTTATCACGGATCGCCAGCAGGGGAGAAAGGCCCAGCCGCTGAGGCAACTGGCTGGAAACTTGAACATCCCCGAGTGGATGGTGGATCTGAGGCACGAAATCATGCATGGGACTCTTCCTTCTTTGAAATGGTGCCGAAAGGGATGTAAGGTGGCCCTGGAGTGGCTCCAGCAGGAGTTTTGGTCCAGACAGCTGGGAGGAGGCCCCGATGAGCAGCTCGTTGCCAGGCAGAAAGAAGTGGATGCCTGCAGAAACGCTCGGGAGCTGCTGATCTCTTTTCAGAAGGACCAGTACCAAGCTTTTGATGATGGGTCTCCTGAAGACAAGGGGAAGAGCTTGTGGCAGGCCCCCTTAGCAGACATGAGTTGTTTGCTGGGTGAGATCAAGCAGTTTGCACTGGGGTCCAGGGAGCTGTTGATTGATGTGCTGCTGGAAGACGGTTTTCTTGTTCCTACCATGGAGCAGCTGGAAGCATTAGGCTGTGCAACATCTGACAGTGCCAGTCCCACTGAGCCCAGAGTCCCACAAACCTTCCTGCGCTTTTGGCTGCCCCTGCTAAAGATGCTTAACTCTTCGTCTTTCATTCACCTCTTCCTGGAGAAGCTCTTTGTGGAACTGAAGCTGCTCAGCAAAGAGCCCAACGGTCACAGGTGTTTCTATATTTCTGCATGGATTTCAGAAGTCTTCCTCTGCAACAACAACAAATTTGAATATCATTTTGAGACAAAGTTGCAGAAGAAAGCCAGAATGAAGGACAGGATTTTCATCAACCGCATCAAGCTGAGGTGGCAGCAGCTTCTCTCTGCATGTCTGGATGCCCCCTGCATCAGCACACCTCACCTGATCCAGCTAGTCCTGGATGACATGGAGCATCCCCCCCCTCAGGAAACCAGAGAGAAGCTGTTCCAGCTCTGCTCCATCTACACACAGACAGAGCGCTCAGAGGCCAGCACACCTCTGCAGCAGCAGCAGCCCATATATACTGTGAGTATGCTGCTGGACCAGATGCAACACTCCTCACCGATGGACTCGGAGAGAAGTGAGGAGCGCAAATGGGCAGACGTGCAGGCTGAAAGAGCACTTGCCCTCAGAGGTTCTCCGTGGCAGGTGTGCACTGATAATGTCACATGGAAGAACTATGACCTTGGTAAAGTTCCTGGACAGTCGGACGACCCGTCGTGCCTCATGGTGGACAATTATTCGATAATGACTGTGTTTGACCAGCCAGTGGAGCTGGAGAGCAGCGCGACACGTAGCAGCATCCCCGGGGCCTCGGCTCCAGCCCGGCCAGCTGAGGGCCTCCTCTGGAGCAACAGCGAGCTCAACAAACTGAAATGTGGACTGAAGCTTTTTTAAGTTACTTGTGTTATTTTTGTTACTTGTGTTATTTTTTGTTTTATGTTAAATGGTAAATGTTTTATGTTAAGCACAAGATTGTTGTTGTTGTTGTCATTCCAGCCTCCGCTGACTCTTGTTGTGCTAGAAGCAGTTTTGAAGCAAAAATACAATATTCAGAAGACAAAATGTTGTGGAATTTTAACCATGAGCACAGTGCAGGTTCAGCAGTTGTGATTGTTTCTGTCCAGTCGAGCTCGTTAACTAAACATGTTGGCAGAAGCAGAAATAAAACTTTCAGAAGACAAAATATTCTGATTTAAAGAAGGACCAAAGGAAGGAAAGCATAGGTTTTGATTAAGTCTGATAAACTAGAATTATAAGGTATTGTTACATTAAAAGGAGCAAAATGAAATAAAAAGGCTATATCAAAAACAGGTTATAACATAGGAAATGTGAGGTTTTAAAATGAAGTTAGTGTCAGCGTTTTAAGAGAGTGGTAAAATGATGAGTAACGTTGAAGAATATATATAAATACAAGTCTATAAGTCAAGAACATAATTAGGATAAGGCTTTTGATTAAAGAGTCCCAACTATGATAAGTTAGGGAGATGCAGGAAAAGGTGTTTTGTTTCCTTTGCAGAAGATCTCGGCGACCACAGGGGGTGAGGATCCTGGAGGCCCGAGGCCGGATGGACCACAAGAGAGGGTCAGAGTGAGGACACAATGTATTGCGACCTCTGGTGTACCAATCGTCGTCATCGTCACCATTGCATTAATAATATAATCTGCAGCATTGATATTGCATTCAGAGGTTTAAACAGTGTGTGTCTTTCAGAAAGACTAAGTTGCAGAAAGTTTGCATTAATGAAAGCAGAGTCTAAGTTATTCTGAGGAGCAGGTTAGACGAGGCTATTTGATGAGCCTCTGGTCTGGTGGAAGGTCAGAAGTGCAACGGGTGAGATGAGAGAGCATTTGAGGACGACATATACACACACACACTTAGTTAGAGAGAATCATTTATAGGTGAGAGGTTAGTTATGTTTACTCGCAACTGTGAAAGAGGAACAGTTTCTTGTTGTCTCGGCAAGAAAGAGGAAATACCTGGTGTGAATACGTATGAATGGACGGTGACTGGACGGACGAACTGAACTAAGGTTGGACCAACTGGACACTGAGGTAAAGACTGGACTAAGGCTAAGCACATGACTGATGACTGTTCTGTTTTAAGTTCATTTTCATGACATAGATTGGATCATGAGTGGGGAAAACTGAGCATTTTTAGTTTTGTACATTATTTTGACACATGAAATGTGTCAAAATAAAGGGGGGATTTAAGGTTTAAGTTGAAATGGGTTTAGGATCATTTTAGGACTTTTGGGGTGTTTGATGATTTAGATATGGTAAAACTGAGGCAGACATTGTTATTTTCATGTTTAAGTTGAAGGATTAAAATGAACTGAATCCTGGTTAGAAGATAAACTCTTTACACACATAAAGAGCATTTAGATTAAGTAAAGTTAATATAAAGGATAGAGCCCAGAACATGATATCTTGAACCAACTTTGAATAATTAAGGGAACATTAGATGAACACAGTAGATTAGTGAGGTGTACCAGAGAGAGGCTTTTTGTTTTCTATCCTTTACAGGAGAACATTCCAGTAACACAGCGACCACAGGGGTGGCAAGAATCTCCAGTTTCGCAAACAGGTCACATCTGGATTACACGCTGTGGACAGGGCGACCCCGGAGGCAAAGGTGGTGTGGCTGAAGGTGCTCAAACGCAAGTGGAAGGAGCCACGCTGGACTGGTCCATACGAGGTCGTTGCCAGGACAACTACAGCAGTCCAACTGAAAGGGAAGGGCGACACCTGGTATCACTGGTCGCAGTGTGCACCAGCACATGAGAGCTTGGTTGAGGAAGAGGCTTCAACCAACACAGGTGTCAACAAACAGAGGCAGAATAAACCCTCTCACCTGTGCAACAGGCCATTCAGTAGTCCACCTGGAAGGCTGAAGAAAGAAGAGCAGCAGCGGAGAAGGTCGTCACGCCATCAGAAAGGGGCAGTGATAAGTTAAAGGGTCCACAAAGAGGGGAGTTTCAGTCCAGAATCTAAAATCTATATAACAAGTCTAGAATACAAAGTTTATATAACATGATGCAAACAACCGAATCAGAGACACGTAATGGGAAGAAACGTATTAAAATGTTCCTTACAACTACATGTGTATTATATGCGATAATAGTAACCATGGCTCTGTTGTCTTTTGTCTGTATTTTGCAAGGCACTCCGGACCCCTTGTCTGAACACGGAGGCCAGTCCAGCCCAGCAGTTCCTGAGACTGTAGGTCCTAAAACAGGATCGCTAGAAAGACAAAAGCGCGAGGGGTCAGGTAAAGGTGATGAATGTCTCAGCAGAAATAATGGCATAGAGTTGAACTATGTTAAAGGGTCTACCAGCTCATTCATGTTAGATTTGTGTGACGTCATTAAATGTACAGGAGCCAGTAGTAGATGGAAAGTGTCAGACAACAGTGGGACCATTTATGCCAAAACAAGATAACTATGCATGTTTTAAGTTCTCTACTGATAATGAAAAGTACAAGGTGGGAGAGATCGATCCAACTTGGTGTGCCGTCACACTTCAGGGACGAACCACCAACAATGTAAGCGGCCCTAGCACGGTAATTGGAACCTGGGCAGGAAGTGGGCTCTATTATTATTGTGGGGAAAATACTCTGTTGGTTCATGTTCCTATAGGAAGCGTAGGGACATGTGCGATGGTGCGATTAGGAGCTCCACTCATGCTGATTGGGAATCAGGTAAAGGCTATTCCACAACGCAACACACGTACTCTAGCCGCCAGACGTCTGAGACATGTTTTGGTCAAAAGAGGGACCCAAGGTACACATGCTTATGATCCTCGCCTGAACTCGCCTAGGGGAGTTCCAGACGAATATAAGCTGGTGAATCCGATAGCTGCAGGATTTGAGAGTATATTCCTTTGGGTAACACCTAATAAGAATGTTGACCGCATTAACTATGTTCATTACAATCTGCTGAGACTTTCTAACCTAACCAGGGACGCCATGATGGGGTTCGCAGAACAATTGGGTCCAAGTTCTCTGATGGGAGTTCAAAATAGGATGGCGCTTGACATGTTATTGGCAGAGAGGGGAGGTGTGTGCTCGATGTTTGGAGATATGTGCTGCACGTATATCCCCAATAATACTGCCCCAGGTGGCTCAGTAACCCGAGCTCTGCAGGGCCTGAAAACTTTGTCTAAAACCATGCATGAGCACTCAGGGGCCTGTTCTTCGTACCGCGCTAAGTGAGTTAGCTGGATGAGATTGTTGACGATTTCGCGTGATCCTGGATCGTTCGGTTCCCCGAAGCCCATCCGGGACTTGCTGTCATAGCAACAGAGCCGTAAGCGTAAACCTGCTGGGGAGCAGGTTTACTTTATGTAAACAGGATTAGATCGCGGCCACGCAGGTATGTCCGCGTCATTCATACGAAAGCAACAGCGATATTCCACCACTGTTTCACCATAAATAAATAACATCAATGTAACTAAAGATAATGCAGCACTTGATCCTTTTATTGATTTCACACAGATACATACAGGTCATTCCCTAAAAAAGGGAAATGTACTATTAACATTCTATTACATGTATGTGATTATTACAGATGTAATTCATATTTCAGAGTAGTAATTGTAAATTACTTCGTGTAATCAAGATGAGAGACCACGGCTATAAAAGCGAAGGTGGATTTGGGAAGTCTGTCGCAGTCATATCCTGTCCGTTTACGCGAGCAACCCATTGCGGAAGGTGCAAGATTGATAAGGAGAGTCCTCAGAATTCAGCGTATATTGCGGGACAGACAGGATCCTTTAGCTCAGCGTGACAGTGTGCTCATAGAGAGATATCGATTTTCCCGTGAGGGTATTATTTACTTAACCAACTTGTTGACGAGGGGGTGCAGGACCACCACCTGTCTTTTTTTTTGCTCTGCCCTTTTCTTGGTTGCTGTTATGAACAAACAAACAGAGTATTCCAGGGTCTCTTTCCAAGAGACGACAAGCAATATAAGTGATAAATATTACCATTCTGTAGAATATTCTTATATTTCACTTTTACTTGTTCCCATGTTCTAGTGGGTCCTGTTGTGGCTCTAATGTGAAAGGGGATATAATATAACATATTATAATATAATATAATGTAATATAATATTGGATAATATGGTGTGATATGATAAATCTACCCTACCGCCTACTGGTGTTGGCCAGAGGGGCCGATGGCGCAATATGGCAGCCTGGCTTCTGTCAGTCTGCCCCAGGGCAGCTGTGGCTACAACCGTAGCTGCCTCCACCAGTGTGTGAATGTGAGAGTGAATGAATAGTGGCATTGTAAAGCGCTTTGGGTGCCTTGAAAAGCGCTATATAAATCCACTCCATTATTATTGTTATTATTGAATTACTTACGAGTTTGATTTGTCAGCAACTTTCTGCCAGCCCTCTCTCCTTGCTTTTGCAGCCTTTGCAGTGTTCCCTTGCGTTTTAATTAAACTCTGAAACTCCTGAAATCCCTCACTCAAGAGTTCTTGCTCTGCTGCCGAAAAATACCGAGCGCGCTCCTTCGACATTTTCGCCGACCAATCAAAGGGTTGCCGATCAATGTTTCTACTATCGATGCGTAGCCCCTGTTGGGCCACCCAGTGATCTCACATTACTTCATCCAGCTATACTAATCGTCAACAACAGGTGTGTTCGGGGAACCGGAATAGCGAGCTCAGAGTTAGCGCGATGATTTGGTCTTGGATGTTTCATTTGATCTTGGATGTAGTAAGCGACGTACGAAGCACAGGGCCCAGGTATTGAAAACCCGCTGGCATCCTGGATGACATCTGTGTTTGGACAATGGTGTGGCTATATCAGTGATGTGCTCATTGGCTGTATTTTTGGGAATATTGGTCATCGCTGGTTGTTGTATCATTCCTTGTGTCAGAGGATTGTTGGTAAAGATAGTGGCGAGGGTTACGAACCCTGGCTGGGTTGAGGGCATCTACCAGATGAACCTGGAACCCATAGAGTGGGGCAGGGAGTGATACAACATGAAGTATGGTGACATTCCTGTGGGAATGTCAAAAGAGGGAATGTTGGGATTCAGAGATTCTTTTATTACTACCATATAATTTGCCTTATGAAGAATGTATTAATAACATGTTTCACAGTATCACTTATCAGTAATATTTCTTACAGGGTTTATATTGCATTGAATATGTCTGTCATCACATTGACCTTTCTATTTTATAGGTTGAGTTCATTTTATACACAATGCATAAATGTGCTTGGTTAAGAGTTGATGTTCCAGTCTAGAAGGTTTTAAGCTTCACTGGTGAGAGTGTCCAGATGATACATGTTGAGGGGAGATGAGAACATAGCAGGTTAATTGCATGCATGCTTACAATACACATAGTCAGGTTTGAGTGAAGGCCTAAGCGTCTTCTACTCCAGTCTGAGACTGGCTGCTAAAGTACTTTACTTAGTGATTAATGACGAGGGTCCAATTATTAGCTCTCAGAAATGCTAAGACCTGAAGTTATTACCTTAAAAGGCAAGTAATGAAGAAAGGAGAAGTTATATGTCAGTTTATAGTTATTAAAAGTATATGTGATGTACCCTTGTTTGCACGAATTGAACTTTTGTCCATCTGTCACCCTGTATTTTTGAACTGTATTGACGTAGGTGTGATATGTTATCCTATAAAACCAGAACCCAGTGTATTTTTGTCAGAGCAACCCATTCTGTATGCTGACGGTTGGTTGTTCTCCTGTGATAATAAAACTCATCGTTTGATTGCACTTTTCCGGAGCCTCCGTTGTTTTTTGTCTGGTCTGAAGTTGATCGATTTCGCAACAGTATGCACAAATATGACCCAAGATGGGACTCGCCAACCTGGATTGACTCAATAGGAGTTCCCAGGGGAGTTCCAGATGAGTATAAGTTAGTTAATCAGATAGCGGCCGGCTTTGAAAGTGTGTTTCTATGGATAACTCCGAATAAAAATGTCGATCGCATTAACTATGTCCATTATAATGTGTTGAGACTCTCTAATCTCCCTAGGGACGCGGTAGAAGGCCTTGCGGAACAATTAGGCCCGACGTCGTTAATGGGAATCCAGAATCGAATGGCCCTGGACATGTTGTTGGCTGAGAAAGGTGGTGTCTGTGCCATGTTTGGGGACATGTGTTGCACGTTCATACCCAACAATACTGCACCAGACGGTACGGTTACTAGGGCGCTTGAGAGTCTGAAAATGTTATCTAAAACCATGCATGAGCAATCAGGTGTGAACACTGGACCGGGAGACTGGTTCACGTCTGTCTTTGGGCAATGGAAGAGTGTTGTTATGTCTGCCATGTTTTCTTTTGTTGTTTTTCTTGTCATATTGATGATTGGATGTTGTCTCATCCCTCTGGTCCGGCGGCTTTTAGTAAAGATGCTGGAGAGAGCCCTGAGCTCAGGCTCAGCAGGTTCAGCTGCGCCGGAGTCCATGATGCCTTTGAGGGAGATTGTAGGCTGGACGGAGGAGTGAGACAAATCCTGGTGTAAGTTGGGCTCGCAAGCGAGCCCAAGAGGAGGAGTTGTCAAGAAAAACATGTAATTTCACTGCCATTATTTCATTATTATTTCATTAGTCTGCATCACTTAGTATCAGTTGATCATCACCATTATCATGTATCATTTATCATTTAGTAAATCTGCTTAATCTTGTATTCCAGAGCACGCAGAATAAGACACATTCCTCTGTAATATTCTATTGTGCAAAAACCACCAGCATCTCTGTGGCTCCAGGCGGCCCAAAGTAAAGTCAGATGAGGACAGCGACCTTTTGTTGGCCTGGACAGACAATCTCACAAACTGCACACTCGGACACACAATTGTTTAGACCAGATGTTTTCCCTCATCCATATCTGGGAACATAAAGCCTGAGAAAGTGTTAGGTTTCTGAGAAGCTGAGTTCTAGGAAATGTTCTGACGTCATATTAGGCTATAAAGCTTTCTGTAACGAGCAGAGAAGATCGAAGACCGGCTTCCCACACTGTATAACTGTGTGTGTTTAATAAATCACTTTTTGGACACTTCTGGGGACTCTGTCTGTGCTTATTTTTCCTTCCAAATAAAAAGAACCTTTACAAAAGAACTGTGCATTTCGTGTTGTTAAGACTGTTTCATCTGGGACCATTTTGAAATCTAACGCAAGCTTAATTAAGGATTCTGTTTGTTTTATTCCTTCTAAGCCCAAATGAATTTCTTGTGAATCTGTCTACTGTGAGCCTGGTGATTTTGTTACTGATGCCTGACTGCCAACTGTATAAAACAAAAAACTACACACAATATTCGAAGCACATAGCGCACAGTCGTAAATTCACCCTAATTTTGGTATGATCTGAGCTCAGGCACTGGGTGACTGAGCATAGCACTTACGCATGTGAGCGAGGGGGGAGAAACTGCTGCAGGAGAAGCGTAGACAGGCAGACAGAGGAGAGCTTAAGTTTGACCAGGTACCAAAGCAAATCATTCATACTGTACAAATAATGTAAATATGACGGTGTATCACAAAAGATTGATATCAAACTGATCACTTGACCCATATTACGTTACTTGCTCTTGGAGTGAATCAACAAATGGGGAAATGAAAATCCGAACAACAACAATGATGTTTTTTTAGAGAGTCTTAGCTTACATGTGTGTTTATTTCATATTTTCAGTTGTTTCCCTCCACGGCTAAACAAAGCACTGTAATCGGTTTCAGTTATGTACTGATGAACACAACAATTGACACAAGTGGCTTCTTTCAAAGAAAAAACTCAGGTAGATTTTATTTTATATATTATGCTTTGTATGTTGTTCAGTATATTTCTATGCAAAACAAGAGGAATTTCAATACACAGCAGTATATTCACAGCTGAAACCAGATATTTACATACACTTTAGGGAAAAAACATAAAAACTTTTTTTTTTCTGTTAAACATCAATTTAGAGTGAACTTGCAACTAGAAGATCACTGGCTGCTCTCTGCCCAGCATGGAGGTCACTGCAAACTCTCGGTACCTCAGCAGAGCTGGCAATATCATCAAGGACTACTCTCACCCCAGCAACCAACTGTTTGAACTATTACCGTCAGGCCGACGGTACAGGTCACATAAAACCAGGACAAACAGATTCAGGGATAGCTTCTTTCCCAGAGCTATCACCGTAGTAAATAAGAACAAATACAATTGAACCTATTCCATACCGTCACTGTCATTATATTATGCTGCTATTCATACTGTCATTATATTAATGCTGCTATCCTGTATATATTGTACAAACTATTGTTTGAGTACTTACGATTGTTTTTTTGTACTTTTTATATTTTACATTTATATTTATTATTGAAACTTGCACCAAGGGAGTGGCACTCCAATTTCGTTGTACTCTGTACAATGACAATAAAGGCTATTCTAACTTGTTTTGTTTTAGATAAATAAATATTGAAATATCTTTTGAATTAGTTAAATGTCAGAATATATATATATAGAGAGAGAGCTGTCTATTATTTATCACTTTCATCAAATTTAGGAGTACATATACACTAAGTTTATTGTTAATTAAGAAGAAAACTGCAGATGATTGCATTCTGATCTTAAGCAGCCTCTGATAGGTTAGTAGAGTCGGATTTTTTAGTAGAGTCCTCTGTCCTCTGCTGGATGTGTTGGAGAACACTTTCAGCCCTCTGAGGACTGCATACCACTGCCTGAGCCAAGCCAATGTGCCACTAAGCTCCAGCCAGTGTCCACACTGCCAGAGGTCTCCACACATGCTGGTTCGGTGTCTGTCTCCGCTGAAGGGTCAGAGGAACCCGTTTGAGCTGTCTGTCTCGGCTGGAGGGCCCAAGGGGCCCATTCAGCCACCTGTCTATGCTGAAGGGTCAGAGACCTGTTCGGCCTCCTGTCTCCTTTATAGTCGAAAAAGATGTGCTCCTGGTGCACTGGCCATTGCTGCTACTCAAATCGAGCGTGGACCTGGACCTCCAGCAGGCCCCGGGGACCTACGTCACACCTTGCTCTTGTCTCCCTTACAGCTGAAAAAGGTCCATGCTTGTGCCCTGGCCCTTCTGAAATTCCCTCTCCATTTAGCCGAGGCAGTGAGTCGGCCTCCTGTCTCCCTTACGGTCGAAAAAGATGTGCTCCTGGGCGCACTGGCCCTGCTGCTACTCACATCGGGCATGGCCCTTGCCCTCCAGCAGGCCCCGGGGACCCACATCCTCCCCTGCTCTACTCCCCCACTAGCTTCTTCTCCTGCAGTTACCCTCCACCACATATCCAGCACATATCCAGCTAACCCTAACCCACTACAATTCGTCCTGATTGTAGCACAAGTGGAACCAATAAGCAGGATTCATTGGCAAGCAGACAACCAGTTCCAACTACTGGGAAGAACCAGTGCGATGCATTTTGTGGTACGCGTCGTGGTAGCTCCTGCTAGGATTTAGGACAGACCTGAGGCTGATGAGAAGGATCTGGGTGTTGCAGGGCCGTCCTGGCTGACACGGCGCTGCGTGAAGCTCTGGGATGCTGCCTCTGGACTGGCACACTGGGGTGGTGGTTCCCCTGTTTAAAGACTTAGACCTGAGCGTGTGCTCCAACTGTCACACTCCTCAGCCTCCTCTATGCCAGGGTGTGTCTGTCAGTCAGGCCTCTGATTCAGGAGGAAGCAGTTTGTGTCCTGGTCATGATCACTGGAGCAGCTTGTTATCCTCTCGACTGCAGGGTCTGTGGGAGTTTGCACAACCAGTCTACATGTGGTTTGTGAGGCTTCTACTTTTGTAGGATCTTCATCTTACAGTACAAAGAGCCTTTGCTGCAGCTGTTGTTGTGTTTTGGCGCCTCATGGATAACTTTTCATGTCATTTGAGTTTCAGGCTTGTTGGTGTTGCTGAGCTGTGTGCATCGTCTGCGTGGGTTTGTCAGCATAATGGGGCTCATATTAAAATGACTTTACAGTCACAGAGAAAAACTTTAAAACACAAAATCAACACTTTGAACCATCGTGGAAACTACGTGTCCTTACTTGTCATCAAATGATGAGTGTGCGTCCTCACCAGGTGTCACAATCATGTGTATCAAAACGTGTGTAACTGTTAAACAGCAAAATGTGTTAAAGCTGAAAGTCTGACTGTTCAAAGGTGAAACTACAAACACTTGTACATATACAGCTCCCTCCATAATGGCCTGAGGAAAACCAAAGACCTGATGTGATTTCATGTTTTCTTTGTTTCACAGTTTAAAAGTTTGTGGTTCTGTTCTCAGACCTTTGTCACTCACATGTTGTGCATCAGCTGTTTATGTCACTGTGCAGCCAAACTAACTCCCCTCATGTGTTTCCTTTGCAGCTGCTCCTCTGGATAGCATTGAGTCCCTGGCTGCCTACTACGTGAGCTGCGTCAGGCAGGTGCAGCCGGACGGCCCGTACAGAGTCGCTGGATATTCTTCTGGTGCCTGTGTAGCATTTGAAATGTGCTCTCAGCTGCAGACCCAGAATCAGCCTGTGGAGTTCCTGTTTCTCTTTGATGGCTCACATTCATATGTGGCAGCGTACACACAGGTCAGAGAAACACTCGCGCATCTTTATTTCATGTATATGCTGTATAGCGTGTGTGATGTTGGTTTTGAAGGATGAGCTCTGGTCACATGATCTGCATGTGAACAGGTTTAACTGTGTTTTTGATTTGCAGAGCTACAGAGCCAAGCTAAGACCCGGCAACGAGTCTGAGGCTGAGACTGAAGCCTTGTGTGCCTTCATCCAGCAGTTCACTGGCATTGAATACAACAAGGTATACTGTCTCTGACCCACAGGTTCACACACAAGTATTCCTTTATGTGGCATCAGCGTTAAAGGCCACACAACCTGAGCTTTTGCCTCACGGCGCCTGTAAGGTAAAGATGGTGACTGTAACACAGTCTGGAGCTGCTGTTCCAGCACAGTCTGTGTGTGGTGCAGGTTTGACTCAACAATGATGTGATGTTTGGAGCTGTTATGGAGACTAAAGTAAAACATGCGGTTAAATCAAACCTTCGTACAGTTTCTCACTGAAAGCTGACATTTGTAACTCCTGAATATCAAAACATCTTCATTTTGCATTTTCATATACATAAGATCTGTGATGTTCATTAATTATGTGTCACTTACTTTTCTGAAAACAACAATATGTCACGGTGCGGCATGGCACACCGTGGAAGGAGTGGGGAAGGAGGACCCAGGCGCGGTGCTCTACGTATAGACAGTGTTTATTTACAGAGGGTGATATCAAACAACAATAAATCCCCGTGTTTCTCCCCAGACTCCCGTGTCGTGTCCTCCAAGTGCTCTCTGCTCCCGTGCCTGCACTCCCGGTGCTCGCTGCTCCTTAAGCCTTCCACGCTCCTCCTGCGGGAAACAATAGCGGCAGCAGTCAGGACACTGAACAATGGCAGGCATACACTACACGACCAAAACCTAAACTGGGTAACTAACGTGGAGTCCCAAGCAATGATCCCGCGTCAGTGGGCGCTCCAAGACTCTCTTAAGTAGCTCCCCCGACGAGGCCTGATCAGCAGCAGGTGTGTGGCTTCGGGTGTGGCCAGTCCCCTTGCAGGGCCACACCCTCCAGGCCTGACGCCGCCTATAAACAAGTGCTCAGCCACCCACACACACACACACACACACACATATACACAAGCACAGGGAAGGGGGAGCAACACCAAAATACACAACAATAATAATAATAATAATAATAATACATGACTGCTCAGGGATCCTGGGTCGCCCAGTCCCAGGACCCTGACACAATATCTCCGCGAGCACGCGGTAACGTTTGCTATGAACTTACAGTCGTCTCCATGGTTACATCCTACAGCTTTTGGAGACTCTGCTCCCGCTGTCAGACCTGAATGCACGCGTCAGTGTGGCCGTGGACCTAATCACCTCCGCTCACAAGGACATCGACCGAGACTCACTGCACTTTGTAGCCTCCGCCTTCTACTACAAGCTAAAGGCTGCTGATGCATATGTACCTACTGCAAAATACCACGGCAGCGTGAAGCTGCTGCGCGCCGAAACCAGCAGCGAATATGAGCAAAACCTGGGAGCTGACTATAAGCTCAGCGAGGTACCGATGCACATTTACATCAGTCTGTAGTACTTATCTTCACTGTGCGTGTGTGCGCTTGTGTGTGTTTCTATAAACTCTGTCTGAGCCTTCCAATGTTCAAACTGTGTACTGCGTCTTTCTTCAGGTCTGTGATGGCGAGGTGTCGGTCCACGTCATCAAGGGAGATCACCACACTTTCCTAGAAGGTGCGGGGGCGGAGTCTATCAAGAACATCATTCATAACTCGCTGGCTGAGCGAGCTGTCAAACCAAGGGAGGGTTAAACATCCACCGTCTCTTCACCCTAATTCCTCAGCTTTCCCCAAACTAGACTGTAAATGTGTCGTTATAGGAAGTGTTTGCACTGCTTATGTTTACACGCTACTGTTATCCTAATATCCCAAATGTTAATGGTTAGTGAACCAGTCGACATCCCATCATCTCACAGCTCCATCGATTCCAACTGCAAGTTTTGTTTTTTGTTGCCATATGTTGTTGTTTGCAGAAGTTCATCCCACAACAAAATAACGTGGTTAAAAAATTAATGTAACAAAGTAACAAACACTGACACATTGATTGAATCCTGAATTACATAACATCACTCAAATTGGTGTTTCTGCTCATGCAGACATCAGTAGACAGGCAAACGCGCTGCGACCAGCCTGATGAGCGACTGTGGAGGGAGGGCTGACCCTGCAGCCGTGTTTCTGCACACTAACTACTCGTAACACAAGTTGGAGGCATTTCTTTATTTTGTGATATTTGTTTACTTTTCAGTCATGTGACCACACAGTCATCAGTTACAGTGGCAACCAGCAAATGTTTACGTTGTCAATAAGTTCACAACAAATTAAGTGTTTCATAAACTGTGTTTTAACAATGACACTCGTGTTACTGTAATTTACAGACCAGTTATTTCACTAATTCAGAAGAAAAACTGCTTCTCTTCATGATGGACTGTGTCAAACACACGCTGTTGTTCTGACAGACGCCTGTGACAGAGGCGTCGCTAAGGACCAAATGTGTCTCTTCAGAGGTTAATCAGAGATGTGAATGATCACTGTAACAGTGAGATCATATTTACTGATGTAACCTCTGAGAAACTGTTTCCTTTTAAAGGCTTTGGTCCAGAGATCTAAAACCTCAGCAAATAATCCAAACCTGAGTACAACAGCTGGCCTGAGACCTGTGATTGGGTCAGTGAAGGAAGCTGCTGATTGGAGATGAATGTGCTGAGGAGTCACAGTACGATGGACGTGACAATAAAGGCCTCTGTGTTTTATTGTAACATTTCTGTTATGTTTTGTAGGACTAATAAGGGCCTCAACAGTCGCTCAGTGTTTTCCTTCATTGTAACGAGCCTGTCCCGTTGGATCTATGATTCCTGTGCTTTTGTTGTCGTTACTATTTCTGATCATTTATCTTGTAAATATAGTTTTTGGGTTTTGTTTTTTAGAGGATGGGTCAGTTTATCAGGGACTGAAACACAAATCCTGTTGGCCCAGAAAATTCTTAGTCGCTGTTGGCGCCACCCGACCGTTTAGTTCAGACCATTAAAGTAACGACTGGTTCTATATGACACTTTTCTACATGCAACAAAGGTGGTGATGGAAGGAGGAGAACAAACTTTTTTGTCTGTATTTAATAGCACAATGAAGACCAGACAGCAAAGCAGGGAGGGAGAAATAAAGGGCCTCAGGTCAGAGTTGAACCCGGCCGCAGCATTTACCCCATGACCAGGTGACGTGGTCACCCGCCCGACCCTTACGCACAGCAGTATTTCACTTCAGCTACCAGGAGTATGTGGGTCGAGCATGCAGACTGAACTTTAGCTGCATGTTAGAAAGCCGAGTTTATGAATGAAGGCTAGAACAAATGTCCCGGCTGAAGGAGGAGGGGCTGCAGAGGTGTATAAACACAGGTGGGCGGGGCAGGGCTAGTGTGCAGGATGACTCAGTGACCTACACTGACCCGTGTTGGTGAACATTTTGTTAAAGTTAAATGTTTTCAAGCTGACAAGTAAATTATCCAGCGAGCTAAGTTGAGCTGACCGACGTGCAGTAAGGTTTTCATGCTCTTCACTAACAGCTGATCGCTGAGAATATATCAACAGTAATAATGTCCTGTAATTCCCACGGCTCTGTATGTCACACCTGCGTATGCTTCCCCATCACATTCATCACCTGTTCCTCTGGTGTCTCTGATTGGAGCACGCAGGTGTGTGGAGCAGAGTGAAATCACACACCTAATGCTGTTTTATTCAACCTGGATCTTGGAAGTTTTGATTAACATCAGTGTCAAACATGAACTAACTCTTTGTCCCCTTCAACATTACATGTTGTTTTTTGAAGTAACAGGTTCAGTGATCTTAAAAGGCTGCGGTAACGTGTCGCTGATAAAACACTGAGTCATTTTCAAATTATTCACTTTAGTTCAATTCAGCTTTATTGTTTTATGTGAAAGTCTCCATCCTGTGTCCTTCACTTATCTTTATCCCAGGTGTGAATTGTTCACAGGACTTAAAAGAAGGACGTGTCTGTGGAAAAGGCTCCGGCCAACCTAAACTCCTCCCTCATCAGGACACAGAAGAGCCGCTGAGGCAGCGCCTTGGAGTACGCTGCTGGTCGCGGCACACAGGTGCGCAACAAGATCTCCCGGCCTGCTGGAGGAGGGAAGTCTGGTACTCTGCTGCTTCCCCCAGTTTGCTTCTTGTCAGATCCCAAGTCCTCATCGACGGGCGCCAGAAGGGCAGCCTAAAAGGGCAAAGGTCAAATGTTAGCAAACAGCAACCGATTCTGAAGAAATGTGCTGTGTGATATTCAGAAGTACTGTAACCCGAGTCTCCCACAGAGACCTGATCCAGACTACAGCTCACAAACACAGCTCCTCTACTAACACCTCACTGCAGCTGCACGCTGCTGATCCTGTCTGTGATTAGAAATGATTTCAATAAAGTAAAACAGAGGCTCGTTTTCTATGAGCGTAAACAGGGATCTCTTTTTCAGTCTCAGTGTAACAAACGTGTTTACTGAATAAGTCTTTCAGTAAAAATGTTTTTGTTAATTCAGTAAAATCTGCAAAGATGACTTGTACTGTTGGCAGCAACAAACAGAGACAACAGAGTGTGGGACAGACAGGAAGTCAGGACACGTCTATGTGCTTCACAGTGGGACTAGAACATGAACATTTCTACACACACCACAGGCAGCAACTGTGCAAACCTCCACGTCACCAAAAACACCCTGCAGGTCCCATCAGAGCAACGGCAGAGAAAACAGATGAGCCCGGAGAGACCGAACAGCGTGGGGACGGCAGAACCCATGCTGTCGATGACCGTGGAAGGCACTGAATTGCCCTTTCTGGTAGACACTGGAGCAACATACTCGACATTAAGAGACACACCAGACAGTGCAACACTCTCCTGTCACACAGTTAATGTGGTCGGTTTTTCCGGGATACCGATGACTCTGCCATTGACAGATCCAGCATTGACAAAGCTGGGAAAACAGACTTTGAAACATCAATATGTGGTGTCCTCACAGGTGCCTGCAAATCTCATGGGCAGGGACCTGCTCGTGAAGCTGGGAGCCACGATCATGTGCTCACCAGATGGACTGATTGTTACTCTGCCTGGAGGAAAAGAATTCCCATGTCTGGGATCACCTTCAAAGACTCAATATCTAGTCCAGAACTCTGAACAACCCACTGCCGAAATCTACTGGGGGAGGCTAGTGGAAGAAGGCATTCTGAGACATTATCAGCTGTGGAAACCCTGGATAATGAGCCTGGCCGTCTATTCCCCGCCACGGGATCCTTTCCACGTCACACTCTTTTATGATAGGGAAGATAACGATATCTATCGGGAACAGTTCCAGTCTGATCTCGAGGGACAGACGTGGAATGTGCGAACACATAACATTTATGTTGGACCAGAAGGTGTGGCCGCGGCTGTGAAATTTACTGATGAACAACTGCCTTGGTACAATGTGGGAGAGGATTCAGCCCCTCACATTACCTTGGCGGTCCACGAGGGTCATGGGCCAAGAGATCTGGGACCGATGGTCAAGCGGGCGCTGGACAACGCATGCTGGCAAAGCACCCAAATTCCAAATGTCTGGTATGCACCAAAATGTAAAATATATCGCATAACTTGTTTGTCCAACGATGCAGTGATCTTAGAACATAAAGAAATCTCCAGAATACATGGCAGGGAAAGAATGGATCATCCTGATGCAGTAGCTGAGCTCTTGAAATTGCCTGATACTTTGTGGTCCGCAGGGCCCACAGATGTAGGTTTGGCTAACTGTTCGCCTGTCCTGTTCCAGCTGAAGTCTGACACACCAATTAACAGACCACAATATAAGCACAAAACTGAAGCAGAGGAAGGTATAGCTGAAACCATTGAAGGGCTGTGGAAGGCAGGAGTGCTTGAGCCCTCATGGTCATTTTGGAACACACCTATTTTGCCAGTGGAAAAACATGGGACAGGGAAGTACCGTATGGCACATGATTTGAGAGCAATAAATGCCATACTGAGGACTGATACTGTGCCTGTACCAAATCCCTACACAGCTCTGACCGAAATTACTGGGGACCAAAAATGGTTCACATGTATTGACCTAGCGAATGCATTCTTTTGTCTCCCACTGCACGAGTCACTCAGAGACATTTTCTCTTTCACATACAGAGGCCGGAAATTTAGGTACACACGCCTACCACAAGGCTTTGCACTCTCACCAGGAATTTTCAATCAAGTATTGAAAGAGGCACTCTCCCCATGTCAACTGCCAGAGGGCTGTACATTAATACAGTATGTTGATGATCTTCTTATTGCAGCCCCGTCAGCAGCGGCCTGTACGGCAGCATCGCTCGTGGTGTTGAACAGATTGGCGGAGTGTGGCTTCAAAGTGAGTAAAGAAAAACTACAGTTGGTCCGACCAGAGGTAACATTTCTGGGCCGGGTGATCGCACACAGATCAGTGGGGTTAATGAACACACACAGAGACCAAATTCTGACACATCCAAAACCAAGAACTGTGAAGGAGTTGCTTTCCTTTCTTGGCTTGACAGGTTACAGTAGGCAGTTCATTCCGAACTATGCTGGTAAAACTGCCCCTTTAAGGGACCTGATCAAGAAAGTCGGCGTTCGAAATCTTAAGGCTGAATTGCCTTGGACGCCGGACACAGAGACAGCGTTCATTTCACTAAAACAGGATTTGTCAAGAGCCACAGATCTAGCCACACCTAACTATGATGAGGCATTTTATCTTTATGTTTCAGAAACAAAGGGAGTTGTGAATGGTGTGTTGTTTCAGAAAAAAGGGGGAGGTAGAGATGTACTTATGTATGTCAGCATAAGATTAAATTCAACAGAAGCAAGGCATCCCACATGCACACAACACGCAGCAGGAGTAGCAAAGATAATTCAGAAAACAGCACACATAGTGAGGGAACACCCACTGAGAGTGCTTACCACACACAGTGTAGTGGCCTATGTGAACTCACAGGTATTCACAATGACCCCACTGACGCAACAAAGGTTGAGCAAAATTTTAGATGTGCCAAATCTGACATTCACACATGAAGGAATAAATATGGCAGACCTAATGGGGTCAGGAGAACCACATGATTGTATTAAGAAAGCCCAAGTTGAAGGAAAAATCAGGGAAGACCTGAAGGCAGAGCCCATACATGGAGCTGAGGATTGGTTCACAGATGGATGCTGCCACAGAGATGAAGAAGGATTAAAAGCCGGCTATGCAGTAGTCTGTAGAGTAGGAACTGAGTTTCAGGTGAAAGAAGCAGGAAAAATTGAGGGACAACAGTTGGCCCAGAGAGCTGAAGTGATAGCCCTAACTCGAGCCCTGAGGTTGGCTAAAAACATGAGAGTGAACATCTACACTGACTCAGCATATGCGTTTGGAGCAGCTCATGTGGAACTGGCTCAGTGGAAGAGAGCCGGGTTCAGAACGGCCACTAATGCACCCATCTGTCACCAAAAGGAAATGGAGGAACTGGAAAAGGCCCTGGAGGACCCAGACGAGGTAAGTATTATAAAATGCAAAGGCCACTCACAAGCAGACAGTATGGTGGCAAAAGGAAATCAGAAAGCTGATGAAGCCGCAAAGGAAGCAGCAGGCTACAAAGGACAGAGACAAATGGTACAGGTAACCCCAGAAGAGGAGGCCAGTACTAACAGTATGGAAGAAGTGAGACAGGCTCAGGAGGAGACATCCCCAGAGGAAAAGGGGGTGTGGGAAAACAAAGGAGCCTGGCAAGATGGCGGTTTGTGGAGGGGGCCAGATGGGCGTCCCGCCTTAACGGCCAAAATGGCGGAACAGAAGGTGAATGAGGCTCACGGGCTTGGTCACGTGGGAGTGAAACAGATGGAGAGAAATTTGTGCCGATGGTGGCATCCTGATTTGAGAAGGATGATACTGGAAAAGGCCAGAACGTGCCTAATTTGTGGGGCACACAATCCAAAGCCAGCAGTAAAACCTGAAGCTGGTAAGTTTCTCATGCCAGAAAGGCCAGGCGAAGAGGTCGTGATTGATTATACCGACATGATTGATACAGGACCAGGTGGTGTGAGGTATTTGTTGGTGTGTGTGGATGTTCTGACTGGATGGCCCGAAGCATGGGCAACCAAACGTGAAGACGCGAAAAGCGTGATTAAGTGCTTAATCAATCATTACATTCCAAGGCATGGGTTTCCCAAGAGAATTAGATCAGACAATGGTACTCACTTCAAGAACAAAGATTTGCAAGAGGTAGAGAGGATGTTGGGAGTGCAACATAAGTTCGGGACGGTCTATCATCCTCAATCTCAAGGAAAGGTAGAGAGGATGAACCTAAATTTGAAAAACAAGTTGGCTAAAATCTGTGCGCAGACAGGGCTAAATTGGGTCGCAGCCCTGCCCATTGCTTTGATGACCATAAGATGTTCTGTTAACCAATCCACAGGTTTCACCCCTTACGAGCTGCTGACTGGGAGACAGTTTCCAGCACCCTGGACAGTGGTCCCAGTGGAGCAGCCCAGGACAAGCAACAGGTCTCATGCAGAATATTTTAATGAGTTGAAAGCTCTTGTGTCCAGCTTTACAAAACAGGTCACTTGTGAGAGACCCACGGGGAACGGAGAGGTCCCGGACGCAAAGGCGGTGTGGCTAAAGGTCATTAAGCGAAAGTGGAAGGAGCCCCGCTGGACTGGTCCGTATGAGGTGACCGCCCGGACGGCTACAGCAGTCCAGCTGAAAGGGAAAGGCGACACCTGGTACCACTGGTCGCAGTGTGCACCCGCACACGAGAGCTTGGTGGAGGAAAATTCGTCTTCAAAGAACGCAGGTGTCAAGGAACAGAGGCAGAATAAACCTCTTCACCTGTGCAACGGGCCGACCAGTAGTCCACCTGGAAGGCCGAAGAAAGAAGAGCAGCCTAGGAGGAAATCGCCGCGTCTACAGAAAGGAGTGGTAATAACCTAAGAGGTTAAAAAGGGGTGGTTTAAATAAAAAGAGTGAAAGGGAAAGGGGAAAACAGAAACAAAAGTTTCAAAATTTATGTTAAGTACAAAATATACATCACACAATGCCACCCCGCGAACCGGAGATTCGTGAGGAGAGAGGACTAATTAAAATGTTGCTTGTGATTGTTAGTTTGATGACTGTAATGATATTGATAATGGCCCTATGTTTGCTTGTTTATATTTTGCAGGGAGGCCCCCGTGAACTGTCTGAACACGGGGGCCAGTTGAATCCAGCACCAAAAGAGAAACTGTTTATTGAAACAGGGCTAAAAAGGAGATCAAAACGCGAGGTTTCGGGTAAAAGGGATGAGTGCCTGAGTACATATGGTGGTTTAGAGTTGAACTATGTTAATGGGTCCACAACTTCATTCACGTTTGATTTATGCGATGTTTTTAAGTGTGGAGGAGCAGATAGTAGTTGGAGAGCATATAATGTGTGGGTTTGTTGGGATTATGCAGTAAGTACACATTGTGAAAGAGGGAGTAGGCCCTTTGCAAACTGGTGTCGGAACTGGAATCAGGTAAAGGGTTACACTGGGGAAAATGGGGAAACGTCAGGACAAGGGTTAGAGAACGTGTTAAAACTTCAAAGAGATTATAGTCCATCTAAGAATCCTTTGACTATGTCGCTGGGCAACTGGCGGCGTAAAAACTCTGTATATTTAGTCTTGGGTGTGGAGACTGTGGGAACTGACCCGAAGGGGTTAATTAAAGTCAATTTTCTTGAAAAGGCCAATCCCGTAAATCCCGTAGAGCCAGTTAGAGAAGAAAAGGAAATACACATGATTAACGACCCAATGAACGCTGTTGTACATTTTACAGGAGAAAGGGGAAACGGGTCGTCATATGCGGTACCAGAGGAACAGGAACCAAAGGATAGACGAGTCCTGGTGGTGGACTATACTAGACTGAAGCCTCAAGATTTAATTGAGCGCGCCACTGGGTTCAGTGACAGTAATCTCTGGCTGGACTGGATGGCTCTAAATGCTAGGGAACAAGAGCTATCTAATTGTGTTGCTTGCGCCTCTGCTAGACCACGTCTGTTCACAAAGCCCGCTCCACTCCATCTGGAGGACAAGTGGGGCTATGATTGCATGTTGCGAATGACTAGGGGAGCGGTGAGTACTGGAGACTGCACTGTCTTGTCCAGTTTGTTTCCTCCAGTTGACAAGCAGACAAAGGCAGGACCATTTTTGCCGAAAAAAGATAATTATACGTGCTTTAAGTTCTCCACAGATAAAGTAATATATAACGTGGGAGAAATCGACCCAAGTTGGTGCGCTGTTACCCAGACGGGAAGAACCACAAACAATGTAAGTGATCCCACCACTTTGATTGGGACTTGGGCTAGAAGTGGACTTTACTATTATTGTGGGCATAAGACTCTTTTGGCTCGTGTTCCTCTGGGAAGTGTGGGGACGTGCGCGATGGTGAGGCTAGGAGCACCTCTTATGCTAATTGGAAATCAGGTAAAAAACATTCCACAGCACAACACACGCACATTGGCAGCTAGGCGGAAGAGACATATCCTGTCCAAAAGGGGGATTGAGGGAACACACGCTTATGACCCTAGGCTGAACTCGCCAACCTGGATTGACTCAATAGGGGTCCCCAGAGGAGTTCCAAGTGAATATAAACTCGTAGACCAAATAGCTGCTGGTTTTGAGAATCTTCCAATAATTTCTGCTCTCTTTCCAGTGACCCCGAACAAGAATGTAGATAGAATCAATTATGTTCACTATAATTTGCTGAGGCTCTCTAACCTTACCAGAGACGGGATGGAAGGGTTAGCGGAGCAGATGGGTCCGACCTCATTAGTGGGAGTCCAAAATAGAATGGCCCTTGATATGTTATTGGCGGAAAAAGGGGGGGTTTGTGCGATGTTCGGTGATCAGTGTTGTACTTTTATCCCGAATAACACTGCTCCAGATGGCTCGGTGACGCGAGCCTTGGAGGGGCTAAAGAGTCTCTCTAGAACCATGCATGACCACTCGGGAATTGACAACCCGCTGGAGAGCTGGATGACCTCAGTGTTCGGAAAGTGGAAGGGGTTTGCTCTGTCAATTATGTTTTCTCTATCTGTATTGGTGGGTATTTTGGTGACCTGTGGTTGTTGTCTCATTCCTTGTGCCCGAAGGTTGGTAGAGAAGGTGATTGTAAAGGCAGTGGACCCTGGGGCGGTGGCCCCTATGTCCATGATGCCGATGATGGATCTGGAAGTAGTCGAGTGGACTGAGGAGTGAACAACAACCTATGTATCGACCTCTGGTGTGCCAGAGGTCGATACATAGGTTGAACAAAAAGTATACATAGGTTGAACAAAAAGTATTTTACCAGCATAATATAATCTGCAGTATGATCATTGCTTTAACAATGTAACAGATAGCTTTAAGATGGCCTTAAGATGTTTATGATGATGTTAACTTTGTATTCCAGGTGCAGTTATAACTATTTTATACATATTGCATATCTGTGCTTATTTGAGTTGATGTTCAGGTTCATTAATGGTTTTGAGCTTCATCTAGTGAGAGTGTCTAGATGATCCATGCTGAGGGAAAACTAGAACATAGAAGGAATTGCAGTACATGCTTACACAACAGTTCATTTTAATATCTTTTATATGTTCATATTCTTGTATTAAGCTTTTAGTAGGGGTTCTTGATTAAAACATTTATTTAGTAGAGGACACATACATAGTCTCAGTTGTTACATATCAGAGTGGCTTCTGTCTCTCTGTCTGGTTAGAGGTTAGGAGCTAGTCGCGAGGTGAAACAGGGTGCAATTGTGGTTAGCACACAGACACACACACACTTAGTTAGAGAATCATTTATAGGTGAAAGTTTAATCATGTTTTGCTGGGGTTGCAAAAAGAGCAGTTTGTCGCAGAACTGCTGCTGAGGTGTCAGGATGACAAGCGAGCATCCGGCAGTGACAGGAAGCACCTGTTATGAACATAGAAGACAATTGTTCTTTTAAACGGTGTCAAAAGTCATTGTGGTTTTGATTTGATCTATGTATAAAATGTATCTGTGACGTTGAAGGGGCGTCATTAAATTTAAGCCCTGACGGTATAAATATCTGTTTAATGCTTTGATTAAGTTGAAGATCAATTGCTGTTTCTAGTGATCTTCCCACGTGTGAATTAAAATCTTCGTTTGACTTCACCCGGCCGGACCAGTGTGGTTATTCTTCGAGCACCTCTTGTACCCTTCCTCAATTTTTGAACCTTAACAGTTTTCAAGCTGACAAGTAAATTATCCAGCGAGCTAAGTTGAGCTGACCGACGTGCAGTAAGGTTTTCATGCTCTTCACTAACAGCTGATCGCTGAGAATATATCAACAGTAATAATGTCCTGTAATTCCCACGGCTCTGTATGTCACACCTGCGTATGCTTCCCCATCACATTCATCACCTGTTCCTCTGGTGTCTCTGATTGGAGCACGCAGGTGTGTGGAGCAGAGTGAAATCACACACCTAATGCTGTTTTATTCAACCTGGATCTTGGAAGTTTTGATTAACATCAGTGTCAAACATGAACTAACTCTTTGTCCCCTTCAACTAGTGATGGGCAGATGAAGCCCCATGAAGCACTGAAGCTTTTCATCCAATTGGTTCACCCCAATGCGAAGCTTCATGAAGCTTCATTTGCTCTAGCAGGACACCTACTGGACGTAAAAATAATAGCTGGCATGAATTTGAAGAGTGTGGCATTTTGCACACAGCCTGTAAATGTCAACAACAAAAGGAGTGTGTAAAACATGTATATTGTAGTGATGGCAGTGTACTGTGTGTATTTATAGTGGCAGTATGGAAAATGATCATTTGGAAATGCTTGAAATGGAAATGATCATTTACTGTGAGGTGAGGTGTGGTTGGGGTGTGGACAGTAGTTGTGCTTTTGTAACGTTGAGGTATGGACAGCTACACACTGAGGCTTTGAGCCTCAGTCTTGCCTGTTCACATTTTATTCTGTAAAAACTAAATTTTCACTGCTTTTATGGCCTTTTTAGTGGGGAGAACATAGCTAGGATTTAATGATTTAACAAATCTTTTAAATCCTTTGTCCTCCACAATGCTAAATAGCTGTGAGTCCTCAATCACCATGCTGACCAGGTCTTCATCTATTTGAGATTGTTCTCCTGAGGAAAGACAATAAAGATAAAGCACAAATATAAATATCACACACGTAACTTATTACAGTTGTATAATATTGTTATATCATTTAGTAACATTACGGCATGCCATATCATCATGGCATTTGATGGCTCACCTGGTCTTGCTCCACAATCGGTGTTCCCCTTATTCTCATGCAAAGCTCTGTAGTGCCTAAACATGGATGAGGTGTTGTTGTTATATCCCAGCTCCCTGGCACATAGCAAACACTTCACCTTGTACAAAAGTCAAGACAGCTCAACATAAATTGTATTGCACCATCAGTATCATGACAATACATCTTCTGTAGAAATTTACATACCTTGTTGGGAGGAATAAGATCAAAATGTTCCCACACAGGGGAGGACATCCTCCTCTTCTTAGCTGGCTCCATTCTCTCCTGACTTTCTCTCCTCACTCTCATAAACCTCCAAACTGTCTCCAAACTCTCACTAACCGCAGCTCTCCATCAAACACCCACATTTTGAATGAAGTCTGAGGGGTTTATATCGCTGTCATATCTCGCGGCAAAGTTCGAACCACTTCATGAACCAGTCACGTGGTACAGCCGGGCAGCGAGGCTTCGGACGTCATCATTTTCAGCTCCTCCCATAAATGAAGCAAGCCTCGATACGCGCTTCGCGGAAACGCCCCCTCCATTACTCGACACACGCTCCGAAGCCTCGATACAGAACGTCACATCACTACCTTCAACATTACATGTTGTTTTTTGAAGTAACAGGTTCAGTGATCTTAAAAGGCTGCGGTAACGTGTCGCTGATAAAACACTGAGTCATTTTCAAATTATTCACTTTAGTTCAATTCAGCTTTATTGTTTTATGTGAAAGTCTCCATCCTGTGTCCTTCACTTATCTTTATCCCAGGTGTGAATTGTTCACAGGACTTAAAAGAAGGACGTGTCTGTGGAAAAGGCTCCGGCCAACCTAAACTCCTCCCTCATCAGGACACAGAAGAGCCGCTGAGGCAGCGCCTTGGAGTACGCTGCTGGTCGCGGCACACAGGTGCGCAACAAGATCTCCCGGCCTGCTGGAGGAGGGAAGTCTGGTACTCTGCTGCTTCCCCCAGTTTGCTTCTTGTCAGATCCCAAGTCCTCATCGACGGGCGCCAGAAGGGCAGCCTAAAAGGGCAAAGGTCAAATGTTAGCAAACAGCAACCGATTCTGAAGAAATGTGCTGTGTGATATTCAGAAGTACTGTAACCCGAGTCTCCCACAGAGACCTGATCCAGACTACAGCTCACAAACACAGCTCCTCTACTAACACCTCACTGCAGCTGCACGCTGCTGATCCTGTCTGTGATTAGAAATGATTTCAATAAAGTAAAACAGAGGCTCGTTTTCTATGAGCGTAAACAGGGATCTCTTTTTCAGTCTCAGTGTAACAAACGTGTTTACTGAATAAGTCTTTCAGTAAAAATGTTTTTGTTAATTCAGTAAAATCTGCAAAGATGACTTGTACTGTTGGCAGCAACAAACAGAGACAACAGAGTGTGGGACAGACAGGAAGTCAGGACACGTCTATGTGCTTCACAGTGGGACTAGAACATGAACATTTCTACACACACCACAGGCAGCAACTGTGCAAACCTCCACGTCACCAAAAACACCCTGCAGGTCCCATCAGAGCAACGGCAGAGAAAACAGATGAAAGGTCTGTTAGAGAGAAAAACGCTTCGCTGCTTTCTTACCCGTATGACACCAAAAGGGTTTTGTTTTTTTAATAATAAAGGCTTCATGTTTTACAGTTAAAGGTAAAGCTCATGCAAACATGCAGGCTTATTTGTCTGATCAATGCAAAAGTTCAAACATGTCTCTTTCAAGCCTCATTATCAGCTGAGATCATAGTAAAGACACAGACAGGATCCTGATCCATCTGTTCTTTATATAATTACTGTTTTTACTGTAATGTAGAATATCATGGACATAATACACAGACTGCAGCCTAAATACTGCTAAAAACAGCCCTTTTTATTTTTAAGGTTTCACGTATTAACCTTTTATTATAAAAGTCACCTGATCCTTAGCAGGTGTGTATACAGAAATACACCAGGTCATTATTTAAGCAAAGCGAAGCCAAACTGCTCCTGTGTGACAGATGAAGTCCACCTTTAAACAGCATTTAGATGCTGCTAATGAAACTCGATTAGTGGCAGCACTGGTCTGTGGGCTGGGGACACTGGTGCCACCAGTACAGCGCGCACTTTTCACAGCGCCACCATGTGGACCAAACTGTATTCTGGGTCAAACCTGATGTTTTATCATTTACACTGAACAAAAATATAAACGCAACACTTTTGCTTTTGCTCCTGTTTTCCATGAGCTGAACTCAGAGATATGAAACATTTTCTACAAACACAAAAGACCCGACACTCGCAAGCAATGTTCCCTCTAAGCTGCGCGCGTACACAATTGCGCACTGCTGGCACGGTCTCTGCACAGAAAATCTGCGTTGCGCGCACAAAAAAAAAAAAAAAAAATTCACCTGAATTGAAATTAAAATGAAAACTTTAACAATCCTGTTTTGCAGTGTTAGTCAGTGACTGGCTGCTCCCGTATGGGATTAGAACGAGGCCACCTTATCCCGTAGTCCAGCCAATCACGCGATTCACATTCGTATATACGCAGCTAATCAACGTCGCTGTCAGGCTCTGACGCGTCCTTATGCGCCGACACCGGTGTTTTAGCAAAGCGGCTGATGTGGAGTGAAGCCACGTTAATGACAACGTGTACAACCATTGGAGATGTGAGCAGGACCGACGGAACAACTGACGGGAAAAGTGTGGACTTTATACCAGTTTTTAAATTGTGTTGATCGGCCGCGTACAACCAGAGTTATGATAAAAATATCTGCAATGTTTGGTTTTCTTCCTGAATACTGTCGTTGTTTATATTTACTGCGGGAAGAAACGGTGAAAACGGCGTTTTCTGGTATAAAGTCCACACTTTTCCCGTCAGTTGTTCCGTCGGTCCTGCTCACATCTCCAGTGGTTGTACACGTTGTCATTAACGTGGCTTCACTCCACATCAGCCGCTTTGCTAAAACACCGGTGTCGGCGCATAAGGACGCGTCAGAGCCTGACAGCGACGTTGATTAGCTGCGTATATACGAATGTGAATCGCGTGATTGGCTGGACTACGGGATAAGGTGGCCTCGTTCTAATCCCATACGGGAGCAGCCAGTCACTGACTAACACTGCAAAACAGGATTGTTAAAGTTTTCATTTTAATTTCAATTCAGGTGAATTTTTTTTTTTTTTTTTTTTTTTTTTTTTTTGTGCGCGCAACGCAGATTTTCTGTGCAGAGACCGTGCCAGCAGTGCGCAATTGTGTACGCGCGCAGCTTAGAGGGAACATTGCTTGCGAGTGTCGGGTCTTTTGTGTTTGTAGAAAATGTTTCATATCTCTGAGTTCAGCTCATGGAAAACAGGAGCAAAAGCAAAAGTGTTGCGTTTATATTTTTGTTCAGTGTAAATGATAAAACATCAGGTTTGACCCAGAATACAGTTTGGTCCACATGGTGGCGCTGTGAAAAGTGCGCGCTGTACTGGTGGCACCAGTGTCCCCAGCCCACAGACCAGTGCTGCCACTAATCGAGTTTCATTAGCAGCATCTAAATGCTGTTTAAAGGTGGACTTCATCTGTCACACAGGAGCAGTTTGGCTTCGCTTTGCTTAAATAATGACCTGGTGTATTTCTGTATACACACCTGCTAAGGATCAGGTGACTTTTATAATAAAAGGTTAATACGTGAAACCTTAAAAATAAAAAGGGCTGTTTTTAGCAGTATTTAGGCTGCAGTCTGTGTATTATGTCCATGATATTCTACATTACAGTAAAAACAGTAATTATATAAAGAACAGATGGATCAGGATCCTGTCTGTGTCTTTACTATGATCTCAGCTGATAATGAGGCTTGAAAGAGACATGTTTGAACTTTTGCATTGATCAGACAAATAAGCCTGCATGTTTGCATGAGCTTTACCTTTAACTGTAAAACATGAAGCCTTTATTATTAAAAAAACAAAACCCTTTTGATGTCATACGGGTAAGAAAGCAGCGAAGCGTTTTTCTCTCTAACAGACCTTTCATCTGTTTTCTCTGCCGTTGCTCTGATGGGACCTGCAGGGTGTTTTTGGTGACGTGGAGGTTTGCACAGTTGCTGCCTGTGGTGTGTGTAGAAATGTTCATGTTCTAGTCCCACTGTGAAGCACATAGACGTGTCCTGACTTCCTGTCTGTCCCACACTCTGTTGTCTCTGTTTGTTGCTGCCAACAGTACAAGTCATCTTTGCAGATTTTACTGAATTAACAAAAACATTTTTACTGAAAGACTTATTCAGTAAACACGTTTGTTACACTGAGACTGAAAAAGAGATCCCTGTTTACGCTCATAGAAAACGAGCCTCTGTTTTACTTTATTGAAATCATTTCTAATCACAGACAGGATCAGCAGCGTGCAGCTGCAGTGAGGTGTTAGTAGAGGAGCTGTGTTTGTGAGCTGTAGTCTGGATCAGGTCTCTGTGGGAGACTCGGGTTACAGTACTTCTGAATATCACACAGCACATTTCTTCAGAATCGGTTGCTGTTTGCTAACATTTGACCTTTGCCCTTTTAGGCTGCCCTTCTGGCGCCCGTCGATGAGGACTTGGGATCTGACAAGAAGCAAACTGGGGGAAGCAGCAGAGTACCAGACTTCCCTCCTCCAGCAGGCCGGGAGATCTTGTTGCGCACCTGTGTGCCGCGACCAGCAGCGTACTCCAAGGCGCTGCCTCAGCGGCTCTTCTGTGTCCTGATGAGGGAGGAGTTTAGGTTGGCCGGAGCCTTTTCCACAGACACGTCCTTCTTTTAAGTCCTGTGAACAATTCACACCTGGGATAAAGATAAGTGAAGGACACAGGATGGAGACTTTCACATAAAACAATAAAGCTGAATTGAACTAAAGTGAATAATTTGAAAATGACTCAGTGTTTTATCAGCGACACGTTACCGCAGCCTTTTAAGATCACTGAACCTGTTACTTCAAAAAACAACATGTAATGTTGAAGGGGACAAAGAGTTAGTTCATGTTTGACACTGATGTTAATCAAAACTTCCAAGATCCAGGTTGAATAAAACAGCATTAGGTGTGTGATTTCACTCTGCTCCACACACCTGCGTGCTCCAATCAGAGACACCAGAGGAACAGGTGATGAATGTGATGGGGAAGCATACGCAGGTGTGACATACAGAGCCGTGGGAATTACAGGACATTATTACTGTTGATATATTCTCAGCGATCAGCTGTTAGTGAAGAGCATGAAAACCTTACTGCACGTCGGTCAGCTCAACTTAGCTCGCTGGATAATTTACTTGTCAGCTTGAAAACATTTAACTTTAACAAAATGTTCACCAACACGGGTCAGTGTAGGTCACTGAGTCATCCTGCACACTAGCCCTGCCCCGCCCACCTGTGTTTATACACCTCTGCAGCCCCTCCTCCTTCAGCCGGGACATTTGTTCTAGCCTTCATTCATAAACTCGGCTTTCTAACATGCAGCTAAAGTTCAGTCTGCATGCTCGACCCACATACTCCTGGTAGCTGAAGTGAAATACTGCTGTGCGTAAGGGTCGGGCGGGTGACCACGTCACCTGGTCATGGGGTAAATGCTGCGGCCGGGTTCAACTCTGACCTGAGGCCCTTTATTTCTCCCTCCCTGCTTTGCTGTCTGGTCTTCATTGTGCTATTAAATACAGACAAAAAAGTTTGTTCTCCTCCTTCCATCACCACCTTTGTTGCATGTAGAAAAGTGTCATATAGAACCAGTCGTTACTTTAATGGTCTGAACTAAACGGTCGGGTGGCGCCAACAGCGACTAAGAATTTTCTGGGCCAACAGGATTTGTGTTTCAGTCCCTGATAAACTGACCCATCCTCTAAAAAACAAAACCCAAAAACTATATTTACAAGATAAATGATCAGAAATAGTAACGACAACAAAAGCACAGGAATCATAGATCCAACGGGACAGGCTCGTTACAATGAAGGAAAACACTGAGCGACTGTTGAGGCCCTTATTAGTCCTACAAAACATAACAGAAATGTTACAATAAAACACAGAGGCCTTTATTGTCACGTCCATCGTACTGTGACTCCTCAGCACATTCATCTCCAATCAGCAGCTTCCTTCACTGACCCAATCACAGGTCTCAGGCCAGCTGTTGTACTCAGGTTTGGATTATTTGCTGAGGTTTTAGATCTCTGGACCAAAGCCTTTAAAAGGAAACAGTTTCTCAGAGGTTACATCAGTAAATATGATCTCACTGTTACAGTGATCATTCACATCTCTGATTAACCTCTGAAGAGACACATTTGGTCCTTAGCGACGCCTCTGTCACAGGCGTCTGTCAGAACAACAGCGTGTGTTTGACACAGTCCATCATGAAGAGAAGCAGTTTTTCTTCTGAATTAGTGAAATAACTGGTCTGTAAATTACAGTAACACGAGTGTCATTGTTAAAACACAGTTTATGAAACACTTAATTTGTTGTGAACTTATTGACAACGTAAACATTTGCTGGTTGCCACTGTAACTGATGACTGTGTGGTCACATGACTGAAAAGTAAACAAATATCACAAAATAAAGAAATGCCTCCAACTTGTGTTACGAGTAGTTAGTGTGCAGAAACACGGCTGCAGGGTCAGCCCTCCCTCCACAGTCGCTCATCAGGCTGGTCGCAGCGCGTTTGCCTGTCTACTGATGTCTGCATGAGCAGAAACACCAATTTGAGTGATGTTATGTAATTCAGGATTCAATCAATGTGTCAGTGTTTGTTACTTTGTTACATTAATTTTTTAACCACGTTATTTTGTTGTGGGATGAACTTCTGCAAACAACAACATATGGCAACAAAAAACAAAACTTGCAGTTGGAATCGATGGAGCTGTGAGATGATGGGATGTCGACTGGTTCACTAACCATTAACATTTGGGATATTAGGATAACAGTAGCGTGTAAACATAAGCAGTGCAAACACTTCCTATAACGACACATTTACAGTCTAGTTTGGGGAAAGCTGAGGAATTAGGGTGAAGAGACGGTGGATGTTTAACCCTCCCTTGGTTTGACAGCTCGCTCAGCCAGCGAGTTATGAATGATGTTCTTGATAGACTCCGCCCCCGCACCTTCTAGGAAAGTGTGGTGATCTCCCTTGATGACGTGGACCGACACCTCGCCATCACAGACCTGAAGAAAGACGCAGTACACAGTTTGAACATTGGAAGGCTCAGACAGAGTTTATAGAAACACACACAAGCGCACACACGCACAGTGAAGATAAGTACTACAGACTGATGTAAATGTGCATCGGTACCTCGCTGAGCTTATAGTCAGCTCCCAGGTTTTGCTCATATTCGCTGCTGGTTTCGGCGCGCAGCAGCTTCACGCTGCCGTGGTATTTTGCAGTAGGTACATATGCATCAGCAGCCTTTAGCTTGTAGTAGAAGGCGGAGGCTACAAAGTGCAGTGAGTCTCGGTCGATGTCCTTGTGAGCGGAGGTGATTAGGTCCACGGCCACACTGACGCGTGCATTCAGGTCTGACAGCGGGAGCAGAGTCTCCAAAAGCTGTAGGATGTAACCATGGAGACGACTGTAAGTTCATAGCAAACGTTACCGCGTGCTCGCGGAGATATTGTGTCAGGGTCCTGGGACTGGGCGACCCAGGATCCCTGAGCAGTCATGTATTATTATTATTATTATTATTATTGTTGTGTATTTTGGTGTTGCTCCCCCTTCCCTGTGCTTGTGTATATGTGTGTGTGTGTGTGTGTGTGTGGGTGGCTGAGCACTTGTTTATAGGCGGCGTCAGGCCTGGAGGGTGTGGCCCTGCAAGGGGACTGGCCACACCCGAAGCCACACACCTGCTGCTGATCAGGCCTCGTCGGGGGAGCTACTTAAGAGAGTCTTGGAGCGCCCACTGACGCGGGATCATTGCTTGGGACTCCACGTTAGTTACCCAGTTTAGGTTTTGGTCGTGTAGTGTATGCCTGCCATTGTTCAGTGTCCTGACTGCTGCCGCTATTGTTTCCCGCAGGAGGAGCGTGGAAGGCTTAAGGAGCAGCGAGCACCGGGAGTGCAGGCACGGGAGCAGAGAGCACTTGGAGGACACGACACGGGAGTCTGGGGAGAAACACGGGGATTTATTGTTGTTTGATATCACCCTCTGTAAATAAACACTGTCTATACGTAGAGCACCGCGCCTGGGTCCTCCTTCCCCACTCCTTCCACGGTGTGCCATGCCGCACCGTGACATATTGTTGTTTTCAGAAAAGTAAGTGACACATAATTAATGAACATCACAGATCTTATGTATATGAAAATGCAAAATGAAGATGTTTTGATATTCAGGAGTTACAAATGTCAGCTTTCAGTGAGAAACTGTACGAAGGTTTGATTTAACCGCATGTTTTACTTTAGTCTCCATAACAGCTCCAAACATCACATCATTGTTGAGTCAAACCTGCACCACACACAGACTGTGCTGGAACAGCAGCTCCAGACTGTGTTACAGTCACCATCTTTACCTTACAGGCGCCGTGAGGCAAAAGCTCAGGTTGTGTGGCCTTTAACGCTGATGCCACATAAAGGAATACTTGTGTGTGAACCTGTGGGTCAGAGACAGTATACCTTGTTGTATTCAATGCCAGTGAACTGCTGGATGAAGGCACACAAGGCTTCAGTCTCAGCCTCAGACTCGTTGCCGGGTGTTAGCTTGGCTCTGTAGCTCTGCAAATCAAAAACACAGTTAAACCTGTTCACATGCAGATCATGTGACCAGAGCTCATCCTTCAAAACCAACATCACACACGCTATACAGCATATACATGAAATAAAGATGCGCGAGTGTTTCTCTGACCTGTGTGTACGCTGCCACATATGAATGTGAGCCATCAAAGAGAAACAGGAACTCCACAGGCTGATTCTGGGTCTGCAGCTGAGAGCACATTTCAAATGCTACACAGGCACCAGAAGAATATCCAGCGACTCTGTACGGGCCGTCCGGCTGCACCTGCCTGACGCAGCTCACGTAGTAGGCAGCCAGGGACTCAATGCTATCCAGAGGAGCAGCTGCAAAGGAAACACATGAGGGGAGTTAGTTTGGCTGCACAGTGACATAAACAGCTGATGCACAACATGTGAGTGACAAAGGTCTGAGAACAGAACCACAAACTTTTAAACTGTGAAACAAAGAAAACATGAAATCACATCAGGTCTTTGGTTTTCCTCAGGCCATTATGGAGGGAGCTGTATATGTACAAGTGTTTGTAGTTTCACCTTTGAACAGTCAGACTTTCAGCTTTAACACATTTTGCTGTTTAACAGTTACACACGTTTTGATACACATGATTGTGACACCTGGTGAGGACGCACACTCATCATTTGATGACAAGTAAGGACACGTAGTTTCCACGATGGTTCAAAGTGTTGATTTTGTGTTTTAAAGTTTTTCTCTGTGACTGTAAAGTCATTTTAATATGAGCCCCATTATGCTGACAAACCCACGCAGACGATGCACACAGCTCAGCAACACCAACAAGCCTGAAACTCAAATGACATGAAAAGTTATCCATGAGGCGCCAAAACACAACAACAGCTGCAGCAAAGGCTCTTTGTACTGTAAGATGAAGATCCTACAAAAGTAGAAGCCTCACAAACCACATGTAGACTGGTTGTGCAAACTCCCACAGACCCTGCAGTCGAGAGGATAACAAGCTGCTCCAGTGATCATGACCAGGACACAAACTGCTTCCTCCTGAATCAGAGGCCTGACTGACAGACACACCCTGGCATAGAGGAGGCTGAGGAGTGTGACAGTTGGAGCACACGCTCAGGTCTAAGTCTTTAAACAGGGGAACCACCACCCCAGTGTGCCAGTCCAGAGGCAGCATCCCAGAGCTTCACGCAGCGCCGTGTCAGCCAGGACGGCCCTGCAACACCCAGATCCTTCTCATCAGCCTCAGGTCTGTCCTAAATCCTAGCAGGAGCTACCACGACGCGTACCACAAAATGCATCGCACTGGTTCTTCCCAGTAGTTGGAACTGGTTGTCTGCTTGCCAATGAATCCTGCTTATTGGTTCCACTTGTGCTACAATCAGGACGAATTGTAGTGGGTTAGGGTTAGCTGGATATGTGCTGGATATGTGGTGGAGGGTAACTGCAGGAGAAGAAGCTAGTGGGGGAGTAGAGCAGGGGAGGATGTGGGTCCCCGGGGCCTGCTGGAGGGCAAGGGCCATGCCCGATGTGAGTAGCAGCAGGGCCAGTGCGCCCAGGAGCACATCTTTTTCGACCGTAAGGGAGACAGGAGGCCGACTCACTGCCTCGGCTAAATGGAGAGGGAATTTCAGAAGGGCCAGGGCACAAGCATGGACCTTTTTCAGCTGTAAGGGAGACAAGAGCAAGGTGTGACGTAGGTCCCCGGGGCCTGCTGGAGGTCCAGGTCCACGCTCGATTTGAGTAGCAGCAATGGCCAGTGCACCAGGAGCACATCTTTTTCGACTATAAAGGAGACAGGAGGCCGAACAGGTCTCTGACCCTTCAGCATAGACAGGTGGCTGAATGGGCCCCTTGGGCCCTCCAGCCGAGACAGACAGCTCAAACGGGTTCCTCTGACCCTTCAGCGGAGACAGACACCGAACCAGCATGTGTGGAGACCTCTGGCAGTGTGGACACTGGCTGGAGCTTAGTGGCACATTGGCTTGGCTCAGGCAGTGGTATGCAGTCCTCAGAGGGCTGAAAGTGTTCTCCAACACATCCAGCAGAGGACAGAGGACTCTACTAAAAAATCCGACTCTACTAACCTATCAGAGGCTGCTTAAGATCAGAATGCAATCATCTGCAGTTTTCTTCTTAATTAACAATAAACTTAGTGTATATGTACTCCTAAATTTGATGAAAGTGATAAATAATAGACAGCTCTCTCTCTATATTCTGACATTTAACTAATTCAAAAGATATTTCAATATTTATTTATCTAAAACAAAACAAGTTAGAATAGCCTTTATTGTCATTGTACAGAGTACAACGAAATTGGAGTGCCACTCCCTTGGTGCAAGTTTCAATAATAAATATAAATGTAAAATATAAAAAGTACAAAAAAACAATCGTAAGTACTCAAACAATAGTTTGTACAATATATACAGGATAGCAGCATTAATATAATGACAGTATGAATAGCAGCATAATATAATGACAGTGACGGTATGGAATAGGTTCAATTGTATTTGTTCTTATTTACTACGGTGATAGCTCTGGGAAAGAAGCTATCCCTGAATCTGTTTGTCCTGGTTTTATGTGACCTGTACCGTCGGCCTGACGGTAATAGTTCAAACAGTTGGTTGCTGGGGTGAGAGTAGTCCTTGATGATATTGCCAGCTCTGCTGAGGTACCGAGAGTTTGCAGTGACCTCCATGCTGGGCAGAGAGCAGCCAGTGATCTTCTAGTTGCAAGTTCACTCTAAATTGATGTTTAACAGAAAAAAAAAATGTTTTTATGTTTTTTCCCTAAAGTGTATGTAAATATCTGGTTTCAGCTGTGAATATACTGCCCATGAATTGTATAATATAATCGCAGTATAATCGCAGCCTTTGCGGTTAGAAAATTGCACTTGATCATGTCGCGATATTATCGCAAATGCGATATATCGTTCAGCCCTAATCTAAATGCTCTTTATGTGTGTAAAGAGTTTATCTTCTAACCAGGATTCAGTTCATTTTAATCCTTCAACTTAAACATGAAAATAACAATGTCTGCCTCAGTTTTACCATATCTAAATCATCAAACACCCCAAAAGTCCTAAAATGATCCTAAACCCATTTCAACTTAAACCTTAAATCCCCCCTTTATTTTGACACATTTCATGTGTCAAAATAATGTACAAAACTAAAAATGCTCAGTTTTCCCCACTCATGATCCAATCTATGTCATGAAAATGAACTTAAAACAGAACAGTCATCAGTCATGTGCTTAGCCTTAGTCCAGTCTTTACCTCAGTGTCCAGTTGGTCCAACCTTAGTTCAGTTCGTCCGTCCAGTCACCGTCCATTCATACGTATTCACACCAGGTATTTCCTCTTTCTTGCCGAGACAACAAGAAACTGTTCCTCTTTCACAGTTGCGAGTAAACATAACTAACCTCTCACCTATAAATGATTCTCTCTAACTAAGTGTGTGTGTGTATATGTCGTCCTCAAATGCTCTCTCATCTCACCCGTTGCACTTCTGACCTTCCACCAGACCAGAGGCTCATCAAATAGCCTCGTCTAACCTGCTCCTCAGAATAACTTAGACTCTGCTTTCATTAATGCAAACTTTCTGCAACTTAGTCTTTCTGAAAGACACACACTGTTTAAACCTCTGAATGCAATATCAATGCTGCAGATTATATTATTAATGCAATGGTGACGATGACGATTATTTAACAATAGCAGTAAAATAATTTCCCTGCTCCACACTCCCTCTCTCGACCTCTGGTACACCAGAGGTCGCAATACATTGTGTCCTCGCTCTGACCCTCTCTTGTGGTCCATCCGGCCTCGGGCCTCCAGGATCCTCACCCCCTGTGGTCGCCGAGATCTTCTGCAAAGGAAACAAAACACCTTTTCCTGCATCTCCCTAACTTATCATAGTTGGGACTCTTTAATCAAAAGCCTTATCCTAATTATGTTCTTGACTTATAGACTTGTATTTATATATATTCTTCAACGTTACTCATCATTTTACCACTCTCTTAAAACGCTGACACTAACTTCATTTTAAAACCTCACATTTCCTATGTTATAACCTGTTTTTGATATAGCCTTTTTATTTCATTTTGCTCCTTTTAATGTAACAATAAATTATAATTCTAGTTTATCAGACTTAATCAAAACCTATGCTTTCCTTCCTTTGGTCCTTCTTTAAATCAGAACATTTTGTCTTCTGAAAGTTTTATTTCTGCTTCTGCCAACATGTTTAGTTAACGAGCTCGACTGGACAGAAACAATCACAACTGCTGAACCTGCACTGTGCTCATGGTTAAAATTCCACAACATTTTGTCTTCTGAATATTGTATTTTTGCTTCAAAACTGCTTCTAGCACAACAAGAGTCAGCGGAGGCTGGAATGACAACAACAACAACAATCTTGTGCTTAACATAAAACAAAAAATAACACAAGTAACAAAAACAACACAAGTAACTTAAAAAAGCTTCAGTCCACATTTCAGTTAGTTGAGCTCGCTGTTGCTCCAGAGGAGGCCCTCAGCTGGCGGGGCTGGAGCCGAGGCCCCGGGGATGCTGCTACGTGTCGCGCTGCTCTCCAGCTCCACTGGCTGGTCAAACACAGTCATTATCGAATAATTGTCCACCATGAGGCCCGACGGGTCGTCCGACTGTCCAGGAACTTTACCAAGGGTATAGTTCTTCCATGTGACATTATCAGTGCACACCTGCCACGGAGAACCTCTGAGGGCAAGTGCTCTTTCAGCCTGCACGTCTGCCCATTTGCGCTCCTCACTTCTCTCCGAGTCCATCGGTGAGGAGTGTTGCATCTGGTCCAGCAGCATACTCACAGTATATATGGGCTGCTGCTGCTGCAGAGATGTGCTGGCCTCTGAGCGCTCTGTCTGTGTGTAGATGGAGCAGAGCTGGAACAGCTTCTCTCTGGTTTCCTGAGGGGGGGGATGCTCCATGTCATCCAGGACTAGCTGGATCAGGTGAGGTGTGCTGATGCAGGGGGCATCCAGACATGCAGAGAGAAGCTGCTGCCACCTCAGCTTGATGCGGTCGATGAAAATCCTGTCCTTCATTCTGGCTTTCTTCTGCAACCTTGTCTCAAAATGATATTCAATTTTGTTGTTGTTGCAGAGGAAGACTTCTGAAATCCATGCAGAAATATAGAAACACCTGTGACCGTTGGGCTCTTTGCTGAGCAGCTTCAGTTCCACAAAGAGCTTCTCCAGGAAGAGGTGAATGAAAGACGAAGAGTTAAGCATCTTTAGCAGGGGCAGCCAAAAGCGCAGGAAGGTTTGTGGGACTCTGGGCTCAGTGGGACTGGCACTGTCAGATGTTGCACAGCCTAATGCTTCCAGCTGCTCCATGGTAGGAACAAGAAAACCGTCTTCCAGCAGCACATCAATCAACAGCTCCCTGGACCCCAGTGCAAACTGCTTGATCTCACCCAGCAACGAACTCATGTCTGCTAAGGGGGCCTGCCACAAGCTCTTCCCCTTGTCTTCAGGAGACCCATCATCAAAAGCTTGGTACTGGTCCTTCTGAAAAGAGATCAGCAGCTCCCGAGCGTTTCTGCAGGCATCCACTTCTTTCTGCCTGGCAACGAGCTGCTCATCGGGGCCTCCTCCCAGCTGTCTGGACCAAAACTCCTGCTGGAGCCACTCCAGGGCCACCTTACATCCCTTTCGGCACCATTTCAAAGAAGGAAGAGTCCCATGCATGATTTCGTGCCTCAGATCCACCACCCACTCGGGGATGTTCAAGTTTCCAGCCAGTTGCCTCAGCGGCCGGGCCTTTCTCCCCTGCTGGCGATCCGTGATAAGATTAACAAATCTTACCAGGGCCGTCCCGTACATCAGGGTCAAGTCATCTCCGGTAAGCTGTCCGGACCGGTCCCGCACCTGGCAGCGCACGAGGTCTGCTGTGCAGTCCACGGCCACGGGAAAACTATTAGCGTACCTGGCCCTCCAAGCCGATATCCTCTCTAACGCAAACCTCTGCAGAGAGGAGTCCATCGAGTAAAGGTAGTCCCGAACCTGATCCCACTCCGCTTTGTTAAGCCAGGCTACCACATGGCGTGTTTTCTCAGAGCCCTTTTTATTCATTGTGCGCGCTCCGGACCTCACGCTCAATCTCTCACTCACCGGGAAAAGCCGCTCGCCTCACGCAGAGACCACTCGCAGATTTATATGACAGAGGACCGCGTTCAGAGCTTCGAGTTTTACAGTTGCTTGTCGCACAGCAACCAGGAAATGACGCTAACGTTTTCTTCGGCTTCGTTTGTGGCTGACGTTCACCCTGCGGGCACGCTGACGCCACCTGCTGGATTGGAGGATGGAGCGATGGTTCTACAGAGCGCTTATTTACATGATGCTGGTCATAAACGAGCTTTCTTTGGCTATGGTCAATGGCGTGTCCAGCGGGGTGGCCTGGGGGGGCACAGGCCACCCCCCCAACCAGACTGGCCACCCCAGGTGCCACCCCAAAGGCAAAACAATAAAATTCAATCAAATATCAAATGTCCGATTATGTTTTCACGGTGACGCTCAGATATCCGAGTGTAAGTGAATGCAGCATCGGCTTCTGCGCTATGTGCATCACGTTAGCAAAGGTAGGAGAGCCAAGCACGAAAGACGTCACTGCAGGAAACAATTTTTCGGTGAAAGAAAATGAGGACAGAATAAATGTCCCGGTAAGTAATATTAAGTTTGTTGAGTTTAGTAAACTTCGGCGAAATTAGAATACCAAGGAAAAAATAACACTTAAAGAATTATTGCAGCCGTGGAATATTTCAGACAGTATGCTACAGAGGGCAGCTAACATAAGAGTTATGAGTTATAAGATGTAATCTAAGTCGTAACATTGCTGTATGGAGCTGCAGATTTGGTTGCAGGTTAACATAGCTGGACTGGCCATCGGGCTTATTTGACTTATTTTTTATTTATTTTTGTAAGGGCATGAACAATGAGAGGTGGTGGATTGGCCAGATGCAGGTCGATGTGTAGAAATAACTCCGTTGTTTGGTGGTGGCTATGGCGGGGCTTCCACAGAGGCAGCAGGTGGATGAGGGAAGGGGAGGCAGGAGGAGAGCCCCGAGGCAGCCGCCAGTCCGAGTGTCAGGTGAACTGAACTTCAGGTAAGAAGTTATGACCTGCAGTCTATCTGGGTCAGATATGAACTAAGTTTAGGTGGAGTTTATTTTCGTTGTGCTGACTTTTTACTGTCAGTTGCAATAACTCATACTGCATTCTAGCCAGCTTGGAGTTTTTATACAGCTGTTCGGTTGCTATGATGTTACTGATAGTGAACTTTATTTTATTCATAAGGTTAGTTAGTAGAGTTGCCAACGGCTCCTTAAAAAAATGGAATGGTCCCTCAATCAGAGAAAATATTACACGTTTCGTATTGAGCTGAGAAGAGACGCAGTTTGTCCCGAACTTCAGCTAGAATGGAAAAAGACACAAAGCTGGATTTATTCTGTCTTTACGCTGCACAGCTGCCTCTTCTCTCATCCTCCCTCTCCTGTTGCTACTTCAATCATGAAACTGATCGATGATCAGCTGATCGGCTTTTCTCTCTTGTTTGTTTATCGCCCACTTTGCGCCAGAAAGACGAAACCAGCAGATGTCGCACTAAACAACAGCAGCACGTTTAAGCTTGATCGGCTGTTGTTAGAATTTATTTAATATTAATTTCTAGTATCAGCTGATGTTTGCTGGAGCCACAGCTGTAAAGCTGCTGGTCATGATGTCGGTTTGGATATCTGGTGAGAGGGAAACGTGAAGACCACCCACCAGGATCCTTTTTTATGTAGCTGACAGCTGGTAACTGTGCAGGGGCGGGTCTAGCAAAGTTTTGCCAGGGGGCCAGGTAGGGCATTAACAGGGAAAGGGGGCACAAAGAAATACTTTTCTTTCCTATTCTCATTTAAAATATCTAGCTTTTATTAAATAATTATCTAAATCTTACAACCAAAGTTTTTATCTGACGTAAAATGTATAGAAATCATACATATACCAAAAAGACTGTACATCACTGTCACAACAGGGTTTGTTTTCATTCAAAGGCTTTATGGCTTTAATACCTGGTGGGTCGGTCTGTAGTCAAAATGCCCGATTTTCTGTCCCAGTCCAGCCCTGCAGGTTATACTGGCAGTGTCACCATGCCAGCTGAATGTATTTCATCATCAGCCAGTGTTGTTCTTTATCAATATTACCAAAGTTTACCATAAGGCAGCATAGAAAGTATTTACTTGCTTTCAGGTTTTATTCAAATATTAGTCTTTTCAGTTGTTTCTCCACTTTTTTCCTGTTTCAAAATCAAACACCAGTTTGTGAGAAGATTATCTTCTTTTTTTAACAGGCAGAGAAAGTTTTGCATTGGAATGGCTAATTTGTCAATTGTTTGCTACAAATGTTCGTATTTTAATATTAAAAAATGTTTTTGCCCAAAACATATGTGCCTCAGTGCCTCTCTCCTTCTGACATTGTTAAAGAAAACACAACAAACTTATAATTATTTAGATAGTTACATGTAGGTAATGTCCTCAAGTTCTGTATAACCACTTTTTCCTCTCTCTGTGTTTGTTTCTCGTTCGTTGTTGTGTGTGTTTGTGTGCATTTGTCTCTTTCAAACAGGTGCCGGTCCTCACCTCTGCAGTGCTGCCGTCTCCTGTAGCGCTGCATGGTTCTAAGCTAAGTTTCCTTTCCTTTTTCTGTTCTCTTAGATTTGTCCTCAGGTTTACCCGATTTCCTTCTTTGTCTGCTTAAGCCTGTGCGTCCCTTTCAGTAAGTGATTTGAATCCACCTGACATTCAGAAGGTCGTGGTAGAGCATATCATACGAAGGCAAGATGTCAAACACATCCAGTCCCAGGTTAGACTCCGTACCTTCTCCGGTAAGGTTCCCAGACCTAACAACAAAACTGATTATGACACGTGGCGCACACAAATTAACCTGCTCCAAAATGACCCCAGCATGTCCCCGCTGCAAATATCCAGAAAGATCCATGAGAGCCTGCTCCCACCAGCAGCTGATATAGTTAAAATGTGTGACTCACAGGTGCTATAGCGTACGGCCACAGCTTCACTCTGAGCTCCATCTCCATAGAGTGCAGACAGTGATATCTGATACTCCTTAAGACACAGGACAACAGTTTATTGAGATATTGTATTTTTTATTTCATAATATGTACTCCAACAACTCAATAGTTCTTCCCCACCTGCCTCAGGTCGCCTCCACTTAGGGAGATCCACTTAATGAGGTAAGAAACATCATCATCATCTGCAGCTTCCCAGCGCACCGTGATGTCACTGTCTGAGAAATTAGTTATCCTAAGGTCTGAAGGAGGAGGCACCTTCACTAGAAGAAAAGAATAATGTGTATGGGAATTTTTTAAAAATGGGAAAGCTACATCTTTATATCTTTCATTATTAATAACATTTACAGTACTGTGCAAAAGTCATGAGCCACACGCTGAAGTATTTCATTGGACATTATCTGTTTTTTCCAATCCTTTTTAATCCAGTTCTTGTACCTGACCATTTTCTGAGTAATGTTGTTTGTTTGTTTGTTTGTGTAAACACTTGTTTGTTTGTTTGTTTGTTTGTTTGTTTGTTTGTTTGTTTGTTTGTTTGTTTGTTTGTTTGTTTGTGTAAACACTTTGCACTGACCATTATTGGAGAATTAAAAAGCACCTAATTCAAGGAATATGTGTACACATAACAGAAAACTTGGGAAAGAACCAATTTGAAATCTTTAAGCACTTTGTTACTAGCGGCCTGTCACAAAAACACATTTTGTATAGTGTTTTTTTTTTAATCTTGTTAATAAAATGTATACAAATGTGTGTGATTAATCACAATGTGTTAGTGTGTAATCACCCTGAGACATGCATGCCTGTCTGTAAGAGTCAGATCTAAAGCCACTTCTTTTTTTCTTTTTTTCTTTTTTTTTTGCCTGTCCCGTTTGGCTCTTTTGCCATCAGAATTGTTGTCTAAAGGCAAAGAAAGATGCCCAACGGATTTACTTTACCAAATTGACCATCCCAGCCTTGCCGTAATGGTCCATTTGATTCACCTTTTATTGTTTATTTTATTTTCACTTGCTGAATACGGGACAGACTTGACTGGGGGAAAGAAGGGGAGAAAGAAAGAGGGAAAGAGAAACAGCTGAGAAGAGGGACGGGGGAGAAGGGCAAAAAACAAAAACCAATAGAATGAGCAGAAAAAAAAAAGAAATAAAAAATGCATATATCGATCACCTGGATCACCTGCTGAGAAAGAAAAAAGAAAACAAGCAGAAGAGAACAAGAGTAATAGAATAAACAGCATCACAATGATATATGGGAATATGACAGTAAATACTAAATATTAAACATTATTGTGCAGCACATAAGATCAACAGAACACAGTGTGCTTTGAGGTAGGAGCCAAAAAGGGTGTAGTTTGTGGGTGTGATCACCCATGTGTACACCTGTGAGCATGGATGCGCTTGTTTTTTTTAAAAAGGTTGGAGGCGACCTGAGGCAGGTGGGGAAGAACTATTGAGTTGTTGGAGTACATATTATGAAATAAAAAATACAATATCTCAATAAACTGTTGTCCTGTGTCTTAAGGAGTATCAGATATCACTGTCTGCACTCTATGGAGATGGAGCTCAGAGTGAAGCTGTGGCCGTACGCTATAGCACCTGTGAGTCACACATTTTAACTATATCAGCTGCTGGTGGGAGCAGGCTCTCATGGATCTTTCTGGATATTTGCAGCGGGGACATGCTGGGGTCATTTTGGAGCAGGTTAATTTGTGTGCGCCACGTGTCATAATCAGTTTTGTTGTTAGGTCTGGGAACCTTACCGGAGAAGGTACGGAGTCTAACCTGGGACTGGATGTGTTTGACATCTTGCCTTCGTACGATATGCTCTACCACGACCTTCTGAATGTCAGATGGATTCAAATCACTTACTGAAAGGGACGCACAGGCTTAAGCAGACAAAGAAGGAAATCGGGTAAACCCTCCAGCACTCATTTCTGTGTCCATTCTGGGCTAAAAACAAAAACACCTCATAACTACCTGTGGATGCTGGCTGAGCCTCTGAAGGTTGAGTGATATGTCATTAAGCAGGTAGTCAGAGTTCTCATTGATCAGTTCCTTGAGGGAAGTGTATCCACAGGCCTTACTGATGTCCTACATGGAGCTCAGCGCCGCCTGGCTCACCAGCAGTGTCTCCTCACCAGCTTTCTCCAGCACAGGATACAGCGAGGCCATCAACAAGGCACAGAAATTGCGGCCCACTGGCTGAGCACAGCAGGCGATTCCCCCGAGTTGGATGCACAGCTGACAGATGTTGCTGTTGAGCTAATGGATCATGGATGCAGATGTTGATGATGAAGGAATCACTTGGAGAGAGCTTGTATTTGAGTTGCTGGCATCACTGTTGTATATCGAGGGGAGTCTGGATGGACCGAGCAGCTACGCAAAGAGACAAAACCTGTGTTAAAGCACTGCTTTCTAACCACTTTTACACATGCACTGCAGCTCTGAAGTTTTCAAGATATTGTCCATGCACGTGAGAACGCAAATGTCTGACACAGTTAGATCAAACATTAAACAGCCTTTAGCCTTCCTGCTCCTGAGTGAAAGCCTGTATTATATCTGACTGTGCTCATGTGGGGATAAGACAGATTAGCCTTTTCTCAAAGTGAAGAGTGGGGGCCAATTTAGGATCTTCACTCAAATTTAAAATACAAGGGAAACTGATGTATTTCCTTAAATAAACAAAAACCACACAAGCGCTTATAAAATGCTCATCCTACCCAGTCATATGCAAAGTGTTAGAATCAACGTGTGATCCACCTGCCACTAAGAGATATTATTTCTCTTTGGTAGATGGAAAAAATGGAATCAAACTCACTGTCAGTAGCTACAACAGCACATTTGTTATAATATGATGAATCAAGCATTTAGATATTAAATAGTATTGAGGGAGACAGGATCAAATACAGTGGGGCAAAAAAGTATTTAGTCAGCCACCAATTGTGCAAGTTCTCCCACTTAAAAATATGAGAGAGGCCTGTCATTTTCATCATAGGTATACCTCTAACTTGTCCGAGTTTTAAAGAACTGATTTGCAAATTATGGTGGAAAAGAAGTATTTGGTCACCTCATTTTTTGCCCCACTGCGTAATATACAAAGATATTTGTGGCAACTCGATGTGCTTTGTCCACTTTTATTATCGGATTGCTCTGTTAACCAAAGGGAATACCTCAGTTTATTGTATGTTTGACTATAATTTACAAAAAGACTAAAGCATCATTTCTTATCTTTTCTACAATAACTATCAAATGAACAAATGGAGAGTGCTCGCTCAAGTCATGGATCAAGTGACTTAAAGGGCCGTTTTCAAAGAAAACTACAAGTGTATAAGCAACCAAGGAAGTGAGTCCTACCTGGCCACTGGACAACATTCAGTGACAGTGCACTTGCTGGCATCTCCGGTGATTCAGTAGGGTGAATAAGGGATCTTGTCTCCTCCGTACTTAATGAGAGTGGTGTATCTGTCAGTCATGTCTGGCACATAAAACACCAGGTAGGTCCCATCATGGCTGTCACAGATATCTGCTTCTTGGGCTTCCCCTCTGGGTCCTTCAGGAGAAAACAAAAACTGTTACCTAAATATCAATGCTTTGAATACATTATTGTGTGGTCCACGTTCATGCACTCACAGTGATCTGCACTGCCAGCAGTCCCTCACCTGCATCTTTGGCATCAATGGTGACCTTCACTGGCAGAGAGGTGGGCGCTCCAGTGGTGTTAAGGCCGGATCCACTTGCACGCACCTTGCTGGTATCATGGGTGGGCAGCACCTTCACCTTGTAAGGGCGGACCAAAGGGGAGAGAAGACAACTGGCTGTGGAATACAGTCTCACAAATGAAAGGAGCCTTATTTACAGAACCGAGTAAACCACGCAAAGAGTTTTCCATTTTCAAAGCTGGCCAGAGTGGAACACTGTAACATGTAACACCTAGAAGGTTCAGATGGCTGCAGTACTTTGCTAATTTGGATCAAAAGTTTGGGGGGAAAATGTAATTAAATCAAGTGATTGTAATGCTGTTACTTCCGTTGTGTAGTTAACCATCTATCATTTTAGATGTTTCATTAGCAGCCTGATGAAATTAGCTGTGTAGTTAGCCGACTTCTGCCATCCAAACAGATGAGGTGAATTATGCAGATCACTAGCACAGTACACAGATTACCACTTCTTATTCCAGCCAGACTTCAGGTACTTCATTCGAATCATGCAGTAACAACAAAGGTTTATTACTACTGGCTTTTTAAATTGTGCTTCTTCTGTTCTAGAAAAACAGAAACATGTGATCACAGGGTTTTGTTTTTTTCAATGACATTTGTGTTGGTTGTGTCGGTTGCAGGCAAACATTGATCATAATGGTTAGATATTAGGAAATAGCTTAAAATGTGTGCATATTTAACTTGTTGCACTGCCGTAGTGTTACCTGCGTGGGATCTCCTCATGAGCATATGACTGTACCCTGGATGATGATATGTGAGGAGCTTGAACTTGATTCGCTAACAGAAACTAATTTGGCTAGCTTAGCGCACATGTCTTGTGGCAAGATATATGCACTTAAATGTTTTAAGTCATTGGCTGTTCTGCCAAATTGCCACCAACCTGCAACTTTGTGAGCTGACTGTTTCGCGATTTTTGTGTTTTAGACAACAAAAATAAAAGAAAAAGATGTACAGATCCAGGCTTTTCCTTTACTGTGGTAGTCGCATAGAATGACGTCACTGACACTGGTTTAATATGAAAACAAACTTTGCAAAAAAAAGAAAGAAGAAGAAGTGAGTCGGCGTGTCATCTTTATCGAGCACCATACATGTTTTGCCTCACATTAAAATTATTACTTTTCCTTTTCAAAAATAATTTATATTCAGAGAAGTCAAATATAGCAAATTTGCACGGCTTCCACGCGGGCAGGTGGCGCAGAACACTTGCCGGCCCCTGGCAACTTGAAGCACAGACAGGCCCTGGTTCGAGCCTCGGCTCGAACACACTCACTGAGTTCAGGTCCTATCTGTGTCTTCAGTCTGCTAGGGGGATTCCTGGGCTGCGCAGGGAATCCCAATCCTTTTTTTTTCTTTTCTTTTTTGGGGTGTTGGGGCCTGTATTTACAAAGCTGGGACTATCTCCGTTGTCATGGCTACCAAGAACAACGCCAGCTTGGGGGAGAGCGGAGAGCCGATAAGCAAACACTCATTCATCCTTTCTCCTCTTTCGTTTCACAGCTGCTGCGGTGGGAAACGCTGGGACTTGTGTGGCTATGCAGTTTTTGCATTGTTGGGAACTTTTAAGGACCAGCCTTGAATTTTACAGATTTGATAAGTGAAGCCTGGATATATAGTGAAGAGAGCTGGGATAATCTGGACAGAATCTGCAGGCTGCATCTCCAAATCACAAGTGGCTTTAGATCTGACTCTTACAGACAGGCATGCATGTCTCAGGGTGATTACACACTAACACATTGTGATTAATCACACACATTTGTATACATTTTATTAACAAGATAATAAAAAAAACACTATACAAAATGTGTTTTTGTGACAGGCCGCTAGTAACAAAGTGCTCTCAAGGTTAAATACACATACCGGTAGACATTGAGGGCTAGCAGGAGGGACCATGCGCTTACCTGCTGCTCTCTGGCAGGTAGCTCCATGCCCTCCTGGGTTTTAAATGCACCTTAGAACACACATGCATCAACACTACAATGAGCGGGTGGAGGGAGGTTTGGAGTCTTCTCTCACCCCCATTCTCTGCGACCTGCTGGAGCGGGGGAGGGGGGGGGGGGGGGGGCTAGGAGGAGGAGTTGACCGTCCGACTGCGGTCTGGGGTGTGGGGCCTCCCTGCTGCCGCGGAGTCGGGGCGGTCTGCCTCCCCCCACCGCAGGGAAAAGGGTAATACCACCTGGGTCTGGGTGCAGTTCCCCCTCCAGGGGCAAGGGTACCTAGACCCGGTTTGTAGGGTACGCTTGGGGAGTGTGATCGTGTGTACAGCGTCTCTTTATGTCTGTCTCCACGTTGGTTGAGTGTGGAGTAAGTGCATATGAGAGCATGAGGGTGGGAATGGATGTTTGTATATGTGTGTGCCTGTATTTCTGTGTCTATATGTCAGGTTGGGTGTCAGGCGCCACCTCTCTGGGGACATCTCAGGCCCTCCAAGGTTTGGAGGCCTATCTCCCCCTACCACCACTTCCCCTGCCAGTGGCGGACTCCCTCAGACATCGGTGCGTTGGTGGTTCTTTGTGTCCGGGGATGGGCGTCCAGGTACACACCGGCTCACTCCTTGGCGGCCGCTTATCGGGGCCTGGAGCCTGGGGCTCGCTCGGGCCACTTCGGAGGTGGGGTGCCCCCGGCCTCTCGGCCTGGGGCTCGGTCACTCAGGCACGGCTGGCTGCCGGCGGAGCTCACGGGCGCGTCACTGCAACTCCCCCTGGCTTCTGCTCCGCGGCTGCTGAGTGAGCCCTCATCTGGGACTCTCCTCAGCTCTTTCTGGGACAGTGGCGCGGCTGCCCCTCTGTTGGTCTTCCTTGGTCTCTTGTGTTCTGGGGGCCTCTGGATGTCTGGAGTTTTGATCTCCTCCATACCTGCTTCATGCCCTGGAGGACGGGGCTGTGGCCCCCCCACACCCTCTAGCAGATCATTACATGAAGGAACCTTTTTAAAAAAAACAAGCGCATCCATGCTCACAGGTGTACACATGGGTGATCACACCCACAAACTACACCCTTTTTGGCTCCTACCTCAAAGCACACTGTGTTCTGTTGATCTTATGTGCTGCACAATAATGTTTAATATTTAGTATTTACTGTCATATTCCCATATATCATTGTGATGCTGTTTATTCTATTACTCTTGTTCTCTTCTGCTTGTTTTCTTTTTTCTTTCTCAGCAGGTGATCCAGGTGATCGATATATGCATTTTTTATTTCTTTTTTTTTTCTGCTCATTCTGTTGGTTTTTGTTTTTTGCCCTTCTCCCCCGTCCCTCTTCTCAGCTGTTTCTCTTTCCCTCTTTCTTTCTCCCCTTCTTTCCCCCAGTCAAGTCTGTCCCGTATTCAGCAAGTGAAAATAAAATAAACAATAAAAGGTGAATCAAATGGACCATTACGGCAAGGCTGGGATGGTCAATTTGGTAAAGTAAATCCGTTGGGCATCTTTCTTTGCCTTTAGACAACAATTCTGATGGCAAAAGAGCCAAACGGGACAGGCAAAAAAAAAAAGAAAAAAAGAAAAAAAAAAGAAGTGGCTTTAGATCTGACTCTTACAGACAGGCATGCATGTCTCAGGGTGATTACACACTAACACATTGTGATTAATCACACACATTTGTATACATTTTATTAACAAGATTAAAAAAAAACACTATACAAAATGTGTTTTTGTGACAGGCCGCTAGTAACAAAGTGCTTAAAGATTTCAAATTGGTTCTTTCCCAAGTTTTCTGTTATGTGTACACATATTCCTTGAATTAGGTGCTTTTTAATTCTCCAATAATGGTCAGTGCAAAGTGTTTACACAAACAAACAAACAAACAAACAAACAAGTGTTTACACAAACAAACAAACAAAAAACATTACTCAGAAAATGGTCAGGTACAAGAACTGGATTAAAAAGGATTGGAAAAAACAGATAATGTCCAATGAAATACTTCAGCGTGTGGCTCATGACTTTTGCACAGTACTGTAAATGTTATTAATAATGAAAGATATAAAGATGTAGCTTTCCCATTTTTAAAAAATTCCCATACACATTATTCTTTTCTTCTAGTGAAGGTGCCTCCTCCTTCAGACCTTAGGATAACTAATTTCTCAGACAGTGACATCACGGTGCGCTGGGAAGCTGCAGATGATGATGATGTTTCTTACCTCATTAAGTGGATCTCCCTAAGTGGAGGCGACCTGAGGCAGGTGGGGAAGAACTATTGAGTTGTTGGAGTACATATTATGAAATAAAAAATACAATATCTCAATAAACTGTTGTCCTGTGTCTTAAGGAGTATCAGATATCACTGTCTGCACTCTATGGAGATGGAGCTCAGAGTGAAGCTGTGGCCGTACGCTATAGCACCTGTGAGTCACACATTTTAACTATATCAGCTGCTGGTGGGAGCAGGCTCTCATGGATCTTTCTGGATATTTGCAGCGGGGACATGCTGGGGTCATTTTGGAGCAGGTTAATTTGTGTGCGCCACGTGTCATAATCAGTTTTGTTGTTAGGTCTGGGAACCTTACCGGAGAAGGTACGGAGTCTAACCTGGGACTGGATGTGTTTGACATCTTGCCTTCGTACGATATGCTCTACCACGACCTTCTGAATGTCAGATGGATTCAAATCACTTACTGAAAGGGACGCACAGGCTTAAGCAGACAAAGAAGGAAATCGGGTAAACCCTCCAGCACTCATTTCTGTGTCCATTCTGGGCTAAAAACAAAAACACCTCATAACTACCTGTGGATGCTGGCTGAGCCTCTGAAGGTTGAGTGATATGTCATTAAGCAGGTAGTCAGAGTTCTCATTGATCAGTTCCTTGAGGGAAGTGTATCCACAGGCCTTACTGATGTCCTACATGGAGCTCAGCGCCGCCTGGCTCACCAGCAGTGTCTCCTCACCAGCTTTCTCCAGCACAGGATACAGCGAGGCCATCAACAAGGCACAGAAATTGCGGCCCACTGGCTGAGCACAGCAGGCGATTCCCCCGAGTTGGATGCACAGCTGACAGATGTTGCTGTTGAGCTAATGGATCATGGATGCAGATGTTGATGATGAAGGAATCACTTGGAGAGAGCTTGTATTTGAGTTGCTGGCATCACTGTTGTATATCGAGGGGAGTCTGGATGGACCGAGCAGCTACGCAAAGAGACAAAACCTGTGTTAAAGCACTGCTTTCTAACCACTTTTACACATGCACTGCAGCTCTGAAGTTTTCAAGATATTGTCCATGCACGTGAGAACGCAAATGTCTGACACAGTTAGATCAAACATTAAACAGCCTTTAGCCTTCCTGCTCCTGAGTGAAAGCCTGTATTATATCTGACTGTGCTCATGTGGGGATAAGACAGATTAGCCTTTTCTCAAAGTGAAGAGTGGGGGCCAATTTAGGATCTTCACTCAAATTTAAAATACAAGGGAAACTGATGTATTTCCTTAAATAAACAAAAACCACACAAGCGCTTATAAAATGCTCATCCTACCCAGTCATATGCAAAGTGTTAGAATCAACGTGTGATCCACCTGCCACTAAGAGATATTATTTCTCTTTGGTAGATGGAAAAAATGGAATCAAACTCACTGTCAGTAGCTACAACAGCACATTTGTTATAATATGATGAATCAAGCATTTAGATATTAAATAGTATTGAGGGAGACAGGATCAAATACAGTGGGGCAAAAAAGTATTTAGTCAGCCACCAATTGTGCAAGTTCTCCCACTTAAAAATATGAGAGAGGCCTGTCATTTTCATCATAGGTATACCTCTAACTTGTCCGAGTTTTAAAGAACTGATTTGCAAATTATGGTGGAAAAGAAGTATTTGGTCACCTCATTTTTTGCCCCACTGCGTAATATACAAAGATATTTGTGGCAACTCGATGTGCTTTGTCCACTTTTATTATCGGATTGCTCTGTTAACCAAAGGGAATACCTCAGTTTATTGTATGTTTGACTATAATTTACAAAAAGACTAAAGCATCATTTCTTATCTTTTCTACAATAACTATCAAATGAACAAATGGAGAGTGCTCGCTCAAGTCATGGATCAAGTGACTTAAAGGGCCGTTTTCAAAGAAAACTAAAAGTGTATAAGCAACCAAGGAAGTGAGTCCTACCTGGCCACTGGACAACATTCAGTGACAGTGCACTTGCTGGCATCTCCGGTGATTCAGTAGGGTGAATAAGGGATCTTGTCTCCTCCGTACTTAATGAGAGTGGTGTATCTGTCAGTCATGTCTGGCACATAAAACACCAGGTAGGTCCCATCATGGCTGTCACAGATATCTGCTTCTTGGGCTTCCCCTCTGGGTCCTTCAGGAGAAAACAAAAACTGTTACCTAAATATCAATGCTTTGAATACATTATTGTGTGGTCCACGTTCATGCACTCACAGTGATCTGCACTGCCAGCAGTCCCTCACCTGCATCTTTGGCATCAATGGTGACCTTCACTGGCAGAGAGGTGGGCGCTCCAGTGGTGTTAAGGCCGGATCCACTTGCACGCACCTTGCTGGTATCATGGGTGGGCAGCACCTTCACCTTGTAAGGGCGGACCAAAGGGGAGAGAAGACAACTGGCTGTGGAATACAGTCTCACAAATGAAAGGAGCCTTATTTACAGAACCGAGTAAACCACGCAAAGAGTTTTCCATTTTCAAAGCTGGCCAGAGTGGAACACTGTAACATGTAACACCTAGAAGGTTCAGATGGCTGCAGTACTTTGCTAATTTGGATCAAAAGTTTGGGGGGAAAATGTAATTAAATCAAGTGATTGTAATGCTGTTACTTCCGTTGTGTAGTTAACCATCTATCATTTTAGATGTTTCATTAGCAGCCTGATGAAATTAGCTGTGTAGTTAGCCGACTTCTGCCATCCAAACAGATGAGGTGAATTATGCAGATCACTAGCACAGTACACAGATTACCACTTCTTATTCCAGCCAGACTTCAGGTACTTCATTCGAATCATGCAGTAACAACAAAGGTTTATTACTACTGGCTTTTTAAATTGTGCTTCTTCTGTTCTAGAAAAACAGAAACATGTGATCACAGGGTTTTGTTTTTTTCAATGACATTTGTGTTGGTTGTGTCGGTTGCAGGCAAACATTGATCATAATGGTTAGATATTAGGAAATAGCTTAAAATGTGTGCATATTTAACTTGTTGCACTGCCGTAGTGTTACCTGCGTGGGATCTCCTCATGAGCATATGACTGTACCCTGGATGATGATATGTGAGGAGCTTGAACTTGATTCGCTAACAGAAACTAATTTGGCTAGCTTAGCGCACATGTCTTGTGGCAAGATATATGCACTTAAATGTTTTAAGTCATTGGCTGTTCTGCCAAATTGCCACCAACCTGCAACTTTGTGAGCTGACTGTTTCGCGATTTTTGTGTTTTAGACAACAAAAATAAAAGAAAAAGATGTACAGATCCAGGCTTTTCCTTTACTGTGGTAGTCGCATAGAATGACGTCACTGACACTGGTTTAATATGAAAACAAACTTTGCAAAAAAAAGAAAGAAGAAGAAGTGAGTCGGCGTGTCATCTTTATCGAGCACCATACATGTTTTGCCTCACATTAAAATTATTACTTTTCCTTTTCAAAAATAATTTATATTCAGAGAAGTCAAATATAGCAAATTTGCACGGCTTCCACGCGGGCAGGTGGCGCAGAACACTTGCCGGCCCCTGGCAACTTGAAGCACAGACAGGCCCTGGTTCGAGCCTCGGCTCGAACACACTCACTGAGTTCAGGTCCTATCTGTGTCTTCAGTCTGCTAGGGGGATTCCTGGGCTGCGCAGGGAATCCCAATCCTTTTTTTTTCTTTTCTTTTTTGGGGTGTTGGGGCCTGTATTTACAAAGCTGGGACTATCTCCGTTGTCATGGCTACCAAGAACAACGCCAGCTTGGGGGAGAGCGGAGAGCCGATAAGCAAACACTCATTCATCCTTTCTCCTCTTTCGTTTCACAGCTGCTGCGGTGGGAAACGCTGGGACTTGTGTGGCTATGCAGTTTTTGCATTGTTGGGAACTTTTAAGGACCAGCCTTGAATTTTACAGATTTGATAAGTGAAGCCTGGATATATAGTGAAGAGAGCTGGGATAATCTGGACAGAATCTGCAGGCTGCATCTCCAAATCACAAGTGGCTTTAGATCTGACTCTTACAGACAGGCATGCATGTCTCAGGGTGATTACACACTAACACATTGTGATTAATCACACACATTTGTATACATTTTATTAACAAGATAATAAAAAAAACACTATACAAAATGTGTTTTTGTGACAGGCCGCTAGTAACAAAGTGCTCTCAAGGTTAAATACACATACCGGTAGACATTGAGGGCTAGCAGGAGGGACCATGCGCTTACCTGCTGCTCTCTGGCAGGTAGCTCCATGCCCTCCTGGGTTTTAAATGCACCTTAGAACACACATGCATCAACACTACAATGAGCGGGTGGAGGGAGGTTTGGAGTCTTCTCTCACCCCCATTCTCTGCGACCTGCTGGAGCGGGGGAGGGGGGGGGGGGGGGGGGCTAGGAGGAGGAGTTGACCGTCCGACTGCGGTCTGGGGTGTGGGGCCTCCCTGCTGCCGCGGAGTCGGGGCGGTCTGCCTCCCCCCACCGCAGGGAAAAGGGTAATACCACCTGGGTCTGGGTGCAGTTCCCCCTCCAGGGGCAAGGGTACCTAGACCCGGTTTGTAGGGTACGCTTGGGGAGTGTGATCGTGTGTACAGCGTCTCTTTATGTCTGTCTCCACGTTGGTTGAGTGTGGAGTAAGTGCATATGAGAGCATGAGGGTGGGAATGGATGTTTGTATATGTGTGTGCCTGTATTTCTGTGTCTATATGTCAGGTTGGGTGTCAGGCGCCACCTCTCTGGGGACATCTCAGGCCCTCCAAGGTTTGGAGGCCTATCTCCCCCTACCACCACTTCCCCTGCCAGTGGCGGACTCCCTCAGACATCGGTGCGTTGGTGGTTCTTTGTGTCCGGGGATGGGCGTCCAGGTACACACCGGCTCACTCCTTGGCGGCCGCTTATCGGGGCCTGGAGCCTGGGGCTCGCTCGGGCCACTTCGGAGGTGGGGTGCCCCCGGCCTCTCGGCCTGGGGCTCGGTCACTCAGGCACGGCTGGCTGCCGGCGGAGCTCACGGGCGCGTCACTGCAACTCCCCCTGGCTTCTGCTCCGCGGCTGCTGAGTGAGCCCTCATCTGGGACTCTCCTCAGCTCTTTCTGGGACAGTGGCGCGGCTGCCCCTCTGTTGGTCTTCCTTGGTCTCTTGTGTTCTGGGGGCCTCTGGATGTCTGGAGTTTTGATCTCCTCCATACCTGCTTCATGCCCTGGAGGACGGGGCTGTGGCCCCCCCACACCCTCTAGCAGATCATTACATGAAGGAACCTTTTTAAAAAAAACAAGCGCATCCATGCTCACAGGTGTACACATGGGTGATCACACCCACAAACTACACCCTTTTTGGCTCCTACCTCAAAGCACACTGTGTTCTGTTGATCTTATGTGCTGCACAATAATGTTTAATATTTAGTATTTACTGTCATATTCCCATATATCATTGTGATGCTGTTTATTCTATTACTCTTGTTCTCTTCTGCTTGTTTTCTTTTTTCTTTCTCAGCAGGTGATCCAGGTGATCGATATATGCATTTTTTATTTCTTTTTTTTTTCTGCTCATTCTGTTGGTTTTTGTTTTTTGCCCTTCTCCCCCGTCCCTCTTCTCAGCTGTTTCTCTTTCCCTCTTTCTTTCTCCCCTTCTTTCCCCCAGTCAAGTCTGTCCCGTATTCAGCAAGTGAAAATAAAATAAACAATAAAAGGTGAATCAAATGGACCATTACGGCAAGGCTGGGATGGTCAATTTGGTAAAGTAAATCCGTTGGGCATCTTTCTTTGCCTTTAGACAACAATTCTGATGGCAAAAGAGCCAAACGGGACAGGCAAAAAAAAAAAGAAAAAAAGAAAAAAAAAAGAAGTGGCTTTAGATCTGACTCTTACAGACAGGCATGCATGTCTCAGGGTGATTACACACTAACACATTGTGATTAATCACACACATTTGTATACATTTTATTAACAAGATTAAAAAAAAACACTATACAAAATGTGTTTTTGTGACAGGCCGCTAGTAACAAAGTGCTTAAAGATTTCAAATTGGTTCTTTCCCAAGTTTTCTGTTATGTGTACACATATTCCTTGAATTAGGTGCTTTTTAATTCTCCAATAATGGTCAGTGCAAAGTGTTTACACAAACAAACAAACAAACAAACAAACAAGTGTTTACACAAACAAACAAACAAAAAACATTACTCAGAAAATGGTCAGGTACAAGAACTGGATTAAAAAGGATTGGAAAAAACAGATAATGTCCAATGAAATACTTCAGCGTGTGGCTCATGACTTTTGCACAGTACTGTAAATGTTATTAATAATGAAAGATATAAAGATGTAGCTTTCCCATTTTTAAAAAATTCCCATACACATTATTCTTTTCTTCTAGTGAAGGTGCCTCCTCCTTCAGACCTTAGGATAACTAATTTCTCAGACAGTGACATCACGGTGCGCTGGGAAGCTGCAGATGATGATGATGTTTCTTACCTCATTAAGTGGATCTCCCTAAGTGGAGGCGACCTGAGGCAGGTGGGGAAGAACTATTGAGTTGTTGGAGTACATATTATGAAATAAAAAATACAATATCTCAATAAACTGTTGTCCTGTGTCTTAAGGAGTATCAGATATCACTGTCTGCACTCTATGGAGATGGAGCTCAGAGTGAAGCTGTGGCCGTACGCTATAGCACCTGTGAGTCACACATTTTAACTATATCAGCTGCTGGTGGGAGCAGGCTCTCATGGATCTTTCTGGATATTTGCAGCGGGGACATGCTGGGGTCATTTTGGAGCAGGTTAATTTGTGTGCGCCACGTGTCATAATCAGTTTTGTTGTTAGGTCTGGGAACCTTACCGGAGAAGGTACGGAGTCTAACCTGGGACTGGATGTGTTTGACATCTTGCCTTCGTACGATATGCTCTACCACGACCTTCTGAATGTCAGGTGGATTCAAATCACTTACTGAAAGGGACGCACAGGCTTAAGCAGACAAAGAAGGAAATCGGGTAAACCCTCCAGCACTCATTTCTGTGTCCATTCTGGGCTAAAAACAAAAACACCTCATAACTACCTGTGGATGCTGGCTGAGCCTCTGAAGGTTGAGTGATATGTCATTAAGCAGGTAGTCAGAGTTCTCATTGATCAGTTCCTTGAGGGAAGTGTATCCACAGGCCTTACTGATGTCCTACATGGAGCTCAGCGCCGCCTGGCTCACCAGCAGTGTCTCCTCACCAGCTTTCTCCAGCACAGGATACAGCGAGGCCATCAACAAGGCACAGAAATTGCGGCCCACTGGCTGAGCACAGCAGGCGATTCCCCCGAGTTGGATGCACAGCTGACAGATGTTGCTGTTGAGCTAATGGATCATGGATGCAGATGTTGATGATGAAGGAATCACTTGGAGAGAGCTTGTATTTGAGTTGCTGGCATCACTGTTGTATATCGAGGGGAGTCTGGATGGACCGAGCAGCTACGCAAAGAGACAAAACCTGTGTTAAAGCACTGCTTTCTAACCACTTTTACACATGCACTGCAGCTCTGAAGTTTTCAAGATATTGTCCATGCACGTGAGAACGCAAATGTCTGACACAGTTAGATCAAACATTAAACAGCCTTTAGCCTTCCTGCTCCTGAGTGAAAGCCTGTATTATATCTGACTGTGCTCATGTGGGGATAAGACAGATTAGCCTTTTCTCAAAGTGAAGAGTGGGGGCCAATTTAGGATCTTCACTCAAATTTAAAATACAAGGGAAACTGATGTATTTCCTTAAATAAACAAAAACCACACAAGCGCTTATAAAATGCTCATCCTACCCAGTCATATGCAAAGTGTTAGAATCAACGTGTGATCCACCTGCCACTAAGAGATATTATTTCTCTTTGGTAGATGGAAAAAATGGAATCAAACTCACTGTCAGTAGCTACAACAGCACATTTGTTATAATATGATGAATCAAGCATTTAGATATTAAATAGTATTGAGGGAGACAGGATCAAATACAGTGGGGCAAAAAAGTATTTAGTCAGCCACCAATTGTGCAAGTTCTCCCACTTAAAAATATGAGAGAGGCCTGTCATTTTCATCATAGGTATACCTCTAACTTGTCCGAGTTTTAAAGAACTGATTTGCAAATTATGGTGGAAAAGAAGTATTTGGTCACCTCATTTTTTGCCCCACTGCGTAATATACAAAGATATTTGTGGCAACTCGATGTGCTTTGTCCACTTTTATTATCGGATTGCTCTGTTAACCAAAGGGAATACCTCAGTTTATTGTATGTTTGACTATAATTTACAAAAAGACTAAAGCATCATTTCTTATCTTTTCTACAATAACTATCAAATGAACAAATGGAGAGTGCTCGCTCAAGTCATGGATCAAGTGACTTAAAGGGCCGTTTTCAAAGAAAACTAAAAGTGTATAAGCAACCAAGGAAGTGAGTCCTACCTGGCCACTGGACAACATTCAGTGACAGTGCACTTGCTGGCATCTCCGGTGATTCAGTAGGGTGAATAAGGGATCTTGTCTCCTCCGTACTTAATGAGAGTGGTGTATCTGTCAGTCATGTCTGGCACATAAAACACCAGGTAGGTCCCATCATGGCTGTCACAGATATCTGCTTCTTGGGCTTCCCCTCTGGGTCCTTCAGGAGAAAACAAAAACTGTTACCTAAATATCAATGCTTTGAATACATTATTGTGTGGTCCACGTTCATGCACTCACAGTGATCTGCACTGCCAGCAGTCCCTCACCTGCATCTTTGGCATCAATGGTGACCTTCACTGGCAGAGAGGTGGGCGCTCCAGTGGTGTTAAGGCCGGATCCACTTGCACGCACCTTGCTGGTATCATGGGTGGGCAGCACCTTCACCTTGTAAGGGCGGACCAAAGGGGAGAGAAGACAACTGGCTGTGGAATACAGTCTCACAAATGAAAGGAGCCTTATTTACAGAACCGAGTAAACCACGCAAAGAGTTTTCCATTTTCAAAGCTGGCCAGAGTGGAACACTGTAACATGTAACACCTAGAAGGTTCAGATGGCTGCAGTACTTTGCTAATTTGGATCAAAAGTTTGGGGGGGAAATGTAATTAAATCAAGTGATTGTAATGCTGTTACTTCCGTTGTGTAGTTAACCATCTATCATTTTAGATGTTTCATTAGCAGCCTGATGAAATTAGCTGTGTAGTTAGCCGACTTCTGCCATCCAAACAGATGAGGTGAATTATGCAGATCACTAGCACAGTACACAGATTACCACTTCTTATTCCAGCCAGACTTCAGGTACTTCATTCGAATCATGCAGTAACAACAAAGGTTTATTACTACTGGCTTTTTAAATTGTGCTTCTTCTGTTCTAGAAAAACAGAAACATGTGATCACAGGGTTTTGTTTTTTTCAATGACATTTGTGTTGGTTGTGTCGGTTGCAGGCAAACATTGATCATAATGGTTAGATATTAGGAAATAGCTTAAAATGTGTGCATATTTAACTTGTTGCACTGCCGTAGTGTTACCTGCGTGGGATCTCCTCATGAGCATATGACTGTACCCTGGATGATGATATGTGAGGAGCTTGAACTTGATTCGCTAACAGAAACTAATTTGGCTAGCTTAGCGCACATGTCTTGTGGCAAGATATATGCACTTAAATGTTTTAAGTCATTGGCTGTTCTGCCAAATTGCCACCAACCTGCAACTTTGTGAGCTGACTGTTTCGCGATTTTTGTGTTTTAGACAACAAAAATAAAAGAAAAAGATGTACAGATCCAGGCTTTTCCTTTACTGTGGTAGTCGCATAGAATGACGTCACTGACACTGGTTTAATATGAAAACAAACTTTGCAAAAAAAAGAAAGAAGAAGAAGTGAGTCGGCGTGTCATCTTTATCGAGCACCATACATGTTTTGCCTCACATTAAAATTATTACTTTTCCTTTTCAAAAATAATTTATATTCAGAGAAGTCAAATATAGCAAATTTGCACGGCTTCCACGCGGGCAGGTGGCGCAGAACACTTGCCGGCCCCTGGCAACTTGAAGCACAGACAGGCCCTGGTTCGAGCCTCGGCTCGAACACACTCACTGAGTTCAGGTCCTATCTGTGTCTTCAGTCTGCTAGGGGGATTCCTGGGCTGCGCAGGGAATCCCAATCCTTTTTTTTTCTTTTCTTTTTTAGGGTGTTGGGGCCTGTATTTACAAAGCTGGGACTATCTCCGTTGTCATGGCTACCAAGAACAACGCCAGCTTGGGGGAGAGCGGAGAGCCGATAAGCAAACACTCATTCATCCTTTCTCCTCTTTCGTTTCACAGCTGCTGCGGTGGGAAACGCTGGGACTTGTGTGGCTATGCAGTTTTTGCATTGTTGGGAACTTTTAAGGACCAGCCTTGAATTTTACAGATTTGATAAGTGAAGCCTGGATATATAGTGAAGAGAGCTGGGATAATCTGGACAGAATCTGCAGGCTGCATCTCCAAATCACAAGTGGCTTTAGATCTGACTCTTACAGACAGGCATGCATGTCTCAGGGTGATTACACACTAACACATTGTGATTAATCACACACATTTGTATACATTTTATTAACAAGATAATAAAAAAACACTATACAAAATGTGTTTTTGTGACAGGCCGCTAGTAACAAAGTGCTCTCAAGGTTAAATACACATACCGGTAGACATTGAGGGCTAGCAGGAGGGACCATGCGCTTACCTGCTGCTCTCTGGCAGGTAGCTCCATGCCCTCCTGGGTTTTAAATGCACCTTAGAACACACATGCATCAACACTACAATGAGCGGGTGGAGGGAGGTTTGGAGTCTTCTCTCACCCCCATTCTCTGCGACCTGCTGGAGCGGGGGAGGGGGGGGGGGGCTAGGAGGAGGAGTTGACCGTCCGACTGCGATCTGGGGTGTGGGGCCTCCCTGCTGCTGCGGAGTCGGGGCGGTCTGCCTCCCCCCACCGCAGGGAAAAGGGTAATACCACCTGGGTCTGGGTGCAGTTCCCCCTCCAGGGGCAAGGGTACCTAGACCCGGTTTGTAGGGTACGCTTGGGGAGTGTGATCGTGTGTACAGCGTCTCTTTATGTCTGTCTCCACGTTGGTTGAGTGTGGAGTAAGTGCATATGAGAGCATGAGGGTGGGAATGGATGTTTGTATATGTGTGTGCCTGTATTTCTGTGTCTATATGTCAGGTTGGGTGTCAGGCGCCACCTCTCTGGGGACATCTCAGGCCCTCCAAGGTTTGGAGGCCTATCTCCCCCTACCACCACTTCCCCTGCCAGTGGCGGACTCCCTCAGACATCGGTGCGTTGGTGGTTCTTTGTGTCCGGGGATGGGCGTCCAGGTACACACCGGCTCACTCCTTGGCGGCCGCTTATCGGGGCCTGGAGCCTGGGGCTCGCTCGGGCCACTTCGGAGGTGGGGTGCCCCCGGCCTCTCGGCCTGGGGCTCGGTCACTCAGGCACGGCTGGCTGCCGGCGGAGCTCACGGGCGCGTCACTGCAACTCCCCCTGGCTTCTGCTCCGCGGCTGCTGAGTGAGCCCTCATCTGGGACTCTCCTCAGCTCTTTCTGGGACAGTGGCGCGGCTGCCCCTCTGTTGGTCTTCCTTGGTCTCTTGTGTTCTGGGGGCCTCTGGATGTCTGGAGTTTTGATCTCCTCCATACCTGCTTCATGCCCTGGAGGACGGGGCTGTGGCCCCCCCACACCCTCTAGCAGATCATTACATGAAGGAACCTTTTTAAAAAAAACAAGCGCATCCATGCTCACAGGTGTACACATGGGTGATCACACCCACAAACTACACCCTTTTTGGCTCCTACCTCAAAGCACACTGTGTTCTGTTGATCTTATGTGCTGCACAATAATGTTTAATATTTAGTATTTACTGTCATATTCCCATATATCATTGTGATGCTGTTTATTCTATTACTCTTGTTCTCTTCTGCTTGTTTTCTTTTTTCTTTCTCAGCAGGTGATCCAGGTGATCGATATATGCATTTTTTATTTCTTTTTTTTTTCTGCTCATTCTGTTGGTTTTTGTTTTTTGCCCTTCTCCCCCGTCCCTCTTCTCAGCTGTTTCTCTTTCCCTCTTTCTTTCTCCCCTTCTTTCCCCCAGTCAAGTCTGTCCCGTATTCAGCAAGTGAAAATAAAATAAACAATAAAAGGTGAATCAAATGGACCATTACGGCAAGGCTGGGATGGTCAATTTGGTAAAGTAAATCCGTTGGGCATCTTTCTTTGCCTTTAGACAACAATTCTGATGGCAAAAGAGCCAAACGGGACAGGCAAAAAAAAAAAGAAAAAAAGAAAAAAAGAAGTGGCTTTAGATCTGACTCTTACAGACAGGCATGCATGTCTCAGGGTGATTACACACTAACACATTGTGATTAATCACACACATTTGTATACATTTTATTAACAAGATTAAAAAAAAACACTATACAAAATGTGTTTTTGTGACAGGCCGCTAGTAACAAAGTGCTTAAAGATTTCAAATTGGTTCTTTCCCAAGTTTTCTGTTATGTGTACACATATTCCTTGAATTAGGTGCTTTTTAATTCTCCAATAATGGTCAGTGCAAAGTGTTTACACAAACAAACAAACAAGTGTTTACACAAACAAACAAACAAAAAACATTACTCAGAAAATGGTCAGGTACAAGAACTGGATTAAAAAGGATTGGAAAAAACAGATAATGTCCAATGAAATACTTCAGCGTGTGGCTCATGACTTTTGCACAGTACTGTAAATGTTATTAATAATGAAAGATATAAAGATGTAGCTTTCCCATTTTTAAAAAATTCCCATACACATTATTCTTTTCTTCTAGTGAAGGTGCCTCCTCCTTCAGACCTTAGGATAACTAATTTCTCAGACAGTGACATCACGGTGCGCTGGGAAGCTGCAGATGATGATGATGTTTCTTACCTCATTAAGTGGATCTCCCTAAGTGGAGGCGACCTGAGGCAGGTGGGGAAGAACTATTGAGTTGTTGGAGTACATATTATGAAATAAAAAAATACAATATCTCAATAAACTGTTGTCCTGTGTCTTAAGGAGTATCAGATATCACTGTCTGCACTCTATGGAGATGGAGCTCAGAGTGAAGCTGTGGCCGTACGCTATAGCACCTGTGAGTCACACATTTTAACTATATCAGCTGCTGGTGGGAGCAGGCTCTCATGGATCTTTCTGGATATTTGCAGCGGGGACATGCTGGGGTCATTTTGGAGCAGGTTAATTTGTGTGCGCCACGTGTCATAATCAGTTTTGTTGTTAGGTCTGGGAACCTTACCGGAGAAGGTACGGAGTCTAACCTGGGACTGGATGTGTTTGACATCTTGCCTTCGTACGATATGCTCTACCACGACCTTCTGAATGTCAGGTGGATTCAAATCACTTACTGAAAGGGACGCACAGGCTTAAGCAGACAAAGAAGGAAATCGGGTAAACCCTCCAGCACTCATTTCTGTGTCCATTCTGGGCTAAAAACAAAAACACCTCATAACTACCTGTGGATGCTGGCTGAGCCTCTGAAGGTTGAGTGATATGTCATTAAGCAGGTAGTCAGAGTTCTCATTGATCAGTTCCTTGAGGGAAGTGTATCCACAGGCCTTACTGATGTCCTACATGGAGCTCAGCGCCGCCTGGCTCACCAGCAGTGTCTCCTCACCAGCTTTCTCCAGCACAGGATACAGCGAGGCCATCAACAAGGCACAGAAATTGCGGCCCACTGGCTGAGCACAGCAGGCGATTCCCCCGAGTTGGATGCACAGCTGACAGATGTTGCTGTTGAGCTAATGGATCATGGATGCAGATGTTGATGATGAAGGAATCACTTGGAGAGAGCTTGTATTTGAGTTGCTGGCATCACTGTTGTATATCGAGGGGAGTCTGGATGGACCGAGCAGCTACGCAAAGAGACAAAACCTGTGTTAAAGCACTGCTTTCTAACCACTTTTACACATGCACTGCAGCTCTGAAGTTTTCAAGATATTGTCCATGCACGTGAGAACGCAAATGTCTGACACAGTTAGATCAAACATTAAACAGCCTTTAGCCTTCCTGCTCCTGAGTGAAAGCCTGTATTATATCTGACTGTGCTCATGTGGGGATAAGACAGATTAGCCTTTTCTCAAAGTGAAGAGTGGGGGCCAATTTAGGATCTTCACTCAAATTTAAAATACAAGGGAAACTGATGTATTTCCTTAAATAAACAAAAACCACACAAGCGCTTATAAAATGCTCATCCTACCCAGTCATATGCAAAGTGTTAGAATCAACGTGTGATCCACCTGCCACTAAGAGATATTATTTCTCTTTGGTAGATGGAAAAAATGGAATCAAACTCACTGTCAGTAGCTACAACAGCACATTTGTTATAATATGATGAATCAAGCATTTAGATATTAAATAGTATTGAGGGACACAGGATCAAATACAGTGGGGCAAAAAAGTATTTAGTCAGCCACCAATTGTGCAAGTTCTCCCACTTAAAAATATGAGAGAGGCCTGTCATTTTCATCATAGGTATACCTCTAACTTGTCCGAGTTTTAAAGAACTGATTTGCAAATTATGGTGGAAAAGAAGTATTTGGTCACCTCATTTTTTGCCCCACTGCGTAATATACAAAGATATTTGTGGCAACTCGATGTGCTTTGTCCACTTTTATTATCGGATTGCTCTGTTAACCAAAGGGAATACCTCAGTTTATTGTATGTTTGACTATAATTTACAAAAAGACTAAAGCATCATTTCTTATCTTTTCTACAATAACTATCAAATGAACAAATGGAGAGTGCTCGCTCAAGTCATGGATCAAGTGACTTAAAGGGCCGTTTTCAAAGAAAACTAAAAGTGTATAAGCAACCAAGGAAGTGAGTCCTACCTGGCCACTGGACAACATTCAGTGACAGTGCACTTGCTGGCATCTCCGGTGATTCAGTAGGGTGAATAAGGGATCTTGTCTCCTCCGTACTTAATGAGAGTGGTGTATCTGTCAGTCATGTCTGGCACATAAAACACCAGGTAGGTCCCATCATGGCTGTCACAGATATCTGCTTCTTGGGCTTCCCCTCTGGGTCCTTCAGGAGAAAACAAAAACTGTTACCTAAATATCAATGCTTTGAATACATTATTGTGTGGTCCACGTTCATGCACTCACAGTGATCTGCACTGCCAGCAGTCCCTCACCTGCATCTTTGGCATCAATGGTGACCTTCACTGGCAGAGAGGTGGGCGCTCCAGTGGTGTTAAGGCCGGATCCACTTGCACGCACCTTGCTGGTATCATGGGTGGGCAGCACCTTCACCTTGTAAGGGCGGACCAAAGGGGAGAGAAGACAACTGGCTGTGGAATACAGTCTCACAAATGAAAGGAGCCTTATTTACAGAACCGAGTAAACCACGCAAAGAGTTTTCCATTTTCAAAGCTGGCCAGAGTGGAACACTGTAACATGTAACACCTAGAAGGTTCAGATGGCTGCAGTACTTTGCTAATTTGGATCAAAAGTTTGGGGGGAAATGTAATTAAATCAAGTGATTGTAATGCTGTTACTTCCGTTGTGTAGTTAACCATCTATCATTTTAGATGTTTCATTAGCAGCCTGATGAAATTAGCTGTGTAGTTAGCCGACTTCTGCCATCCAAACAGATGAGGTGAATTATGCAGATCACTAGCACAGTACACAGATTACCACTTCTTATTCCAGCCAGACTTCAGGTACTTCATTCGAATCATGCAGTAACAACAAAGGTTTATTACTACTGGCTTTTTAAATTGTGCTTCTTCTGTTCTAGAAAAACAGAAACATGTGATCACAGGGTTTTGTTTTTTTCAATGACATTTGTGTTGGTTGTGTCGGTTGCAGGCAAACATTGATCATAATGGTTACATATTAGGAAATAGCTTAAAATGTGTGCATATTTAACTTGTTGCACTGCCGTAGTGTTACCTGCGTGGGATCTCCTCATGAGCATATGACTGTACCCTGGATGATGATATGTGAGGAGCTTGAACTTGATTCGCTAACAGAAACTAATTTGGCTAGCTTAGCGCACATGTCTTGTGGCAAGATATATGCACTTAAATGTTTTAAGTCATTGGCTGTTCTGCCAAATTGCCACCAACCTGCAACTTTGTGAGCTGACTGTTTCGCGATTTTTGTGTTTTAGACAACAAAAATAAAAGAAAAAGATGTACAGATCCAGGCTTTTCCTTTACTGTGGTAGTCGCATAGAATGACGTCACTGACACTGGTTTAATATGAAAACAAACTTTGCAAAAAAAAGAAAGAAGAAGAAGTGAGTCGGCGTGTCATCTTTATCGAGCACCATACATGTTTTGCCTCACATTAAAATTATTACTTTTCCTTTTCAAAAATAATTTATATTCAGAGAAGTCAAATATAGCAAATTTGCACGGCTTCCACGCGGGCAGGTGGCGCAGAACACTTGCCGGCCCCTGGCAACTTGAAGCACAGACAGGCCCTGGTTCGAGCCTCGGCTCGAACACACTCACTGAGTTCAGGTCCTATCTGTGTCTTCAGTCTGCTAGGGGGATTCCTGGGCTGCGCAGGGAATCCCAATCCTTTTTTTTTCTTTTCTTTTTTAGGGTGTTGGGGCCTGTATTTACAAAGCTGGGACTATCTCCGTTGTCATGGCTACCAAGAACAACGCCAGCTTGGGGGAGAGCGGAGAGCCGATAAGCAAACACTCATTCATCCTTTCTCCTCTTTCGTTTCACAGCTGCTGCGGTGGGAAACGCTGGGACTTGTGTGGCTATGCAGTTTTTGCATTGTTGGGAACTTTTAAGGACCAGCCTTGAATTTTACAGATTTGATAAGTGAAGCCTGGATATATAGTGAAGAGAGCTGGGATAATCTGGACAGAATCTGCAGGCTGCATCTCCAAATCACAAGTGGCTTTAGATCTGACTCTTACAGACAGGCATGCATGTCTCAGGGTGATTACACACTAACACATTGTGATTAATCACACACATTTGTATACATTTTATTAACAAGATAATAAAAAAAACACTATACAAAATGTGTTTTTGTGACAGGCCGCTAGTAACAAAGTGCTCTCAAGGTTAAATACACATACCGGTAGACATTGAGGGCTAGCAGGAGGGACCATGCGCTTACCTGCTGCTCTCTGGCAGGTAGCTCCATGCCCTCCTGGGTTTTAAATGCACCTTAGAACACACATGCATCAACACTACAATGAGCGGGTGGAGGGAGGTTTGGAGTCTTCTCTCACCCCCATTCTCTGCGACCTGCTGGAGCGGGGGAGGGGGGGGGCTAGGAGGAGGAGTTGACCGTCCGACTGCGGTCTGGGGTGTGGGGCCTCCCTGCTGCCGCGGAGTCGGGGCGGTCTGCCTCCCCCCACCGCAGGGAAAAGGGTAATACCACCTGGGTCTGGGTGCAGTTCCCCCTCCAGGGGCAAGGGTACCTAGACCCGGTTTGTAGGGTACGCTTGGGGAGTGTGATCGTGTGTACAGCGTCTCTTTATGTCTGTCTCCACGTTGGTTGAGTGTGGAGTAAGTGCATATGAGAGCATGAGGGTGGGAATGGATGTTTGTATATGTGTGTGCCTGTATTTCTGTGTCTATATGTCAGGTTGGGTGTCAGGCGCCACCTCTCTGGGGACATCTCAGGCCCTCCAAGGTTTGGAGGCCTATCTCCCCCTACCACCACTTCCCCTGCCAGTGGCGGACTCCCTCAGACATCGGTGCGTTGGTGGTTCTTTGTGTCCGGGGATGGGCGTCCAGGTACACACCGGCTCACTCCTTGGCGGCCGCTTATCGGGGCCTGGAGCCTGGGGCTCGCTCGGGCCACTTCGGAGGTGGGGTGCCCCCGGCCTCTCGGCCTGGGGCTCGGTCACTCAGGCACGGCTGGCTGCCGGCGGAGCTCACGGGCGCGTCACTGCAACTCCCCCTGGCTTCTGCTCCGCGGCTGCTGAGTGAGCCCTCATCTGGGACTCTCCTCAGCTCTTTCTGGGACAGTGGCGCGGCTGCCCCTCTGTTGGTCTTCCTTGGTCTCTTGTGTTCTGGGGGCCTCTGGATGTCTGGAGTTTTGATCTCCTCCATACCTGCTTCATGCCCTGGAGGACGGGGCTGTGGCCCCCCCACACCCTCTAGCAGATCATTACATGAAGGAACCTTTTTAAAAAAAACAAGCGCATCCATGCTCACAGGTGTACACATGGGTGATCACACCCACAAACTACACCCTTTTTGGCTCCTACCTCAAAGCACACTGTGTTCTGTTGATCTTATGTGCTGCACAATAATGTTTAATATTTAGTATTTACTGTCATATTCCCATATATCATTGTGATGCTGTTTATTCTATTACTCTTGTTCTCTTCTGCTTGTTTTCTTTTTTCTTTCTCAGCAGGTGATCCAGGTGATCGATATATGCATTTTTTATTTCTTTTTTTTTTCTGCTCATTCTGTTGGTTTTTGTTTTTTGCCCTTCTCCCCCGTCCCTCTTCTCAGCTGTTTCTCTTTCCCTCTTTCTTTCTCCCCTTCTTTCCCCCAGTCAAGTCTGTCCCGTATTCAGCAAGTGAAAATAAAATAAACAATAAAAGGTGAATCAAATGGACCATTACGGCAAGGCTGGGATGATCAATTTGGTAAAGTAAATCCGTTGGGCATCTTTCTTTGCCTTTAGACAACAATTCTGATGGCAAAAGAGCCAAACGGGACAGGCAAAAAAAAAAGAAAAAAAGAAAAAAAAAAGAAGTGGCTTTAGATCTGACTCTTACAGACAGGCATGCATGTCTCAGGGTGATTACACACTAACACATTGTGATTAATCACACACATTTGTATACATTTTATTAACAAGATTAAAAAAAAACACTATACAAAATGTGTTTTTGTGACAGGCCGCTAGTAACAAAGTGCTTAAAGATTTCAAATTGGTTCTTTCCCAAGTTTTCTGTTATGTGTACACATATTCCTTGAATTAGGTGCTTTTTAATTCTCCAATAATGGTCAGTGCAAAGTGTTTACACAAACAAACAAACAAGTGTTTACACAAACAAACAAACAAAAAACATTACTCAGAAAATGGTCAGGTACAAGAACTGGATTAAAAAGGATTGGAAAAAACAGATAATGTCCAATGAAATACTTCAGCGTGTGGCTCATGACTTTTGCACAGTACTGTAAATGTTATTAATAATGAAAGATATAAAGATGTAGCTTTCCCATTTTTAAAAAATTCCCATACACATTATTCTTTTCTTCTAGTGAAGGTGCCTCCTCCTTCAGACCTTAGGATAACTAATTTCTCAGACAGTGACATCACGGTGCGCTGGGAAGCTGCAGATGATGATGATGTTTCTTACCTCATTAAGTGGATCTCCCTAAGTGGAGGCGACCTGAGGCAGGTGGGGAAGAACTATTGAGTTGTTGGAGTACATATTATGAAATAAAAAATACAATATCTCAATAAACTGTTGTCCTGTGTCTTAAGGAGTATCAGATATCACTGTCTGCACTCTATGGAGATGGAGCTCAGAGTGAAGCTGTGGCCGTACGCTATAGCACCTGTGAGTCACACATTTTAACTATATCAGCTGCTGGTGGGAGCAGGCTCTCATGGATCTTTCTGGATATTTGCAGCGGGGACATGCTGGGGTCATTTTGGAGCAGGTTAATTTGTGTGCGCCACGTGTCATAATCAGTTTTGTTGTTAGGTCTGGGAACCTTACCGGAGAAGGTACGGAGTCTAACCTGGGACTGGATGTGTTTGACATCTTGCCTTCGTACGATATGCTCTACCACGACCTTCTGAATGTCAGGTGGATTCAAATCACTTACTGAAAGGGACGCACAGGCTTAAGCAGACAAAGAAGGAAATCGGGTAAACCCTCCAGCACTCATTTCTGTGTCCATTCTGGGCTAAAAACAAAAACACCTCATAACTACCTGTGGATGCTGGCTGAGCCTCTGAAGGTTGAGTGATATGTCATTAAGCAGGTAGTCAGAGTTCTCATTGATCAGTTCCTTGAGGGAAGTGTATCCACAGGCCTTACTGATGTCCTACATGGAGCTCAGCGCCGCCTGGCTCACCAGCAGTGTCTCCTCACCAGCTTTCTCCAGCACAGGATACAGCGAGGCCATCAACAAGGCACAGAAATTGCGGCCCACTGGCTGAGCACAGCAGGCGATTCCCCCGAGTTGGATGCACAGCTGACAGATGTTGCTGTTGAGCTAATGGATCATGGATGCAGATGTTGATGATGAAGGAATCACTTGGAGAGAGCTTGTATTTGAGTTGCTGGCATCACTGTTGTATATCGAGGGGAGTCTGGATGGACCGAGCAGCTACGCAAAGAGACAAAACCTGTGTTAAAGCACTGCTTTCTAACCACTTTTACACATGCACTGCAGCTCTGAAGTTTTCAAGATATTGTCCATGCACGTGAGAACGCAAATGTCTGACACAGTTAGATCAAACATTAAACAGCCTTTAGCCTTCCTGCTCCTGAGTGAAAGCCTGTATTATATCTGACTGTGCTCATGTGGGGATAAGACAGATTAGCCTTTTCTCAAAGTGAAGAGTGGGGGCCAATTTAGGATCTTCACTCAAATTTAAAATACAAGGGAAACTGATGTATTTCCTTAAATAAACAAAAACCACACAAGCGCTTATAAAATGCTCATCCTACCCAGTCATATGCAAAGTGTTAGAATCAACGTGTGATCCACCTGCCACTAAGAGATATTATTTCTCTTTGGTAGATGGAAAAAATGGAATCAAACTCACTGTCAGTAGCTACAACAGCACATTTGTTATAATATGATGAATCAAGCATTTAGATATTAAATAGTATTGAGGGAGACAGGATCAAATACAGTGGGGCAAAAAAGTATTTAGTCAGCCACCAATTGTGCAAGTTCTCCCACTTAAAAATATGAGAGAGGCCTGTCATTTTCATCATAGGTATACCTCTAACTTGTCCGAGTTTTAAAGAACTGATTTGCAAATTATGGTGGAAAAGAAGTATTTGGTCACCTCATTTTTTGCCCCACTGCGTAATATACAAAGATATTTGTGGCAACTCGATGTGCTTTGTCCACTTTTATTATCGGATTGCTCTGTTAACCAAAGGGAATACCTCAGTTTATTGTATGTTTGACTATAATTTACAAAAAGACTAAAGCATCATTTCTTATCTTTTCTACAATAACTATCAAATGAACAAATGGAGAGTGCTCGCTCAAGTCATGGATCAAGTGACTTAAAGGGCCGTTTTCAAAGAAAACTAAAAGTGTATAAGCAACCAAGGAAGTGAGTCCTACCTGGCCACTGGACAACATTCAGTGACAGTGCACTTGCTGGCATCTCCGGTGATTCAGTAGGGTGAATAAGGGATCTTGTCTCCTCCGTACTTAATGAGAGTGGTGTATCTGTCAGTCATGTCTGGCACATAAAACACCAGGTAGGTCCCATCATGGCTGTCACAGATATCTGCTTCTTGGGCTTCCCCTCTGGGTCCTTCAGGAGAAAACAAAAACTGTTACCTAAATATCAATGCTTTGAATACATTATTGTGTGGTCCACGTTCATGCACTCACAGTGATCTGCACTGCCAGCAGTCCCTCACCTGCATCTTTGGCATCAATGGTGACCTTCACTGGCAGAGAGGTGGGCGCTCCAGTGGTGTTAAGGCCGGATCCACTTGCACGCACCTTGCTGGTATCATGGGTGGGCAGCACCTTCACCTTGTAAGGGCGGACCAAAGGGGAGAGAAGACAACTGGCTGTGGAATACAGTCTCACAAATGAAAGGAGCCTTATTTACAGAACCGAGTAAACCACGCAAAGAGTTTTCCATTTTCAAAGCTGGCCAGAGTGGAACACTGTAACATGTAACACCTAGAAGGTTCAGATGGCTGCAGTACTTTGCTAATTTGGATCAAAAGTTTGGGGGGAAAATGTAATTAAATCAAGTGATTGTAATGCTGTTACTTCCGTTGTGTAGTTAACCATCTATCATTTTAGATGTTTCATTAGCAGCCTGATGAAATTAGCTGTGTAGTTAGCCGACTTCTGCCATCCAAACAGATGAGGTGAATTATGCAGATCACTAGCACAGTACACAGATTACCACTTCTTATTCCAGCCAGACTTCAGGTACTTCATTCGAATCATGCAGTAACAACAAAGGTTTATTACTACTGGCTTTTTAAATTGTGCTTCTTCTGTTCTAGAAAAACAGAAACATGTGATCACAGGGTTTTGTTTTTTTCAATGACATTTGTGTTGGTTGTGTCGGTTGCAGGCAAACATTGATCATAATGGTTAGATATTAGGAAATAGCTTAAAATGTGTGCATATTTAACTTGTTGCACTGCCGTAGTGTTACCTGCGTGGGATCTCCTCATGAGCATATGACTGTACCCTGGATGATGATATGTGAGGAGCTTGAACTTGATTCGCTAACAGAAACTAATTTGGCTAGCTTAGCGCACATGTCTTGTGGCAAGATATATGCACTTAAATGTTTTAAGTCATTGGCTGTTCTGCCAAATTGCCACCAACCTGCAACTTTGTGAGCTGACTGTTTCGCGATTTTTGTGTTTTAGACAACAAAAATAAAAGAAAAAGATGTACAGATCCAGGCTTTTCCTTTACTGTGGTAGTCGCATAGAATGACGTCACTGACACTGGTTTAATATGAAAACAAACTTTGCAAAAAAAAGAAAGAAGAAGAAGTGAGTCGGCGTGTCATCTTTATCGAGCACCATACATGTTTTGCCTCACATTAAAATTATTACTTTTCCTTTTCAAAAATAATTTATATTCAGAGAAGTCAAATATAGCAAATTTGCACGGCTTCCACGCGGGCAGGTGGCGCAGAACACTTGCCGGCCCCTGGCAACTTGAAGCACAGACAGGCCCTGGTTCGAGCCTCGGCTCGAACACACTCACTGAGTTCAGGTCCTATCTGTGTCTTCAGTCTGCTAGGGGGATTCCTGGGCTGCGCAGGGAATCCCAATCCTTTTTTTTTCTTTTCTTTTTTGGGCTGTTGGGGCCTGTATTTACAAAGCTGGGACTATCTCCGTTGTCATGGCTACCAAGAACAACGCCAGCTTGGGGGAGAGCGGAGAGCCGATAAGCAAACACTCATTCATCCTTTCTCCTCTTTCGTTTCACAGCTGCTGCGGTGGGAAACGCTGGGACTTGTGTGGCTATGCAGTTTTTGCATTGTTGGGAACTTTTAAGGACCAGCCTTGAATTTTACAGATTTGATAAGTGAAGCCTGGATATATAGTGAAGAGAGCTGGGATAATCTGGACAGAATCTGCAGGCTGCATCTCCAAATCACAAGTGGCTTTAGATCTGACTCTTACAGACAGGCATGCATGTCTCAGGGTGATTACACACTAACACATTGTGATTAATCACACACATTTGTATACATTTTATTAACAAGATAATAAAAAAACACTATACAAAATGTGTTTTTGTGACAGGCCGCTAGTAACAAAGTGCTCTCAAGGTTAAATACACATACCGGTAGACATTGAGGGCTAGCAGGAGGGACCATGCGCTTACCTGCTGCTCTCTGGCAGGTAGCTCCATGCCCTCCTGGGTTTTAAATGCACCTTAGAACACACATGCATCAACACTACAATGAGCGGGTGGAGGGAGGTTTGGAGTCTTCTCTCACCCCCATTCTCTGCGACCTGCTGGAGCGGGGGAGGGGGGGGGGGGCTAGGAGGAGGAGTTGACCGTCCGACTGCGGTCTGGGGTGTGGGGCCTCCCTGCTGCCGCGGAGTCGGGGCGGTCTGCCTCCCCCCACCGCAGGGAAAAGGGTAATACCACCTGGGTCTGGGTGCAGTTCCCCCTCCAGGGGCAAGGGTACCTAGACCCGGTTTGTAGGGTACGCTTGGGGAGTGTGATCGTGTGTACAGCGTCTCTTTATGTCTGTCTCCACGTTGGTTGAGTGTGGAGTAAGTGCATATGAGAGCATGAGGGTGGGAATGGATGTTTGTATATGTGTGTGCCTGTATTTCTGTGTCTATATGTCAGGTTGGGTGTCAGGCGCCACCTCTCTGGGGACATCTCAGGCCCTCCAAGGTTTGGAGGCCTATCTCCCCCTACCACCACTTCCCCTGCCAGTGGCGGACTCCCTCAGACATCGGTGCGTTGGTGGTTCTTTGTGTCCGGGGATGGGCGTCCAGGTACACACCGGCTCACTCCTTGGCGGCCGCTTATCGGGGCCTGGAGCCTGGGGCTCGCTCGGGCCACTTCGGAGGTGGGGTGCCCCCGGCCTCTCGGCCTGGGGCTCGGTCACTCAGGCACGGCTGGCTGCCGGCGGAGCTCACGGGCGCGTCACTGCAACTCCCCCTGGCTTCTGCTCCGCGGCTGCTGAGTGAGCCCTCATCTGGGACTCTCCTCAGCTCTTTCTGGGACAGTGGCGCGGCTGCCCCTCTGTTGGTCTTCCTTGGTCTCTTGTGTTCTGGGGGCCTCTGGATGTCTGGAGTTTTGATCTCCTCCATACCTGCTTCATGCCCTGGAGGACGGGGCTGTGGCCCCCCCACACCCTCTAGCAGATCATTACATGAAGGAACCTTTTTAAAAAAAACAAGCGCATCCATGCTCACAGGTGTACACATGGGTGATCACACCCACAAACTACACCCTTTTTGGCTCCTACCTCAAAGCACACTGTGTTCTGTTGATCTTATGTGCTGCACAATAATGTTTAATATTTAGTATTTACTGTCATATTCCCATATATCATTGTGATGCTGTTTATTCTATTACTCTTGTTCTCTTCTGCTTGTTTTCTTTTTTCTTTCTCAGCAGGTGATCCAGGTGATCGATATATGCATTTTTTATTTCTTTTTTTTTTCTGCTCATTCTGTTGGTTTTTGTTTTTTGCCCTTCTCCCCCGTCCCTCTTCTCAGCTGTTTCTCTTTCCCTCTTTCTTTCTCCCCTTCTTTCCCCCAGTCAAGTCTGTCCCGTATTCAGCAAGTGAAAATAAAATAAACAATAAAAGGTGAATCAAATGGACCATTACGGCAAGGCTGGGATGGTCAATTTGGTAAAGTAAATCCGTTGGGCATCTTTCTTTGCCTTTAGACAACAATTCTGATGGCAAAAGAGCCAAACGGGACAGGCAAAAAAAAAAAGAAAAAAAGAAAAAAAAAAGAAGTGGCTTTAGATCTGACTCTTACAGACAGGCATGCATGTCTCAGGGTGATTACACACTAACACATTGTGATTAATCACACACATTTGTATACATTTTATTAACAAGATTAAAAAAAAACACTATACAAAATGTGTTTTTGTGACAGGCCGCTAGTAACAAAGTGCTTAAAGATTTCAAATTGGTTCTTTCCCAAGTTTTCTGTTATGTGTACACATATTCCTTGAATTAGGTGCTTTTTAATTCTCCAATAATGGTCAGTGCAAAGTGTTTACACAAACAAACAAACAAGTGTTTACACAAACAAACAAACAAAAAACATTACTCAGAAAATGGTCAGGTACAAGAACTGGATTAAAAAGGATTGGAAAAAACAGATAATGTCCAATGAAATACTTCAGCGTGTGGCTCATGACTTTTGCACAGTACTGTAAATGTTATTAATAATGAAAGATATAAAGATGTAGCTTTCCCATTTTTAAAAAATTCCCATACACATTATTCTTTTCTTCTAGTGAAGGTGCCTCCTCCTTCAGACCTTAGGATAACTAATTTCTCAGACAGTGACATCACGGTGCGCTGGGAAGCTGCAGATGATGATGATGTTTCTTACCTCATTAAGTGGATCTCCCTAAGTGGAGGCGACCTGAGGCAGGTGGGGAAGAACTATTGAGTTGTTGGAGTACATATTATGAAATAAAAAATACAATATCTCAATAAACTGTTGTCCTGTGTCTTAAGGAGTATCAGATATCACTGTCTGCACTCTATGGAGATGGAGCTCAGAGTGAAGCTGTGGCCGTACGCTATAGCACCTGTGAGTCACACATTTTAACTATATCAGCTGCTGGTGGGAGCAGGCTCTCATGGATCTTTCTGGATATTTGCAGCGGGGACATGCTGGGGTCATTTTGGAGCAGGTTAATTTGTGTGCGCCACGTGTCATAATCAGTTTTGTTGTTAGGTCTGGGAACCTTACCGGAGAAGGTACGGAGTCTAACCTGGGACTGGATGTGTTTGACATCTTGCCTTCGTACGATATGCTCTACCACGACCTTCTGAATGTCAGGTGGATTCAAATCACTTACTGAAAGGGACGCACAGGCTTAAGCAGACAAAGAAGGAAATCGGGTAAACCCTCCAGCACTCATTTCTGTGTCCATTTTGGGCTAAAAACAAAAACACCTCATAACTACCTGTGGATGCTGGCTGAGCCTCTGAAGGTTGAGTGATATGTCATTAAGCAGGTAGTCAGAGTTCTCATTGATCAGTTCCTTGAGGGAAGTGTATCCACAGGCCTTACTGATGTCCTACATGGAGCTCAGCGCCGCCTGGCTCACCAGCAGTGTCTCCTCACCAGCTTTCTCCAGCACAGGATACAGCGAGGCCATCAACAAGGCACAGAAATTGCGGCCCACTGGCTGAGCACAGCAGGCGATTCCCCCGAGTTGGATGCACAGCTGACAGATGTTGCTGTTGAGCTAATGGATCATGGATGCAGATGTTGATGATGAAGGAATCACTTGGAGAGAGCTTGTATTTGAGTTGCTGGCATCACTGTTGTATATCGAGGGGAGTCTGGATGGACCGAGCAGCTACGCAAAGAGACAAAACCTGTGTTAAAGCACTGCTTTCTAACCACTTTTACACATGCACTGCAGCTCTGAAGTTTTCAAGATATTGTCCATGCACGTGAGAACGCAAATGTCTGACACAGTTAGATCAAACATTAAACAGCCTTTAGCCTTCCTGCTCCTGAGTGAAAGCCTGTATTATATCTGACTGTGCTCATGTGGGGATAAGACAGATTAGCCTTTTCTCAAAGTGAAGAGTGGGGGCCAATTTAGGATCTTCACTCAAATTTAAAATACAAGGGAAACTGATGTATTTCCTTAAATAAACAAAAACCACACAAGCGCTTATAAAATGCTCATCCTACCCAGTCATATGCAAAGTGTTAGAATCAACGTGTGATCCACCTGCCACTAAGAGATATTATTTCTCTTTGGTAGATGGAAAAAATGGAATCAAACTCACTGTCAGTAGCTACAACAGCACATTTGTTATAATATGATGAATCAAGCATTTAGATATTAAATAGTATTGAGGGAGACAGGATCAAATACAGTGGGGCAAAAAAGTATTTAGTCAGCCACCAATTGTGCACGTTCTCCCACTTAAAAATATGAGAGAGGCCTGTCATTTTCATCATAGGTATACCTCTAACTTGTCCGAGTTTTAAAGAACTGATTTGCAAATTATGGTGGAAAAGAAGTATTTGGTCACCTCATTTTTTGCCCCACTGCGTAATATACAAAGATATTTGTGGCAACTCGATGTGCTTTGTCCACTTTTATTATCGGATTGCTCTGTTAACCAAAGGGAATACCTCAGTTTATTGTATGTTTGACTATAATTTACAAAAAGACTAAAGCATCATTTCTTATCTTTTCTACAATAACTATCAAATGAACAAATGGAGAGTGCTCGCTCAAGTCATGGATCAAGTGACTTAAAGGGCCGTTTTCAAAGAAAACTACAAGTGTATAAGCAACCAAGGAAGTGAGTCCTACCTGGCCACTGGACAACATTCAGTGACAGTGCACTTGCTGGCATCTCCGGTGATTCAGTAGGGTGAATAAGGGATCTTGTCTCCTCCGTACTTAATGAGAGTGGTGTATCTGTCAGTCATGTCTGGCACATAAAACACCAGGTAGGTCCCATCATGGCTGTCACAGATATCTGCTTCTTGGGCTTCCCCTCTGGGTCCTTCAGGAGAAAACAAAAACTGTTACCTAAATATCAATGCTTTGAATACATTATTGTGTGGTCCACGTTCATGCACTCACAGTGATCTGCACTGCCAGCAGTCCCTCACCTGCATCTTTGGCATCAATGGTGACCTTCACTGGCAGAGAGGTGGGCGCTCCAGTGGTGTTAAGGCCGGATCCACTTGCACGCACCTTGCTGGTATCATGGGTGGGCAGCACCTTCACCTTGTAAGGGCGGACCAAAGGGGAGAGAAGACAACTGGCTGTGGAATACAGTCTCACAAATGAAAGGAGCCTTATTTACAGAACCGAGTAAACCACGCAAAGAGTTTTCCATTTTCAAAGCTGGCCAGAGTGGAACACTGTAACATGTAACACCTAGAAGGTTCAGATGGCTGCAGTACTTTGCTAATTTGGATCAAAAGTTTGGGGGGGAAATGTAATTAAATCAAGTGATTGTAATGCTGTTACTTCCGTTGTGTAGTTAACCATCTATCATTTTAGATGTTTCATTAGCAGCCTGATGAAATTAGCTGTGTAGTTAGCCGACTTCTGCCATCCAAACAGATGAGGTGAATTATGCAGATCACTAGCACAGTACACAGATTACCACTTCTTATTCCAGCCAGACTTCAGGTACTTCATTCGAATCATGCAGTAACAACAAAGATTTATTACTACTGGCTTTTTAAATTGTGCTTCTTCTGTTCTAGAAAAACAGAAACATGTGATCACAGGGTTTTGTTTTTTTCAATGACATTTGTGTTGGTTGTGTCGGTTGCAGGCAAACATTTATCATAATGGTTACATATTAGGAAATAGCTTAAAATGTGTGCATATTTAACTTGTTGCACTGCCGTAGTGTTACCTGCGTGGGATCTCCTCATGAGCATATGACTGTACCCTGGATGATGATATGTGAGGAGCTTGAACTTGATTCGCTAACAGAAACTAATTTGGCTAGCTTAGCGCACATGTCTTGTGGCAAGATATATGCACTTAAATGTTTTAAGTCATTGGCTGTTCTGCCAAATTGCCACCAACCTGCAACTTTGTGAGCTGACTGTTTCGCGATTTTTGTGTTTTAGACAACAAAAATAAAAGAAAAAGATGTACAGATCCAGGCTTTTCCTTTACTGTGGTAGTCGCATAGAATGACGTCACTGACACTGGTTTAATATGAAAACAAACTTTGCAAAAAAAAGAAAGAAGAAGAAGTGAGTCGGCGTGTCATCTTTATCGAGCACCATACATGTTTTGCCTCACATTAAAATTATTATTTTGCCTTTTCAAAAATAATTTATATTCAGAGAAGTCAAATATAGCAAATTTGTACAGCTTACACGGCGGGCAGGTGGCGCAGAACACTTGCCGGCCCCTGGCAACTTGAAGCACAGACAGGCCCTGGTTCGAGCCTCGGCTCGAACACACTCACTGAGTTCAGGTCCTATCTGTGTCTTCAGTCTGCTAGGGGGATTCCTGGGCTGCGCAGGGAATCCCAATCCTTTTTTTTTCTTTTCTTTTTTGGGCTGTTGGGGCCTGTATTTACAAAGCTGGGACTATCTCCGTTGTCATGGCTACCAAGAACAACGCCAGCTTGGGGGAGAGCGGAGAGCCGATAAGCAAACACTCATTCATCCTTTCTCCTCTTTCGTTTCACAGCTGCTGCGGTGGGAAACGCTGGGACTTGTGTGGCTATGCAGTTTTTGCATTGTTGGGAACTTTTAAGGACCAGCCTTGAATTTTACAGATTTGATAAGTGAAGCCTGGATATATAGTGAAGAGAGCTGGGATAATCTGGACAGAATCTGCAGGCTGCATCTCCAAATCACAAGTGGCTTTAGATCTGACTCTTACAGACAGGCATGCATGTCTCAGGGTGATTACACACTAACACATTGTGATTAATCACACACATTTGTATACATTTTATTAACAAGATTAAAAAAAAAACACTATACAAAATGAGTTTTTGTGACAGGCCGCTAGTAACAAAGTGCTTAAAGATTTCAAATTGGTTCTTTCCCAAGTTTTCTGTTATGTGTACACATATTCCTTGAATTAGGTGCTTTTTAATTCTCCAATAATGGTCAGTGCAAAGTGTTTACACAAACAAACAAACAAACAAACAAACAAACAAACAAACAAACAAGTGTTTACACAAACAAACAAACAAAAAACATTACTCAGAAAATGGTCAGGTACAAGAACTGGATTAAAAAGGATTGGAAAAAACAGATAATGTCCAATGAAATACTTCAGCGTGTGGCTCATGACTTTTGCACAGTACTGTAAATGTTATTAATAATGAAAGATATAAAGATGTAGCTTTCCCATTTTTAAAAAATTCCCATACACATTATTCTTTTCTTCTAGTGAAGGTGCCTCCTCCTTCAGACCTTAGGATAACTAATTTCTCAGACAGTGACATCACGGTGCGCTGGGAAGCTGCAGATGATGATGATGTTTCTTACCTCATTAAGTGGATCTCCCTAAGTGGAGGCGACCTGAGGCAGGTGGGGAAGAACTATTGAGTTGTTGGAGTACATATTATGAAATAAAAAATACAATATCTCAATAAACTGTTGTCCTGTGTCTTAAGGAGTATCAGATATCACTGTCTGCACTCTATGGAGATGGAGCTCAGAGTGAAGCTGTGGCCGTACGCTATAGCACCTGTGAGTCACACATTTTAACTATATCAGCTGCTGGTGGGAGCAGGCTCTCATGGATCTTTCTGGATATTTGCAGCGGGGACATGCTGGGGTCATTTTGGAGCAGGTTAATTTGTGTGCGCCACGTGTCATAATCAGTTTTGTTGTTAGGTCTGGGAACCTTACCGGAGAAGGTACGGAGTCTAACCTGGGACTGGATGTGTTTGACATCTTGCCTTCGTACGATATGCTCTACCACGACCTTCTGAATGTCAGGTGGATTCAAATCACTTACTGAAAGGGACGCACAGGCTTAAGCAGACAAAGAAGGAAATCGGGTAAACCCTCCAGCACTCATTTCTGTGTCCATTCTGGGCTAAAAACAAAAACACCTCATAACTACCTGTGGATGCTGGCTGAGCCTCTGAAGGTTGAGTGATATGTCATTAAGCAGGTAGTCAGAGTTCTCATTGATCAGTTCCTTGAGGGAAGTGTATCCACAGGCCTTACTGATGTCCTACATGGAGCTCAGCGCCGCCTGGCTCACCAGCAGTGTCTCCTCACCAGCTTTCTCCAGCACAGGATACAGCGAGGCCATCAACAAGGCACAGAAATTGCGGCCCACTGGCTGAGCACAGCAGGCGATTCCCCCGAGTTGGATGCACAGCTGACAGATGTTGCTGTTGAGCTAATGGATCATGGATGCAGATGTTGATGATGAAGGAATCACTTGGAGAGAGCTTGTATTTGAGTTGCTGGCATCACTGTTGTATATCGAGGGGAGTCTGGATGGACCGAGCAGCTACGCAAAGAGACAAAACCTGTGTTAAAGCACTGCTTTCTAACCACTTTTACACATGCACTGCAGCTCTGAAGTTTTCAAGATATTGTCCATGCACGTGAGAACGCAAATGTCTGACACAGTTAGATCAAACATTAAACAGCCTTTAGCCTTCCTGCTCCTGAGTGAAAGCCTGTATTATATCTGACTGTGCTCATGTGGGGATAAGACAGATTAGCCTTTTCTCAAAGTGAAGAGTGGGGGCCAATTTAGGATCTTCACTCAAATTTAAAATACAAGGGAAACTGATGTATTTCCTTAAATAAACAAAAACCACACAAGCGCTTATAAAATGCTCATCCTACCCAGTCATATGCAAAGTGTTAGAATCAACGTGTGATCCACCTGCCACTAAGAGATATTATTTCTCTTTGGTAGATGGAAAAAATGGAATCAAACTCACTGTCAGTAGCTACAACAGCACATTTGTTATAATATGATGAATCAAGCATTTAGATATTAAATAGTATTGAGGGAGACAGGATCAAATACAGTGGGGCAAAAAAGTATTTAGTCAGCCACCAATTGTGCAAGTTCTCCCACTTAAAAATATGAGAGAGGCCTGTCATTTTCATCATAGGTATACCTCTAACTTGTCCGAGTTTTAAAGAACTGATTTGCAAATTATGGTGGAAAAGAAGTATTTGGTCACCTCATTTTTTGCCCCACTGCGTAATATACAAAGATATTTGTGGCAACTCGATGTGCTTTGTCCACTTTTATTATCGGATTGCTCTGTTAACCAAAGGGAATACCTCAGTTTATTGTATGTTTGACTATAATTTACAAAAAGACTAAAGCATCATTTCTTATCTTTTCTACAATAACTATCAAATGAACAAATGGAGAGTGCTCGCTCAAGTCATGGATCAAGTGACTTAAAGGGCCGTTTTCAAAGAAAACTAAAAGTGTATAAGCAACCAAGGAAGTGAGTCCTACCTGGCCACTGGACAACATTCAGTGACAGTGCACTTGCTGGCATCTCCGGTGATTCAGTAGGGTGAATAAGGGATCTTGTCTCCTCCGTACTTAATGAGAGTGGTGTATCTGTCAGTCATGTCTGGCACATAAAACACCAGGTAGGTCCCATCATGGCTGTCACAGATATCTGCTTCTTGGGCTTCCCCTCTGGGTCCTTCAGGAGAAAACAAAAACTGTTACCTAAATATCAATGCTTTGAATACATTATTGTGTGGTCCACGTTCATGCACTCACAGTGATCTGCACTGCCAGCAGTCCCTCACCTGCATCTTTGGCATCAATGGTGACCTTCACTGGCAGAGAGGTGGGCGCTCCAGTGGTGTTAAGGCCGGATCCACTTGCACGCACCTTGCTGGTATCATGGGTGGGCAGCACCTTCACCTTGTAAGGGCGGACCAAAGGGGAGAGAAGACAACTGGCTGTGGAATACAGTCTCACAAATGAAAGGAGCCTTATTTACAGAACCGAGTAAACCACGCAAAGAGTTTTCCATTTTCAAAGCTGGCCAGAGTGGAACACTGTAACATGTAACACCTAGAAGGTTCAGATGGCTGCAGTACTTTGCTAATTTGGATCAAAAGTTTGGGGGGAAAATGTAATTAAATCAAGTGATTGTAATGCTGTTACTTCCGTTGTGTAGTTAACCATCTATCATTTTAGATGTTTCATTAGCAGCCTGATGAAATTAGCTGTGTAGTTAGCCGACTTCTGCCATCCAAACAGATGAGGTGAATTATGCAGATCACTAGCACAGTACACAGATTACCACTTCTTATTCCAGCCAGACTTCAGGTACTTCATTCGAATCATGCAGTAACAACAAAGGTTTATTACTACTGGCTTTTTAAATTGTGCTTCTTCTGTTCTAGAAAAACAGAAACATGTGATCACAGGGTTTTGTTTTTTTCAATGACATTTGTGTTGGTTGTGTCGGTTGCAGGCAAACATTGATCATAATGGTTAGATATTAGGAAATAGCTTAAAATGTGTGCATATTTAACTTGTTGCACTGCCGTAGTGTTACCTGCGTGGGATCTCCTCATGAGCATATGACTGTACCCTGGATGATGATATGTGAGGAGCTTGAACTTGATTCGCTAACAGAAACTAATTTGGCTAGCTTAGCGCACATGTCTTGTGGCAAGATATATGCACTTAAATGTTTTAAGTCATTGGCTGTTCTGCCAAATTGCCACCAACCTGCAACTTTGTGAGCTGACTGTTTCGCGATTTTTGTGTTTTAGACAACAAAAATAAAAGAAAAAGATGTACAGATCCAGGCTTTTCCTTTACTGTGGTAGTCGCATAGAATGACGTCACTGACACTGGTTTAATATGAAAACAAACTTTGCAAAAAAAAGAAAGAAGAAGAAGTGAGTCGGCGTGTCATCTTTATCGAGCACCATACATGTTTTGCCTCACATTAAAATTATTACTTTTCCTTTTCAAAAATAATTTATATTCAGAGAAGTCAAATATAGCAAATTTGCACGGCTTCCACGCGGGCAGGTGGCGCAGAACACTTGCCGGCCCCTGGCAACTTGAAGCACAGACAGGCCCTGGTTCGAGCCTCGGCTCGAACACACTCACTGAGTTCAGGTCCTATCTGTGTCTTCAGTCTGCTAGGGGGATTCCTGGGCTGCGCAGGGAATCCCAATCCTTTTTTTTTCTTTTCTTTTTTGGGCTGTTGGGGCCTGTATTTACAAAGCTGGGACTATCTCCGTTGTCATGGCTACCAAGAACAACGCCAGCTTGGGGGAGAGCGGAGAGCCGATAAGCAAACACTCATTCATCCTTTCTCCTCTTTCGTTTCACAGCTGCTGCGGTGGGAAACGCTGGGACTTGTGTGGCTATGCAGTTTTTGCATTGTTGGGAACTTTTAAGGACCAGCCTTGAATTTTACAGATTTGATAAGTGAAGCCTGGATATATAGTGAAGAGAGCTGGGATAATCTGGACAGAATCTGCAGGCTGCATCTCCAAATCACAAGTGGCTTTAGATCTGACTCTTACAGACAGGCATGCATGTCTCAGGGTGATTACACACTAACACATTGTGATTAATCACACACATTTGTATACATTTTATTAACAAGATAATAAAAAAACACTATACAAAATGTGTTTTTGTGACAGGCCGCTAGTAACAAAGTGCTCTCAAGGTTAAATACACATACCGGTAGACATTGAGGGCTAGCAGGAGGGACCATGCGCTTACCTGCTGCTCTCTGGCAGGTAGCTCCATGCCCTCCTGGGTTTTAAATGCACCTTAGAACACACATGCATCAACACTACAATGAGCGGGTGGAGGGAGGTTTGGAGTCTTCTCTCACCCCCATTCTCTGCGACCTGCTGGAGCGGGGGAGGGGGGGGGGCTAGGAGGAGGAGTTGACCGTCCGACTGCGGTCTGGGGTGTGGGGCCTCCCTGCTGCCGCGGAGTCGGGGCGGTCTGCCTCCCCCCACCGCAGGGAAAAGGGTAATACCACCTGGGTCTGGGTGCAGTTCCCCCTCCAGGGGCAAGGGTACCTAGACCCGGTTTGTAGGGTACGCTTGGGGAGTGTGATCGTGTGTACAGCGTCTCTTTATGTCTGTCTCCACGTTGGTTGAGTGTGGAGTAAGTGCATATGAGAGCATGAGGGTGGGAATGGATGTTTGTATATGTGTGTGCCTGTATTTCTGTGTCTATATGTCAGGTTGGGTGTCAGGCGCCACCTCTCTGGGGACATCTCAGGCCCTCCAAGGTTTGGAGGCCTATCTCCCCCTACCACCACTTCCCCTGCCAGTGGCGGACTCCCTCAGACATCGGTGCGTTGGTGGTTCTTTGTGTCCGGGGATGGGCGTCCAGGTACACACCGGCTCACTCCTTGGCGGCCGCTTATCGGGGCCTGGAGCCTGGGGCTCGCTCGGGCCACTTCGGAGGTGGGGTGCCCCCGGCCTCTCGGCCTGGGGCTCGGTCACTCAGGCACGGCTGGCTGCCAGCGGAGCTCACGGGCGCGTCACTGCAACTCCCCCTGGCTTCTGCTCCGCGGCTGCTGAGTGAGCCCTCATCTGGGACTCTCCTCAGCTCTTTCTGGGACAGTGGCGCGGCTGCCCCTCTGTTGGTCTTCCTTGGTCTCTTGTGTTCTGGGGGCCTCTGGATGTCTGGAGTTTTGATCTCCTCCATACCTGCTTCATGCCCTGGAGGACGGGGCTGTGGCCCCCCCACACCCTCTAGCAGATCATTACATGAAGGAACCTTTTTAAAAAAAACAAGCGCATCCATGCTCACAGGTGTACACATGGGTGATCACACCCACAAACTACACCCTTTTTGGCTCCTACCTCAAAGCACACTGTGTTCTGTTGATCTTATGTGCTGCACAATAATGTTTAATATTTAGTATTTACTGTCATATTCCCATATATCATTGTGATGCTGTTTATTCTATTACTCTTGTTCTCTTCTGCTTGTTTTCTTTTTTCTTTCTCAGCAGGTGATCCAGGTGATCGATATATGCATTTTTTATTTCTTTTTTTTTTCTGCTCATTCTGTTGGTTTTTGTTTTTTGCCCTTCTCCCCCGTCCCTCTTCTCAGCTGTTTCTCTTTCCCTCTTTCTTTCTCCCCTTCTTTCCCCCAGTCAAGTCTGTCCCGTATTCAGCAAGTGAAAATAAAATAAACAATAAAAGGTGAATCAAATGGACCATTACGGCAAGGCTGGGATGGTCAATTTGGTAAAGTAAATCCGTTGGGCATCTTTCTTTGCCTTTAGACAACAATTCTGATGGCAAAAGAGCCAAACGGGACAGGCAAAAAAAAAAAGAAAAAAAGAAAAAAAAAAGAAGTGGCTTTAGATCTGACTCTTACAGACAGGCATGCATGTCTCAGGGTGATTACACACTAACACATTGTGATTAATCACACACATTTGTATACATTTTATTAACAAGATTTAAAAAAAACACTATACAAAATGTGTTTTTGTGACAGGCCGCTAGTAACAAAGTGCTTAAAGATTTCAAATTGGTTCTTTCCCAAGTTTTCTGTTATGTGTACACATATTCCTTGAATTAGGTGCTTTTTAATTCTCCAATAATGGTCAGTGCAAAGTGTTTACACAAACAAACAAACAAGTGTTTACACAAACAAACAAACAAAAAACATTACTCAGAAAATGGTCAGGTACAAGAACTGGATTAAAAAGGATTGGAAAAAACAGATAATGTCCAATGAAATACTTCAGCGTGTGGCTCATGACTTTTGCACAGTACTGTAAATGTTATTAATAATGAAAGATATAAAGATGTAGCTTTCCCATTTTTAAAAAATTCCCATACACATTATTCTTTTCTTCTAGTGAAGGTGCCTCCTCCTTCAGACCTTAGGATAACTAATTTCTCAGACAGTGACATCACGGTGCGCTGGGAAGCTGCAGATGATGATGATGTTTCTTACCTCATTAAGTGGATCTCCCTAAGTGGAGGCGACCTGAGGCAGGTGGGGAAGAACTATTGAGTTGTTGGAGTACATATTATGAAATAAAAAATACAATATCTCAATAAACTGTTGTCCTGTGTCTTAAGGAGTATCAGATATCACTGTCTGCACTCTATGGAGATGGAGCTCAGAGTGAAGCTGTGGCCGTACGCTATAGCACCTGTGAGTCACACATTTTAACTATATCAGCTGCTGGTGGGAGCAGGCTCTCATGGATCTTTCTGGATATTTGCAGCGGGGACATGCTGGGGTCATTTTGGAGCAGGTTAATTTGTGTGCGCCACGTGTCATAATCAGTTTTGTTGTTAGGTCTGGGAACCTTACTGGAGAAGGTACGGAGTCTAACCTGGGACTGGATGTGTTTGACATCTTGCCTTCGTACGATATGCTCTACCACGACCTTCTGAATGTCAGGTGGATTCAAATCACTTACTGAAAGGGACGCACAGGCTTAAGCAGACAAAGAAGGAAATCGGGTAAACCCTCCAGCACTCATTTCTGTGTCCATTCTGGGCTAAAAACAAAAACACCTCATAACTACCTGTGGATGCTGGCTGAGCCTCTGAAGGTTGAGTGATATGTCATTAAGCAGGTAGTCAGAGTTCTCATTGATCAGTTCCTTGAGGGAAGTGTATCCACAGGCCTTACTGATGTCCTACATGGAGCTCAGCGCCGCCTGGCTCACCAGCAGTGTCTCCTCACCAGCTTTCTCCAGCACAGGATACAGCGAGGCCATCAACAAGGCACAGAAATTGCGGCCCACTGGCTGAGCACAGCAGGCGATTCCCCCGAGTTGGATGCACAGCTGACAGATGTTGCTGTTGAGCTAATGGATCATGGATGCAGATGTTGATGATGAAGGAATCACTTGGAGAGAGCTTGTATTTGAGTTGCTGGCATCACTGTTGTATATCGAGGGGAGTCTGGATGGACCGAGCAGCTACGCAAAGAGACAAAACCTGTGTTAAAGCACTGCTTTCTAACCACTTTTACACATGCACTGCAGCTCTGAAGTTTTCAAGATATTGTCCATGCACGTGAGAACGCAAATGTCTGACACAGTTAGATCAAACATTAAACAGCCTTTAGCCTTCCTGCTCCTGAGTGAAAGCCTGTATTATATCTGACTGTGCTCATGTGGGGATAAGACAGATTAGCCTTTTCTCAAAGTGAAGAGTGGGGGCCAATTTAGGATCTTCACTCAAATTTAAAATACAAGGGAAACTGATGTATTTCCTTAAATAAACAAAAACCACACAAGCGCTTATAAAATGCTCATCCTACCCAGTCATATGCAAAGTGTTAGAATCAACGTGTGATCCACCTGCCACTAAGAGATATTATTTCTCTTTGGTAGATGGAAAAAATGGAATCAAACTCACTGTCAGTAGCTACAACAGCACATTTGTTATAATATGATGAATCAAGCATTTAGATATTAAATAGTATTGAGGGAGACAGGATCAAATACAGTGGGGCAAAAAAGTATTTAGTCAGCCACCAATTGTGCAAGTTCTCCCACTTAAAAATATGAGAGAGGCCTGTCATTTTCATCATAGGTATACCTCTAACTTGTCCGAGTTTTAAAGAACTGATTTGCAAATTATGGTGGAAAAGAAGTATTTGGTCACCTCATTTTTTGCCCCACTGCGTAATATACAAAGATATTTGTGGCAACTCGATGTGCTTTGTCCACTTTTATTATCGGATTGCTCTGTTAACCAAAGGGAATACCTCAGTTTATTGTATGTTTGACTATAATTTACAAAAAGACTAAAGCATCATTTCTTATCTTTTCTACAATAACTATCAAATGAACAAATGGAGAGTGCTCGCTCAAGTCATGGATCAAGTGACTTAAAGGGCCGTTTTCAAAGAAAACTACAAGTGTATAAGCAACCAAGGAAGTGAGTCCTACCTGGCCACTGGACAACATTCAGTGACAGTGCACTTGCTGGCATCTCCGGTGATTCAGTAGGGTGAATAAGGGATCTTGTCTCCTCCGTACTTAATGAGAGTGGTGTATCTGTCAGTCATGTCTGGCACATAAAACACCAGGTAGGTCCCATCATGGCTGTCACAGATATCTGCTTCTTGGGCTTCCCCTCTGGGTCCTTCAGGAGAAAACAAAAACTGTTACCTAAATATCAATGCTTTGAATACATTATTGTGTGGTCCACGTTCATGCACTCACAGTGATCTGCACTGCCAGCAGTCCCTCACCTGCATCTTTGGCATCAATGGTGACCTTCACTGGCAGAGAGGTGGGCGCTCCAGTGGTGTTAAGGCCGGATCCACTTGCACGCACCTTGCTGGTATCATGGGTGGGCAGCACCTTCACCTTGTAAGGGCGGACCAAAGGGGAGAGAAGACAACTGGCTGTGGAATACAGTCTCACAAATGAAAGGAGCCTTATTTACAGAACCGAGTAAACCACGCAAAGAGTTTTCCATTTTCAAAGCTGGCCAGAGTGGAACACTGTAACATGTAACACCTAGAAGGTTCAGATGGCTGCAGTACTTTGCTAATTTGGATCAAAAGTTTGGGGGGAAAATGTAATTAAATCAAGTGATTGTAATGCTGTTACTTCCGTTGTGTAGTTAACCATCTATCATTTTAGATGTTTCATTAGCAGCCTGATGAAATTAGCTGTGTAGTTAGCCGACTTCTGCCATCCAAACAGATGAGGTGAATTATGCAGATCACTAGCACAGTACACAGATTACCACTTCTTATTCCAGCCAGACTTCAGGTACTTCATTCGAATCATGCAGTAACAACAAAGGTTTATTACTACTGGCTTTTTAAATTGTGCTTCTTCTGTTCTAGAAAAACAGAAACATGTGATCACAGGGTTTTGTTTTTTTCAATGACATTTGTGTTGGTTGTGTCGGTTGCAGGCAAACATTGATCATAATGGTTAGATATTAGGAAATAGCTTAAAATGTGTGCATATTTAACTTGTTGCACTGCCGTAGTGTTACCTGCGTGGGATCTCCTCATGAGCATATGACTGTACCCTGGATGATGATATGTGAGGAGCTTGAACTTGATTCGCTAACAGAAACTAATTTGGCTAGCTTAGCGCACATGTCTTGTGGCAAGATATATGCACTTAAATGTTTTAAGTCATTGGCTGTTCTGCCAAATTGCCACCAACCTGCAACTTTGTGAGCTGACTGTTTCGCGATTTTTGTGTTTTAGACAACAAAAATAAAAGAAAAAGATGTACAGATCCAGGCTTTTCCTTTACTGTGGTAGTCGCATAGAATGACGTCACTGACACTGGTTTAATATGAAAACAAACTTTGCAAAAAAAAGAAAGAAGAAGAAGTGAGTCGGCGTGTCATCTTTATCGAGCACCATACATGTTTTGCCTCACATTAAAATTATTACTTTTCCTTTTCAAAAATAATTTATATTCAGAGAAGTCAAATATAGCAAATTTGCACGGCTTCCACGCGGGCAGGTGGCGCAGAACACTTGCCGGCCCCTGGCAACTTGAAGCACAGACAGGCCCTGGTTCGAGCCTCGGCTCGAACACACTCACTGAGTTCAGGTCCTATCTGTGTCTTCAGTCTGCTAGGGGGATTCCTGGGCTGCGCAGGGAATCCCAATCCTTTTTTTTTCTTTTCTTTTTTGGGCTGTTGGGGCCTGTATTTACAAAGCTGGGACTATCTCCGTTGTCATGGCTACCAAGAACAACGCCAGCTTGGGGGAGAGCGGAGAGCCGATAAGCAAACACTCATTCATCCTTTCTCCTCTTTCGTTTCACAGCTGCTGCGGTGGGAAACGCTGGGACTTGTGTGGCTATGCAGTTTTTGCATTGTTGGGAACTTTTAAGGACCAGCCTTGAATTTTACAGATTTGATAAGTGAAGCCTGGATATATAGTGAAGAGAGCTGGGATAATCTGGACAGAATCTGCAGGCTGCATCTCCAAATCACAAGTGGCTTTAGATCTGACTCTTACAGACAGGCATGCATGTCTCAGGGTGATTACACACTAACACATTGTGATTAATCACACACATTTGTATACATTTTATTAACAAGATAATAAAAAAACACTATACAAAATGTGTTTTTGTGACAGGCCGCTAGTAACAAAGTGCTCTCAAGGTTAAATACACATACCGGTAGACATTGAGGGCTAGCAGGAGGGACCATGCGCTTACCTGCTGCTCTCTGGCAGGTAGCTCCATGCCCTCCTGGGTTTTAAATGCACCTTAGAACACACATGCATCAACACTACAATGAGCGGGTGGAGGGAGGTTTGGAGTCTTCTCTCACCCCCATTCTCTGCGACCTGCTGGAGCGGGGGGGGGGGGGGGCTAGGAGGAGGAGTTGGCCGTCCGACTGCGGTCTGGGGTGTGGGGCCTCCCTGCTGCTGCGGAGTCGGGGCGGTCTGCCTCCCCCCACCGCAGGGAAAAGGGTAATACCACCTGGGTCTGGGTGCAGTTCCCCCTCCAGGGGCAAGGGTACCTAGACCCGGTTTGTAGGGTACGCTTGGGGAGTGTGATCGTGTGTACAGCGTCTCTTTATGTCTGTCTCCACGTTGGTTGAGTGTGGAGTAAGTGCATATGAGAGCATGAGTGTGGGAATGGATGTTTGTATATGTGTGTGCCTGTATTTCTGTGTCTATATGTCAGGTTGGGTGTCAGGCGCCACCTCTCTGGGGACATCTCAGGCCCTCCAAGGTTTGGAGGCCTATCTCCCCCTACCACCACTTCCCCTGCCAGTGGCGGACTCCCTCAGACATCGGTGCGTTGGTGGTTCTTTGTGTCCGGGGATGGGCGTCCAGGTACACACCGGCTCACTCCTTGGCGGCCGCTTATCGGGGCCTGGAGCCTGGGGCTCGCTCGGGCCACTTCGGAGGTGGGGTGCCCCCGGCCTCTCGGCCTGGGGCTCGGTCACTCAGGCACGGCTGGCTGCCGGCGGAGCTCACGGGCGCGTCACTGCAACTCCCCCCCCCCTGGCTTCTGCTCCGCGGCTGCTGAGTGAGCCCTCATCTGGGACTCTCCTCAGCTCTTTCTGGGACAGTGGCGCGGCTGCCCCTCTGTTGGTCTTCCTTGGTCTCTTGTGTTCTGGGGGCCTCTGGATGTCTGGAGTTTTGATCTCCTCCATACCTGCTTCATGCCCTGGAGGACGGGGCTGTGGCCCCCCCACACCCTCTAGCAGATCATTACATGAAGGAACCTTTTTAAAAAAAACAAGCGCATCCATGCTCACAGGTGTACACATGGGTGATCACACCCACAAACTACACCCTTTTTGGCTCCTACCTCAAAGCACACTGTGTTCTGTTGATCTTATGTGCTGCACAATAATGTTTAATATTTAGTATTTACTGTCATATTCCCATATATCATTGTGATGCTGTTTATTCTATTACTCTTGTTCTCTTCTGCTTGTTTTCTTTTTTCTTTCTCAGCAGGTGATCCAGGTGATCGATATATGCATTTTTTATTTCTTTTTTTTTTTCTGCTCATTCTGTTGGTTTTTGTTTTTTGCCCTTCTCCCCCGTCCCTCTTCTCAGCTGTTTCTCTTTCCCTCTTTCTTTCTCCCCTTCTTTCCCCCAGTCAAGTCTGTCCCGTATTCAGCAAGTGAAAATAAAATAAACAATAAAAGGTGAATCAAATGGACCATTACGGCAAGGCTGGGATGGTCAATTTGGTAAAGTAAATCCGTTGGGCATCTTTCTTTGCCTTTAGACAACAATTCTGATGGCAAAAGAGCCAAACGGGACAGGCAAAAAAAAAAGAAAAAAAGAAAAAAAGAAGTGGCTTTAGATCTGACTCTTACAGACAGGCATGCATGTCTCAGGGTGATTACACACTAACACATTGTGATTAATCACACACATTTGTATACATTTTATTAACAAGATTAAAAAAAAAAACACTATACAAAATGTGTTTTTGTGACAGGCCGCTAGTAACAAAGTGCTTAAAGATTTCAAATTGGTTCTTTCCCAAGTTTTCTGTTATGTGTACACATATTCCTTGAATTAGGTGCTTTTTAATTCTCCAATAATGGTCAGTGCAAAGTGTTTACACAAACAAACAAACAAACAAACAAACAAACAAACAAACAAACAAACAAACAAACAAGTGTTTACACAAACAAACAAACAAAAAACATTACTCAGAAAATGGTCAGGTACAAGAACTGGATTAAAAAGGATTGGAAAAAACAGATAATGTCCAATGAAATACTTCAGCGTGTGGCTCATGACTTTTGCACAGTACTGTAAATGTTATTAATAATGAAAGATATAAAGATGTAGCTTTCCCATTTTTAAAAAATTCCCATACACATTATTCTTTTCTTCTAGTGAAGGTGCCTCCTCCTTCAGACCTTAGGATAACTAATTTCTCAGACAGTGACATCACGGTGCGCTGGGAAGCTGCAGATGATGATGATGTTTCTTACCTCATTAAGTGGATCTCCCTAAGTGGAGGCGACCTGAGGCAGGTGGGGAAGAACTATTGAGTTGTTGGAGTACATATTATGAAATAAAAAATACAATATCTCAATAAACTGTTGTCCTGTGTCTTAAGGAGTATCAGATATCACTGTCTGCACTCTATGGAGATGGAGCTCAGAGTGAAGCTGTGGCCGTACGCTATAGCACCTGTGAGTCACACATTTTAACTATATCAGCTGCTGGTGGGAGCAGGCTCTCATGGATCTTTCTGGATATTTGCAGCGGGGACATGCTGGGGTCATTTTGGAGCAGGTTAATTTGTGTGCGCCACGTGTCATAATCAGTTTTGTTGTTAGGTCTGGGAACCTTACCGGAGAAGGTACGGAGTCTAACCTGGGACTGGATGTGTTTGACATCTTGCCTTCGTACGATATGCTCTACCACGACCTTCTGAATGTCAGGTGGATTCAAATCACTTACTGAAAGGGACGCACAGGCTTAAGCAGACAAAGAAGGAAATCGGGTAAACCCTCCAGCACTCATTTCTGTGTCCATTCTGGGCTAAAAACAAAAACACCTCATAACTACCTGTGGATGCTGGCTGAGCCTCTGAAGGTTGAGTGATATGTCATTAAGCAGGTAGTCAGAGTTCTCATTGATCAGTTCCTTGAGGGAAGTGTATCCATAGGCCTTACTGATGTCCTACATGGAGCTCAGCGCCGCCTGGCTCACCAGCAGTGTCTCCTCACCAGCTTTCTCCAGCACAGGATACAGCGAGGCCATCAACAAGGCACAGAAATTGCGGCCCACTGGCTGAGCACAGCAGGCGATTCCCCCGAGTTGGATGCACAGCTGACAGATGTTGCTGTTGAGCTAATGGATCATGGATGCAGATGTTGATGATGAAGGAATCACTTGGAGAGAGCTTGTATTTGAGTTGCTGGCATCACTGTTGTATATCGAGGGGAGTCTGGATGGACCGAGCAGCTACGCAAAGAGACAAAACCTGTGTTAAAGCACTGCTTTCTAACCACTTTTACACATGCACTGCAGCTCTGAAGTTTTCAAGATATTGTCCATGCACGTGAGAACGCAAATGTCTGACACAGTTAGATCAAACATTAAACAGCCTTTAGCCTTCCTGCTCCTGAGTGAAAGCCTGTATTATATCTGACTGTGCTCATGTGGGGATAAGACAGATTAGCCTTTTCTCAAAGTGAAGAGTGGGGGCCAATTTAGGATCTTCACTCAAATTTAAAATACAAGGGAAACTGATGTATTTCCTTAAATAAACAAAAACCACACAAGCGCTTATAAAATGCTCATCCTACCCAGTCATATGCAAAGTGTTAGAATCAACGTGTGATCCACCTGCCACTAAGAGATATTATTTCTCTTTGGTAGATGGAAAAAATGGAATCAAACTCACTGTCAGTAGCTACAACAGCACATTTGTTATAATATGATGAATCAAGCATTTAGATATTAAATAGTATTGAGGGAGACAGGATCAAATACAGTGGGGCAAAAAAGTATTTAGTCAGCCACCAATTGTGCAAGTTCTCCCACTTAAAAATATGAGAGAGGCCTGTCATTTTCATCATAGGTATACCTCTAACTTGTCCGAGTTTTAAAGAACTGATTTGCAAATTATGGTGGAAAAGAAGTATTTGGTCAACGAGTGCATATGTTCGTATATGTTTCTCTTCATTCTGAGTCAGTGCATGTAGATGTGTATGTGTGTGTGTGTGTTTGTGTTCATCACTTTCCTGTTCTGGTGTTCTGAGTAAACCGCGGCCTGAAGCATGCCCTGGGTCCTGCCCTCCTCCATTTCAGTCTGTTTGCGTCCATTGGTGATGCTGATTAAAGTTCTGTCCATACTGGTTCTGGCCCCAATTGAGGCAGTGCTTTTCTCCAGTGTCCTGCATCTTCTCCTTATTCCACTCCTCCTTAGCTTGACCCTTTTGCTTCTGTAGCTCCTTCAGGGTTTTGATACGCAGCTCAATCGTCTGGATGTCAGTGTCAAGCTCCAGTCTACGCTGCTGCTCCAGCTCTTCCTCTGTTTCTCCCAGCCAAGTCAAGATTTTGTTCAGGTCAAAGTTCAGCTGCTGTCACTGCTGCTCGTTCTGCTTTGTTCTCATCTCCTTGCTGAGGTCCTGAGCCTGCAGAAGCTCCCAGTGCTCCATCCCTCCTGAAGTCTGGGGGTCTGAGCTGCTGGGATCTGCCAGTCCAGACACCGTATCCTCTTCCTCCTCACCGTGTCAATACCTCCACGACACTCGCCCCTCAGTCGCAGATATCACATGTATGAGGAGTCCGTTTCTATGCCTGTACAATTGCAGCTGCTGTCCATTTGTTGCAGGCAGAAACGGCTGACATCCAGAGGGTGTAAATGAGAGTCTGCAGCAGCAACTTCACCAGTGGAAGACCTCAGTGTTTGTTCTGTTAGCTTAACAAAGGCCTCAAGGACGTTTCTGGGATGCTCATCTGGCCCCGGCAAGCTCCGGCCTGACTTCACGTCCAGCGTCTGGGACTGCAAGTCTGATGGGTTCCATTATCAGCCAGCTCCTCTTGAGCCATGCTCAGTTTCTGCTCTGATGTCTTGAGCTCTCACTGAGGACATAAACCTCAGTCTTTTCCGTACACATCAGATTGAAGTCCATTGATGTTTCCCTTGCCTTGCTCCACGGCCTTCTACGGCTCTGCTGTTCGGCTCTTCTCAGAGGTCAGCTCCTGGCCGAGCCCCGACACCTGTGCCTTCAGCTTATTTTCTCCTGGTGTTTTGTCCATTCTGAGGTGCCTCCTGACCTCAGTTACTCCTCCTGTCTCTAGCACGCCCTTCTTGCTGCCCGATGGTCATTGTTGGTCCGTCACTGTCCTGCACAGTTTTAATGCAGAGTGGTTAAGGTCAGCATGGTTTTGCTCGGCCTCTCTTTTCATCTGGGCTTAATGGGCGTCTCGTCACAGCTCTGTCAGCTGACGCTGTCTTTTTCCATATGGCAAGAGTGTGAAGAGTGTGTGAGAGGGGTGTGTCCGATCAGGCACAATGCTGGTGGCTTTGCGAGTGCCTCGTTTTCCAAATCCAGATGTTTATTTGTCACGTACACAGCAACAGAGAGAACAGTCTGTTGTTGGGATGGCTGAGGTCTTTCACGATCTTCCTGGTCTTGGTCCAGCACCGCCTTCTGTAGATTGAGTGCAGGTCAGGGAGCTCGGAGCGAATGGTGCGCTCAGCTGATTGCACAACCCTCTGTAGTGCTTGTCTGTCCGGCATGGTGCTGTTCCCGAACCAGACAGTGATATAGCTGCTCAGGATGCTCTCAATAATTCCTTTATATAAGGTGGTCAGAATCGGTGGTGGGAGCCGGGCCTTTCTCAGTCTTCTCAGAAAGAAAAGACGCTGACAGAAATCTCCCCGTGTAGTGAAACGGGCCTTGGATTACCGCTCTCCGTCTCTGCTGCATGAGATCATTTTCCTGCAGCACTGTTGACATTTTCAAGTTGTTGTTGTGGGTCCAGCTGCTTTAGCATTTGGTCAGGGTCACATCAAAGATGGTGGAGGAGAGAGCAAAGATGGTAGAGGGGAGAGCAGGAGTCCAGGGTCAGCTTCGGCTTCCCGGGCCGACAAAGCAGCCTGTAATCAAGCGTAAAGAGAAAAAACAAAACAAAACAAAACAAAACAAAAACAAACGAACAGGAAAATGATGTTGTATTGGCTGTGTTATTCAGAGGGGGAGAAACAACGGGACCAGGCCCTGTGTCAGCCTTCTCTCCCCCTTTTTTTGTTTTTTCTCTCCATATAATCCACTCATGACCCGCCAAGCTGACAGGACAACACAGGTACATGTTAAAATTCTTAAGATCATGTTTAAAGCACAAAAATGGAATTTTCTTTCATTAGGGGTATAACATGGCATAAAATAATATTATAATCTAACAAGTCCCAAGGAATTGAGTTAAAGGCTCAAGTAGTTTGGTAGGGAATTGGCTAGGTATATTTTAGAAATTAGGCCAGAGGCTGTTCCAGAAGTAACAGATACTGGGATTGGCTGCAAAAAAGTTATCTTTCTTCGGTTGGACCCGTTATGGTAAAATTTGTCGAAATTTGTTAGGTGCTAAATCTGTCAGGCCTTGCAGTGATTGTAAATATAAGACGTCTTTGTAATATAAAATAACAGAGGTTTGTGTGACCCTGTGTGTGACGTGCAGCTGCAGCGCTGCGAGCTATTTTTAGACGGTGTGTGAACATGCAAATGAGGTGGCTGCTGTGAAGCGCACAGAGGATTTTTGCTTGCTGTTTAGCGTGTTTTTGAGTTTTATAATTATGATTTGCAAACAATGATACATGCCTGTAATTAAAACGCTGATTTTGCTGATTATAATATTACAAATAAGGTTTTGAATGACTACGCTGAATGTTTGATGTTTGGCTGGGTTTTGATATAGAAGAGACAAATCGTGCATGATTTAGACTGGCACTTCAGTCGGCAGAGTAACATAGTGATGAAAATGATATTAAATAAATCTCTTAGTGTGTTGATACAGGTGGCTACGGGCCTGGGCCAACTGCCCCCACAAGCACAGCGGCCGAAGCAAAATTATAGTAATGGAAACCACACTCAGCAAGAATCAGCAGCTGTGGAAAAGACAGCAGCTAGGAAAGAATTAGAGGAGAAATTAAGAGAAGTTTTTAACTCATAAAATTGAGGCCACCAGACTTGTGGAAGTTGGGAAGGCGTCCGGAGCATCACAACAAAAAGGTGAAACAAAAACACACACAAGCAGAGTAATGTGAGAGAGAGGCACGTGCTAGAGGAATTCCTCGTTTGAGAAAAAAAAGTTCAATTCACCCACCTACAAACGCACACACACGCAATGAAGAAACAGCTTACATTCATGAACACGTGAAGATTTTCCAGCAAGTTTAAAGTAGCGAAACTTAACATACACCTGCTGTTAAATAATAAAGTTTATCCACTACTAACAAATAAACTCTCTGGGTTGCAGGACAACAACTTAACTTCAAAAAGACACTGGTCTGACCAACCAGTGAAGACACAACAAATTTAGTGGTTAAAAGATTCAAATTGTGACATGTTTTCTGCTGATTGATTAATACAAGTGATTACTGAGTGAAAGAAATGTCCATTTTTGGGCTTTTAAACATGATCTTAAGAATTTTAACATGTACCTGTGTTGTCCTGTCAGCTTGGCGGGTCATGAGTGGATTATATGGTGAGAAAAAACAAAAAAAGGGGGGAGAGAAGGCTGACACAGGGCCTGGTCCCGTTGTTTCTCCCCTCTCTGAATAATGCAGCCAAAATAACATCATTTTCCTGTTCGCTCGTTTTTGTTTTGTGTTTGTTTTGTTTTTTCTCTTTATGCTTGATTACAGGCTGCTTTGTCGGCCCGTTTCACTACACGGGGGAGATTTCTAGACAGCTTCAGCTGACAGAGCTGTGATGAGACGCCCATTAAGCCCGGAGGAAAAGTGAGGCCGAGCAAGACAATGCTGACCTTAACAACTCTGCATTAAAACTTCATACTTGCCTAAAGAACAAGCATGAATGATGCCTGAGTGGACACACACAACTCACAAGTTCCTGGCTCTGTCAGCTCCTCTGCAGAGGGTTTCCCTAAGAAGGTGGACCTAGCAGGGTCACCGGGAGACGGGGAGCTGTGCCTCACGGCCCTCACTTCGTCGGAGAAACCCTCATGCAGAGTTCAGAAACTTCTGTGTTGAGTATGTCGCTGTGAGCCTCCACCATTTAACTAGTGGGTGCAGCCTGAACTGTCTAGAGACAGACCAGACCAGCTGCACAACACAGACACTTCCAACCTGAGGACAAATCTAAGAGAACAGAAAAAGGAAAGGAAACTTAGCTTAGAACCATGCAGCGCTACAGGAGACGGCAGCACTGCAGAGGTGAGGACCGGCACCTGTTTGAAAGAGACAAATGCACACAAAATAAGTGTTTGTTGTAGAATGTGCAGCATGAAAGTAGCCTGCATGTTTTGCATAGAACTGTTTTATGCATCTGCATTTCACAAAGAATGACAAATTGGTATACGGGACAACAAATAAAATCTAATGTATAGAAAAAAGATAATAGGATATGCCCATGACAATAAGAATGATAAAGGACTTCACAAAGTCAATTTATTGCTAAAGTGTGATCTTAGAAAATTGCTATTGTGCACCACACTAAACAGAACAAATTCTGTCAAAACTTACTTTTGCAAGATCCCACAAATGTTTTGCAAGATCTTGAGAGTTTTTTTCTTTGCATTTATCATGCTTCCATCAATACCTGTAAAGCTGTACAGAGTACTGCAGCTGGTTGTTAATGAATGCAACAAAGACCACCAGATCAAAGTACACCTAGCCACGAGTGTTTCCCCTTCCACTGAGCACTATCTTCATCTCGCAAAATACATGTTCAAATTTTTTTTCTTCAATGTGCCTTGCAAGGCTCCATAACATACCTATCAATCTGTGAGCATTTCTCAGAGGCTGCAGCAACTGCAGCTTTTGAGGAAGTTGCAACAGCACATTTGTGAATTCTCACGCGTAGCCCTACAGGAACACCCACAGTTACAAATACCATAGCGACCAACATCAGTGCTACTACTGCCCACAGTTCATGTAAAGGAAACATAACGGTGTCATACAATAAACTACAGAATCAGCATTGTTGTCTGTGAAGGTTCTCAGTCATTCAGGTCATCGTAGTCAAAGGAGCTTGTAAAGAAAAGCGTCTGGACTTCTTTAAGTTGCTTGAAGACGTTTCACCTCTCATCCGAGAAGCTTCTTCACTTCATCAGCATTGTTGCACAACCGTGTATTCAATCTTGTTACCCTTCTTTAAAGTCCACCACCTGTGCTGCAAGTGAAGTTGAGGGCAACTGTGGCTCAGGGAGTTGGGAAGCACATCTGTAACCGGAAGGTTGCCGGTTCGATCCCTGGGCTCTCTGTCCTGGTCGTTGTGTCCTTGGGCAAGACACTTTACCCTACCGCCTACTGGTGATGGCGCGATATGGCAGCCTCGCTTCTGTCAGTCTGCCCCAGGGCAGCTGTGGCTACAACCGTAGTTGCCTTCACCAGTGACTGAATAGTGGCATTGTAAAGCGCTTTGGGTGCCTTGAAAAGCGCTATATAAATCCAGTCCATTATTAACACATTGGAAGTTGTGGCACTTCTCATTATTTGACGTGCACAGCCGCTCTGTGTGAGGGTCAAACATTTGTTTATTCAACACCTGTGAAGGTATCAGAAATCGGCTACTGAGAAAAAATGCATAGATAGCAAGAGAAGCAAATTAAAGCACTGCACGTGCTTTACGTGCTATGACATGCTGCACGTCATAAAACCCAGTTTCTTGATTAACATTTTTAAGAGTTAAGTTGTAATACTTTTGTGCATTATTAAAACAAATCCTAAAATTCTGTATCACTGTGCTGTTACGAGAAGGTAGCTTGAATGTAGGTATCTGGCCCTGTGTAAATCTTGAGCATGAGTGATGTTGTGGGACAGTGCACCAACTACACAGGTACAGTGGCGTGTCTAGAAAATTTTTGTTGGGGGGGCCAGGTAGGGGCACAGATTTGGAGAAGGGTGGCAGATTTAATTGGCAGATAATGTTTTTAAAAAAAAATTCTACCAACCCTTAACCATAATTCAATAATCCTATAAACCTAATAACCAAATGCACTTTTAACTCTTATTAGAATGAGATTTTAACCACTACGGTGCAAAGTTTTTAGATACTGCGTTGATAAAGTACAAGAGATACAATCAGTGCTTTGTCAGTGTTTACTCAGCATTCAAGGACAGCAATATTTGCATAGTATTTTTACTGACATATACTGCACATATGTTTTGGGCAAAAACATTTTTGAATATTAAAATACGAACATTTGTAGCAAACAATTGACAAATTAGCCATTCCAATGCAAAACTTTCTCTGCCTGTTAAAAAAAGAAGATAATCTTCTCACAAACTGGTGTTTGATTTTGAAACAGGAAAAAAGTGGAGAAACAACTGAAAAGACTAATATTTGAATAAAACCTGAAAGCAAGTAAATACTTTCTATGCTGCCTTATGGTAAACTTTGGTAATATTGATAAAGAACAACACTGGCTGATGATGAAATACATTCAGCTGGCATGGTGACACTGCCAGTATAACCTGCAGGGCTGGACTGGGACAGAAAATCGGGCATTTTGACTACAGACCGACCCACCAGGTATTAAAGCCATAAAGCCTTTGAATGAAAACAAACCCTGTTGTGACAGTGATGTACAGTCTTTTTGGTATATGTATGATTTCTATACATTTTACGTCAGATAAAAACTTTGGTTGTAAGATTTAGATAATTATTTAATAAAAGCTAGATATTTTAAATGAGAATAGGAAAGAAAAGTATTTCTTTGTGCCCCCTTTCCCTGTTAATGCCCTACCTGGCCCCCTGGCAAAACTTTGCTAGACCCGCCCCTGCACAGTTACCAGCTGTCAGCTACATAAAAAAGGATCCTGGTGGGTGGTCTTCACGTTTCCCTCTCACCAGATATCCAAACCGACATCATGACCAGCAGCTTTACAGCTGTGGCTCCAGCAAACATCAGCTGATACTAGAAATTAATATTAAATAAATTCTAACAACAGCCGATCAAGCTTAAACGTGCTGCTGTTGTTTAGCGTGACATCTGCTGGTTTCGTCTTTCTGGCGCAAAGTGGGCGATAAACAAACAAGAGAGAAAAGCCGATCAGCTGATCATCGATCAGTTTCATGATTGAAGTAGCAACAGGAGAGGGAGGATGAGAGAAGAGGCAGCTGTGCAGCGTAAAGACAGAATAAATCCAGCTTTGTGTCTTTTTCCATTCTAGCTGAAGTTCGGGACAAACTGCGTCTCTTCTCAGCTCAATACGAAACGTGTAATATTTTCTCTGATTGAGGGACCATTCCATTTTTTTAAGGAGCCGTTGGCAACTCTACTAACTAACCTTATGAATAAAATAAAGTTCACTATCAGTAACATCATAGCAACCGAACAGCTGTATAAAAACTCCAAGCTGGCTAGAACGCAGTATGAGTTATTGCAACTGACAGTAAAAAGTCAGCACAACGAAAATAAACTCCACCTAAACTTAGTTCATATCTGACCCAGATAGACTGCAGGTCATAACTTCTTACCTGAAGTTCAGTTCACCTGACACTCGGACTGGCGGCTGCCTCGGGGCTCTCCTCCTGCCTCCCCTTCCCTCATCCACCTGCTGCCTCTGTGGAAGCCCCGCCATAGCCACCACCAAACAACGGAGTTATTTCTACACATCGACCTGCATCTGGCCAATCCACCACCTCTCATTGTTCATGCCCTTACAAAAATAAATAAAAAAGTTTCCTGCAGTGACGTCTTTCGTGCTTGGCTCTCCTACCTTTGCTAACGTGATGCACATAGCGCAGAAGCCGATGCTGCATTCACTTACACTCGGATATCTGAGCGTCACCGTGAAAACATAATCGGACATTTGATATTTGATTGAATTTTATTGTTTTGCCTTTGGGGTGGCACCTGGGGTGGCCAGTCTGGTTGGGGGGGTGGCCTGTGCCCCCCCAGGCCACCCCGCTGGACACGCCATTGACCATAGCCAAAGAAAGCTCGTTTATGACCAGCATCATGTAAATAAGCGCTCTGAACGTCAGCCACAAACGAAGCCGAAGAAAACGTTAGCATCATTTCCTGGTTGCTGTGCGACAAGCAACTGTAAAACTCGAAGCTCTGAACGCGGTCCTCTGTCATATAAATCTGCGAGTGGTCTCTGCGTGAGGCGAGCGGCTTTTCCCGGTGAGTGAGAGATTGAGCGTGAGGTCCGGAGCGCGCACAATGAATAAAAAGGGCTCTGAGAAAACACGCCATGTGGTAGCCTGGCTTAACAAAGCGGAGTGGGATCAGGTTCGGGACTACCTTTACTCGATGGACTCCTCTCTGCAGAGGTTTGCGTTAGAGAGGATATCGGCTTGGAGGGCCAGGTGCGCTGATAGTTTTCCCGTGGCCGTGGACTGCACAGCAGACCTCGTGCGCTGCCAGGTGCGGGACCGGTCCGGACAGCTTACCGGAGATGACTTGACCCTGATGTACGGGACGGCCCTGGTAAGATTTTTTAATCTTATCACGGAGCGCCAGCAGGGGAGAAAGGCCCCGCCGCTGAGGCAACTGGCTGGAAACTTGAACATCCCCGAGTGGGTGGTGGATCTGAGGCACGAAATCACGCATCGGACTCTTCCTTCTTTGAAATGGTGCCGAAAGGGATGTAAGGTGGTCCTGGAGTGGCTCCAGCAGGAGTTTTGGTCCAGACAGCTGGGAGGAGGCCCCGATGAGCAGCTCGTTGCCAGGCAGAAAGAAGTGGATGCCTGCAGAAACGCTCGGGAGCTGCTGATCTCTTTTCAGAAGGACCAGTACCAAGCTTTTGATGATGGGTCTCCTGAAGACAAGGGGAAGAGCTTGTGGCAGGCCCCCTTAGCAGACATGAGTTCGTTGCTGGGTGAGATCAAGCAGTTTGCACTGGGGTCCAGGGAGCTGTTGATTGATGTGCTGCTGGAAGACGGTTTTCTTGTTCCTACCATGGAGCAGCTGGAAGCATTAGGCTGTGCAACATCTGACAGTGCCAGTCCCACTGAGCCCAGAGTCCCACAAACCTTCCTGCGCTTTTGGCTGCCCCTGCTAAAGATGCTTAACTCTTCGTCTTTCATTCACCTCTTCCTGGAGAAGCTCTTTGTGGAACTGAAGCTGCTCAGCAAAGAGCCCAACGGTCACAGGTGTTTCTATATTTCTGCATGGATTTCAGAAGTCTTCCTCTGCAACAACAACAAATTTGAATATCATTTTGAGACAAAGTTGCAGAAGAAAGCCAGAATGAAGGACAGGATTTTCATCGACCGCATCAAGCTGAGGTGGCAGCAGCTTCTCTCTGCATGTCTGGATGCCCCCTGCATCAGCACACCTCACCTGATCCAGCTAGTCCTGGATGACATGGAGCATCCCCCCCCTCAGGAAACCAGAGAGAAGCTGTTCCAGCTCTGCTCCATCTACACACAGACAGAGCGCTCAGAGGCCAGCACACCTCTGCAGCAGCAGCAGCCCATATATACTGTGAGTATGCTGCTGGACCAGATGCAACACTCCTCACCGATGGACTCGGAGAGAAGTGAGGACCGCAAATGGGCAGACGTGCAGGCTGAAAGAGCACTTGCCCTCAGACACGTAGCAGCATCCCCGGGGCCTCGGCTCCAGCCCGGCCAGCTGAGGGCCTCCTCTGGAGCAACAGCGAGCTCAACAAACTGAAATGTGGACTGAAGCTTTTTTAAGTTACTTGTGTTGTTTTTGTTACTTGTGTTATTTTTTGTTTTATGTTAAATGGTAAATGTTTTATGTTAAGCACAAGATTGTTGTTGTTGTTGTCATTCCAGCCTCCGCTGACTCTTGTTGTGCTAGAAGCAGTTTTGAAGCAAAAATACAATATTCAGAAGACAAAATGTTGTGGAATTTTAACCATGAGCACAGTGCAGGTTCAGCAGTTGTGATTGTTTCTGTCCAGTCGAGCTCGTTAACTAAACATGTTGGCAGAAGCAGAAATAAAACTTTCAGAAGACAAAATGTTCTGATTTAAAGAAGGACCAAAGGAAGGAAAGCATAGGTTTTGATTAAGTCTGATAAACTAGAATTATAATTTATTGTTACATTAAAAGGAGCAAAATGAAATAAAAAGGCTATATCAAAAACAGGTTATAACATAGGAAATGTGAGGTTTTAAAATGAAGTTAGTGTCAGCGTTTTAAGAGAGTGGTAAAATGATGAGTAACGTTGAAGAATATATATAAATACAAGTCTATAAGTCAAGAACATAATTAGGATAAGGCTTTTGATTAAAGAGTCCCAACTATGATAAGTTAGGGAGATGCAGGAAAAGGTGTTTTGTTTCCTTTGCAGAAGATCTCGGCGACCACAGGGGGTGAGGATCCTGGAGGCCCGAGGCCGGATGGACCACAAGAGAGGGTCAGAGCGAGGACACAATGTATTGCGACCTCTGGTGTACCAGAGGTCGAGAGAGGGAGTGTGGAGCAGGGAAATTATTTTACTGCTATTGTTAAATAATCGTCATCGTCACCATTGCATTAATAATATAATCTGCAGCATTGATATTGCATTCAGAGGTTTAAACAGTGTGTGTCTTTCAGAAAGACTAAGTTGCAGAAAGTTTGCATTAATGAAAGCAGAGTCTAAGTTATTCTGAGGAGCAGGTTAGACGAGGCTATTTGATGAGCCTCTGGTCTGGTGGAAGGTCAGAAGTGCAACGGGTGAGATGAGAGAGCATTTGAGGACGACATATACACACACACACTTAGTTAGAGAGAATCATTTATAGGTGAGAGGTTAGTTATGTTTACTCGCAACTGTGAAAGAGGAACAGTTTCTTGTTGTCTCGGCAAGAAAGAGGAAATACCTGGTGTGAATACGTATGAATGGACGGTGACTGGACGGACGAACTGAACTAAGGTTGGACCAACTGGACACTGAGGTAAAGACTGGACTAAGGCTAAGCACATGACTGATGACTGTTCTGTTTTAAGTTCATTTTCATGACATAGATTGGATCATGAGTGGGGAAAACTGAGCATTTTTAGTTTTGTACATTATTTTGACACATGAAATGTGTCAAAATAAAGGGGGGATTTAAGGTTTAAGTTGAAATGGGTTTAGGATCATTTTAGGACTTTTGGGGTGTTTGATGATTTAGATATGGTAAAACTGAGGCAGACATTGTTATTTTCATGTTTAAGTTGAAGGATTAAAATGAACTGAATCCTGGTTAGAAGATAAACTCTTTACACACATAAAGAGCATTTAGATTAGGGCTGAACGATATATCGCATTTGCGATAATATCGCGACATGATCAAGTGCAATTTTCTAACCGCAAAGGCTGCGATTATACTGCGATTATATTATACAATTCATGGGCTGCATCCTCCTGAGGCCGCATTTGTAGACCGATTACGTCACAGCGACGCGCCGAAGGCTGTCCAAATTACTACCATATCCCAGAATTCATAGCGCGGCCCAGCCAAACTCCAGTTTCCAGCAATGGCGGCCGCTACTAAGTTTTAAAATTACTCATACTAATCTTTCTGGGTCACAAAATAAACTTTTAACATATTTTCAGGCGAGAAAGTAGTTGTGTAAACATCAAATATCTGCTCGGTTTATCAAGATATCCCATATTTGCAAAAGTGCTTCGACGTTTTCAGAGGCGTCTGCTACCCACCAGCTCGACAGCTAGCCGGGAGCTCGAGGGTTACTGATGCGGCCGAGAACGGCACAACTCCCGGCACATCATTTTCAGATCACCGCGGAGTTTCGCTGCTCGGGTTAAACGTAATATATAAGTCACTTAGACAACCTAAAAATGTTATTGTTGGGCTTTTTTCAGTGTTTTGTTTGTTCGTGAGTAAATCGGTTTGGCTGAGATTAAAGTTATTAGATTAGATAAAATAAAACTTTATTAATCCCCCGGGTGGGTTCCTCCTTGGTTTTCACACAGCTGACTAAACGTCAAACAGAAAACTTATTAAACAGAAGTATGAGACAGTCGAGAATTTACACCAGTGTCTGGTTATATTTTAGATAGCAAGAAGCAGACGGCCGAGTTTATTAAACTCCACCGAGACAGCGGTGACGCTAATCAGAACTAGACCGTCCAATTTCACGCCTTTAAATTTTAAAGGCGTGTTTGTGTGTGTGTTTATACAATTGCTATTATGTTTGCACTTTATGTGTAATGTTACTGACTGCAGAGATCAGTAAGATGTGTGTATTTTTTATTTATTAGTTTTATTTATTTAATATTATTTTTTAATTGAATGACTGTCTAGTAGTTCACAGATGTCGAAAAACTGAGTGTGGTAAAGCCACTGATTTTTTTTATGTATATTTCTGCAATCTGCACATTGTACTGACTTTCATTTTAATGTTTACACCAGGGTTCCTTGTCAGCACTTTATGCTCAGATGTTTGTAAGCTAAAAATAAACTATTGTGTATGTTCAAATATACTGTTGTGATTGAAGAAGTTAAATAAAAATGTCAGTCATCAATTCATGCATCACCTCATGTCATCATAACAGAGGTCTGTCTTCCAGGAAAGAACAGTTTAAAATTAATGTAATATAGTATTGGCCATACTATATGATGTATTGCTTGTCTTTGTTTAATAATACAGAAGACAAAGACCTTAAAAAATAATCGCATATCGCATCGCAATATTGGGGCAAAAAATCGCAATTAGATTATTTTCCATAATCGTTCAGCCCTAATTTAGATTAAGTAAAGTTAATATAAAGGATAGAGCCCAGAACATGATATCTTGAACCAACTTTGAATAATTAAGGGAACATTAGATGAACACAGTAGATTAGTGAGGTGTACCAGAGAGAGGCTTTTTGTTTTCTATCCTTTACAGGAGAACATTCCAGTAACACAGCGACCACAGGGGTGGCAAGAATCTCCAGTTTCGCAAACAGGTCACATCTGGATTACACGCTGTGGACAGGGCGACCCCGGAGGCAAAGGTGGTGTGGCTGAAGGTGCTCAAACGCAAGTGGAAGGAGCCACGCTGGACTGGTCCATACGAGGTCGTTGCCAGGACAACTACAGCAGTCCAACTGAAAGGGAAGGGCGACACCTGGTATCACTGGTCGCAGTGTGCACCAGCACATGAGAGCTTGGTTGAGGAAGAGGCTTCAACCAACACAGGTGTCAACAAACAGAGACAGAATAAACCCTCTCACCTGTGCAACAGGCCATTCAGTAGTCCACCTGGAAGGCTGAAGAAAGAAGAGCAGCAGCGGAGAAGGTCGTCACGCCATCAGAAAGGGGCAGTGATAAGTTAAAGGCTCCACAAAGAGGGGAGTTTCAGTCCAGAATCTAAAATCTATATAACAAGTCTAGAATACAAAGTTTATATAACATGATGCAAACAACCGAATCAGAGACACGTAATGGGAAGAAACGTATTAAAATGTTCCTTACAACTACATGTGTATTATATGCGATAATAGTAACCATGGCTCTGTTGTCTTTTGTCTGTATTTTGCAAGGCACTCCGGACCCCTTGTCTGAACACGGAGGCCAGTCCAGCCCAGCAGTTCCTGAGACTGTAGGTCCTAAAACAGGATCGCTAGAAAGACAAAAGCGCGAGGGGTCAGGTAAAGGTGATGAATGTCTCAGCAGAAATAATGGCATAGAGTTGAACTATGTTAAAGGGTCTACCAGCTCATTCATGTTAGATTTGTGTGACGTCATTAAATGTACAGGAGCCAGTAGTAGATGGAAAGTGTCAGACAACAGTGGGACCATTTATGCCAAAACAAGATAACTATGCATGTTTTAAGTTCTCTACTGATAATGAAAAGTACAAGGTGGGAGAGATCGATCCAACTTGGTGTGCTGTCACACTTCAGGGACGAACCACCAACAATGTAAGCGGCCCTAGCACGGTAATTGGAACCTGGGCAGGAAGTGGGCTCTATTATTATCGTGGGGAAAATACTCTGTTGGTTCATGTTCCTATAGGAAGCGTAGGGACATGTGCGATGGTGCGATTAGGAGCTCCACTCATGCTGATTGGGAATCAGGTAAAGGCTATTCCACAACGCAACACACGTACTCTAGCCGCCAGACGTCTGAGACATGTTTTGGTCAAAAGAGGGACCCAAGGTACACATGCTTATGATCCTCGCCTGAACTCGCCTAGGGGAGTTCCAGACGAATATAAGCTGGTGAATCCGATAGCTGCAGGATTTGAGAGTATATTCCTTTGGGTAACACCTAATAAGAATGTTGACCGCATTAACTATGTTCATTACAATCTGCTGAGACTTTCTAACCTAACCAGGGACGCCATGATGGGGTTCGCAGAACAATTGGGTCCAAGTTCTCTGATGGGAGTTCAAAATAGGATGGCGCTTGACATGTTATTGGCAGAGAGGGGAGGTGTGTGCTCGATGTTTGGAGATATGTGCTGCACGTATATCCCCAATAATACTGCCCCAGGTGGCTCAGTAACCCGAGCTCTGCAGGGCCTGAAAACTTTGTCTAAAACCATGCATGAGCACTCAGGGGCCTGTTCTTCGTACCGCGCTAAGTGAGTTAGCTGGATGAGATTGTTGACGATTTCGCGTGATCCTGGATCGTTCGGTTCCCCGAAGCCCATCCGGGACTTGCTGTCATAGCAACAGAGCCGTAAGCGTAAACCTGCTGGGGAGCAGGTTTACTTTATGTAAACAGGATTAGATCGCGGCCACGCAGGTATGTCCGCGTCATTCATACGAAAGCAACAGCGATATTCCACCACTGTTTCACCATAAATAAATAACATCAATGTAACTAAAGATAATGCAGCACTTGATCCTTTTATTGATTTCACACAGATACATACAGGTCATTCCCTAAAAAAGGGAAATGTACTATTAACATTCTATTACATGTATGTGATTATTACAGATGTAATTCATATTTCAGAGTAGCAATTGTAAATTACTTCGTGTAATCAAGATGAGAGACCACGGCTATAAAAGCGAAGGTGGATTTGGGAAGTCTGTCGCAGTCATATCCTGTCCGTTTACGCGAGCAACCCATTGCAGAAGGTGCAAGATTGATAAGGAGAGTCCTCAGAATTCAGCGTATATTGCGGGACAGACAGGATCCTTTAGCTCAGCGCGACAGTGTGCTCATAGAGAGATATCGATTTTCCCGTGAGGGTATTATTCACTTAACCAACTTGTTGACGAGGGGGTGCAGGACCACCACCTGTCTTTTTTTGCTCTGCCCTTTTCTTGGTTGCTGTTATGAACAAACAAACAGAGTATTCCAGGGTCTCTTTCCAAGAGACGACAAGCAATATAAGTGATAAATATTACCATTCTGTAGAATATTCTTATATTTCACTTTTACTTGTTCCCATGTTCTAGTGGGTCCTGTTGTGGCTCTAATGTGAAAGGGGATATAATATAACATATTATAATATAATATAATGTAATATAATATTGGATAATATGGTGTGATATGATAAATCTACCCTACCGCCTACTGGTGTTGGCCAGAGGGGCCGATGGCGCAATATGGCAGCCTGGCTTCTGTCAGTCTGCCCCAGGGCAGCTGTGGCTACAACCGTAGCTGCCTCCACCAGTGTGTGAATGTGAGAGTGAATGAATAGTGGCATTGTAAAGCGCTTTGGGTGCCTTGAAAAGCGCTATATAAATCCACTCCATTATTATTGTTATTATTGAATTACTTACGAGTTTGATTTGTCAGCAACTTTCTGCCAGCCCTCTCTCCTTGCTTTTGCAGCCTTTGCAGTGTTCCCTTGCGTTTTAATTAAACTCTGAAACTCCTGAAATCCCTCACTCAAGAGTTCTTGCTCTGCTGCCGAAAAATACCGAGCGCGCTCCTTCGACATTTTCGCCGACCAATCAAAGGGTTGCCGATCAATGTTTCTACTATCGATGCGTAGCCCCTGTTGGGCCACCCAGTGATCTCACATTACTTCATCCAGCTATACTAATCGTCAACAACAGGTGTGTTCGGGGAACCGGAATAGCGAGCTCAGAGTTAGCGCGATGATTTGGTCTTGGATGTTTCATTTGATCTTGGATGTAGTAAGCGACGTACGAAGCACAGGGCCCAGGTATTGAAAACCCGCTGGCATCCTGGATGACATCTGTGTTTGGACAATGGTGTGGCTATATCAGTGATGTGCTCATTGGCTGTATTTTTGGGAATATTGGTCATCGCTGGTTGTTGTATCATTCCTTGTGTCAGAGGATTGTTGGTAAAGATAGTGGCGAGGGTTACGAACCCTGGCTGGGTTGAGGGCATCTACCAGATGAACCTGGAACCCATAGAGTGGGGCAGGGAGTGATACAACATGAAGTATGGTGACATTCCTGTGGGAATGTCAAAAGAGGGAATGTTGGGATTCAGAGATTCTTTTATTACTACCATATAATTTGCCTTATGAAGAATGTATTAATAACATGTTTCACAGTATCACTTATCAGTAATATTTCTTACAGGGTTTATATTGCATTGAATATGTCTGTCATCACATTGACCTTTCTATTTTATAGGTTGAGTTCATTTTATACACAATGCATAAATGTGCTTGGTTAAGAGTTGATGTTCCAGTCTAGAAGGTTTTAAGCTTCACTGGTGAGAGTGTCCAGATGATACATGTTGAGGGGAGATGAGAACATAGCAGGTTAATTGCATGCATGCTTACAATACACATAGTCAGGTTTGAGTGAAGGCCTAAGCGTCTTCTACTCCAGTCTGAGACTGGCTGCTAAAGTACTTTACTTAGTGATTAATGACGAGGGTCCAATTATTAGCTCTCAGAAATGCTAAGACCTGAAGTTATTACCTTAAAAGGCAAGTAATGAAGAAAGGAGAAGTTATATGTCAGTTTATAGTTATTAAAAGTATATGTGATGTACCCTTGTTTGCACGAATTGAACTTTTGTCCATCTGTCACCCTGTATTTTTGAACTGTATTGACGTAGGTGTGATATGTTATCCTATAAAACCAGAACCCAGTGTATTTTTGTCAGAGCAACCCATTCTGTATGCTGACGGTTGGTTGTTCTCCTGTGATAATAAAACTCATCGTTTGATTGCACTTTTCCGGAGCCTCCGTTGTTTTTTGTCTGGTCTGAAGTTGATCGATTTCGCAACAGTATGCACAAATATGACCCAAGATGGGACTCGCCAACCTGGATTGACTCAATAGGAGTTCCCAGGGGAGTTCCAGATGAGTATAAGTTAGTTAATCAGATAGCGGCCGGCTTTGAAAGTGTGTTTCTATGGATAACTCCGAATAAAAATGTCGATCGCATTAACTATGTCCATTATAATGTGTTGAGACTCTCTAATCTCCCTAGGGACGCGGTAGAAGGCCTTGCGGAACAATTAGGCCCGACGTCGTTAATGGGAATCCAGAATCGAATGGCCCTGGACATGTTGTTGGCTGAGAAAGGTGGTGTCTGTGCCATGTTTGGGGACATGTGTTGCACGTTCATACCCAACAATACTGCACCAGACGGTACGGTTACTAGGGCGCTTGAGAGTCTGAAAATGTTATCTAAAACCATGCATGAGCAATCAGGTGTGAACACTGGACCGGGAGACTGGTTCACGTCTGTCTTTGGGCAATGGAAGAGTGTTGTTATGTCTGCCATGTTTTCTTTTGTTGTTTTTCTTGTCATATTGATGATTGGATGTTGTCTCATCCCTCTGGTCCGGCGGCTTTTAGTAAAGATGCTGGAGAGAGCCCTGAGCTCAGGCTCAGCAGGTTCAGCTGCGCCGGAGTCCATGATGCCTTTGAGGGAGATTGTAGGCTGGACGGAGGAGTGAGACAAATCCTGGTGTAAGTTGGGCTCGCAAGCGAGCCCAAGAGGAGGAGTTGTCAAGAAAAACATGTAATTTCACTGCCATTATTTCATTATTATTTCATTAGTCTGCATCACTTAGTATCAGTTGATCATCACCATTATCATGTATCATTTATCATTTAGTAAATCTGCTTAATCTTGTATTCCAGAGCACGCAGAATAAGACACATTCCTCTGTAATATTCTATTGTGCAAAAACCACCAGCATCTCTGTGGCTCCAGGCGGCCCAAAGTAAAGTCAGATGAGGACAGCGACCTTTTGTTGGCCTGGACAGACAATCTCACAAACTGCACACTCGGACACACAATTGTTTAGACCAGATGTTTTCCCTCATCCATATCTGGGAACATAAAGCCTGAGAAAGTGTTAGGTTTCTGAGAAGCTGAGTTCTAGGAAATGTTCTGACGTCATATTAGGCTATAAAGCTTTCTGTAACGAGCAGAGAAGATCGAAGACCGGCTTCCCACACTGTATAACTGTGTGTGTTTAATAAATCACTTTTTGGACACTTCTGGGGACTCTGTCTGTGCTTATTTTTCCTTCCAAATAAAAAGAACCTTTACAAAAGAACTGTGCATTTCGTGTTGTTAAGACTGTTTCATCTGGGACCATTTTGCAATCTAACGCAAGCTTAATTAAGGATTCTGTTTGTTTTATTCCTTCTAAGCCCAAATGAATTTCTTGTGAATCTGTCTACTGTGAGCCTGGTGATTTTGTTACTGATGCCTGACTGCCAACTGTATAAAACAAAAAACTACACACAATATTCGAAGCACATAGCGCACAGTCGTAAATTCACCCTAATTTTGGTATGATCTGAGCTCAGGCACTGGGTGACTGAGCATAGCACTTACGCATGTGAGCGAGGGGGGAGAAACTGCTGCAGGAGAAGCGTAGACAGGCAGACAGAGGAGAGCTTAAGTTTGACCAGGTACCAAAGCAAATCATTCATACTGTACAAATAATGTAAATATGACGGTGTATCACAAAAGATTGATATCAAACTGATCACTTGACCCATATTACGTTACTTGCTCTTGGAGTGAATCAACAAATGGGGAAATGAAAATCCGAACAACAACAATGATGTTTTTTTAGAGAGTCTTAGCTTACATGTGTGTTTATTTCATATTTTCAGTTGTTTCCCTCCACGGCTAAACAAAGCACTGTAATCGGTTTCAGTTATGTACTGATGAACACAACAATTGACACAAGTGGCTTCTTTCAAAGAAAAAACTCAGGTAGATTTTATTTTATATATTATGCTTTGTATGTTGTTCAGTATATTTCTATGCAAAACAAGAGGAATTTCAATACACAGCAGTATATTCACAGCTGAAACCAGATATTTACATACACTTTAGGGAAAAAACATAAAAACTTTTTTTTTTCTGTTAAACATCAATTTAGAGTGAACTTGCAACTAGAAGATCACTGGCTGCTCTCTGCCCAGCATGGAGGTCACTGCAAACTCTCGGTACCTCAGCAGAGCTGGCAATATCATCAAGGACTACTCTCACCCCAGCAACCAACTGTTTGAACTATTACCGTCAGGCCGACGGTACAGGTCACATAAAACCAGGACAAACAGATTCAGGGATAGCTTCTTTCCCAGAGCTATCACCGTAGTAAATAAGAACAAATACAATTGAACCTATTCCATACCGTCACTGTCATTATATTATGCTGCTATTCATACTGTCATTATATTAATGCTGCTATCCTGTATATATTGTACAAACTATTGTTTGAGTACTTACGATTGTTTTTTTGTACTTTTTATATTTTACATTTATATTTATTATTGAAACTTGCACCAAGGGAGTGGCACTCCAATTTCGTTGTACTCTGTACAATGACAATAAAGGCTATTCTAACTTGTTTTGTTTTAGATAAATAAATATTGAAATATCTTTTGAATTAGTTAAATGTCAGAATATATATATATAGAGAGAGAGCTGTCTATTATTTATCACTTTCATCAAATTTAGGAGTACATATACACTAAGTTTATTGTTAATTAAGAAGAAAACTGCAGATGATTGCATTCTGATCTTAAGCAGCCTCTGATAGGTTAGTAGAGTCGGATTTTTTAGTAGAGTCCTCTGTCCTCTGCTGGATGTGTTGGAGAACACTTTCAGCCCTCTGAGGACTGCATACCACTGCCTGAGCCAAGCCAATGTGCCACTAAGCTCCAGCCAGTGTCCACACTGCCAGAGGTCTCCACACATGCTGGTTCGGTGTCTGTCTCCGCTAAAGGGTCAGAGGAACCCGTTTGAGCTGTCTGTCTCGGCTGGAGGGCCCAAGGGGCCCATTCAGCCACCTGTCTATGCTGAAGGGTCAGAGACCTGTTCGGCCTCCTGTCTCCTTTATAGTCGAAAAAGATGTGCTCCTGGTGCACTGGCCATTGCTGCTACTCAAATCGAGCGTGGACCTGGACCTCCAGCAGGCCCCGGGGACCTACGTCACACCTTGCTCTTGTCTCCCTTACAGCTGAAAAAGGTCCATGCTTGTGCCCTGGCCCTTCTGAAATTCCATCTCCATTTAGCCGAGGCAGTGAGTCGGCCTCCTGTCTCCCTTACGGTCGAAAAAGATGTGCTCCTGGGCGCACTGGCCCTGCTGCTACTCACATCGGGCATGGCCCTTGCCCTCCAGCAGGCCCCGGGGACCCACATCCTCCCCTGCTCTACTCCCCCACTAGCTTCTTCTCCTGCAGTTACCCTCCACCACATATCCAGCACATATCCAGCTAACCCTAACCCACTACAATTCGTCCTGATTGTAGCACAAGTGGAACCAATAAGCAGGATTCATTGGCAAGCAGACAACCAGTTCCAACTACTGGGAAGAACCAGTGCGATGCATTTTGTGGTACGCGTCGTGGTAGCTCCTGCTAGGATTTAGGACAGACCTGAGGCTGATGAGAAGGATCTGGGTGTTGCAGGGCCGTCCTGGCTGACACGGCGCTGCGTGAAGCTCTGGGATGCTGCCTCTGGACTGGCACACTGGGGTGGTGGTTCCCCTGTTTAAAGACTTAGACCTGAGCGTGTGCTCCAACTGTCACACTCCTCAGCCTCCTCTATGCCAGGGTGTGTCTGTCAGTCAGGCCTCTGATTCAGGAGGAAGCAGTTTGTGTCCTGGTCATGATCACTGGAGCAGCTTGTTATCCTCTCGACTGCAGGGTCTGTGGGAGTTTGCACAACCAGTCTACATGTGGTTTGTGAGGCTTCTACTTTTGTAGGATCTTCATCTTACAGTACAAAGAGCCTTTGCTGCAGCTGTTGTTGTGTTTTGGCGCCTCATGGATAACTTTTCATGTCATTTGAGTTTCAGGCTTGTTGGTGTTGCTGAGCTGTGTGCATCGTCTGCGTGGGTTTGTCAGCATAATGGGGCTCATATTAAAATGACTTTACAGTCACAGAGAAAAACTTTAAAACACAAAATCAACACTTTGAACCATCGTGGAAACTACGTGTCCTTACTTGTCATCAAATGATGAGTGTGCGTCCTCACCAGGTGTCACAATCATGTGTATCAAAACGTGTGTAACTGTTAAACAGCAAAATGTGTTAAAGCTGAAAGTCTGACTGTTCAAAGGTGAAACTACAAACACTTGTACATATACAGCTCCCTCCATAATGGCCTGAGGAAAACCAAAGACCTGATGTGATTTCATGTTTTCTTTGTTTCACAGTTTAAAAGTTTGTGGTTCTGTTCTCAGACCTTTGTCACTCACATGTTGTGCATCAGCTGTTTATGTCACTGTGCAGCCAAACTAACTCCCCTCATGTGTTTCCTTTGCAGCTGCTCCTCTGGATAGCATTGAGTCCCTGGCTGCCTACTACGTGAGCTGCGTCAGGCAGGTGCAGCCGGACGGCCCGTACAGAGTCGCTGGATATTCTTCTGGTGCCTGTGTAGCATTTGAAATGTGCTCTCAGCTGCAGACCCAGAATCAGCCTGTGGAGTTCCTGTTTCTCTTTGATGGCTCACATTCATATGTGGCAGCGTACACACAGGTCAGAGAAACACTCGCGCATCTTTATTTCATGTATATGCTGTATAGCGTGTGTGATGTTGGTTTTGAAGGATGAGCTCTGGTCACATGATCTGCATGTGAACAGGTTTAACTGTGTTTTTGATTTGCAGAGCTACAGAGCCAAGCTAAGACCCGGCAACGAGTCTGAGGCTGAGACTGAAGCCTTGTGTGCCTTCATCCAGCAGTTCACTGGCATTGAATACAACAAGGTATACTGTCTCTGACCCACAGGTTCACACACAAGTATTCCTTTATGTGGCATCAGCGTTAAAGGCCACACAACCTGAGCTTTTGCCTCACGGCGCCTGTAAGGTAAAGATGGTGACTGTAACACAGTCTGGAGCTGCTGTTCCAGCACAGTCTGTGTGTGGTGCAGGTTTGACTCAACAATGATGTGATGTTTGGAGCTGTTATGGAGACTAAAGTAAAACATGCGGTTAAATCAAACCTTCGTACAGTTTCTCACTGAAAGCTGACATTTGTAACTCCTGAATATCAAAACATCTTCATTTTGCATTTTCATATACATAAGATCTGTGATGTTCATTAATTATGTGTCACTTACTTTTCTGAAAACAACAATATGTCACGGTGCGGCATGGCACACCGTGGAAGGAGTGGGGAAGGAGGACCCAGGCGCGGTGCTCTACGTATAGACAGTGTTTATTTACAGAGGGTGATATCAAACAACAATAAATCCCCGTGTTTCTCCCCAGACTCCCGTGTCGTGTCCTCCAAGTGCTCTCTGCTCCCGTGCCTGCACTCCCGGTGCTCGCTGCTCCTTAAGCCTTCCACGCTCCTCCTGCGGGAAACAATAGCGGCAGCAGTCAGGACACTGAACAATGGCAGGCATACACTACACGACCAAAACCTAAACTGGGTAACTAACGTGGAGTCCCAAGCAATGATCCCGCGTCAGTGGGCGCTCCAAGACTCTCTTAAGTAGCTCCCCCGACGAGGCCTGATCAGCAGCAGGTGTGTGGCTTCGGGTGTGGCCAGTCCCCTTGCAGGGCCACACCCTCCAGGCCTGACGCCGCCTATAAACAAGTGCTCAGCCACCCACACACACACACACACACACACATATACACAAGCACAGGGAAGGGGGAGCAACACCAAAATACACAACAATAATAATAATAATAATAATAATACATGACTGCTCAGGGATCCTGGGTCGCCCAGTCCCAGGACCCTGACACAATATCTCCGCGAGCACGCGGTAACGTTTGCTATGAACTTACAGTCGTCTCCATGGTTACATCCTACAGCTTTTGGAGACTCTGCTCCCGCTGTCAGACCTGAATGCACGCGTCAGTGTGGCCGTGGACCTAATCACCTCCGCTCACAAGGACATCGACCGAGACTCACTGCACTTTGTAGCCTCCGCCTTCTACTACAAGCTAAAGGCTGCTGATGCATATGTACCTACTGCAAAATACCACGGCAGCGTGAAGCTGCTGCGCGCCGAAACCAGCAGCGAATATGAGCAAAACCTGGGAGCTGACTATAAGCTCAGCGAGGTACCGATGCACATTTACATCAGTCTGTAGTACTTATCTTCACTGTGCGTGTGTGCGCTTGTGTGTGTTTCTATAAACTCTGTCTGAGCCTTCCAATGTTCAAACTGTGTACTGCGTCTTTCTTCAGGTCTGTGATGGCGAGGTGTCGGTCCACGTCATCAAGGGAGATCACCACACTTTCCTAGAAGGTGCGGGGGCGGAGTCTATCAAGAACATCATTCATAACTCGCTGGCTGAGCGAGCTGTCAAACCAAGGGAGGGTTAAACATCCACCGTCTCTTCACCCTAATTCCTCAGCTTTCCCCAAACTAGACTGTAAATGTGTCGTTATAGGAAGTGTTTGCACTGCTTATGTTTACACGCTACTGTTATCCTAATATCCCAAATGTTAATGGTTAGTGAACCAGTCGACATCCCATCATCTCACAGCTCCATCGATTCCAACTGCAAGTTTTGTTTTTTGTTGCCATATGTTGTTGTTTGCAGAAGTTCATCCCACAACAAAATAACGTGGTTAAAAAATTAATGTAACAAAGTAACAAACACTGACACATTGATTGAATCCTGAATTACATAACATCACTCAAATTGGTGTTTCTGCTCATGCAGACATCAGTAGACAGGCAAACGCGCTGCGACCAGCCTGATGAGCGACTGTGGAGGGAGGGCTGACCCTGCAGCCGTGTTTCTGCACACTAACTACTCGTAACACAAGTTGGAGGCATTTCTTTATTTTGTGATATTTGTTTACTTTTCAGTCATGTGACCACACAGTCATCAGTTACAGTGGCAACCAGCAAATGTTTACGTTGTCAATAAGTTCACAACAAATTAAGTGTTTCATAAACTGTGTTTTAACAATGACACTCGTGTTACTGTAATTTACAGACCAGTTATTTCACTAATTCAGAAGAAAAACTGCTTCTCTTCATGATGGACTGTGTCAAACACACGCTGTTGTTCTGACAGACGCCTGTGACAGAGGCGTCGCTAAGGACCAAATGTGTCTCTTCAGAGGTTAATCAGAGATGTGAATGATCACTGTAACAGTGAGATCATATTTACTGATGTAACCTCTGAGAAACTGTTTCCTTTTAAAGGCTTTGGTCCAGAGATCTAAAACCTCAGCAAATAATCCAAACCTGAGTACAACAGCTGGCCTGAGACCTGTGATTGGGTCAGTGAAGGAAGCTGCTGATTGGAGATGAATGTGCTGAGGAGTCACAGTACGATGGACGTGACAATAAAGGCCTCTGTGTTTTATTGTAACATTTCTGTTATGTTTTGTAGGACTAATAAGGGCCTCAACAGTCGCTCAGTGTTTTCCTTCATTGTAACGAGCCTGTCCCGTTGGATCTATGATTCCTGTGCTTTTGTTGTCGTTACTATTTCTGATCATTTATCTTGTAAATATAGTTTTTGGGTTTTGTTTTTTAGAGGATGGGTCAGTTTATCAGGGACTGAAACACAAATCCTGTTGGCCCAGAAAATTCTTAGTCGCTGTTGGCGCCACCCGACCGTTTAGTTCAGACCATTAAAGTAACGACTGGTTCTATATGACACTTTTCTACATGCAACAAAGGTGGTGATGGAAGGAGGAGAACAAACTTTTTTGTCTGTATTTAATAGCACAATGAAGACCAGACAGCAAAGCAGGGAGGGAGAAATAAAGGGCCTCAGGTCAGAGTTGAACCCGGCCGCAGCATTTACCCCATGACCAGGTGACGTGGTCACCCGCCCGACCCTTACGCACAGCAGTATTTCACTTCAGCTACCAGGAGTATGTGGGTCGAGCATGCAGACTGAACTTTAGCTGCATGTTAGAAAGCCGAGTTTATGAATGAAGGCTAGAACAAATGTCCCGGCTGAAGGAGGAGGGGCTGCAGAGGTGTATAAACACAGGTGGGCGGGGCAGGGCTAGTGTGCAGGATGACTCAGTGACCTACACTGACCCGTGTTGGTGAACATTTTGTTAAAGTTAAATGTTTTCAAGCTGACAAGTAAATTATCCAGCGAGCTAAGTTGAGCTGACCGACGTGCAGTAAGGTTTTCATGCTCTTCACTAACAGCTGATCGCTGAGAATATATCAACAGTAATAATGTCCTGTAATTCCCACGGCTCTGTATGTCACACCTGCGTATGCTTCCCCATCACATTCATCACCTGTTCCTCTGGTGTCTCTGATTGGAGCACGCAGGTGTGTGGAGCAGAGTGAAATCACACACCTAATGCTGTTTTATTCAACCTGGATCTTGGAAGTTTTGATTAACATCAGTGTCAAACATGAACTAACTCTTTGTCCCCTTCAACATTACATGTTGTTTTTTGAAGTAACAGGTTCAGTGATCTTAAAAGGCTGCGGTAACGTGTCGCTGATAAAACACTGAGTCATTTTCAAATTATTCACTTTAGTTCAATTCAGCTTTATTGTTTTATGTGAAAGTCTCCATCCTGTGTCCTTCACTTATCTTTATCCCAGGTGTGAATTGTTCACAGGACTTAAAAGAAGGACGTGTCTGTGGAAAAGGCTCCGGCCAACCTAAACTCCTCCCTCATCAGGACACAGAAGAGCCGCTGAGGCAGCGCCTTGGAGTACGCTGCTGGTCGCGGCACACAGGTGCGCAACAAGATCTCCCGGCCTGCTGGAGGAGGGAAGTCTGGTACTCTGCTGCTTCCCCCAGTTTGCTTCTTGTCAGATCCCAAGTCCTCATCGACGGGCGCCAGAAGGGCAGCCTAAAAGGGCAAAGGTCAAATGTTAGCAAACAGCAACCGATTCTGAAGAAATGTGCTGTGTGATATTCAGAAGTACTGTAACCCGAGTCTCCCACAGAGACCTGATCCAGACTACAGCTCACAAACACAGCTCCTCTACTAACACCTCACTGCAGCTGCACGCTGCTGATCCTGTCTGTGATTAGAAATGATTTCAATAAAGTAAAACAGAGGCTCGTTTTCTATGAGCGTAAACAGGGATCTCTTTTTCAGTCTCAGTGTAACAAACGTGTTTACTGAATAAGTCTTTCAGTAAAAATGTTTTTGTTAATTCAGTAAAATCTGCAAAGATGACTTGTACTGTTGGCAGCAACAAACAGAGACAACAGAGTGTGGGACAGACAGGAAGTCAGGACACGTCTATGTGCTTCACAGTGGGACTAGAACATGAACATTTCTACACACACCACAGGCAGCAACTGTGCAAACCTCCACGTCACCAAAAACACCCTGCAGGTCCCATCAGAGCAACGGCAGAGAAAACAGATGAGCCCGGAGAGACCGAACAGCGTGGGGACGGCAGAACCCATGCTGTCGATGACCGTGGAAGGCACTGAATTGCCCTTTCTGGTAGACACTGGAGCAACATACTCGACATTAAGAGACACACCAGACAGTGCAACACTCTCCTGTCACACAGTTAATGTGGTCGGTTTTTCCGGGATACCGATGACTCTGCCATTGACAGATCCAGCATTGACAAAGCTGGGAAAACAGACTTTGAAACATCAATATGTGGTGTCCTCACAGGTGCCTGCAAATCTCATGGGCAGGGACCTGCTCGTGAAGCTGGGAGCCACGATCATGTGCTCACCAGATGGACTGATTGTTACTCTGCCTGGAGGAAAAGAATTCCCATGTCTGGGATCACCTTCAAAGACTCAATATCTAGTCCAGAACTCTGAACAACCCACTGCCGAAATCTACTGGGGGAGGCTAGTGGAAGAAGGCATTCTGAGACATTATCAGCTGTGGAAACCCTGGATAATGAGCCTGGCCGTCTATTCCCCGCCACGGGATCCTTTCCACGTCACACTCTTTTATGATAGGGAAGATAACGATATCTATCGGGAACAGTTCCAGTCTGATCTCGAGGGACAGACGTGGAATGTGCGAACACATAACATTTATGTTGGACCAGAAGGTGTGGCCGCGGCTGTGAAATTTACTGATGAACAACTGCCTTGGTACAATGTGGGAGAGGATTCAGCCCCTCACATTACCTTGGCGGTCCACGAGGGTCATGGGCCAAGAGATCTGGGACCGATGGTCAAGCGGGCGCTGGACAACGCATGCTGGCAAAGCACCCAAATTCCAAATGTCTGGTATGCACCAAAATGTAAAATATATCGCATAACTTGTTTGTCCAACGATGCAGTGATCTTAGAACATAAAGAAATCTCCAGAATACATGGCAGGGAAAGAATGGATCATCCTGATGCAGTAGCTGAGCTCTTGAAATTGCCTGATACTTTGTGGTCCGCAGGGCCCACAGATGTAGGTTTGGCTAACTGTTCGCCTGTCCTGTTCCAGCTGAAGTCTGACACACCAATTAACAGACCACAATATAAGCACAAAACTGAAGCAGAGGAAGGTATAGCTGAAACCATTGAAGGGCTGTGGAAGGCAGGAGTGCTTGAGCCCTCATGGTCATTTTGGAACACACCTATTTTGCCAGTGGAAAAACATGGGACAGGGAAGTACCGTATGGCACATGATTTGAGAGCAATAAATGCCATACTGAGGACTGATACTGTGCCTGTACCAAATCCCTACACAGCTCTGACCGAAATTACTGGGGACCAAAAATGGTTCACATGTATTGACCTAGCGAATGCATTCTTTTGTCTCCCACTGCACGAGTCACTCAGAGACATTTTCTCTTTCACATACAGAGGCCGGAAATTTAGGTACACACGCCTACCACAAGGCTTTGCACTCTCACCAGGAATTTTCAATCAAGTATTGAAAGAGGCACTCTCCCCATGTCAACTGCCAGAGGGCTGTACATTAATACAGTATGTTGATGATCTTCTTATTGCAGCCCCGTCAGCAGCGGCCTGTACGGCAGCATCGCTCGTGGTGTTGAACAGATTGGCGGAGTGTGGCTTCAAAGTGAGTAAAGAAAAACTACAGTTGGTCCGACCAGAGGTAACATTTCTGGGCCGGGTGATCGCACACAGATCAGTGGGGTTAATGAACACACACAGAGACCAAATTCTGACACATCCAAAACCAAGAACTGTGAAGGAGTTGCTTTCCTTTCTTGGCTTGACAGGTTACAGTAGGCAGTTCATTCCGAACTATGCTGGTAAAACTGCCCCTTTAAGGGACCTGATCAAGAAAGTCGGCGTTCGAAATCTTAAGGCTGAATTGCCTTGGACGCCGGACACAGAGACAGCGTTCATTTCACTAAAACAGGATTTGTCAAGAGCCACAGATCTAGCCACACCTAACTATGATGAGGCATTTTATCTTTATGTTTCAGAAACAAAGGGAGTTGTGAATGGTGTGTTGTTTCAGAAAAAAGGGGGAGGTAGAGATGTACTTATGTATGTCAGCATAAGATTAAATTCAACAGAAGCAAGGCATCCCACATGCACACAACACGCAGCAGGAGTAGCAAAGATAATTCAGAAAACAGCACACATAGTGAGGGAACACCCACTGAGAGTGCTTACCACACACAGTGTAGTGGCCTATGTGAACTCACAGGTATTCACAATGACCCCACTGACGCAACAAAGGTTGAGCAAAATTTTAGATGTGCCAAATCTGACATTCACACATGAAGGAATAAATATGGCAGACCTAATGGGGTCAGGAGAACCACATGATTGTATTAAGAAAGCCCAAGTTGAAGGAAAAATCAGGGAAGACCTGAAGGCAGAGCCCATACATGGAGCTGAGGATTGGTTCACAGATGGATGCTGCCACAGAGATGAAGAAGGATTAAAAGCCGGCTATGCAGTAGTCTGTAGAGTAGGAACTGAGTTTCAGGTGAAAGAAGCAGGAAAAATTGAGGGACAACAGTTGGCCCAGAGAGCTGAAGTGATAGCCCTAACTCGAGCCCTGAGGTTGGCTAAAAACATGAGAGTGAACATCTACACTGACTCAGCATATGCGTTTGGAGCAGCTCATGTGGAACTGGCTCAGTGGAAGAGAGCCGGGTTCAGAACGGCCACTAATGCACCCATCTGTCACCAAAAGGAAATGGAGGAACTGGAAAAGGCCCTGGAGGACCCAGACGAGGTAAGTATTATAAAATGCAAAGGCCACTCACAAGCAGACAGTATGGTGGCAAAAGGAAATCAGAAAGCTGATGAAGCCGCAAAGGAAGCAGCAGGCTACAAAGGACAGAGACAAATGGTACAGGTAACCCCAGAAGAGGAGGCCAGTACTAACAGTATGGAAGAAGTGAGACAGGCTCAGGAGGAGACATCCCCAGAGGAAAAGGGGGTGTGGGAAAACAAAGGAGCCTGGCAAGATGGCGGTTTGTGGAGGGGGCCAGATGGGCGTCCCGCCTTAACGGCCAAAATGGCGGAACAGAAGGTGAATGAGGCTCACGGGCTTGGTCACGTGGGAGTGAAACAGATGGAGAGAAATTTGTGCCGATGGTGGCATCCTGATTTGAGAAGGATGATACTGGAAAAGGCCAGAACGTGCCTAATTTGTGGGGCACACAATCCAAAGCCAGCAGTAAAACCTGAAGCTGGTAAGTTTCTCATGCCAGAAAGGCCAGGCGAAGAGGTCGTGATTGATTATACCGACATGATTGATACAGGACCAGGTGGTGTGAGGTATTTGTTGGTGTGTGTGGATGTTCTGACTGGATGGCCCGAAGCATGGGCAACCAAACGTGAAGACGCGAAAAGCGTGATTAAGTGCTTAATCAATCATTACATTCCAAGGCATGGGTTTCCCAAGAGAATTAGATCAGACAATGGTACTCACTTCAAGAACAAAGATTTGCAAGAGGTAGAGAGGATGTTGGGAGTGCAACATAAGTTCGGGACGGTCTATCATCCTCAATCTCAAGGAAAGGTAGAGAGGATGAACCTAAATTTGAAAAACAAGTTGGCTAAAATCTGTGCGCAGACAGGGCTAAATTGGGTCGCAGCCCTGCCCATTGCTTTGATGACCATAAGATGTTCTGTTAACCAATCCACAGGTTTCACCCCTTACGAGCTGCTGACTGGGAGACAGTTTCCAGCACCCTGGACAGTGGTCCCAGTGGAGCAGCCCAGGACAAGCAACAGGTCTCATGCAGAATATTTTAATGAGTTGAAAGCTCTTGTGTCCAGCTTTACAAAACAGGTCACTTGTGAGAGACCCACGGGGAACGGAGAGGTCCCGGACGCAAAGGCGGTGTGGCTAAAGGTCATTAAGCGAAAGTGGAAGGAGCCCCGCTGGACTGGTCCGTATGAGGTGACCGCCCGGACGGCTACAGCAGTCCAGCTGAAAGGGAAAGGCGACACCTGGTACCACTGGTCGCAGTGTGCACCCGCACACGAGAGCTTGGTGGAGGAAAATTCGTCTTCAAAGAACGCAGGTGTCAAGGAACAGAGGCAGAATAAACCTCTTCACCTGTGCAACGGGCCGACCAGTAGTCCACCTGGAAGGCCGAAGAAAGAAGAGCAGCCTAGGAGGAAATCGCCGCGTCTACAGAAAGGAGTGGTAATAACCTAAGAGGTTAAAAAGGGGTGGTTTAAATAAAAAGAGTGAAAGGGAAAGGGGAAAACAGAAACAAAAGTTTCAAAATTTATGTTAAGTACAAAATATACATCACACAATGCCACCCCGCGAACCGGAGATTCGTGAGGAGAGAGGACTAATTAAAATGTTGCTTGTGATTGTTAGTTTGATGACTGTAATGATATTGATAATGGCCCTATGTTTGCTTGTTTATATTTTGCAGGGAGGCCCCCGTGAACTGTCTGAACACGGGGGCCAGTTGAATCCAGCACCAAAAGAGAAACTGTTTATTGAAACAGGGCTAAAAAGGAGATCAAAACGCGAGGTTTCGGGTAAAAGGGATGAGTGCCTGAGTACATATGGTGGTTTAGAGTTGAACTATGTTAATGGGTCCACAACTTCATTCACGTTTGATTTATGCGATGTTTTTAAGTGTGGAGGAGCAGATAGTAGTTGGAGAGCATATAATGTGTGGGTTTGTTGGGATTATGCAGTAAGTACACATTGTGAAAGAGGGAGTAGGCCCTTTGCAAACTGGTGTCGGAACTGGAATCAGGTAAAGGGTTACACTGGGGAAAATGGGGAAACGTCAGGACAAGGGTTAGAGAACGTGTTAAAACTTCAAAGAGATTATAGTCCATCTAAGAATCCTTTGACTATGTCGCTGGGCAACTGGCGGCGTAAAAACTCTGTATATTTAGTCTTGGGTGTGGAGACTGTGGGAACTGACCCGAAGGGGTTAATTAAAGTCAATTTTCTTGAAAAGGCCAATCCCGTAAATCCCGTAGAGCCAGTTAGAGAAGAAAAGGAAATACACATGATTAACGACCCAATGAACGCTGTTGTACATTTTACAGGAGAAAGGGGAAACGGGTCGTCATATGCGGTACCAGAGGAACAGGAACCAAAGGATAGACGAGTCCTGGTGGTGGACTATACTAGACTGAAGCCTCAAGATTTAATTGAGCGCGCCACTGGGTTCAGTGACAGTAATCTCTGGCTGGACTGGATGGCTCTAAATGCTAGGGAACAAGAGCTATCTAATTGTGTTGCTTGCGCCTCTGCTAGACCACGTCTGTTCACAAAGCCCGCTCCACTCCATCTGGAGGACAAGTGGGGCTATGATTGCATGTTGCGAATGACTAGGGGAGCGGTGAGTACTGGAGACTGCACTGTCTTGTCCAGTTTGTTTCCTCCAGTTGACAAGCAGACAAAGGCAGGACCATTTTTGCCGAAAAAAGATAATTATACGTGCTTTAAGTTCTCCACAGATAAAGTAATATATAACGTGGGAGAAATCGACCCAAGTTGGTGCGCTGTTACCCAGACGGGAAGAACCACAAACAATGTAAGTGATCCCACCACTTTGATTGGGACTTGGGCTAGAAGTGGACTTTACTATTATTGTGGGCATAAGACTCTTTTGGCTCGTGTTCCTCTGGGAAGTGTGGGGACGTGCGCGATGGTGAGGCTAGGAGCACCTCTTATGCTAATTGGAAATCAGGTAAAAAACATTCCACAGCACAACACACGCACATTGGCAGCTAGGCGGAAGAGACATATCCTGTCCAAAAGGGGGATTGAGGGAACACACGCTTATGACCCTAGGCTGAACTCGCCAACCTGGATTGACTCAATAGGGGTCCCCAGAGGAGTTCCAAGTGAATATAAACTCGTAGACCAAATAGCTGCTGGTTTTGAGAATCTTCCAATAATTTCTGCTCTCTTTCCAGTGACCCCGAACAAGAATGTAGATAGAATCAATTATGTTCACTATAATTTGCTGAGGCTCTCTAACCTTACCAGAGACGGGATGGAAGGGTTAGCGGAGCAGATGGGTCCGACCTCATTAGTGGGAGTCCAAAATAGAATGGCCCTTGATATGTTATTGGCGGAAAAAGGGGGGGTTTGTGCGATGTTCGGTGATCAGTGTTGTACTTTTATCCCGAATAACACTGCTCCAGATGGCTCGGTGACGCGAGCCTTGGAGGGGCTAAAGAGTCTCTCTAGAACCATGCATGACCACTCGGGAATTGACAACCCGCTGGAGAGCTGGATGACCTCAGTGTTCGGAAAGTGGAAGGGGTTTGCTCTGTCAATTATGTTTTCTCTATCTGTATTGGTGGGTATTTTGGTGACCTGTGGTTGTTGTCTCATTCCTTGTGCCCGAAGGTTGGTAGAGAAGGTGATTGTAAAGGCAGTGGACCCTGGGGCGGTGGCCCCTATGTCCATGATGCCGATGATGGATCTGGAAGTAGTCGAGTGGACTGAGGAGTGAACAACAACCTATGTATCGACCTCTGGTGTGCCAGAGGTCGATACATAGGTTGAACAAAAAGTATACATAGGTTGAACAAAAAGTATTTTACCAGCATAATATAATCTGCAGTATGATCATTGCTTTAACAATGTAACAGATAGCTTTAAGATGGCCTTAAGATGTTTATGATGATGTTAACTTTGTATTCCAGGTGCAGTTATAACTATTTTATACATATTGCATATCTGTGCTTATTTGAGTTGATGTTCAGGTTCATTAATGGTTTTGAGCTTCATCTAGTGAGAGTGTCTAGATGATCCATGCTGAGGGAAAACTAGAACATAGAAGGAATTGCAGTACATGCTTACACAACAGTTCATTTTAATATCTTTTATATGTTCATATTCTTGTATTAAGCTTTTAGTAGGGGTTCTTGATTAAAACATTTATTTAGTAGAGGACACATACATAGTCTCAGTTGTTACATATCAGAGTGGCTTCTGTCTCTCTGTCTGGTTAGAGGTTAGGAGCTAGTCGCGAGGTGAAACAGGGTGCAATTGTGGTTAGCACACAGACACACACACACTTAGTTAGAGAATCATTTATAGGTGAAAGTTTAATCATGTTTTGCTGGGGTTGCAAAAAGAGCAGTTTGTCGCAGAACTGCTGCTGAGGTGTCAGGATGACAAGCGAGCATCCGGCAGTGACAGGAAGCACCTGTTATGAACATAGAAGACAATTGTTCTTTTAAACGGTGTCAAAAGTCATTGTGGTTTTGATTTGATCTATGTATAAAATGTATCTGTGACGTTGAAGGGGCGTCATTAAATTTAAGCCCTGACGGTATAAATATCTGTTTAATGCTTTGATTAAGTTGAAGATCAATTGCTGTTTCTAGTGATCTTCCCACGTGTGAATTAAAATCTTCGTTTGACTTCACCCGGCCGGACCAGTGTGGTTATTCTTCGAGCACCTCTTGTACCCTTCCTCAATTTTTGAACCTTAACAGTTTTCAAGCTGACAAGTAAATTATCCAGCGAGCTAAGTTGAGCTGACCGACGTGCAGTAAGGTTTTCATGCTCTTCACTAACAGCTGATCGCTGAGAATATATCAACAGTAATAATGTCCTGTAATTCCCACGGCTCTGTATGTCACACCTGCGTATGCTTCCCCATCACATTCATCACCTGTTCCTCTGGTGTCTCTGATTGGAGCACGCAGGTGTGTGGAGCAGAGTGAAATCACACACCTAATGCTGTTTTATTCAACCTGGATCTTGGAAGTTTTGATTAACATCAGTGTCAAACATGAACTAACTCTTTGTCCCCTTCAACTAGTGATGGGCAGATGAAGCCCCATGAAGCACTGAAGCTTTTCATCCAATTGGTTCACCCCAATGCGAAGCTTCATGAAGCTTCATTTGCTCTAGCAGGACACCTACTGGACGTAAAAATAATAGCTGGCATGAATTTGAAGAGTGTGGCATTTTGCACACAGCCTGTAAATGTCAACAACAAAAGGAGTGTGTAAAACATGTATATTGTAGTGATGGCAGTGTACTGTGTGTATTTATAGTGGCAGTATGGAAAATGATCATTTGGAAATGCTTGAAATGGAAATGATCATTTACTGTGAGGTGAGGTGTGGTTGGGGTGTGGACAGTAGTTGTGCTTTTGTAACGTTGAGGTATGGACAGCTACACACTGAGGCTTTGAGCCTCAGTCTTGCCTGTTCACATTTTATTCTGTAAAAACTAAATTTTCACTGCTTTTATGGCCTTTTTAGTGGGGAGAACATAGCTAGGATTTAATGATTTAACAAATCTTTTAAATCCTTTGTCCTCCACAATGCTAAATAGCTGTGAGTCCTCAATCACCATGCTGACCAGGTCTTCATCTATTTGAGATTGTTCTCCTGAGGAAAGACAATAAAGATAAAGCACAAATATAAATATCACACACGTAACTTATTACAGTTGTATAATATTGTTATATCATTTAGTAACATTACGGCATGCCATATCATCATGGCATTTGATGGCTCACCTGGTCTTGCTCCACAATCGGTGTTCCCCTTATTCTCATGCAAAGCTCTGTAGTGCCTAAACATGGATGAGGTGTTGTTGTTATATCCCAGCTCCCTGGCACATAGCAAACACTTCACCTTGTACAAAAGTCAAGACAGCTCAACATAAATTGTATTGCACCATCAGTATCATGACAATACATCTTCTGTAGAAATTTACATACCTTGTTGGGAGGAATAAGATCAAAATGTTCCCACACAGGGGAGGACATCCTCCTCTTCTTAGCTGGCTCCATTCTCTCCTGACTTTCTCTCCTCACTCTCATAAACCTCCAAACTGTCTCCAAACTCTCACTAACCGCAGCTCTCCATCAAACACCCACATTTTGAATGAAGTCTGAGGGGTTTATATCGCTGTCATATCTCGCGGCAAAGTTCGAACCACTTCATGAACCAGTCACGTGGTACAGCCGGGCAGCGAGGCTTCGGACGTCATCATTTTCAGCTCCTCCCATAAATGAAGCAAGCCTCGATACGCGCTTCGCGGAAACGCCCCCTCCATTACTCGACACACGCTCCGAAGCCTCGATACAGAACGTCACATCACTACCTTCAACATTACATGTTGTTTTTTGAAGTAACAGGTTCAGTGATCTTAAAAGGCTGCGGTAACGTGTCGCTGATAAAACACTGAGTCATTTTCAAATTATTCACTTTAGTTCAATTCAGCTTTATTGTTTTATGTGAAAGTCTCCATCCTGTGTCCTTCACTTATCTTTATCCCAGGTGTGAATTGTTCACAGGACTTAAAAGAAGGACGTGTCTGTGGAAAAGGCTCCGGCCAACCTAAACTCCTCCCTCATCAGGACACAGAAGAGCCGCTGAGGCAGCGCCTTGGAGTACGCTGCTGGTCGCGGCACACAGGTGCGCAACAAGATCTCCCGGCCTGCTGGAGGAGGGAAGTCTGGTACTCTGCTGCTTCCCCCAGTTTGCTTCTTGTCAGATCCCAAGTCCTCATCGACGGGCGCCAGAAGGGCAGCCTAAAAGGGCAAAGGTCAAATGTTAGCAAACAGCAACCGATTCTGAAGAAATGTGCTGTGTGATATTCAGAAGTACTGTAACCCGAGTCTCCCACAGAGACCTGATCCAGACTACAGCTCACAAACACAGCTCCTCTACTAACACCTCACTGCAGCTGCACGCTGCTGATCCTGTCTGTGATTAGAAATGATTTCAATAAAGTAAAACAGAGGCTCGTTTTCTATGAGCGTAAACAGGGATCTCTTTTTCAGTCTCAGTGTAACAAACGTGTTTACTGAATAAGTCTTTCAGTAAAAATGTTTTTGTTAATTCAGTAAAATCTGCAAAGATGACTTGTACTGTTGGCAGCAACAAACAGAGACAACAGAGTGTGGGACAGACAGGAAGTCAGGACACGTCTATGTGCTTCACAGTGGGACTAGAACATGAACATTTCTACACACACCACAGGCAGCAACTGTGCAAACCTCCACGTCACCAAAAACACCCTGCAGGTCCCATCAGAGCAACGGCAGAGAAAACAGATGAAAGGTCTGTTAGAGAGAAAAACGCTTCGCTGCTTTCTTACCCGTATGACATCAAAAGGGTTTTGTTTTTTTAATAATAAAGGCTTCATGTTTTACAGTTAAAGGTAAAGCTCATGCAAACATGCAGGCTTATTTGTCTGATCAATGCAAAAGTTCAAACATGTCTCTTTCAAGCCTCATTATCAGCTGAGATCATAGTAAAGACACAGACAGGATCCTGATCCATCTGTTCTTTATATAATTACTGTTTTTACTGTAATGTAGAATATCATGGACATAATACACAGACTGCAGCCTAAATACTGCTAAAAACAGCCCTTTTTATTTTTAAGGTTTCACGTATTAACCTTTTATTATAAAAGTCACCTGATCCTTAGCAGGTGTGTATACAGAAATACACCAGGTCATTATTTAAGCAAAGCGAAGCCAAACTGCTCCTGTGTGACAGATGAAGTCCACCTTTAAACAGCATTTAGATGCTGCTAATGAAACTCGATTAGTGGCAGCACTGGTCTGTGGGCTGGGGACACTGGTGCCACCAGTACAGCGCGCACTTTTCACAGCGCCACCATGTGGACCAAACTGTATTCTGGGTCAAACCTGATGTTTTATCATTTACACTGAACAAAAATATAAACGCAACACTTTTGCTTTTGCTCCTGTTTTCCATGAGCTGAACTCAGAGATATGAAACATTTTCTACAAACACAAAAGACCCGACACTCGCAAGCAATGTTCCCTCTAAGCTGCGCGCGTACACAATTGCGCACTGCTGGCACGGTCTCTGCACAGAAAATCTGCGTTGCGCGCACAAAAAAAAAAAAAAAAAATTCACCTGAATTGAAATTAAAATGAAAACTTTAACAATCCTGTTTTGCAGTGTTAGTCAGTGACTGGCTGCTCCCGTATGGGATTAGAACGAGGCCACCTTATCCCGTAGTCCAGCCAATCACGCGATTCACATTCGTATATACGCAGCTAATCAACGTCGCTGTCAGGCTCTGACGCGTCCTTATGCGCCGACACCGGTGTTTTAGCAAAGCGGCTGATGTGGAGTGAAGCCACGTTAATGACAACGTGTACAACCATTGGAGATGTGAGCAGGACCGACGGAACAACTGACGGGAAAAGTGTGGACTTTATACCAGTTTTTAAATTGTGTTGATCGGCCGCGTACAACCAGAGTTATGATAAAAATATCTGCAATGTTTGGTTTTCTTCCTGAATACTGTCGTTGTTTATATTTACTGCGGGAAGAAACGGTGAAAACGGCGTTTTCTGGTATAAAGTCCACACTTTTCCCGTCAGTTGTTCCGTCGGTCCTGCTCACATCTCCAGTGGTTGTACACGTTGTCATTAACGTGGCTTCACTCCACATCAGCCGCTTTGCTAAAACACCGGTGTCGGCGCATAAGGACGCGTCAGAGCCTGACAGCGACGTTGATTAGCTGCGTATATACGAATGTGAATCGCGTGATTGGCTGGACTACGGGATAAGGTGGCCTCGTTCTAATCCCATACGGGAGCAGCCAGTCACTGACTAACACTGCAAAACAGGATTGTTAAAGTTTTCATTTTAATTTCAATTCAGGTGAATTTTTTTTTTTTTTTTTTTTTTTTTTTTTTTGTGCGCGCAACGCAGATTTTCTGTGCAGAGACCGTGCCAGCAGTGCGCAATTGTGTACGCGCGCAGCTTAGAGGGAACATTGCTTGCGAGTGTCGGGTCTTTTGTGTTTGTAGAAAATGTTTCATATCTCTGAGTTCAGCTCATGGAAAACAGGAGCAAAAGCAAAAGTGTTGCGTTTATATTTTTGTTCAGTGTAAATGATAAAACATCAGGTTTGACCCAGAATACAGTTTGGTCCACATGGTGGCGCTGTGAAAAGTGCGCGCTGTACTGGTGGCACCAGTGTCCCCAGCCCACAGACCAGTGCTGCCACTAATCGAGTTTCATTAGCAGCATCTAAATGCTGTTTAAAGGTGGACTTCATCTGTCACACAGGAGCAGTTTGGCTTCGCTTTGCTTAAATAATGACCTGGTGTATTTCTGTATACACACCTGCTAAGGATCAGGTGACTTTTATAATAAAAGGTTAATACGTGAAACCTTAAAAATAAAAAGGGCTGTTTTTAGCAGTATTTAGGCTGCAGTCTGTGTATTATGTCCATGATATTCTACATTACAGTAAAAACAGTAATTATATAAAGAACAGATGGATCAGGATCCTGTCTGTGTCTTTACTATGATCTCAGCTGATAATGAGGCTTGAAAGAGACATGTTTGAACTTTTGCATTGATCAGACAAATAAGCCTGCATGTTTGCATGAGCTTTACCTTTAACTGTAAAACATGAAGCCTTTATTATTAAAAAAACAAAACCCTTTTGATGTCATACGGGTAAGAAAGCAGCGAAGCGTTTTTCTCTCTAACAGACCTTTCATCTGTTTTCTCTGCCGTTGCTCTGATGGGACCTGCAGGGTGTTTTTGGTGACGTGGAGGTTTGCACAGTTGCTGCCTGTGGTGTGTGTAGAAATGTTCATGTTCTAGTCCCACTGTGAAGCACATAGACGTGTCCTGACTTCCTGTCTGTCCCACACTCTGTTGTCTCTGTTTGTTGCTGCCAACAGTACAAGTCATCTTTGCAGATTTTACTGAATTAACAAAAACATTTTTACTGAAAGACTTATTCAGTAAACACGTTTGTTACACTGAGACTGAAAAAGAGATCCCTGTTTACGCTCATAGAAAACGAGCCTCTGTTTTACTTTATTGAAATCATTTCTAATCACAGACAGGATCAGCAGCGTGCAGCTGCAGTGAGGTGTTAGTAGAGGAGCTGTGTTTGTGAGCTGTAGTCTGGATCAGGTCTCTGTGGGAGACTCGGGTTACAGTACTTCTGAATATCACACAGCACATTTCTTCAGAATCGGTTGCTGTTTGCTAACATTTGACCTTTGCCCTTTTAGGCTGCCCTTCTGGCGCCCGTCGATGAGGACTTGGGATCTGACAAGAAGCAAACTGGGGGAAGCAGCAGAGTACCAGACTTCCCTCCTCCAGCAGGCCGGGAGATCTTGTTGCGCACCTGTGTGCCGCGACCAGCAGCGTACTCCAAGGCGCTGCCTCAGCGGCTCTTCTGTGTCCTGATGAGGGAGGAGTTTAGGTTGGCCGGAGCCTTTTCCACAGACACGTCCTTCTTTTAAGTCCTGTGAACAATTCACACCTGGGATAAAGATAAGTGAAGGACACAGGATGGAGACTTTCACATAAAACAATAAAGCTGAATTGAACTAAAGTGAATAATTTGAAAATGACTCAGTGTTTTATCAGCGACACGTTACCGCAGCCTTTTAAGATCACTGAACCTGTTACTTCAAAAAACAACATGTAATGTTGAAGGGGACAAAGAGTTAGTTCATGTTTGACACTGATGTTAATCAAAACTTCCAAGATCCAGGTTGAATAAAACAGCATTAGGTGTGTGATTTCACTCTGCTCCACACACCTGCGTGCTCCAATCAGAGACACCAGAGGAACAGGTGATGAATGTGATGGGGAAGCATACGCAGGTGTGACATACAGAGCCGTGGGAATTACAGGACATTATTACTGTTGATATATTCTCAGCGATCAGCTGTTAGTGAAGAGCATGAAAACCTTACTGCACGTCGGTCAGCTCAACTTAGCTCGCTGGATAATTTACTTGTCAGCTTGAAAACATTTAACTTTAACAAAATGTTCACCAACACGGGTCAGTGTAGGTCACTGAGTCATCCTGCACACTAGCCCTGCCCCGCCCACCTGTGTTTATACACCTCTGCAGCCCCTCCTCCTTCAGCCGGGACATTTGTTCTAGCCTTCATTCATAAACTCGGCTTTCTAACATGCAGCTAAAGTTCAGTCTGCATGCTCGACCCACATACTCCTGGTAGCTGAAGTGAAATACTGCTGTGCGTAAGGGTCGGGCGGGTGACCACGTCACCTGGTCATGGGGTAAATGCTGCGGCCGGGTTCAACTCTGACCTGAGGCCCTTTATTTCTCCCTCCCTGCTTTGCTGTCTGGTCTTCATTGTGCTATTAAATACAGACAAAAAAGTTTGTTCTCCTCCTTCCATCACCACCTTTGTTGCATGTAGAAAAGTGTCATATAGAACCAGTCGTTACTTTAATGGTCTGAACTAAACGGTCGGGTGGCGCCAACAGCGACTAAGAATTTTCTGGGCCAACAGGATTTGTGTTTCAGTCCCTGATAAACTGACCCATCCTCTAAAAAACAAAACCCAAAAACTATATTTACAAGATAAATGATCAGAAATAGTAACGACAACAAAAGCACAGGAATCATAGATCCAACGGGACAGGCTCGTTACAATGAAGGAAAACACTGAGCGACTGTTGAGGCCCTTATTAGTCCTACAAAACATAACAGAAATGTTACAATAAAACACAGAGGCCTTTATTGTCACGTCCATCGTACTGTGACTCCTCAGCACATTCATCTCCAATCAGCAGCTTCCTTCACTGACCCAATCACAGGTCTCAGGCCAGCTGTTGTACTCAGGTTTGGATTATTTGCTGAGGTTTTAGATCTCTGGACCAAAGCCTTTAAAAGGAAACAGTTTCTCAGAGGTTACATCAGTAAATATGATCTCACTGTTACAGTGATCATTCACATCTCTGATTAACCTCTGAAGAGACACATTTGGTCCTTAGCGACGCCTCTGTCACAGGCGTCTGTCAGAACAACAGCGTGTGTTTGACACAGTCCATCATGAAGAGAAGCAGTTTTTCTTCTGAATTAGTGAAATAACTGGTCTGTAAATTACAGTAACACGAGTGTCATTGTTAAAACACAGTTTATGAAACACTTAATTTGTTGTGAACTTATTGACAACGTAAACATTTGCTGGTTGCCACTGTAACTGATGACTGTGTGGTCACATGACTGAAAAGTAAACAAATATCACAAAATAAAGAAATGCCTCCAACTTGTGTTACGAGTAGTTAGTGTGCAGAAACACGGCTGCAGGGTCAGCCCTCCCTCCACAGTCGCTCATCAGGCTGGTCGCAGCGCGTTTGCCTGTCTACTGATGTCTGCATGAGCAGAAACACCAATTTGAGTGATGTTATGTAATTCAGGATTCAATCAATGTGTCAGTGTTTGTTACTTTGTTACATTAATTTTTTAACCACGTTATTTTGTTGTGGGATGAACTTCTGCAAACAACAACATATGGCAACAAAAAACAAAACTTGCAGTTGGAATCGATGGAGCTGTGAGATGATGGGATGTCGACTGGTTCACTAACCATTAACATTTGGGATATTAGGATAACAGTAGCGTGTAAACATAAGCAGTGCAAACACTTCCTATAACGACACATTTACAGTCTAGTTTGGGGAAAGCTGAGGAATTAGGGTGAAGAGACGGTGGATGTTTAACCCTCCCTTGGTTTGACAGCTCGCTCAGCCAGCGAGTTATGAATGATGTTCTTGATAGACTCCGCCCCCGCACCTTCTAGGAAAGTGTGGTGATCTCCCTTGATGACGTGGACCGACACCTCGCCATCACAGACCTGAAGAAAGACGCAGTACACAGTTTGAACATTGGAAGGCTCAGACAGAGTTTATAGAAACACACACAAGCGCACACACGCACAGTGAAGATAAGTACTACAGACTGATGTAAATGTGCATCGGTACCTCGCTGAGCTTATAGTCAGCTCCCAGGTTTTGCTCATATTCGCTGCTGGTTTCGGCGCGCAGCAGCTTCACGCTGCCGTGGTATTTTGCAGTAGGTACATATGCATCAGCAGCCTTTAGCTTGTAGTAGAAGGCGGAGGCTACAAAGTGCAGTGAGTCTCGGTCGATGTCCTTGTGAGCGGAGGTGATTAGGTCCACGGCCACACTGACGCGTGCATTCAGGTCTGACAGCGGGAGCAGAGTCTCCAAAAGCTGTAGGATGTAACCATGGAGACGACTGTAAGTTCATAGCAAACGTTACCGCGTGCTCGCGGAGATATTGTGTCAGGGTCCTGGGACTGGGCGACCCAGGATCCCTGAGCAGTCATGTATTATTATTATTATTATTATTATTGTTGTGTATTTTGGTGTTGCTCCCCCTTCCCTGTGCTTGTGTATATGTGTGTGTGTGTGTGTGTGTGTGGGTGGCTGAGCACTTGTTTATAGGCGGCGTCAGGCCTGGAGGGTGTGGCCCTGCAAGGGGACTGGCCACACCCGAAGCCACACACCTGCTGCTGATCAGGCCTCGTCGGGGGAGCTACTTAAGAGAGTCTTGGAGCGCCCACTGACGCGGGATCATTGCTTGGGACTCCACGTTAGTTACCCAGTTTAGGTTTTGGTCGTGTAGTGTATGCCTGCCATTGTTCAGTGTCCTGACTGCTGCCGCTATTGTTTCCCGCAGGAGGAGCGTGGAAGGCTTAAGGAGCAGCGAGCACCGGGAGTGCAGGCACGGGAGCAGAGAGCACTTGGAGGACACGACACGGGAGTCTGGGGAGAAACACGGGGATTTATTGTTGTTTGATATCACCCTCTGTAAATAAACACTGTCTATACGTAGAGCACCGCGCCTGGGTCCTCCTTCCCCACTCCTTCCACGGTGTGCCATGCCGCACCGTGACATATTGTTGTTTTCAGAAAAGTAAGTGACACATAATTAATGAACATCACAGATCTTATGTATATGAAAATGCAAAATGAAGATGTTTTGATATTCAGGAGTTACAAATGTCAGCTTTCAGTGAGAAACTGTACGAAGGTTTGATTTAACCGCATGTTTTACTTTAGTCTCCATAACAGCTCCAAACATCACATCATTGTTGAGTCAAACCTGCACCACACACAGACTGTGCTGGAACAGCAGCTCCAGACTGTGTTACAGTCACCATCTTTACCTTACAGGCGCCGTGAGGCAAAAGCTCAGGTTGTGTGGCCTTTAACGCTGATGCCACATAAAGGAATACTTGTGTGTGAACCTGTGGGTCAGAGACAGTATACCTTGTTGTATTCAATGCCAGTGAACTGCTGGATGAAGGCACACAAGGCTTCAGTCTCAGCCTCAGACTCGTTGCCGGGTGTTAGCTTGGCTCTGTAGCTCTGCAAATCAAAAACACAGTTAAACCTGTTCACATGCAGATCATGTGACCAGAGCTCATCCTTCAAAACCAACATCACACACGCTATACAGCATATACATGAAATAAAGATGCGCGAGTGTTTCTCTGACCTGTGTGTACGCTGCCACATATGAATGTGAGCCATCAAAGAGAAACAGGAACTCCACAGGCTGATTCTGGGTCTGCAGCTGAGAGCACATTTCAAATGCTACACAGGCACCAGAAGAATATCCAGCGACTCTGTACGGGCCGTCCGGCTGCACCTGCCTGACGCAGCTCACGTAGTAGGCAGCCAGGGACTCAATGCTATCCAGAGGAGCAGCTGCAAAGGAAACACATGAGGGGAGTTAGTTTGGCTGCACAGTGACATAAACAGCTGATGCACAACATGTGAGTGACAAAGGTCTGAGAACAGAACCACAAACTTTTAAACTGTGAAACAAAGAAAACATGAAATCACATCAGGTCTTTGGTTTTCCTCAGGCCATTATGGAGGGAGCTGTATATGTACAAGTGTTTGTAGTTTCACCTTTGAACAGTCAGACTTTCAGCTTTAACACATTTTGCTGTTTAACAGTTACACACGTTTTGATACACATGATTGTGACACCTGGTGAGGACGCACACTCATCATTTGATGACAAGTAAGGACACGTAGTTTCCACGATGGTTCAAAGTGTTGATTTTGTGTTTTAAAGTTTTTCTCTGTGACTGTAAAGTCATTTTAATATGAGCCCCATTATGCTGACAAACCCACGCAGACGATGCACACAGCTCAGCAACACCAACAAGCCTGAAACTCAAATGACATGAAAAGTTATCCATGAGGCGCCAAAACACAACAACAGCTGCAGCAAAGGCTCTTTGTACTGTAAGATGAAGATCCTACAAAAGTAGAAGCCTCACAAACCACATGTAGACTGGTTGTGCAAACTCCCACAGACCCTGCAGTCGAGAGGATAACAAGCTGCTCCAGTGATCATGACCAGGACACAAACTGCTTCCTCCTGAATCAGAGGCCTGACTGACAGACACACCCTGGCATAGAGGAGGCTGAGGAGTGTGACAGTTGGAGCACACGCTCAGGTCTAAGTCTTTAAACAGGGGAACCACCACCCCAGTGTGCCAGTCCAGAGGCAGCATCCCAGAGCTTCACGCAGCGCCGTGTCAGCCAGGACGGCCCTGCAACACCCAGATCCTTCTCATCAGCCTCAGGTCTGTCCTAAATCCTAGCAGGAGCTACCACGACGCGTACCACAAAATGCATCGCACTGGTTCTTCCCAGTAGTTGGAACTGGTTGTCTGCTTGCCAATGAATCCTGCTTATTGGTTCCACTTGTGCTACAATCAGGACGAATTGTAGTGGGTTAGGGTTAGCTGGATATGTGCTGGATATGTGGTGGAGGGTAACTGCAGGAGAAGAAGCTAGTGGGGGAGTAGAGCAGGGGAGGATGTGGGTCCCCGGGGCCTGCTGGAGGGCAAGGGCCATGCCCGATGTGAGTAGCAGCAGGGCCAGTGCGCCCAGGAGCACATCTTTTTCGACCGTAAGGGAGACAGGAGGCCGACTCACTGCCTCGGCTAAATGGAGAGGGAATTTCAGAAGGGCCAGGGCACAAGCATGGACCTTTTTCAGCTGTAAGGGAGACAAGAGCAAGGTGTGACGTAGGTCCCCGGGGCCTGCTGGAGGTCCAGGTCCACGCTCGATTTGAGTAGCAGCAATGGCCAGTGCACCAGGAGCACATCTTTTTCGACTATAAAGGAGACAGGAGGCCGAACAGGTCTCTGACCCTTCAGCATAGACAGGTGGCTGAATGGGCCCCTTGGGCCCTCCAGCCGAGACAGACAGCTCAAACGGGTTCCTCTGACCCTTCAGCGGAGACAGACACCGAACCAGCATGTGTGGAGACCTCTGGCAGTGTGGACACTGGCTGGAGCTTAGTGGCACATTGGCTTGGCTCAGGCAGTGGTATGCAGTCCTCAGAGGGCTGAAAGTGTTCTCCAACACATCCAGCAGAGGACAGAGGACTCTACTAAAAAATCCGACTCTACTAACCTATCAGAGGCTGCTTAAGATCAGAATGCAATCATCTGCAGTTTTCTTCTTAATTAACAATAAACTTAGTGTATATGTACTCCTAAATTTGATGAAAGTGATAAATAATAGACAGCTCTCTCTCTATATTCTGACATTTAACTAATTCAAAAGATATTTCAATATTTATTTATCTAAAACAAAACAAGTTAGAATAGCCTTTATTGTCATTGTACAGAGTACAACGAAATTGGAGTGCCACTCCCTTGGTGCAAGTTTCAATAATAAATATAAATGTAAAATATAAAAAGTACAAAAAAACAATCGTAAGTACTCAAACAATAGTTTGTACAATATATACAGGATAGCAGCATTAATATAATGACAGTATGAATAGCAGCATAATATAATGACAGTGACGGTATGGAATAGGTTCAATTGTATTTGTTCTTATTTACTACGGTGATAGCTCTGGGAAAGAAGCTATCCCTGAATCTGTTTGTCCTGGTTTTATGTGACCTGTACCGTCGGCCTGACGGTAATAGTTCAAACAGTTGGTTGCTGGGGTGAGAGTAGTCCTTGATGATATTGCCAGCTCTGCTGAGGTACCGAGAGTTTGCAGTGACCTCCATGCTGGGCAGAGAGCAGCCAGTGATCTTCTAGTTGCAAGTTCACTCTAAATTGATGTTTAACAGAAAAAAAAAATGTTTTTATGTTTTTTCCCTAAAGTGTATGTAAATATCTGGTTTCAGCTGTGAATATACTGCCCATGAATTGTATAATATAATCGCAGTATAATCGCAGCCTTTGCGGTTAGAAAATTGCACTTGATCATGTCGCGATATTATCGCAAATGCGATATATCGTTCAGCCCTAATCTAAATGCTCTTTATGTGTGTAAAGAGTTTATCTTCTAACCAGGATTCAGTTCATTTTAATCCTTCAACTTAAACATGAAAATAACAATGTCTGCCTCAGTTTTACCATATCTAAATCATCAAACACCCCAAAAGTCCTAAAATGATCCTAAACCCATTTCAACTTAAACCTTAAATCCCCCCTTTATTTTGACACATTTCATGTGTCAAAATAATGTACAAAACTAAAAATGCTCAGTTTTCCCCACTCATGATCCAATCTATGTCATGAAAATGAACTTAAAACAGAACAGTCATCAGTCATGTGCTTAGCCTTAGTCCAGTCTTTACCTCAGTGTCCAGTTGGTCCAACCTTAGTTCAGTTCGTCCGTCCAGTCACCGTCCATTCATACGTATTCACACCAGGTATTTCCTCTTTCTTGCCGAGACAACAAGAAACTGTTCCTCTTTCACAGTTGCGAGTAAACATAACTAACCTCTCACCTATAAATGATTCTCTCTAACTAAGTGTGTGTGTGTATATGTCGTCCTCAAATGCTCTCTCATCTCACCCGTTGCACTTCTGACCTTCCACCAGACCAGAGGCTCATCAAATAGCCTCGTCTAACCTGCTCCTCAGAATAACTTAGACTCTGCTTTCATTAATGCAAACTTTCTGCAACTTAGTCTTTCTGAAAGACACACACTGTTTAAACCTCTGAATGCAATATCAATGCTGCAGATTATATTATTAATGCAATGGTGACGATGACGATTATTTAACAATAGCAGTAAAATAATTTCCCTGCTCCACACTCCCTCTCTCGACCTCTGGTACACCAGAGGTCGCAATACATTGTGTCCTCGCTCTGACCCTCTCTTGTGGTCCATCCGGCCTCGGGCCTCCAGGATCCTCACCCCCTGTGGTCGCCGAGATCTTCTGCAAAGGAAACAAAACACCTTTTCCTGCATCTCCCTAACTTATCATAGTTGGGACTCTTTAATCAAAAGCCTTATCCTAATTATGTTCTTGACTTATAGACTTGTATTTATATATATTCTTCAACGTTACTCATCATTTTACCACTCTCTTAAAACGCTGACACTAACTTCATTTTAAAACCTCACATTTCCTATGTTATAACCTGTTTTTGATATAGCCTTTTTATTTCATTTTGCTCCTTTTAATGTAACAATAAATTATAATTCTAGTTTATCAGACTTAATCAAAACCTATGCTTTCCTTCCTTTGGTCCTTCTTTAAATCAGAACATTTTGTCTTCTGAAAGTTTTATTTCTGCTTCTGCCAACATGTTTAGTTAACGAGCTCGACTGGACAGAAACAATCACAACTGCTGAACCTGCACTGTGCTCATGGTTAAAATTCCACAACATTTTGTCTTCTGAATATTGTATTTTTGCTTCAAAACTGCTTCTAGCACAACAAGAGTCAGCGGAGGCTGGAATGACAACAACAACAACAATCTTGTGCTTAACATAAAACAAAAAATAACACAAGTAACAAAAACAACACAAGTAACTTAAAAAAGCTTCAGTCCACATTTCAGTTAGTTGAGCTCGCTGTTGCTCCAGAGGAGGCCCTCAGCTGGCGGGGCTGGAGCCGAGGCCCCGGGGATGCTGCTACGTGTCGCGCTGCTCTCCAGCTCCACTGGCTGGTCAAACACAGTCATTATCGAATAATTGTCCACCATGAGGCCCGACGGGTCGTCCGACTGTCCAGGAACTTTACCAAGGGTATAGTTCTTCCATGTGACATTATCAGTGCACACCTGCCACGGAGAACCTCTGAGGGCAAGTGCTCTTTCAGCCTGCACGTCTGCCCATTTGCGCTCCTCACTTCTCTCCGAGTCCATCGGTGAGGAGTGTTGCATCTGGTCCAGCAGCATACTCACAGTATATATGGGCTGCTGCTGCTGCAGAGATGTGCTGGCCTCTGAGCGCTCTGTCTGTGTGTAGATGGAGCAGAGCTGGAACAGCTTCTCTCTGGTTTCCTGAGGGGGGGGATGCTCCATGTCATCCAGGACTAGCTGGATCAGGTGAGGTGTGCTGATGCAGGGGGCATCCAGACATGCAGAGAGAAGCTGCTGCCACCTCAGCTTGATGCGGTCGATGAAAATCCTGTCCTTCATTCTGGCTTTCTTCTGCAACCTTGTCTCAAAATGATATTCAATTTTGTTGTTGTTGCAGAGGAAGACTTCTGAAATCCATGCAGAAATATAGAAACACCTGTGACCGTTGGGCTCTTTGCTGAGCAGCTTCAGTTCCACAAAGAGCTTCTCCAGGAAGAGGTGAATGAAAGACGAAGAGTTAAGCATCTTTAGCAGGGGCAGCCAAAAGCGCAGGAAGGTTTGTGGGACTCTGGGCTCAGTGGGACTGGCACTGTCAGATGTTGCACAGCCTAATGCTTCCAGCTGCTCCATGGTAGGAACAAGAAAACCGTCTTCCAGCAGCACATCAATCAACAGCTCCCTGGACCCCAGTGCAAACTGCTTGATCTCACCCAGCAACGAACTCATGTCTGCTAAGGGGGCCTGCCACAAGCTCTTCCCCTTGTCTTCAGGAGACCCATCATCAAAAGCTTGGTACTGGTCCTTCTGAAAAGAGATCAGCAGCTCCCGAGCGTTTCTGCAGGCATCCACTTCTTTCTGCCTGGCAACGAGCTGCTCATCGGGGCCTCCTCCCAGCTGTCTGGACCAAAACTCCTGCTGGAGCCACTCCAGGGCCACCTTACATCCCTTTCGGCACCATTTCAAAGAAGGAAGAGTCCCATGCATGATTTCGTGCCTCAGATCCACCACCCACTCGGGGATGTTCAAGTTTCCAGCCAGTTGCCTCAGCGGCCGGGCCTTTCTCCCCTGCTGGCGATCCGTGATAAGATTAACAAATCTTACCAGGGCCGTCCCGTACATCAGGGTCAAGTCATCTCCGGTAAGCTGTCCGGACCGGTCCCGCACCTGGCAGCGCACGAGGTCTGCTGTGCAGTCCACGGCCACGGGAAAACTATTAGCGTACCTGGCCCTCCAAGCCGATATCCTCTCTAACGCAAACCTCTGCAGAGAGGAGTCCATCGAGTAAAGGTAGTCCCGAACCTGATCCCACTCCGCTTTGTTAAGCCAGGCTACCACATGGCGTGTTTTCTCAGAGCCCTTTTTATTCATTGTGCGCGCTCCGGACCTCACGCTCAATCTCTCACTCACCGGGAAAAGCCGCTCGCCTCACGCAGAGACCACTCGCAGATTTATATGACAGAGGACCGCGTTCAGAGCTTCGAGTTTTACAGTTGCTTGTCGCACAGCAACCAGGAAATGACGCTAACGTTTTCTTCGGCTTCGTTTGTGGCTGACGTTCACCCTGCGGGCACGCTGACGCCACCTGCTGGATTGGAGGATGGAGCGATGGTTCTACAGAGCGCTTATTTACATGATGCTGGTCATAAACGAGCTTTCTTTGGCTATGGTCAATGGCGTGTCCAGCGGGGTGGCCTGGGGGGGCACAGGCCACCCCCCCAACCAGACTGGCCACCCCAGGTGCCACCCCAAAGGCAAAACAATAAAATTCAATCAAATATCAAATGTCCGATTATGTTTTCACGGTGACGCTCAGATATCCGAGTGTAAGTGAATGCAGCATCGGCTTCTGCGCTATGTGCATCACGTTAGCAAAGGTAGGAGAGCCAAGCACGAAAGACGTCACTGCAGGAAACAATTTTTCGGTGAAAGAAAATGAGGACAGAATAAATGTCCCGGTAAGTAATATTAAGTTTGTTGAGTTTAGTAAACTTCGGCGAAATTAGAATACCAAGGAAAAAATAACACTTAAAGAATTATTGCAGCCGTGGAATATTTCAGACAGTATGCTACAGAGGGCAGCTAACATAAGAGTTATGAGTTATAAGATGTAATCTAAGTCGTAACATTGCTGTATGGAGCTGCAGATTTGGTTGCAGGTTAACATAGCTGGACTGGCCATCGGGCTTATTTGACTTATTTTTTATTTATTTTTGTAAGGGCATGAACAATGAGAGGTGGTGGATTGGCCAGATGCAGGTCGATGTGTAGAAATAACTCCGTTGTTTGGTGGTGGCTATGGCGGGGCTTCCACAGAGGCAGCAGGTGGATGAGGGAAGGGGAGGCAGGAGGAGAGCCCCGAGGCAGCCGCCAGTCCGAGTGTCAGGTGAACTGAACTTCAGGTAAGAAGTTATGACCTGCAGTCTATCTGGGTCAGATATGAACTAAGTTTAGGTGGAGTTTATTTTCGTTGTGCTGACTTTTTACTGTCAGTTGCAATAACTCATACTGCATTCTAGCCAGCTTGGAGTTTTTATACAGCTGTTCGGTTGCTATGATGTTACTGATAGTGAACTTTATTTTATTCATAAGGTTAGTTAGTAGAGTTGCCAACGGCTCCTTAAAAAAATGGAATGGTCCCTCAATCAGAGAAAATATTACACGTTTCGTATTGAGCTGAGAAGAGACGCAGTTTGTCCCGAACTTCAGCTAGAATGGAAAAAGACACAAAGCTGGATTTATTCTGTCTTTACGCTGCACAGCTGCCTCTTCTCTCATCCTCCCTCTCCTGTTGCTACTTCAATCATGAAACTGATCGATGATCAGCTGATCGGCTTTTCTCTCTTGTTTGTTTATCGCCCACTTTGCGCCAGAAAGACGAAACCAGCAGATGTCGCACTAAACAACAGCAGCACGTTTAAGCTTGATCGGCTGTTGTTAGAATTTATTTAATATTAATTTCTAGTATCAGCTGATGTTTGCTGGAGCCACAGCTGTAAAGCTGCTGGTCATGATGTCGGTTTGGATATCTGGTGAGAGGGAAACGTGAAGACCACCCACCAGGATCCTTTTTTATGTAGCTGACAGCTGGTAACTGTGCAGGGGCGGGTCTAGCAAAGTTTTGCCAGGGGGCCAGGTAGGGCATTAACAGGGAAAGGGGGCACAAAGAAATACTTTTCTTTCCTATTCTCATTTAAAATATCTAGCTTTTATTAAATAATTATCTAAATCTTACAACCAAAGTTTTTATCTGACGTAAAATGTATAGAAATCATACATATACCAAAAAGACTGTACATCACTGTCACAACAGGGTTTGTTTTCATTCAAAGGCTTTATGGCTTTAATACCTGGTGGGTCGGTCTGTAGTCAAAATGCCCGATTTTCTGTCCCAGTCCAGCCCTGCAGGTTATACTGGCAGTGTCACCATGCCAGCTGAATGTATTTCATCATCAGCCAGTGTTGTTCTTTATCAATATTACCAAAGTTTACCATAAGGCAGCATAGAAAGTATTTACTTGCTTTCAGGTTTTATTCAAATATTAGTCTTTTCAGTTGTTTCTCCACTTTTTTCCTGTTTCAAAATCAAACACCAGTTTGTGAGAAGATTATCTTCTTTTTTTTAACAGGCAGAGAAAGTTTTGCATTGGAATGGCTAATTTGTCAATTGTTTGCTACAAATGTTCGTATTTTAATATTAAAAAATGTTTTTGCCCAAAACATATGTGCCTCAGTGCCTCTCTCCTTCTGACATTGTTAAAGAAAACACAACAAACTTATAATTATTTAGATAGTTACATGTAGGTAATGTCCTCAAGTTCTGTATAACCACTTTTTCCTCTCTCTGTGTTTGTTTCTCGTTCGTTGTTGTGTGTGTTTGTGTGCATTTGTCTCTTTCAAACAGGTGCCGGTCCTCACCTCTGCAGTGCTGCCGTCTCCTGTAGCGCTGCATGGTTCTAAGCTAAGTTTCCTTTCCTTTTTCTGTTCTCTTAGATTTGTCCTCAGGTTTACCCGATTTCCTTCTTTGTCTGCTTAAGCCTGTGCGTCCCTTTCAGTAAGTGATTTGAATCCACCTGACATTCAGAAGGTCGTGGTAGAGCATATCATACGAAGGCAAGATGTCAAACACATCCAGTCCCAGGTTAGACTCCGTACCTTCTCCGGTAAGGTTCCCAGACCTAACAACAAAACTGATTATGACACGTGGCGCACACAAATTAACCTGCTCCAAAATGACCCCAGCATGTCCCCGCTGCAAATATCCAGAAAGATCCATGAGAGCCTGCTCCCACCAGCAGCTGATATAGTTAAAATGTGTGACTCACAGGTGCTATAGCGTACGGCCACAGCTTCACTCTGAGCTCCATCTCCATAGAGTGCAGACAGTGATATCTGATACTCCTTAAGACACAGGACAACAGTTTATTGAGATATTGTATTTTTTATTTCATAATATGTACTCCAACAACTCAATAGTTCTTCCCCACCTGCCTCAGGTCGCCTCCACTTAGGGAGATCCACTTAATGAGGTAAGAAACATCATCATCATCTGCAGCTTCCCAGCGCACCGTGATGTCACTGTCTGAGAAATTAGTTATCCTAAGGTCTGAAGGAGGAGGCACCTTCACTAGAAGAAAAGAATAATGTGTATGGGAATTTTTTAAAAATGGGAAAGCTACATCTTTATATCTTTCATTATTAATAACATTTACAGTACTGTGCAAAAGTCATGAGCCACACGCTGAAGTATTTCATTGGACATTATCTGTTTTTTCCAATCCTTTTTAATCCAGTTCTTGTACCTGACCATTTTCTGAGTAATGTTGTTTGTTTGTTTGTTTGTGTAAACACTTGTTTGTTTGTTTGTTTGTTTGTTTGTTTGTTTGTTTGTTTGTTTGTTTGTTTGTTTGTTTGTTTGTGTAAACACTTTGCACTGACCATTATTGGAGAATTAAAAAGCACCTAATTCAAGGAATATGTGTACACATAACAGAAAACTTGGGAAAGAACCAATTTGAAATCTTTAAGCACTTTGTTACTAGCGGCCTGTCACAAAAACACATTTTGTATAGTGTTTTTTTTTTAATCTTGTTAATAAAATGTATACAAATGTGTGTGATTAATCACAATGTGTTAGTGTGTAATCACCCTGAGACATGCATGCCTGTCTGTAAGAGTCAGATCTAAAGCCACTTCTTTTTTTCTTTTTTTCTTTTTTTTTTGCCTGTCCCGTTTGGCTCTTTTGCCATCAGAATTGTTGTCTAAAGGCAAAGAAAGATGCCCAACGGATTTACTTTACCAAATTGACCATCCCAGCCTTGCCGTAATGGTCCATTTGATTCACCTTTTATTGTTTATTTTATTTTCACTTGCTGAATACGGGACAGACTTGACTGGGGGAAAGAAGGGGAGAAAGAAAGAGGGAAAGAGAAACAGCTGAGAAGAGGGACGGGGGAGAAGGGCAAAAAACAAAAACCAACAGAATGAGCAGAAAAAAAAAAGAAATAAAAAATGCATATATCGATCACCTGGATCACCTGCTGAGAAAGAAAAAAGAAAACAAGCAGAAGAGAACAAGAGTAATAGAATAAACAGCATCACAATGATATATGGGAATATGACAGTAAATACTAAATATTAAACATTATTGTGCAGCACATAAGATCAACAGAACACAGTGTGCTTTGAGGTAGGAGCCAAAAAGGGTGTAGTTTGTGGGTGTGATCACCCATGTGTACACCTGTGAGCATGGATGCGCTTGTTTTTTTTAAAAAGGTTGGAGGCGACCTGAGGCAGGTGGGGAAGAACTATTGAGTTGTTGGAGTACATATTATGAAATAAAAAATACAATATCTCAATAAACTGTTGTCCTGTGTCTTAAGGAGTATCAGATATCACTGTCTGCACTCTATGGAGATGGAGCTCAGAGTGAAGCTGTGGCCGTACGCTATAGCACCTGTGAGTCACACATTTTAACTATATCAGCTGCTGGTGGGAGCAGGCTCTCATGGATCTTTCTGGATATTTGCAGCGGGGACATGCTGGGGTCATTTTGGAGCAGGTTAATTTGTGTGCGCCACGTGTCATAATCAGTTTTGTTGTTAGGTCTGGGAACCTTACCGGAGAAGGTACGGAGTCTAACCTGGGACTGGATGTGTTTGACATCTTGCCTTCGTACGATATGCTCTACCACGACCTTCTGAATGTCAGATGGATTCAAATCACTTACTGAAAGGGACGCACAGGCTTAAGCAGACAAAGAAGGAAATCGGGTAAACCCTCCAGCACTCATTTCTGTGTCCATTCTGGGCTAAAAACAAAAACACCTCATAACTACCTGTGGATGCTGGCTGAGCCTCTGAAGGTTGAGTGATATGTCATTAAGCAGGTAGTCAGAGTTCTCATTGATCAGTTCCTTGAGGGAAGTGTATCCACAGGCCTTACTGATGTCCTACATGGAGCTCAGCGCCGCCTGGCTCACCAGCAGTGTCTCCTCACCAGCTTTCTCCAGCACAGGATACAGCGAGGCCATCAACAAGGCACAGAAATTGCGGCCCACTGGCTGAGCACAGCAGGCGATTCCCCCGAGTTGGATGCACAGCTGACAGATGTTGCTGTTGAGCTAATGGATCATGGATGCAGATGTTGATGATGAAGGAATCACTTGGAGAGAGCTTGTATTTGAGTTGCTGGCATCACTGTTGTATATCGAGGGGAGTCTGGATGGACCGAGCAGCTACGCAAAGAGACAAAACCTGTGTTAAAGCACTGCTTTCTAACCACTTTTACACATGCACTGCAGCTCTGAAGTTTTCAAGATATTGTCCATGCACGTGAGAACGCAAATGTCTGACACAGTTAGATCAAACATTAAACAGCCTTTAGCCTTCCTGCTCCTGAGTGAAAGCCTGTATTATATCTGACTGTGCTCATGTGGGGATAAGACAGATTAGCCTTTTCTCAAAGTGAAGAGTGGGGGCCAATTTAGGATCTTCACTCAAATTTAAAATACAAGGGAAACTGATGTATTTCCTTAAATAAACAAAAACCACACAAGCGCTTATAAAATGCTCATCCTACCCAGTCATATGCAAAGTGTTAGAATCAACGTGTGATCCACCTGCCACTAAGAGATATTATTTCTCTTTGGTAGATGGAAAAAATGGAATCAAACTCACTGTCAGTAGCTACAACAGCACATTTGTTATAATATGATGAATCAAGCATTTAGATATTAAATAGTATTGAGGGAGACAGGATCAAATACAGTGGGGCAAAAAAGTATTTAGTCAGCCACCAATTGTGCAAGTTCTCCCACTTAAAAATATGAGAGAGGCCTGTCATTTTCATCATAGGTATACCTCTAACTTGTCCGAGTTTTAAAGAACTGATTTGCAAATTATGGTGGAAAAGAAGTATTTGGTCACCTCATTTTTTGCCCCACTGCGTAATATACAAAGATATTTGTGGCAACTCGATGTGCTTTGTCCACTTTTATTATCGGATTGCTCTGTTAACCAAAGGGAATACCTCAGTTTATTGTATGTTTGACTATAATTTACAAAAAGACTAAAGCATCATTTCTTATCTTTTCTACAATAACTATCAAATGAACAAATGGAGAGTGCTCGCTCAAGTCATGGATCAAGTGACTTAAAGGGCCGTTTTCAAAGAAAACTACAAGTGTATAAGCAACCAAGGAAGTGAGTCCTACCTGGCCACTGGACAACATTCAGTGACAGTGCACTTGCTGGCATCTCCGGTGATTCAGTAGGGTGAATAAGGGATCTTGTCTCCTCCGTACTTAATGAGAGTGGTGTATCTGTCAGTCATGTCTGGCACATAAAACACCAGGTAGGTCCCATCATGGCTGTCACAGATATCTGCTTCTTGGGCTTCCCCTCTGGGTCCTTCAGGAGAAAACAAAAACTGTTACCTAAATATCAATGCTTTGAATACATTATTGTGTGGTCCACGTTCATGCACTCACAGTGATCTGCACTGCCAGCAGTCCCTCACCTGCATCTTTGGCATCAATGGTGACCTTCACTGGCAGAGAGGTGGGCGCTCCAGTGGTGTTAAGGCCGGATCCACTTGCACGCACCTTGCTGGTATCATGGGTGGGCAGCACCTTCACCTTGTAAGGGCGGACCAAAGGGGAGAGAAGACAACTGGCTGTGGAATACAGTCTCACAAATGAAAGGAGCCTTATTTACAGAACCGAGTAAACCACGCAAAGAGTTTTCCATTTTCAAAGCTGGCCAGAGTGGAACACTGTAACATGTAACACCTAGAAGGTTCAGATGGCTGCAGTACTTTGCTAATTTGGATCAAAAGTTTGGGGGGAAAATGTAATTAAATCAAGTGATTGTAATGCTGTTACTTCCGTTGTGTAGTTAACCATCTATCATTTTAGATGTTTCATTAGCAGCCTGATGAAATTAGCTGTGTAGTTAGCCGACTTCTGCCATCCAAACAGATGAGGTGAATTATGCAGATCACTAGCACAGTACACAGATTACCACTTCTTATTCCAGCCAGACTTCAGGTACTTCATTCGAATCATGCAGTAACAACAAAGGTTTATTACTACTGGCTTTTTAAATTGTGCTTCTTCTGTTCTAGAAAAACAGAAACATGTGATCACAGGGTTTTGTTTTTTTCAATGACATTTGTGTTGGTTGTGTCGGTTGCAGGCAAACATTGATCATAATGGTTAGATATTAGGAAATAGCTTAAAATGTGTGCATATTTAACTTGTTGCACTGCCGTAGTGTTACCTGCGTGGGATCTCCTCATGAGCATATGACTGTACCCTGGATGATGATATGTGAGGAGCTTGAACTTGATTCGCTAACAGAAACTAATTTGGCTAGCTTAGCGCACATGTCTTGTGGCAAGATATATGCACTTAAATGTTTTAAGTCATTGGCTGTTCTGCCAAATTGCCACCAACCTGCAACTTTGTGAGCTGACTGTTTCGCGATTTTTGTGTTTTAGACAACAAAAATAAAAGAAAAAGATGTACAGATCCAGGCTTTTCCTTTACTGTGGTAGTCGCATAGAATGACGTCACTGACACTGGTTTAATATGAAAACAAACTTTGCAAAAAAAAGAAAGAAGAAGAAGTGAGTCGGCGTGTCATCTTTATCGAGCACCATACATGTTTTGCCTCACATTAAAATTATTACTTTTCCTTTTCAAAAATAATTTATATTCAGAGAAGTCAAATATAGCAAATTTGCACGGCTTCCACGCGGGCAGGTGGCGCAGAACACTTGCCGGCCCCTGGCAACTTGAAGCACAGACAGGCCCTGGTTCGAGCCTCGGCTCGAACACACTCACTGAGTTCAGGTCCTATCTGTGTCTTCAGTCTGCTAGGGGGATTCCTGGGCTGCGCAGGGAATCCCAATCCTTTTTTTTTCTTTTCTTTTTTGGGCTGTTGGGGCCTGTATTTACAAAGCTGGGACTATCTCCGTTGTCATGGCTACCAAGAACAACGCCAGCTTGGGGGAGAGCGGAGAGCCGATAAGCAAACACTCATTCATCCTTTCTCCTCTTTCGTTTCACAGCTGCTGCGGTGGGAAACGCTGGGACTTGTGTGGCTATGCAGTTTTTGCATTGTTGGGAACTTTTAAGGACCAGCCTTGAATTTTACAGATTTGATAAGTGAAGCCTGGATATATAGTGAAGAGAGCTGGGATAATCTGGACAGAATCTGCAGGCTGCATCTCCAAATCACAAGTGGCTTTAGATCTGACTCTTACAGACAGGCATGCATGTCTCAGGGTGATTACACACTAACACATTGTGATTAATCACACACATTTGTATACATTTTATTAACAAGATAATAAAAAAAACACTATACAAAATGTGTTTTTGTGACAGGCCGCTAGTAACAAAGTGCTCTCAAGGTTAAATACACATACCGGTAGACATTGAGGGCTAGCAGGAGGGACCATGCGCTTACCTGCTGCTCTCTGGCAGGTAGCTCCATGCCCTCCTGGGTTTTAAATGCACCTTAGAACACACATGCATCAACACTACAATGAGCGGGTGGAGGGAGGTTTGGAGTCTTCTCTCACCCCCATTCTCTGCGACCTGCTGGAGCGGGGGAGGGGGGGGGGGGGGCTAGGAGGAGGAGTTGACCGTCCGACTGCGGTCTGGGGTGTGGGGCCTCCCTGCTGCCGCGGAGTCGGGGCGGTCTGCCTCCCCCCACCGCAGGGAAAAGGGTAATACCACCTGGGTCTGGGTGCAGTTCCCCCTCCAGGGGCAAGGGTACCTAGACCCGGTTTGTAGGGTACGCTTGGGGAGTGTGATCGTGTGTACAGCGTCTCTTTATGTCTGTCTCCACGTTGGTTGAGTGTGGAGTAAGTGCATATGAGAGCATGAGGGTGGGAATGGATGTTTGTATATGTGTGTGCCTGTATTTCTGTGTCTATATGTCAGGTTGGGTGTCAGGCGCCACCTCTCTGGGGACATCTCAGGCCCTCCAAGGTTTGGAGGCCTATCTCCCCCTACCACCACTTCCCCTGCCAGTGGCGGACTCCCTCAGACATCGGTGCGTTGGTGGTTCTTTGTGTCCGGGGATGGGCGTCCAGGTACACACCGGCTCACTCCTTGGCGGCCGCTTATCGGGGCCTGGAGCCTGGGGCTCGCTCGGGCCACTTCGGAGGTGGGGTGCCCCCGGCCTCTCGGCCTGGGGCTCGGTCACTCAGGCACGGCTGGCTGCCGGCGGAGCTCACGGGCGCGTCACTGCAACTCCCCCTGGCTTCTGCTCCGCGGCTGCTGAGTGAGCCCTCATCTGGGACTCTCCTCAGCTCTTTCTGGGACAGTGGCGCGGCTGCCCCTCTGTTGGTCTTCCTTGGTCTCTTGTGTTCTGGGGGCCTCTGGATGTCTGGAGTTTTGATCTCCTCCATACCTGCTTCATGCCCTGGAGGACGGGGCTGTGGCCCCCCCACACCCTCTAGCAGATCATTACATGAAGGAACCTTTTTAAAAAAAACAAGCGCATCCATGCTCACAGGTGTACACATGGGTGATCACACCCACAAACTACACCCTTTTTGGCTCCTACCTCAAAGCACACTGTGTTCTGTTGATCTTATGTGCTGCACAATAATGTTTAATATTTAGTATTTACTGTCATATTCCCATATATCATTGTGATGCTGTTTATTCTATTACTCTTGTTCTCTTCTGCTTGTTTTCTTTTTTCTTTCTCAGCAGGTGATCCAGGTGATCGATATATGCATTTTTTATTTCTTTTTTTTTTCTGCTCATTCTGTTGGTTTTTGTTTTTTGCCCTTCTCCCCCGTCCCTCTTCTCAGCTGTTTCTCTTTCCCTCTTTCTTTCTCCCCTTCTTTCCCCCAGTCAAGTCTGTCCCGTATTCAGCAAGTGAAAATAAAATAAACAATAAAAGGTGAATCAAATGGACCATTACGGCAAGGCTGGGATGGTCAATTTGGTAAAGTAAATCCGTTGGGCATCTTTCTTTGCCTTTAGACAACAATTCTGATGGCAAAAGAGCCAAACGGGACAGGCAAAAAAAAAAAGAAAAAAAGAAAAAAAAAAGAAGTGGCTTTAGATCTGACTCTTACAGACAGGCATGCATGTCTCAGGGTGATTACACACTAACACATTGTGATTAATCACACACATTTGTATACATTTTATTAACAAGATTAAAAAAAAACACTATACAAAATGTGTTTTTGTGACAGGCCGCTAGTAACAAAGTGCTTAAAGATTTCAAATTGGTTCTTTCCCAAGTTTTCTGTTATGTGTACACATATTCCTTGAATTAGGTGCTTTTTAATTCTCCAATAATGGTCAGTGCAAAGTGTTTACACAAACAAACAAACAAACAAACAAACAAGTGTTTACACAAACAAACAAACAAAAAACATTACTCAGAAAATGGTCAGGTACAAGAACTGGATTAAAAAGGATTGGAAAAAACAGATAATGTCCAATGAAATACTTCAGCGTGTGGCTCATGACTTTTGCACAGTACTGTAAATGTTATTAATAATGAAAGATATAAAGATGTAGCTTTCCCATTTTTAAAAAATTCCCATACACATTATTCTTTTCTTCTAGTGAAGGTGCCTCCTCCTTCAGACCTTAGGATAACTAATTTCTCAGACAGTGACATCACGGTGCGCTGGGAAGCTGCAGATGATGATGATGTTTCTTACCTCATTAAGTGGATCTCCCTAAGTGGAGGCGACCTGAGGCAGGTGGGGAAGAACTATTGAGTTGTTGGAGTACATATTATGAAATAAAAAATACAATATCTCAATAAACTGTTGTCCTGTGTCTTAAGGAGTATCAGATATCACTGTCTGCACTCTATGGAGATGGAGCTCAGAGTGAAGCTGTGGCCGTACGCTATAGCACCTGTGAGTCACACATTTTAACTATATCAGCTGCTGGTGGGAGCAGGCTCTCATGGATCTTTCTGGATATTTGCAGCGGGGACATGCTGGGGTCATTTTGGAGCAGGTTAATTTGTGTGCGCCACGTGTCATAATCAGTTTTGTTGTTAGGTCTGGGAACCTTACCGGAGAAGGTACGGAGTCTAACCTGGGACTGGATGTGTTTGACATCTTGCCTTCGTACGATATGCTCTACCACGACCTTCTGAATGTCAGATGGATTCAAATCACTTACTGAAAGGGACGCACAGGCTTAAGCAGACAAAGAAGGAAATCGGGTAAACCCTCCAGCACTCATTTCTGTGTCCATTCTGGGCTAAAAACAAAAACACCTCATAACTACCTGTGGATGCTGGCTGAGCCTCTGAAGGTTGAGTGATATGTCATTAAGCAGGTAGTCAGAGTTCTCATTGATCAGTTCCTTGAGGGAAGTGTATCCACAGGCCTTACTGATGTCCTACATGGAGCTCAGCGCCGCCTGGCTCACCAGCAGTGTCTCCTCACCAGCTTTCTCCAGCACAGGATACAGCGAGGCCATCAACAAGGCACAGAAATTGCGGCCCACTGGCTGAGCACAGCAGGCGATTCCCCCGAGTTGGATGCACAGCTGACAGATGTTGCTGTTGAGCTAATGGATCATGGATGCAGATGTTGATGATGAAGGAATCACTTGGAGAGAGCTTGTATTTGAGTTGCTGGCATCACTGTTGTATATCGAGGGGAGTCTGGATGGACCGAGCAGCTACGCAAAGAGACAAAACCTGTGTTAAAGCACTGCTTTCTAACCACTTTTACACATGCACTGCAGCTCTGAAGTTTTCAAGATATTGTCCATGCACGTGAGAACGCAAATGTCTGACACAGTTAGATCAAACATTAAACAGCCTTTAGCCTTCCTGCTCCTGAGTGAAAGCCTGTATTATATCTGACTGTGCTCATGTGGGGATAAGACAGATTAGCCTTTTCTCAAAGTGAAGAGTGGGGGCCAATTTAGGATCTTCACTCAAATTTAAAATACAAGGGAAACTGATGTATTTCCTTAAATAAACAAAAACCACACAAGCGCTTATAAAATGCTCATCCTACCCAGTCATATGCAAAGTGTTAGAATCAACGTGTGATCCACCTGCCACTAAGAGATATTATTTCTCTTTGGTAGATGGAAAAAATGGAATCAAACTCACTGTCAGTAGCTACAACAGCACATTTGTTATAATATGATGAATCAAGCATTTAGATATTAAATAGTATTGAGGGAGACAGGATCAAATACAGTGGGGCAAAAAAGTATTTAGTCAGCCACCAATTGTGCAAGTTCTCCCACTTAAAAATATGAGAGAGGCCTGTCATTTTCATCATAGGTATACCTCTAACTTGTCCGAGTTTTAAAGAACTGATTTGCAAATTATGGTGGAAAAGAAGTATTTGGTCACCTCATTTTTTGCCCCACTGCGTAATATACAAAGATATTTGTGGCAACTCGATGTGCTTTGTCCACTTTTATTATCGGATTGCTCTGTTAACCAAAGGGAATACCTCAGTTTATTGTATGTTTGACTATAATTTACAAAAAGACTAAAGCATCATTTCTTATCTTTTCTACAATAACTATCAAATGAACAAATGGAGAGTGCTCGCTCAAGTCATGGATCAAGTGACTTAAAGGGCCGTTTTCAAAGAAAACTAAAAGTGTATAAGCAACCAAGGAAGTGAGTCCTACCTGGCCACTGGACAACATTCAGTGACAGTGCACTTGCTGGCATCTCCGGTGATTCAGTAGGGTGAATAAGGGATCTTGTCTCCTCCGTACTTAATGAGAGTGGTGTATCTGTCAGTCATGTCTGGCACATAAAACACCAGGTAGGTCCCATCATGGCTGTCACAGATATCTGCTTCTTGGGCTTCCCCTCTGGGTCCTTCAGGAGAAAACAAAAACTGTTACCTAAATATCAATGCTTTGAATACATTATTGTGTGGTCCACGTTCATGCACTCACAGTGATCTGCACTGCCAGCAGTCCCTCACCTGCATCTTTGGCATCAATGGTGACCTTCACTGGCAGAGAGGTGGGCGCTCCAGTGGTGTTAAGGCCGGATCCACTTGCACGCACCTTGCTGGTATCATGGGTGGGCAGCACCTTCACCTTGTAAGGGCGGACCAAAGGGGAGAGAAGACAACTGGCTGTGGAATACAGTCTCACAAATGAAAGGAGCCTTATTTACAGAACCGAGTAAACCACGCAAAGAGTTTTCCATTTTCAAAGCTGGCCAGAGTGGAACACTGTAACATGTAACACCTAGAAGGTTCAGATGGCTGCAGTACTTTGCTAATTTGGATCAAAAGTTTGGGGGGAAAATGTAATTAAATCAAGTGATTGTAATGCTGTTACTTCCGTTGTGTAGTTAACCATCTATCATTTTAGATGTTTCATTAGCAGCCTGATGAAATTAGCTGTGTAGTTAGCCGACTTCTGCCATCCAAACAGATGAGGTGAATTATGCAGATCACTAGCACAGTACACAGATTACCACTTCTTATTCCAGCCAGACTTCAGGTACTTCATTCGAATCATGCAGTAACAACAAAGGTTTATTACTACTGGCTTTTTAAATTGTGCTTCTTCTGTTCTAGAAAAACAGAAACATGTGATCACAGGGTTTTGTTTTTTTCAATGACATTTGTGTTGGTTGTGTCGGTTGCAGGCAAACATTGATCATAATGGTTAGATATTAGGAAATAGCTTAAAATGTGTGCATATTTAACTTGTTGCACTGCCGTAGTGTTACCTGCGTGGGATCTCCTCATGAGCATATGACTGTACCCTGGATGATGATATGTGAGGAGCTTGAACTTGATTCGCTAACAGAAACTAATTTGGCTAGCTTAGCGCACATGTCTTGTGGCAAGATATATGCACTTAAATGTTTTAAGTCATTGGCTGTTCTGCCAAATTGCCACCAACCTGCAACTTTGTGAGCTGACTGTTTCGCGATTTTTGTGTTTTAGACAACAAAAATAAAAGAAAAAGATGTACAGATCCAGGCTTTTCCTTTACTGTGGTAGTCGCATAGAATGACGTCACTGACACTGGTTTAATATGAAAACAAACTTTGCAAAAAAAAGAAAGAAGAAGAAGTGAGTCGGCGTGTCATCTTTATCGAGCACCATACATGTTTTGCCTCACATTAAAATTATTACTTTTCCTTTTCAAAAATAATTTATATTCAGAGAAGTCAAATATAGCAAATTTGCACGGCTTCCACGCGGGCAGGTGGCGCAGAACACTTGCCGGCCCCTGGCAACTTGAAGCACAGACAGGCCCTGGTTCGAGCCTCGGCTCGAACACACTCACTGAGTTCAGGTCCTATCTGTGTCTTCAGTCTGCTAGGGGGATTCCTGGGCTGCGCAGGGAATCCCAATCCTTTTTTTTTCTTTTCTTTTTTGGGCTGTTGGGGCCTGTATTTACAAAGCTGGGACTATCTCCGTTGTCATGGCTACCAAGAACAACGCCAGCTTGGGGGAGAGCGGAGAGCCGATAAGCAAACACTCATTCATCCTTTCTCCTCTTTCGTTTCACAGCTGCTGCGGTGGGAAACGCTGGGACTTGTGTGGCTATGCAGTTTTTGCATTGTTGGGAACTTTTAAGGACCAGCCTTGAATTTTACAGATTTGATAAGTGAAGCCTGGATATATAGTGAAGAGAGCTGGGATAATCTGGACAGAATCTGCAGGCTGCATCTCCAAATCACAAGTGGCTTTAGATCTGACTCTTACAGACAGGCATGCATGTCTCAGGGTGATTACACACTAACACATTGTGATTAATCACACACATTTGTATACATTTTATTAACAAGATAATAAAAAAAACACTATACAAAATGTGTTTTTGTGACAGGCCGCTAGTAACAAAGTGCTCTCAAGGTTAAATACACATACCGGTAGACATTGAGGGCTAGCAGGAGGGACCATGCGCTTACCTGCTGCTCTCTGGCAGGTAGCTCCATGCCCTCCTGGGTTTTAAATGCACCTTAGAACACACATGCATCAACACTACAATGAGCGGGTGGAGGGAGGTTTGGAGTCTTCTCTCACCCCCATTCTCTGCGACCTGCTGGAGCGGGGGAGGGGGGGGGGGGCTAGGAGGAGGAGTTGACCGTCCGACTGCGGTCTGGGGTGTGGGGCCTCCCTGCTGCCGCGGAGTCGGGGCGGTCTGCCTCCCCCCACCGCAGGGAAAAGGGTAATACCACCTGGGTCTGGGTGCAGTTCCCCCTCCAGGGGCAAGGGTACCTAGACCCGGTTTGTAGGGTACGCTTGGGGAGTGTGATCGTGTGTACAGCGTCTCTTTATGTCTGTCTCCACGTTGGTTGAGTGTGGAGTAAGTGCATATGAGAGCATGAGGGTGGGAATGGATGTTTGTATATGTGTGTGCCTGTATTTCTGTGTCTATATGTCAGGTTGGGTGTCAGGCGCCACCTCTCTGGGGACATCTCAGGCCCTCCAAGGTTTGGAGGCCTATCTCCCCCTACCACCACTTCCCCTGCCAGTGGCGGACTCCCTCAGACATCGGTGCGTTGGTGGTTCTTTGTGTCCGGGGATGGGCGTCCAGGTACACACCGGCTCACTCCTTGGCGGCCGCTTATCGGGGCCTGGAGCCTGGGGCTCGCTCGGGCCACTTCGGAGGTGGGGTGCCCCCGGCCTCTCGGCCTGGGGCTCGGTCACTCAGGCACGGCTGGCTGCCGGCGGAGCTCACGGGCGCGTCACTGCAACTCCCCCTGGCTTCTGCTCCGCGGCTGCTGAGTGAGCCCTCATCTGGGACTCTCCTCAGCTCTTTCTGGGACAGTGGCGCGGCTGCCCCTCTGTTGGTCTTCCTTGGTCTCTTGTGTTCTGGGGGCCTCTGGATGTCTGGAGTTTTGATCTCCTCCATACCTGCTTCATGCCCTGGAGGACGGGGCTGTGGCCCCCCCACACCCTCTAGCAGATCATTACATGAAGGAACCTTTTTAAAAAAAACAAGCGCATCCATGCTCACAGGTGTACACATGGGTGATCACACCCACAAACTACACCCTTTTTGGCTCCTACCTCAAAGCACACTGTGTTCTGTTGATCTTATGTGCTGCACAATAATGTTTAATATTTAGTATTTACTGTCATATTCCCATATATCATTGTGATGCTGTTTATTCTATTACTCTTGTTCTCTTCTGCTTGTTTTCTTTTTTCTTTCTCAGCAGGTGATCCAGGTGATCGATATATGCATTTTTTATTTCTTTTTTTTTTCTGCTCATTCTGTTGGTTTTTGTTTTTTGCCCTTCTCCCCCGTCCCTCTTCTCAGCTGTTTCTCTTTCCCTCTTTCTTTCTCCCCTTCTTTCCCCCAGTCAAGTCTGTCCCGTATTCAGCAAGTGAAAATAAAATAAACAATAAAAGGTGAATCAAATGGACCATTACGGCAAGGCTGGGATGGTCAATTTGGTAAAGTAAATCCGTTGGGCATCTTTCTTTGCCTTTAGACAACAATTCTGATGGCAAAAGAGCCAAACGGGACAGGCAAAAAAAAAAAGAAAAAAAGAAAAAAAAAAGAAGTGGCTTTAGATCTGACTCTTACAGACAGGCATGCATGTCTCAGGGTGATTACACACTAACACATTGTGATTAATCACACACATTTGTATACATTTTATTAACAAGATTAAAAAAAAACACTATACAAAATGTGTTTTTGTGACAGGCCGCTAGTAACAAAGTGCTTAAAGATTTCAAATTGGTTCTTTCCCAAGTTTTCTGTTATGTGTACACATATTCCTTGAATTAGGTGCTTTTTAATTCTCCAATAATGGTCAGTGCAAAGTGTTTACACAAACAAACAAACAAACAAACAAACAAGTGTTTACACAAACAAACAAACAAAAAACATTACTCAGAAAATGGTCAGGTACAAGAACTGGATTAAAAAGGATTGGAAAAAACAGATAATGTCCAATGAAATACTTCAGCGTGTGGCTCATGACTTTTGCACAGTACTGTAAATGTTATTAATAATGAAAGATATAAAGATGTAGCTTTCCCATTTTTAAAAAATTCCCATACACATTATTCTTTTCTTCTAGTGAAGGTGCCTCCTCCTTCAGACCTTAGGATAACTAATTTCTCAGACAGTGACATCACGGTGCGCTGGGAAGCTGCAGATGATGATGATGTTTCTTACCTCATTAAGTGGATCTCCCTAAGTGGAGGCGACCTGAGGCAGGTGGGGAAGAACTATTGAGTTGTTGGAGTACATATTATGAAATAAAAAATACAATATCTCAATAAACTGTTGTCCTGTGTCTTAAGGAGTATCAGATATCACTGTCTGCACTCTATGGAGATGGAGCTCAGAGTGAAGCTGTGGCCGTACGCTATAGCACCTGTGAGTCACACATTTTAACTATATCAGCTGCTGGTGGGAGCAGGCTCTCATGGATCTTTCTGGATATTTGCAGCGGGGACATGCTGGGGTCATTTTGGAGCAGGTTAATTTGTGTGCGCCACGTGTCATAATCAGTTTTGTTGTTAGGTCTGGGAACCTTACCGGAGAAGGTACGGAGTCTAACCTGGGACTGGATGTGTTTGACATCTTGCCTTCGTACGATATGCTCTACCACGACCTTCTGAATGTCAGGTGGATTCAAATCACTTACTGAAAGGGACGCACAGGCTTAAGCAGACAAAGAAGGAAATCGGGTAAACCCTCCAGCACTCATTTCTGTGTCCATTTTGGGCTAAAAACAAAAACACCTCATAACTACCTGTGGATGCTGGCTGAGCCTCTGAAGGTTGAGTGATATGTCATTAAGCAGGTAGTCAGAGTTCTCATTGATCAGTTCCTTGAGGGAAGTGTATCCACAGGCCTTACTGATGTCCTACATGGAGCTCAGCGCCGCCTGGCTCACCAGCAGTGTCTCCTCACCAGCTTTCTCCAGCACAGGATACAGCGAGGCCATCAACAAGGCACAGAAATTGCGGCCCACTGGCTGAGCACAGCAGGCGATTCCCCCGAGTTGGATGCACAGCTGACAGATGTTGCTGTTGAGCTAATGGATCATGGATGCAGATGTTGATGATGAAGGAATCACTTGGAGAGAGCTTGTATTTGAGTTGCTGGCATCACTGTTGTATATCGAGGGGAGTCTGGATGGACCGAACAGCTACGCAAAGAGACAAAACCTGTGTTAAAGCACTGCTTTCTAACCACTTTTACACATGCACTGCAGCTCTGAAGTTTTCAAGATATTGTCCATGCACGTGAGAACGCAAATGTCTGACACAGTTAGATCAAACATTAAACAGCCTTTAGCCTTCCTGCTCCTGAGTGAAAGCCTGTATTATATCTGACTGTGCTCATGTGGGGATAAGACAGATTAGCCTTTTCTCAAAGTGAAGAGTGGGGGCCAATTTAGGATCTTCACTCAAATTTAAAATACAAGGGAAACTGATGTATTTCCTTAAATAAACAAAAACCACACAAGCGCTTATAAAATGCTCATCCTACCCAGTCATATGCAAAGTGTTAGAATCAACGTGTGATCCACCTGCCACTAAGAGATATTATTTCTCTTTGGTAGATGGAAAAAATGGAATCAAACTCACTGTCAGTAGCTACAACAGCACATTTGTTATAATATGATGAATCAAGCATTTAGATATTAAATAGTATTGAGGGAGACAGGATCAAATACAGTGGGGCAAAAAAGTATTTAGTCAGCCACCAATTGTGCACGTTCTCCCACTTAAAAATATGAGAGAGGCCTGTCATTTTCATCATAGGTATACCTCTAACTTGTCCGAGTTTTAAAGAACTGATTTGCAAATTATGGTGGAAAAGAAGTATTTGGTCACCTCATTTTTTGCCCCACTGCGTAATATACAAAGATATTTGTGGCAACTCGATGTGCTTTGTCCACTTTTATTATCGGATTGCTCTGTTAACCAAAGGGAATACCTCAGTTTATTGTATGTTTGACTATAATTTACAAAAAGACTAAAGCATCATTTCTTATCTTTTCTACAATAACTATCAAATGAACAAATGGAGAGTGCTCGCTCAAGTCATGGATCAAGTGACTTAAAGGGCCGTTTTCAAAGAAAACTACAAGTGTATAAGCAACCAAGGAAGTGAGTCCTACCTGGCCACTGGACAACATTCAGTGACAGTGCACTTGCTGGCATCTCCGGTGATTCAGTAGGGTGAATAAGGGATCTTGTCTCCTCCGTACTTAATGAGAGTGGTGTATCTGTCAGTCATGTCTGGCACATAAAACACCAGGTAGGTCCCATCATGGCTGTCACAGATATCTGCTTCTTGGGCTTCCCCTCTGGGTCCTTCAGGAGAAAACAAAAACTGTTACCTAAATATCAATGCTTTGAATACATTATTGTGTGGTCCACGTTCATGCACTCACAGTGATCTGCACTGCCAGCAGTCCCTCACCTGCATCTTTGGCATCAATGGTGACCTTCACTGGCAGAGAGGTGGGCGCTCCAGTGGTGTTAAGGCCGGATCCACTTGCACGCACCTTGCTGGTATCATGGGTGGGCAGCACCTTCACCTTGTAAGGGCGGACCAAAGGGGAGAGAAGACAACTGGCTGTGGAATACAGTCTCACAAATGAAAGGAGCCTTATTTACAGAACCGAGTAAACCACGCAAAGAGTTTTCCATTTTCAAAGCTGGCCAGAGTGGAACACTGTAACATGTAACACCTAGAAGGTTCAGATGGCTGCAGTACTTTGCTAATTTGGATCAAAAGTTTGGGGGGGAAATGTAATTAAATCAAGTGATTGTAATGCTGTTACTTCCGTTGTGTAGTTAACCATCTATCATTTTAGATGTTTCATTAGCAGCCTGATGAAATTAGCTGTGTAGTTAGCCGACTTCTGCCATCCAAACAGATGAGGTGAATTATGCAGATCACTAGCACAGTACACAGATTACCACTTCTTATTCCAGCCAGACTTCAGGTACTTCATTCGAATCATGCAGTAACAACAAAGATTTATTACTACTGGCTTTTTAAATTGTGCTTCTTCTGTTCTAGAAAAACAGAAACATGTGATCACAGGGTTTTGTTTTTTTCAATGACATTTGTGTTGGTTGTGTCGGTTGCAGGCAAACATTTATCATAATGGTTACATATTAGGAAATAGCTTAAAATGTGTGCATATTTAACTTGTTGCACTGCCGTAGTGTTACCTGCGTGGGATCTCCTCATGAGCATATGACTGTACCCTGGATGATGATATGTGAGGAGCTTGAACTTGATTCGCTAACAGAAACTAATTTGGCTAGCTTAGCGCACATGTCTTGTGGCAAGATATATGCACTTAAATGTTTTAAGTCATTGGCTGTTCTGCCAAATTGCCACCAACCTGCAACTTTGTGAGCTGACTGTTTCGCGATTTTTGTGTTTTAGACAACAAAAATAAAAGAAAAAGATGTACAGATCCAGGCTTTTCCTTTACTGTGGTAGTCGCATAGAATGACGTCACTGACACTGGTTTAATATGAAAACAAACTTTGCAAAAAAAAGAAAGAAGAAGAAGTGAGTCGGCGTGTCATCTTTATCGAGCACCATACATGTTTTGCCTCACATTAAAATTATTATTTTGCCTTTTCAAAAATAATTTATATTCAGAGAAGTCAAATATAGCAAATTTGTACAGCTTCCACGGCCGGCAGGTGGCGCAGAACACTTGCCGGCCCCTGGCAACTTGAAGCACAGACAGGCCCTGGTTCGAGCCTCGGCTCGAACACACTCACTGAGTTCAGGTCCTATCTGTGTCTTCAGTCTGCTAGGGGGATTCCTGGTCTGCGCAGGGAATCCCATTCCTTTTTTTTTCTTTTCTTTTTTGGGCTGTTGGGGCCTGTATTTACAAAGCTGGGACTATCTCCGTTGTCATGGCTACCAAGAACAACGCCAGCTTGGGGGAGAGCGGAGAGCCGATAAGCAAACACTCATTCATCCTTTCTCCTCTTTCGTTTCACAGCTGCTGCGGTGGGAAACGCTGGGACTTGCATTGTTGGGAACTTTTAAGGACCAGCCTTGAATTTTACAGATTTGATAAGTGAAGCCTGGATATATAGTGAAGAGAGCTGGGATAATCTGGACAGAATCTGCAGGCTGCATCTCCAAATCACAAGTGGCTTTAGATCTGACTCTTACAGACAGGCATGCATGTCTCAGGGTGATTACACACTAACACATTGTGATTAATCACACACATTTGTATACATTTTATTAACAAGATTAAAAAAAAACACTATACAAAATGTGTTTTTGTGACAGGCCGCTAGTAACAAAGTGCTTAAAGATTTCAAATTGGTTCTTTCCCAAGTTTTCTGTTATGTGTACACATATTCCTTGAATTAGGTGCTTTTTAATTCTCCAATAATGGTCAGTGCAAAGTGTTTACACAAACAAACAAACAAACAAACAAACAAGTGTTTACACAAACAAACAAACAAAAAACATTACTCAGAAAATGGTCAGGTACAAGAACTGGATTAAAAAGGATTGGAAAAAACAGATAATGTCCAATGAAATACTTCAGCGTGTGGCTCATGACTTTTGCACAGTACTGTAAATGTTATTAATAATGAAAGATATAAAGATGTAGCTTTCCCATTTTTAAAAAATTCCCATACACATTATTCTTTTCTTCTAGTGAAGGTGCCTCCTCCTTCAGACCTTAGGATAACTAATTTCTCAGACAGTGACATCACGGTGCGCTGGGAAGCTGCAGATGATGATGATGTTTCTTACCTCATTAAGTGGATCTCCCTAAGTGGAGGCGACCTGAGGCAGGTGGGGAAGAACTATTGAGTTGTTGGAGTACATATTATGAAATAAAAAATACAACATCTCAATAAACTGTTGTCCTGTGTCTTAAGGAGTATCAGATATCACTGTCTGCACTCTATGGAGATGGAGCTCAGAGTGAAGCTGTGGCCGTACGCTATAGCACCTGTGAGTCACACATTTTAACTATATCAGCTGCTGGTGGGAGCAGGCTCTCATGGATCTTTCTGGATATTTGCAGCGGGGACATGCTGGGGTCATTTTGGAGCAGGTTAATTTGTGTGCGCCACGTGTCATAATCAGTTTTGTTGTTAGGTCTGGGAACCTTACCGGAGAAGGTACGGAGTCTAACCTGGGACTGGATGTGTTTGACATCTTGCCTTCGTACGATATGCTCTACCACGACCTTCTGAATGTCAGGTGGATTCAAATCACTTACTGAAAGGGACGCACAGGCTTAAGCAGACAAAGAAGGAAATCGGGTAAACCCTCCAGCACTCATTTCTGTGTCCATTTTGGGCTAAAAACAAAAACACCTCATAACTACCTGTGGATGCTGGCTGAGCCTCTGAAGGTTGAGTGATATGTCATTAAGCAGGTAGTCAGAGTTCTCATTGATCAGTTCCTTGAGGGAAGTGTATCCACAGGCCTTACTGATGTCCTACATGGAGCTCAGCGCCGCCTGGCTCACCAGCAGTGTCTCCTCACCAGCTTTCTCCAGCACAGGATACAGCGAGGCCATCAACAAGGCACAGAAATTGCGGCCCACTGGCTGAGCACAGCAGGCGATTCCCCCGAGTTGGATGCACAGCTGACAGATGTTGCTGTTGAGCTAATGGATCATGGATGCAGATGTTGATGATGAAGGAATCACTTGGAGAGAGCTTGTATTTGAGTTGCTGGCATCACTGTTGTATATCGAGGGGAGTCTGGATGGACCGAGCAGCTACGCAAAGAGACAAAACCTGTGTTAAAGCACTGCTTTCTAACCACTTTTACACATGCACTGCAGCTCTGAAGTTTTCAAGATATTGTCCATGCACGTGAGAACGCAAATGTCTGACACAGTTAGATCAAACATTAAACAGCCTTTAGCCTTCCTGCTCCTGAGTGAAAGCCTGTATTATATCTGACTGTGCTCATGTGGGGATAAGACAGATTAGCCTTTTCTCAAAGTGAAGAGTGGGGGCCAATTTAGGATCTTCACTCAAATTTAAAATACAAGGGAAACTGATGTATTTCCTTAAATAAACAAAAACCACACAAGCGCTTATAAAATGCTCATCCTACCCAGTCATATGCAAAGTGTTAGAATCAACGTGTGATCCACCTGCCACTAAGAGATATTATTTCTCTTTGGTAGATGGAAAAAATGGAATCAAACTCACTGTCAGTAGCTACAACAGCACATTTGTTATAATATGATGAATCAAGCATTTAGATATTAAATAGTATTGAGGGAGACAGGATCAAATACAGTGGGGCAAAAAAGTATTTAGTCAGCCACCAATTGTGCACGTTCTCCCACTTAAAAATATGAGAGAGGCCTGTCATTTTCATCATAGGTATACCTCTAACTTGTCCGAGTTTTAAAGAACTGATTTGCAAATTATGGTGGAAAAGAAGTATTTGGTCACCTCATTTTTTGCCCCACTGCGTAATATACAAAGATATTTGTGGCAACTCGATGTGCTTTGTCCACTTTTATTATCGGATTGCTCTGTTAACCAAAGGGAATACCTCAGTTTATTGTATGTTTGACTATAATTTACAAAAAGACTAAAGCATCATTTCTTATCTTTTCTACAATAACTATCAAATGAACAAATGGAGAGTGCTCGCTCAAGTCATGGATCAAGTGACTTAAAGGGCCGTTTTCAAAGAAAACTAAAAGTGTATAAGCAACCAAGGAAGTGAGTCCTACCTGGCCACTGGACAACATTCAGTGACAGTGCACTTGCTGGCATCTCCGGTGATTCAGTAGGGTGAATAAGGGATCTTGTCTCCTCCGTACTTAATGAGAGTGGTGTATCTGTCAGTCATGTCTGGCACATAAAACACCAGGTAGGTCCCATCATGGCTGTCACAGATATCTGCTTCTTGGGCTTCCCCTCTGGGTCCTTCAGGAGAAAACAAAAACTGTTACCTAAATATCAATGCTTTGAATACATTATTGTGTGGTCCACGTTCATGCACTCACAGTGATCTGCACTGCCAGCAGTCCCTCACCTGCATCTTTGGCATCAATGGTGACCTTCACTGGCAGAGAGGTGGGCGCTCCAGTGGTGTTAAGGCCGGATCCACTTGCACGCACCTTGCTGGTATCATGGGTGGGCAGCACCTTCACCTTGTAAGGGCGGACCAAAGGGGAGAGAAGACAACTGGCTGTGGAATACAGTCTCACAAATGAAAGGAGCCTTATTTACAGAACCGAGTAAACCACGCAAAGAGTTTTCCATTTTCAAAGCTGGCCAGAGTGGAACACTGTAACATGTAACACCTAGAAGGTTCAGATGGCTGCAGTACTTTGCTAATTTGGATCAAAAGTTTGGGGGGAAAATGTAATTAAATCAAGTGATTGTAATGCTGTTACTTCCGTTGTGTAGTTAACCATCTATCATTTTAGATGTTTCATTAGCAGCCTGATGAAATTAGCTGTGTAGTTAGCCGACTTCTGCCATCCAAACAGATGAGGTGAATTATGCAGATCACTAGCACAGTACACAGATTACCACTTCTTATTCCAGCCAGACTTCAGGTACTTCATTCGAATCATGCAGTAACAACAAAGGTTTATTACTACTGGCTTTTTAAATTGTGCTTCTTCTGTTCTAGAAAAACAGAAACATGTGATCACAGGGTTTTGTTTTTTTCAATGACATTTGTGTTGGTTGTGTCGGTTGCAGGCAAACATTGATCATAATGGTTAGATATTAGGAAATAGCTTAAAATGTGTGCATATTTAACTTGTTGCACTGCCGTAGTGTTACCTGCGTGGGATCTCCTCATGAGCATATGACTGTACCCTGGATGATGATATGTGAGGAGCTTGAACTTGATTCGCTAACAGAAACTAATTTGGCTAGCTTAGCGCACATGTCTTGTGGCAAGATATATGCACTTAAATGTTTTAAGTCATTGGCTGTTCTGCCAAATTGCCACCAACCTGCAACTTTGTGAGCTGACTGTTTCGCGATTTTTGTGTTTTAGACAACAAAAATAAAAGAAAAAGATGTACAGATCCAGGCTTTTCCTTTACTGTGGTAGTCGCATAGAATGACGTCACTGACACTGGTTTAATATGAAAACAAACTTTGCAAAAAAAAGAAAGAAGAAGAAGTGAGTCGGCGTGTCATCTTTATCGAGCACCATACATGTTTTGCCTCACATTAAAATTATTACTTTTCCTTTTCAAAAATAATTTATATTCAGAGAAGTCAAATATAGCAAATTTGCACGGCTTCCACGCGGGCAGGTGGCGCAGAACACTTGCCGGCCCCTGGCAACTTGAAGCACAGACAGGCCCTGGTTCGAGCCTCGGCTCGAACACACTCACTGAGTTCAGGTCCTATCTGTGTCTTCAGTCTGCTAGGGGGATTCCTGGGCTGCGCAGGGAATCCCAATCCTTTTTTTTTCTTTTCTTTTTTGGGCTGTTGGGGCCTGTATTTACAAAGCTGGGACTATCTCCGTTGTCATGGCTACCAAGAACAACGCCAGCTTGGGGGAGAGCGGAGAGCCGATAAGCAAACACTCATTCATCCTTTCTCCTCTTTCGTTTCACAGCTGCTGCGGTGGGAAACGCTGGGACTTGTGTGGCTATGCAGTTTTTGCATTGTTGGGAACTTTTAAGGACCAGCCTTGAATTTTACAGATTTGATAAGTGAAGCCTGGATATATAGTGAAGAGAGCTGGGATAATCTGGACAGAATCTGCAGGCTGCATCTCCAAATCACAAGTGGCTTTAGATCTGACTCTTACAGACAGGCATGCATGTCTCAGGGTGATTACACACTAACACATTGTGATTAATCACACACATTTGTATACATTTTATTAACAAGATAATAAAAAAAACACTATACAAAATGTGTTTTTGTGACAGGCCGCTAGTAACAAAGTGCTCTCAAGGTTAAATACACATACCGGTAGACATTGAGGGCTAGCAGGAGGGACCATGCGCTTACCTGCTGCTCTCTGGCAGGTAGCTCCATGCCCTCCTGGGTTTTAAATGCACCTTAGAACACACATGCATCAACACTACAATGAGCGGGTGGAGGGAGGTTTGGAGTCTTCTCTCACCCCCATTCTCTGCGACCTGCTGGAGCGGGGGAGGGGGGGGGGGGCTAGGAGGAGGAGTTGACCGTCCGACTGCGGTCTGGGGTGTGGGGCCTCCCTGCTGCCGCGGAGTCGGGGCGGTCTGCCTCCCCCCACCGCAGGGAAAAGGGTAATACCACCTGGGTCTGGGTGCAGTTCCCCCTCCAGGGGCAAGGGTACCTAGACCCGGTTTGTAGGGTACGCTTGGGGAGTGTGATCGTGTGTACAGCGTCTCTTTATGTCTGTCTCCACGTTGGTTGAGTGTGGAGTAAGTGCATATGAGAGCATGAGGGTGGGAATGGATGTTTGTATATGTGTGTGCCTGTATTTCTGTGTCTATATGTCAGGTTGGGTGTCAGGCGCCACCTCTCTGGGGACATCTCAGGCCCTCCAAGGTTTGGAGGCCTATCTCCCCCTACCACCACTTCCCCTGCCAGTGGCGGACTCCCTCAGACATCGGTGCGTTGGTGGTTCTTTGTGTCCGGGGATGGGCGTCCAGGTACACACCGGCTCACTCCTTGGCGGCCGCTTATCGGGGCCTGGAGCCTGGGGCTCGCTCGGGCCACTTCGGAGGTGGGGTGCCCCCGGCCTCTCGGCCTGGGGCTCGGTCACTCAGGCACGGCTGGCTGCCGGCGGAGCTCACGGGCGCGTCACTGCAACTCCCCCTGGCTTCTGCTCCGCGGCTGCTGAGTGAGCCCTCATCTGGGACTCTCCTCAGCTCTTTCTGGGACAGTGGCGCGGCTGCCCCTCTGTTGGTCTTCCTTGGTCTCTTGTGTTCTGGGGGCCTCTGGATGTCTGGAGTTTTGATCTCCTCCATACCTGCTTCATGCCCTGGAGGACGGGGCTGTGGCCCCCCCACACCCTCTAGCAGATCATTACATGAAGGAACCTTTTTAAAAAAAACAAGCGCATCCATGCTCACAGGTGTACACATGGGTGATCACACCCACAAACTACACCCTTTTTGGCTCCTACCTCAAAGCACACTGTGTTCTGTTGATCTTATGTGCTGCACAATAATGTTTAATATTTAGTATTTACTGTCATATTCCCATATATCATTGTGATGCTGTTTATTCTATTACTCTTGTTCTCTTCTGCTTGTTTTCTTTTTTCTTTCTCAGCAGGTGATCCAGGTGATCGATATATGCATTTTTTATTTCTTTTTTTTTTCTGCTCATTCTGTTGGTTTTTGTTTTTTGCCCTTCTCCCCCGTCCCTCTTCTCAGCTGTTTCTCTTTCCCTCTTTCTTTCTCCCCTTCTTTCCCCCAGTCAAGTCTGTCCCGTATTCAGCAAGTGAAAATAAAATAAACAATAAAAGGTGAATCAAATGGACCATTACGGCAAGGCTGGGATGGTCAATTTGGTAAAGTAAATCCGTTGGGCATCTTTCTTTGCCTTTAGACAACAATTCTGATGGCAAAAGAGCCAAACGGGACAGGCAAAAAAAAAAAGAAAAAAAGAAAAAAAAAAGAAGTGGCTTTAGATCTGACTCTTACAGACAGGCATGCATGTCTCAGGGTGATTACACACTAACACATTGTGATTAATCACACACATTTGTATACATTTTATTAACAAGATTAAAAAAAAACACTATACAAAATGTGTTTTTGTGACAGGCCGCTAGTAACAAAGTGCTTAAAGATTTCAAATTGGTTCTTTCCCAAGTTTTCTGTTATGTGTACACATATTCCTTGAATTAGGTGCTTTTTAATTCTCCAATAATGGTCAGTGCAAAGTGTTTACACAAACAAACAAACAAACAAACAAACAAGTGTTTACACAAACAAACAAACAAAAAACATTACTCAGAAAATGGTCAGGTACAAGAACTGGATTAAAAAGGATTGGAAAAAACAGATAATGTCCAATGAAATACTTCAGCGTGTGGCTCATGACTTTTGCACAGTACTGTAAATGTTATTAATAATGAAAGATATAAAGATGTAGCTTTCCCATTTTTAAAAAATTCCCATACACATTATTCTTTTCTTCTAGTGAAGGTGCCTCCTCCTTCAGACCTTAGGATAACTAATTTCTCAGACAGTGACATCACGGTGCGCTGGGAAGCTGCAGATGATGATGATGTTTCTTACCTCATTAAGTGGATCTCCCTAAGTGGAGGCGACCTGAGGCAGGTGGGGAAGAACTATTGAGTTGTTGGAGTACATATTATGAAATAAAAAATACAATATCTCAATAAACTGTTGTCCTGTGTCTTAAGGAGTATCAGATATCACTGTCTGCACTCTATGGAGATGGAGCTCAGAGTGAAGCTGTGGCCGTACGCTATAGCACCTGTGAGTCACACATTTTAACTATATCAGCTGCTGGTGGGAGCAGGCTCTCATGGATCTTTCTGGATATTTGCAGCGGGGACATGCTGGGGTCATTTTGGAGCAGGTTAATTTGTGTGCGCCACGTGTCATAATCAGTTTTGTTGTTAGGTCTGGGAACCTTACCGGAGAAGGTACGGAGTCTAACCTGGGACTGGATGTGTTTGACATCTTGCCTTCGTACGATATGCTCTACCACGACCTTCTGAATGTCAGGTGGATTCAAATCACTTACTGAAAGGGACGCACAGGCTTAAGCAGACAAAGAAGGAAATCGGGTAAACCCTCCAGCACTCATTTCTGTGTCCATTTTGGGCTAAAAACAAAAACACCTCATAACTACCTGTGGATGCTGGCTGAGCCTCTGAAGGTTGAGTGATATGTCATTAAGCAGGTAGTCAGAGTTCTCATTGATCAGTTCCTTGAGGGAAGTGTATCCACAGGCCTTACTGATGTCCTACATGGAGCTCAGCGCCGCCTGGCTCACCAGCAGTGTCTCCTCACCAGCTTTCTCCAGCACAGGATACAGCGAGGCCATCAACAAGGCACAGAAATTGCGGCCCACTGGCTGAGCACAGCAGGCGATTCCCCCGAGTTGGATGCACAGCTGACAGATGTTGCTGTTGAGCTAATGGATCATGGATGCAGATGTTGATGATGAAGGAATCACTTGGAGAGAGCTTGTATTTGAGTTGCTGGCATCACTGTTGTATATCGAGGGGAGTCTGGATGGACCGAACAGCTACGCAAAGAGACAAAACCTGTGTTAAAGCACTGCTTTCTAACCACTTTTACACATGCACTGCAGCTCTGAAGTTTTCAAGATATTGTCCATGCACGTGAGAACGCAAATGTCTGACACAGTTAGATCAAACATTAAACAGCCTTTAGCCTTCCTGCTCCTGAGTGAAAGCCTGTATTATATCTGACTGTGCTCATGTGGGGATAAGACAGATTAGCCTTTTCTCAAAGTGAAGAGTGGGGGCCAATTTAGGATCTTCACTCAAATTTAAAATACAAGGGAAACTGATGTATTTCCTTAAATAAACAAAAACCACACAAGCGCTTATAAAATGCTCATCCTACCCAGTCATATGCAAAGTGTTAGAATCAACGTGTGATCCACCTGCCACTAAGAGATATTATTTCTCTTTGGTAGATGGAAAAAATGGAATCAAACTCACTGTCAGTAGCTACAACAGCACATTTGTTATAATATGATGAATCAAGCATTTAGATATTAAATAGTATTGAGGGAGACAGGATCAAATACAGTGGGGCAAAAAAGTATTTAGTCAGCCACCAATTGTGCACGTTCTCCCACTTAAAAATATGAGAGAGGCCTGTCATTTTCATCATAGGTATACCTCTAACTTGTCCGAGTTTTAAAGAACTGATTTGCAAATTATGGTGGAAAAGAAGTATTTGGTCACCTCATTTTTTGCCCCACTGCGTAATATACAAAGATATTTGTGGCAACTCGATGTGCTTTGTCCACTTTTATTATCGGATTGCTCTGTTAACCAAAGGGAATACCTCAGTTTATTGTATGTTTGACTATAATTTACAAAAAGACTAAAGCATCATTTCTTATCTTTTCTACAATAACTATCAAATGAACAAATGGAGAGTGCTCGCTCAAGTCATGGATCAAGTGACTTAAAGGGCCGTTTTCAAAGAAAACTACAAGTGTATAAGCAACCAAGGAAGTGAGTCCTACCTGGCCACTGGACAACATTCAGTGACAGTGCACTTGCTGGCATCTCCGGTGATTCAGTAGGGTGAATAAGGGATCTTGTCTCCTCCGTACTTAATGAGAGTGGTGTATCTGTCAGTCATGTCTGGCACATAAAACACCAGGTAGGTCCCATCATGGCTGTCACAGATATCTGCTTCTTGGGCTTCCCCTCTGGGTCCTTCAGGAGAAAACAAAAACTGTTACCTAAATATCAATGCTTTGAATACATTATTGTGTGGTCCACGTTCATGCACTCACAGTGATCTGCACTGCCAGCAGTCCCTCACCTGCATCTTTGGCATCAATGGTGACCTTCACTGGCAGAGAGGTGGGCGCTCCAGTGGTGTTAAGGCCGGATCCACTTGCACGCACCTTGCTGGTATCATGGGTGGGCAGCACCTTCACCTTGTAAGGGCGGACCAAAGGGGAGAGAAGACAACTGGCTGTGGAATACAGTCTCACAAATGAAAGGAGCCTTATTTACAGAACCGAGTAAACCACGCAAAGAGTTTTCCATTTTCAAAGCTGGCCAGAGTGGAACACTGTAACATGTAACACCTAGAAGGTTCAGATGGCTGCAGTACTTTGCTAATTTGGATCAAAAGTTTGGGGGGGAAATGTAATTAAATCAAGTGATTGTAATGCTGTTACTTCCGTTGTGTAGTTAACCATCTATCATTTTAGATGTTTCATTAGCAGCCTGATGAAATTAGCTGTGTAGTTAGCCGACTTCTGCCATCCAAACAGATGAGGTGAATTATGCAGATCACTAGCACAGTACACAGATTACCACTTCTTATTCCAGCCAGACTTCAGGTACTTCATTCGAATCATGCAGTAACAACAAAGATTTATTACTACTGGCTTTTTAAATTGTGCTTCTTCTGTTCTAGAAAAACAGAAACATGTGATCACAGGGTTTTGTTTTTTTCAATGACATTTGTGTTGGTTGTGTCGGTTGCAGGCAAACATTTATCATAATGGTTACATATTAGGAAATAGCTTAAAATGTGTGCATATTTAACTTGTTGCACTGCCGTAGTGTTACCTGCGTGGGATCTCCTCATGAGCATATGACTGTACCCTGGATGATGATATGTGAGGAGCTTGAACTTGATTCGCTAACAGAAACTAATTTGGCTAGCTTAGCGCACATGTCTTGTGGCAAGATATATGCACTTAAATGTTTTAAGTCATTGGCTGTTCTGCCAAATTGCCACCAACCTGCAACTTTGTGAGCTGACTGTTTCGCGATTTTTGTGTTTTAGACAACAAAAATAAAAGAAAAAGATGTACAGATCCAGGCTTTTCCTTTACTGTGGTAGTCGCATAGAATGACGTCACTGACACTGGTTTAATATGAAAACAAACTTTGCAAAAAAAAGAAAGAAGAAGAAGTGAGTCGGCGTGTCATCTTTATCGAGCACCATACATGTTTTGCCTCACATTAAAATTATTATTTTGCCTTTTCAAAAATAATTTATATTCAGAGAAGTCAAATATAGCAAATTTGTACAGCTTCCACGGCCGGCAGGTGGCGCAGAACACTTGCCGGCCCCTGGCAACTTGAAGCACAGACAGGCCCTGGTTCGAGCCTCGGCTCGAACACACTCACTGAGTTCAGGTCCTATCTGTGTCTTCAGTCTGCTAGGGGGATTCCTGGTCTGCGCAGGGAATCCCAATCCTTTTTTTTTCTTTTCTTTTTTGGGCTGTTGGGGCCTGTATTTACAAAGCTGGGACTATCTCCGTTGTCATGGCTACCAAGAACAACGCCAGCTTGGGGGAGAGCGGAGAGCCGATAAGCAAACACTCATTCATCCTTTCTCCTCTTTCGTTTCACAGCTGCTGCGGTGGGAAACGCTGGGACTTGCATTGTTGGGAACTTTTAAGGACCAGCCTTGAATTTTACAGATTTGATAAGTGAAGCCTGGATATATAGTGAAGAGAGCTGGGATAATCTGGACAGAATCTGCAGGCTGCATCTCCAAATCACAAGTGGCTTTAGATCTGACTCTTACAGACAGGCATGCATGTCTCAGGGTGATTACACACTAACACATTGTGATTAATCACACACATTTGTATACATTTTATTAACAAGATTAAAAAAAAACACTATACAAAATGTGTTTTTGTGACAGGCCGCTAGTAACAAAGTGCTTAAAGATTTCAAATTGGTTCTTTCCCAAGTTTTCTGTTATGTGTACACATATTCCTTGAATTAGGTGCTTTTTAATTCTCCAATAATGGTCAGTGCAAAGTGTTTACACAAACAAACAAACAAACAAACAAACAAGTGTTTACACAAACAAACAAACAAAAAACATTACTCAGAAAATGGTCAGGTACAAGAACTGGATTAAAAAGGATTGGAAAAAACAGATAATGTCCAATGAAATACTTCAGCGTGTGGCTCATGACTTTTGCACAGTACTGTAAATGTTATTAATAATGAAAGATATAAAGATGTAGCTTTCCCATTTTTAAAAAATTCCCATACACATTATTCTTTTCTTCTAGTGAAGGTGCCTCCTCCTTCAGACCTTAGGATAACTAATTTCTCAGACAGTGACATCACGGTGCGCTGGGAAGCTGCAGATGATGATGATGTTTCTTACCTCATTAAGTGGATCTCCCTAAGTGGAGGCGACCTGAGGCAGGTGGGGAAGAACTATTGAGTTGTTGGAGTACATATTATGAAATAAAAAATACAACATCTCAATAAACTGTTGTCCTGTGTCTTAAGGAGTATCAGATATCACTGTCTGCACTCTATGGAGATGGAGCTCAGAGTGAAGCTGTGGCCGTACGCTATAGCACCTGTGAGTCACACATTTTAACTATATCAGCTGCTGGTGGGAGCAGGCTCTCATGGATCTTTCTGGATATTTGCAGCGGGGACATGCTGGGGTCATTTTGGAGCAGGTTAATTTGTGTGCGCCACGTGTCATAATCAGTTTTGTTGTTAGGTCTGGGAACCTTACCGGAGAAGGTACGGAGTCTAACCTGGGACTGGATGTGTTTGACATCTTGCCTTCGTACGATATGCTCTACCACGACCTTCTGAATGTCAGGTGGATTCAAATCACTTACTGAAAGGGACGCACAGGCTTAAGCAGACAAAGAAGGAAATCGGGTAAACCCTCCAGCACTCATTTCTGTGTCCATTTTGGGCTAAAAACAAAAACACCTCATAACTACCTGTGGATGCTGGCTGAGCCTCTGAAGGTTGAGTGATATGTCATTAAGCAGGTAGTCAGAGTTCTCATTGATCAGTTCCTTGAGGGAAGTGTATCCACAGGCCTTACTGATGTCCTACATGGAGCTCAGCGCCGCCTGGCTCACCAGCAGTGTCTCCTCACCAGCTTTCTCCAGCACAGGATACAGCGAGGCCATCAACAAGGCACAGAAATTGCGGCCCACTGGCTGAGCACAGCAGGCGATTCCCCCGAGTTGGATGCACAGCTGACAGATGTTGCTGTTGAGCTAATGGATCATGGATGCAGATGTTGATGATGAAGGAATCACTTGGAGAGAGCTTGTATTTGAGTTGCTGGCATCACTGTTGTATATCGAGGGGAGTCTGGATGGACCGAGCAGCTACGCAAAGAGACAAAACCTGTGTTAAAGCACTGCTTTCTAACCACTTTTACACATGCACTGCAGCTCTGAAGTTTTCAAGATATTGTCCATGCACGTGAGAACGCAAATGTCTGACACAGTTAGATCAAACATTAAACAGCCTTTAGCCTTCCTGCTCCTGAGTGAAAGCCTGTATTATATCTGACTGTGCTCATGTGGGGATAAGACAGATTAGCCTTTTCTCAAAGTGAAGAGTGGGGGCCAATTTAGGATCTTCACTCAAATTTAAAATACAAGGGAAACTGATGTATTTCCTTAAATAAACAAAAACCACACAAGCGCTTATAAAATGCTCATCCTACCCAGTCATATGCAAAGTGTTAGAATCAACGTGTGATCCACCTGCCACTAAGAGATATTATTTCTCTTTGGTAGATGGAAAAAATGGAATCAAACTCACTGTCAGTAGCTACAACAGCACATTTGTTATAATATGATGAATCAAGCATTTAGATATTAAATAGTATTGAGGGAGACAGGATCAAATACAGTGGGGCAAAAAAGTATTTAGTCAGCCACCAATTGTGCACGTTCTCCCACTTAAAAATATGAGAGAGGCCTGTCATTTTCATCATAGGTATACCTCTAACTTGTCCGAGTTTTAAAGAACTGATTTGCAAATTATGGTGGAAAAGAAGTATTTGGTCACCTCATTTTTTGCCCCACTGCGTAATATACAAAGATATTTGTGGCAACTCGATGTGCTTTGTCCACTTTTATTATCGGATTGCTCTGTTAACCAAAGGGAATACCTCAGTTTATTGTATGTTTGACTATAATTTACAAAAAGACTAAAGCATCATTTCTTATCTTTTCTACAATAACTATCAAATGAACAAATGGAGAGTGCTCGCTCAAGTCATGGATCAAGTGACTTAAAGGGCCGTTTTCAAAGAAAACTACAAGTGTATAAGCAACCAAGGAAGTGAGTCCTACCTGGCCACTGGACAACATTCAGTGACAGTGCACTTGCTGGCATCTCCGGTGATTCAGTAGGGTGAATAAGGGATCTTGTCTCCTCCGTACTTAATGAGAGTGGTGTATCTGTCAGTCATGTCTGGCACATAAAACACCAGGTAGGTCCCATCATGGCTGTCACAGATATCTGCTTCTTGGGCTTCCCCTCTGGGTCCTTCAGGAGAAAACAAAAACTGTTACCTAAATATCAATGCTTTGAATACATTATTGTGTGGTCCACGTTCATGCACTCACAGTGATCTGCACTGCCAGCAGTCCCTCACCTGCATCTTTGGCATCAATGGTGACCTTCACTGGCAGAGAGGTGGGCGCTCCAGTGGTGTTAAGGCCGGATCCACTTGCACGCACCTTGCTGGTATCATGGGTGGGCAGCACCTTCACCTTGTAAGGGCGGACCAAAGGGGAGAGAAGACAACTGGCTGTGGAATACAGTCTCACAAATGAAAGGAGCCTTATTTACAGAACCGAGTAAACCACGCAAAGAGTTTTCCATTTTCAAAGCTGGCCAGAGTGGAACACTGTAACATGTAACACCTAGAAGGTTCAGATGGCTGCAGTACTTTGCTAATTTGGATCAAAAGTTTGGGGGGGAAATGTAATTAAATCAAGTGATTGTAATGCTGTTACTTCCGTTGTGTAGTTAACCATCTATCATTTTAGATGTTTCATTAGCAGCCTGATGAAATTAGCTGTGTAGTTAGCCGACTTCTGCCATCCAAACAGATGAGGTGAATTATGCAGATCACTAGCACAGTACACAGATTACCACTTCTTATTCCAGCCAGACTTCAGGTACTTCATTCGAATCATGCAGTAACAACAAAGATTTATTACTACTGGCTTTTTAAATTGTGCTTCTTCTGTTCTAGAAAAACAGAAACATGTGATCACAGGGTTTTGTTTTTTTCAATGACATTTGTGTTGGTTGTGTCGGTTGCAGGCAAACATTTATCATAATGGTTACATATTAGGAAATAGCTTAAAATGTGTGCATATTTAACTTGTTGCACTGCCGTAGTGTTACCTGCGTGGGATCTCCTCATGAGCATATGACTGTACCCTGGATGATGATATGTGAGGAGCTTGAACTTGATTCGCTAACAGAAACTAATTTGGCTAGCTTAGCGCACATGTCTTGTGGCAAGATATATGCACTTAAATGTTTTAAGTCATTGGCTGTTCTGCCAAATTGCCACCAACCTGCAACTTTGTGAGCTGACTGTTTCGCGATTTTTGTGTTTTAGACAACAAAAATAAAAGAAAAAGATGTACAGATCCAGGCTTTTCCTTTACTGTGGTAGTCGCATAGAATGACGTCACTGACACTGGTTTAATATGAAAACAAACTTTGCAAAAAAAAGAAAGAAGAAGAAGTGAGTCGGCGTGTCATCTTTATCGAGCACCATACATGTTTTGCCTCACATTAAAATTATTATTTTGCCTTTTCAAAAATAATTTATATTCAGAGAAGTCAAATATAGCAAATTTGTACAGCTTACACGGCGGGCAGGTGGCGCAGAACACTTGCCGGCCCCTGGCAACTTGAAGCACAGACAGGCCCTGGTTCGAGCCTCGGCTCGAACACACTCACTGAGTTCAGGTCCTATCTGTGTCTTCAGTCTGCTAGGGGGATTCCTGGGCTGCGCAGGGAATCCCAATCCTTTTTTTTTCTTTTCTTTTTTGGGCTGTTGGGGCCTGTATTTACAAAGCTGGGACTATCTCCGTTGTCATGGCTACCAAGAACAACGCCAGCTTGGGGGAGAGCGGAGAGCCGATAAGCAAACACTCATTCATCCTTTCTCCTCTTTCGTTTCACAGCTGCTGCGGTGGGAAACGCTGGGACTTGTGTGGCTATGCAGTTTTTGCATTGTTGGGAACTTTTAAGGACCAGCCTTGAATTTTACAGATTTGATAAGTGAAGCCTGGATATATAGTGAAGAGAGCTGGGATAATCTGGACAGAATCTGCAGGCTGCATCTCCAAATCACAAGTGGCTTTAGATCTGACTCTTACAGACAGGCATGCATGTCTCAGGGTGATTACACACTAACACATTGTGATTAATCACACACATTTGTATACATTTTATTAACAAGATTAAAAAAAAACACTATACAAAATGTGTTTTTGTGACAGGCCGCTAGTAACAAAGTGCTTAAAGATTTCAAATTGGTTCTTTCCCAAGTTTTCTGTTATGTGTACACATATTCCTTGAATTAGGTGCTTTTTAATTCTCCAATAATGGTCAGTGCAAAGTGTTTACACAAACAAACAAACAAACAAACAAACAAACAAGTGTTTACACAAACAAACAAACAAAAAACATTACTCAGAAAATGGTCAGGTACAAGAACTGGATTAAAAAGGATTGGAAAAAACAGATAATGTCCAATGAAATACTTCAGCGTGTGGCTCATGACTTTTGCACAGTACTGTAAATGTTATTAATAATGAAAGATATAAAGATGTAGCTTTCCCATTTTTAAAAAATTCCCATACACATTATTCTTTTCTTCTAGTGAAGGTGCCTCCTCCTTCAGACCTTAGGATAACTAATTTCTCAGACAGTGACATCACGGTGCGCTGGGAAGCTGCAGATGATGATGATGTTTCTTACCTCATTAAGTGGATCTCCCTAAGTGGAGGCGACCTGAGGCAGGTGGGGAAGAACTATTGAGTTGTTGGAGTACATATTATGAAATAAAAAATACAACATCTCAATAAACTGTTGTCCTGTGTCTTAAGGAGTATCAGATATCACTGTCTGCACTCTATGGAGATGGAGCTCAGAGTGAAGCTGTGGCCGTACGCTATAGCACCTGTGAGTCACACATTTTAACTATATCAGCTGCTGGTGGGAGCAGGCTCTCATGGATCTTTCTGGATATTTGCAGCGGGGACATGCTGGGGTCATTTTGGAGCAGGTTAATTTGTGTGCGCCACGTGTCATAATCAGTTTTGTTGTTAGGTCTGGGAACCTTACCGGAGAAGGTACGGAGTCTAACCTGGGACTGGATGTGTTTGACATCTTGCCTTCGTACGATATGCTCTACCACGACCTTCTGAATGTCAGGTGGATTCAAATCACTTACTGAAAGGGACGCACAGGCTTAAGCAGACAAAGAAGGAAATCGGGTAAACCCTCCAGCACTCATTTCTGTGTCCATTTTGGGCTAAAAACAAAAACACCTCATAACTACCTGTGGATGCTGGCTGAGCCTCTGAAGGTTGAGTGATATGTCATTAAGCAGGTAGTCAGAGTTCTCATTGATCAGTTCCTTGAGGGAAGTGTATCCACAGGCCTTACTGATGTCCTACATGGAGCTCAGCGCCGCCTGGCTCACCAGCAGTGTCTCCTCACCAGCTTTCTCCAGCACAGGATACAGCGAGGCCATCAACAAGGCACAGAAATTGCGGCCCACTGGCTGAGCACAGCAGGCGATTCCCCCGAGTTGGATGCACAGCTGACAGATGTTGCTGTTGAGCTAATGGATCATGGATGCAGATGTTGATGATGAAGGAATCACTTGGAGAGAGCTTGTATTTGAGTTGCTGGCATCACTGTTGTATATCGAGGGGAGTCTGGATGGACCGAGCAGCTACGCAAAGAGACAAAACCTGTGTTAAAGCACTGCTTTCTAACCACTTTTACACATGCACTGCAGCTCTGAAGTTTTCAAGATATTGTCCATGCACGTGAGAACGCAAATGTCTGACACAGTTAGATCAAACATTAAACAGCCTTTAGCCTTCCTGCTCCTGAGTGAAAGCCTGTATTATATCTGACTGTGCTCATGTGGGGATAAGACAGATTAGCCTTTTCTCAAAGTGAAGAGTGGGGGCCAATTTAGGATCTTCACTCAAATTTAAAATACAAGGGAAACTGATGTATTTCCTTAAATAAACAAAAACCACACAAGCGCTTATAAAATGCTCATCCTACCCAGTCATATGCAAAGTGTTAGAATCAACGTGTGATCCACCTGCCACTAAGAGATATTATTTCTCTTTGGTAGATGGAAAAAATGGAATCAAACTCACTGTCAGTAGCTACAACAGCACATTTGTTATAATATGATGAATCAAGCATTTAGATATTAAATAGTATTGAGGGAGACAGGATCAAATACAGTGGGGCAAAAAAGTATTTAGTCAGCCACCAATTGTGCACGTTCTCCCACTTAAAAATATGAGAGAGGCCTGTCATTTTCATCATAGGTATACCTCTAACTTGTCCGAGTTTTAAAGAACTGATTTGCAAATTATGGTGGAAAAGAAGTATTTGGTCACCTCATTTTTTGCCCCACTGCGTAATATACAAAGATATTTGTGGCAACTCGATGTGCTTTGTCCACTTTTATTATCGGATTGCTCTGTTAACCAAAGGGAATACCTCAGTTTATTGTATGTTTGACTATAATTTACAAAAAGACTAAAGCATCATTTCTTATCTTTTCTACAATAACTATCAAATGAACAAATGGAGAGTGCTCGCTCAAGTCATGGATCAAGTGACTTAAAGGGCCGTTTTCAAAGAAAACTACAAGTGTATAAGCAACCAAGGAAGTGAGTCCTACCTGGCCACTGGACAACATTCAGTGACAGTGCACTTGCTGGCATCTCCGGTGATTCAGTAGGGTGAATAAGGGATCTTGTCTCCTCCGTACTTAATGAGAGTGGTGTATCTGTCAGTCATGTCTGGCACATAAAACACCAGGTAGGTCCCATCATGGCTGTCACAGATATCTGCTTCTTGGGCTTCCCCTCTGGGTCCTTCAGGAGAAAACAAAAACTGTTACCTAAATATCAATGCTTTGAATACATTATTGTGTGGTCCACGTTCATGCACTCACAGTGATCTGCACTGCCAGCAGTCCCTCACCTGCATCTTTGGCATCAATGGTGACCTTCACTGGCAGAGAGGTGGGCGCTCCAGTGGTGTTAAGGCCGGATCCACTTGCACGCACCTTGCTGGTATCATGGGTGGGCAGCACCTTCACCTTGTAAGGGCGGACCAAAGGGGAGAGAAGACAACTGGCTGTGGAATACAGTCTCACAAATGAAAGGAGCCTTATTTACAGAACCGAGTAAACCACGCAAAGAGTTTTCCATTTTCAAAGCTGGCCAGAGTGGAACACTGTAACATGTAACACCTAGAAGGTTCAGATGGCTGCAGTACTTTGCTAATTTGGATCAAAAGTTTGGGGGGGAAATGTAATTAAATCAAGTGATTGTAATGCTGTTACTTCCGTTGTGTAGTTAACCATCTATCATTTTAGATGTTTCATTAGCAGCCTGATGAAATTAGCTGTGTAGTTAGCCGACTTCTGCCATCCAAACAGATGAGGTGAATTATGCAGATCACTAGCACAGTACACAGATTACCACTTCTTATTCCAGCCAGACTTCAGGTACTTCATTCGAATCATGCAGTAACAACAAAGATTTATTACTACTGGCTTTTTAAATTGTGCTTCTTCTGTTCTAGAAAAACAGAAACATGTGATCACAGGGTTTTGTTTTTTTCAATGACATTTGTGTTGGTTGTGTCGGTTGCAGGCAAACATTTATCATAATGGTTACATATTAGGAAATAGCTTAAAATGTGTGCATATTTAACTTGTTGCACTGCCGTAGTGTTACCTGCGTGGGATCTCCTCATGAGCATATGACTGTACCCTGGATGATGATATGTGAGGAGCTTGAACTTGATTCGCTAACAGAAACTAATTTGGCTAGCTTAGCGCACATGTCTTGTGGCAAGATATATGCACTTAAATGTTTTAAGTCATTGGCTGTTCTGCCAAATTGCCACCAACCTGCAACTTTGTGAGCTGACTGTTTCGCGATTTTTGTGTTTTAGACAACAAAAATAAAAGAAAAAGATGTACAGATCCAGGCTTTTCCTTTACTGTGGTAGTCGCATAGAATGACGTCACTGACACTGGTTTAATATGAAAACAAACTTTGCAAAAAAAAGAAAGAAGAAGAAGTGAGTCGGCGTGTCATCTTTATCGAGCACCATACATGTTTTGCCTCACATTAAAATTATTATTTTGCCTTTTCAAAAATAATTTATATTCAGAGAAGTCAAATATAGCAAATTTGTACAGCTTACACGGCGGGCAGGTGGCGCAGAACACTTGCCGGCCCCTGGCAACTTGAAGCACAGACAGGCCCTGGTTCGAGCCTCGGCTCGAACACACTCACTGAGTTCAGGTCCTATCTGTGTCTTCAGTCTGCTAGGGGGATTCCTGGGCTGCGCAGGGAATCCCAATCCTTTTTTTTTCTTTTCTTTTTTGGGCTGTTGGGGCCTGTATTTACAAAGCTGGGACTATCTCCGTTGTCATGGCTACCAAGAACAACGCCAGCTTGGGGGAGAGCGGAGAGCCGATAAGCAAACACTCATTCATCCTTTCTCCTCTTTCGTTTCACAGCTGCTGCGGTGGGAAACGCTGGGACTTGTGCAAAAACTGCTATGCAGTTTTTGCATTGTTGGGAACTTTTAAGGACCAGCCTTGAATTTTACAGATTTGATAAGTGAAGCCTGGATATATAGTGAAGAGAGCTGGGATAATCTGGACAGAATCTGCAGGCTGCATCTCCAAATCACAAGTGGCTTTAGATCTGACTCTTACAGACAGGCATGCATGTCTCAGGGTGATTACACACTAACACATTGTGATTAATCACACACATTTGTATACATTTTATTAACAAGATTAAAAAAAAACACTATACAAAATGTGTTTTTGTGACAGGCCGCTAGTAACAAAGTGCTTAAAGATTTCAAATTGGTTCTTTCCCAAGTTTTCTGTTATGTGTACACATATTCCTTGAATTAGGTGCTTTTTAATTCTCCAATAATGGTCAGTGCAAAGTGTTTACACAAACAAACAAACAAACAAACAAACAAACAAGTGTTTACACAAACAAACAAACAAACAAAAAACATTACTCAGAAAATGGTCAGGTACAAGAACTGGATTAAAAAGGATTGGAAAAAACAGATAATGTCCAATGAAATACTTCAGCGTGTGGCTCATGACTTTTGCACAGTACTGTAAATGTTATTAATAATGAAAGATATAAAGATGTAGCTTTCCCATTTTTAAAAAATTCCCATACACATTATTCTTTTCTTCTAGTGAAGGTGCCTCCTCCTTCAGACCTTAGGATAACTAATTTCTCAGACAGTGACATCACGGTGCGCTGGGAAGCTGCAGATGATGATGATGTTTCTTACCTCATTAAGTGGATCTCCCTAAGTGGAGGCGACCTGAGGCAGGTGGGGAAGAACTATTGAGTTGTTGGAGTACATATTATGAAATAAAAAATACAACATCTCAATAAACTGTTGTCCTGTGTCTTAAGGAGTATCAGATATCACTGTCTGCACTCTATGGAGATGGAGCTCAGAGTGAAGCTGTGGCCGTACGCTATAGCACCTGTGAGTCACACATTTTAACTATATCAGCTGCTGGTGGGAGCAGGCTCTCATGGATCTTTCTGGATATTTGCAGCGGGGACATGCTGGGGTCATTTTGGAGCAGGTTAATTTGTGTGCGCCACGTGTCATAATCAGTTTTGTTGTTAGGTCTGGGAACCTTACCGGAGAAGGTACGGAGTCTAACCTGGGACTGGATGTGTTTGACATCTTGCCTTCGTACGATATGCTCTACCACGACCTTCTGAATGTCAGGTGGATTCAAATCACTTACTGAAAGGGACGCACAGGCTTAAGCAGACAAAGAAGGAAATCGGGTAAACCCTCCAGCACTCATTTCTGTGTCCATTTTGGGCTAAAAACAAAAACACCTCATAACTACCTGTGGATGCTGGCTGAGCCTCTGAAGGTTGAGTGATATGTCATTAAGCAGGTAGTCAGAGTTCTCATTGATCAGTTCCTTGAGGGAAGTGTATCCACAGGCCTTACTGATGTCCTACATGGAGCTCAGCGCCGCCTGGCTCACCAGCAGTGTCTCCTCACCAGCTTTCTCCAGCACAGGATACAGCGAGGCCATCAACAAGGCACAGAAATTGCGGCCCACTGGCTGAGCACAGCAGGCGATTCCCCCGAGTTGGATGCACAGCTGACAGATGTTGCTGTTGAGCTAATGGATCATGGATGCAGATGTTGATGATGAAGGAATCACTTGGAGAGAGCTTGTATTTGAGTTGCTGGCATCACTGTTGTATATCGAGGGGAGTCTGGATGGACCGAGCAGCTACGCAAAGAGACAAAACCTGTGTTAAAGCACTGCTTTCTAACCACTTTTACACATGCACTGCAGCTCTGAAGTTTTCAAGATATTGTCCATGCACGTGAGAACGCAAATGTCTGACACAGTTAGATCAAACATTAAACAGCCTTTAGCCTTCCTGCTCCTGAGTGAAAGCCTGTATTATATCTGACTGTGCTCATGTGGGGATAAGACAGATTAGCCTTTTCTCAAAGTGAAGAGTGGGGGCCAATTTAGGATCTTCACTCAAATTTAAAATACAAGGGAAACTGATGTATTTCCTTAAATAAACAAAAACCACACAAGCGCTTATAAAATGCTCATCCTACCCAGTCATATGCAAAGTGTTAGAATCAACGTGTGATCCACCTGCCACTAAGAGATATTATTTCTCTTTGGTAGATGGAAAAAATGGAATCAAACTCACTGTCAGTAGCTACAACAGCACATTTGTTATAATATGATGAATCAAGCATTTAGATATTAAATAGTATTGAGGGAGACAGGATCAAATACAGTGGGGCAAAAAAGTATTTAGTCAGCCACCAATTGTGCACGTTCTCCCACTTAAAAATATGAGAGAGGCCTGTCATTTTCATCATAGGTATACCTCTAACTTGTCCGAGTTTTAAAGAACTGATTTGCAAATTATGGTGGAAAAGAAGTATTTGGTCACCTCATTTTTTGCCCCACTGCGTAATATACAAAGATATTTGTGGCAACTCGATGTGCTTTGTCCACTTTTATTATCGGATTGCTCTGTTAACCAAAGGGAATACCTCAGTTTATTGTATGTTTGACTATAATTTACAAAAAGACTAAAGCATCATTTCTTATCTTTTCTACAATAACTATCAAATGAACAAATGGAGAGTGCTCGCTCAAGTCATGGATCAAGTGACTTAAAGGGCCGTTTTCAAAGAAAACTACAAGTGTATAAGCAACCAAGGAAGTGAGTCCTACCTGGCCACTGGACAACATTCAGTGACAGTGCACTTGCTGGCATCTCCGGTGATTCAGTAGGGTGAATAAGGGATCTTGTCTCCTCCGTACTTAATGAGAGTGGTGTATCTGTCAGTCATGTCTGGCACATAAAACACCAGGTAGGTCCCATCATGGCTGTCACAGATATCTGCTTCTTGGGCTTCCCCTCTGGGTCCTTCAGGAGAAAACAAAAACTGTTACCTAAATATCAATGCTTTGAATACATTATTGTGTGGTCCACGTTCATGCACTCACAGTGATCTGCACTGCCAGCAGTCCCTCACCTGCATCTTTGGCATCAATGGTGACCTTCACTGGCAGAGAGGTGGGCGCTCCAGTGGTGTTAAGGCCGGATCCACTTGCACGCACCTTGCTGGTATCATGGGTGGGCAGCACCTTCACCTTGTAAGGGCGGACCAAAGGGGAGAGAAGACAACTGGCTGTGGAATACAGTCTCACAAATGAAAGGAGCCTTATTTACAGAACCGAGTAAACCACGCAAAGAGTTTTCCATTTTCAAAGCTGGCCAGAGTGGAACACTGTAACATGTAACACCTAGAAGGTTCAGATGGCTGCAGTACTTTGCTAATTTGGATCAAAAGTTTGGGGGGGAAATGTAATTAAATCAAGTGATTGTAATGCTGTTACTTCCGTTGTGTAGTTAACCATCTATCATTTTAGATGTTTCATTAGCAGCCTGATGAAATTAGCTGTGTAGTTAGCCGACTTCTGCCATCCAAACAGATGAGGTGAATTATGCAGATCACTAGCACAGTACACAGATTACCACTTCTTATTCCAGCCAGACTTCAGGTACTTCATTCGAATCATGCAGTAACAACAAAGATTTATTACTACTGGCTTTTTAAATTGTGCTTCTTCTGTTCTAGAAAAACAGAAACATGTGATCACAGGGTTTTGTTTTTTTCAATGACATTTGTGTTGGTTGTGTCGGTTGCAGGCAAACATTTATCATAATGGTTACATATTAGGAAATAGCTTAAAATGTGTGCATATTTAACTTGTTGCACTGCCGTAGTGTTACCTGCGTGGGATCTCCTCATGAGCATATGACTGTACCCTGGATGATGATATGTGAGGAGCTTGAACTTGATTCGCTAACAGAAACTAATTTGGCTAGCTTAGCGCACATGTCTTGTGGCAAGATATATGCACTTAAATGTTTTAAGTCATTGGCTGTTCTGCCAAATTGCCACCAACCTGCAACTTTGTGAGCTGACTGTTTCGCGATTTTTGTGTTTTAGACAACAAAAATAAAAGAAAAAGATGTACAGATCCAGGCTTTTCCTTTACTGTGGTAGTCGCATAGAATGACGTCACTGACACTGGTTTAATATGAAAACAAACTTTGCAAAAAAAAGAAAGAAGAAGAAGTGAGTCGGCGTGTCATCTTTATCGAGCACCATACATGTTTTGCCTCACATTAAAATTATTATTTTGCCTTTTCAAAAATAATTTATATTCAGAGAAGTCAAATATAGCAAATTTGTACAGCTTACACGGCGGGCAGGTGGCGCAGAACACTTGCCGGCCCCTGGCAACTTGAAGCACAGACAGGCCCTGGTTCGAGCCTCGGCTCGAACACACTCACTGAGTTCAGGTCCTATCTGTGTCTTCAGTCTGCTAGGGGGATTCCTGGGCTGCGCAGGGAATCCCAATCCTTTTTTTTTTCTTTTCTTTTTTGGGCTGTTGGGGCCTGTATTTACAAAGCTGGGACTATCTCCGTTGTCATGGCTACCAAGAACAACGCCAGCTTGGGGGAGAGCGGAGAGCCGATAAGCAAACACTCATTCATCCTTTCTCCTCTTTCGTTTCACAGCTGCTGCGGTGGGAAACGCTGGGACTTGTGCAAAAACTGCTATGCAGTTTTTGCATTGTTGGGAACTTTTAAGGACCAGCCTTGAATTTTACAGATTTGATAAGTGAAGCCTGGATATATAGTGAAGAGAGCTGGGATAATCTGGACAGAATCTGCAGGCTGCATCTCCAAATCACAAGTGGCTTTAGATCTGACTCTTACAGACAGGCATGCATGTCTCAGGGTGATTACACACTAACACATTGTGATTAATCACACACATTTGTATACATTTTATTAACAAGATTAAAAAAAAACACTATACAAAATGTGTTTTTGTGACAGGCCGCTAGTAACAAAGTGCTTAAAGATTTCAAATTGGTTCTTTCCCAAGTTTTCTGTTATGTGTACACATATTCCTTGAATTAGGTGCTTTTTAATTCTCCAATAATGGTCAGTGCAAAGTGTTTACACAAACAAACAAACAAACAAACAAACAAGTGTTTACACAAACAAACAAACAAACAAAAAACATTACTCAGAAAATGGTCAGGTACAAGAACTGGATTAAAAAGGATTGGAAAAAACAGATAATGTCCAATGAAATACTTCAGCGTGTGGCTCATGACTTTTGCACAGTACTGTAAATGTTATTAATAATGAAAGATATAAAGATGTAGCTTTCCCATTTTTAAAAAATTCCCATACACATTATTCTTTTCTTCTAGTGAAGGTGCCTCCTCCTTCAGACCTTAGGATAACTAATTTCTCAGACAGTGACATCACGGTGCGCTGGGAAGCTGCAGATGATGATGATGTTTCTTACCTCATTAAGTGGATCTCCCTAAGTGGAGGCGACCTGAGGCAGGTGGGGAAGAACTATTGAGTTGTTGGAGTACATATTATGAAATAAAAAATACAACATCTCAATAAACTGTTGTCCTGTGTCTTAAGGAGTATCAGATATCACTGTCTGCACTCTATGGAGATGGAGCTCAGAGTGAAGCTGTGGCCGTACGCTATAGCACCTGTGAGTCACACATTTTAACTATATCAGCTGCTGGTGGGAGCAGGCTCTCATGGATCTTTCTGGATATTTGCAGCGGGGACATGCTGGGGTCATTTTGGAGCAGGTTAATTTGTGTGCGCCACGTGTCATAATCAGTTTTGTTGTTAGGTCTGGGAACCTTACCGGAGAAGGTACGGAGTCTAACCTGGGACTGGATGTGTTTGACATCTTGCCTTCGTACGATATGCTCTACCACGACCTTCTGAATGTCAGGTGGATTCAAATCACTTACTGAAAGGGACGCACAGGCTTAAGCAGACAAAGAAGGAAATCGGGTAAACCCTCCAGCACTCATTTCTGTGTCCATTCTGGGCTAAAAACAAAAACACCTCATAACTACCTGTGGATGCTGGCTGAGCCTCTGAAGGTTGAGTGATATGTCATTAAGCAGGTAGTCAGAGTTCTCATTGATCAGTTCCTTGAGGGAAGTGTATCCACAGGCCTTACTGATGTCCTACATGGAGCTCAGCGCCGCCTGGCTCACCAGCAGTGTCTCCTCACCAGCTTTCTCCAGCACAGGATACAGCGAGGCCATCAACAAGGCACAGAAATTGCGGCCCACTGGCTGAGCACAGCAGGCGATTCCCCCGAGTTGGATGCACAGCTGACAGATGTTGCTGTTGAGCTAATGGATCATGGATGCAGATGTTGATGATGAAGGAATCACTTGGAGAGAGCTTGTATTTGAGTTGCTGGCATCACTGTTGTATATCGAGGGGAGTCTGGATGGACCGAGCAGCTACGCAAAGAGACAAAACCTGTGTTAAAGCACTGCTTTCTAACCACTTTTACACATGCACTGCAGCTCTGAAGTTTTCAAGATATTGTCCATGCACGTGAGAACGCAAATGTCTGACACAGTTAGATCAAACATTAAACAGCCTTTAGCCTTCCTGCTCCTGAGTGAAAGCCTGTATTATATCTGACTGTGCTCATGTGGGGATAAGACAGATTAGCCTTTTCTCAAAGTGAAGAGTGGGGGCCAATTTAGGATCTTCACTCAAATTTAAAATACAAGGGAAACTGATGTATTTCCTTAAATAAACAAAAACCACACAAGCGCTTATAAAATGCTCATCCTACCCAGTCATATGCAAAGTGTTAGAATCAACGTGTGATCCACCTGCCACTAAGAGATATTATTTCTCTTTGGTAGATGGAAAAAATGGAATCAAACTCACTGTCAGTAGCTACAACAGCACATTTGTTATAATATGATGAATCAAGCATTTAGATATTAAATAGTATTGAGGGAGACAGGATCAAATACAGTGGGGCAAAAAAGTATTTAGTCAGCCACCAATTGTGCACGTTCTCCCACTTAAAAATATGAGAGAGGCCTGTCATTTTCATCATAGGTATACCTCTAACTTGTCCGAGTTTTAAAGAACTGATTTGCAAATTATGGTGGAAAAGAAGTATTTGGTCACCTCATTTTTTGCCCCACTGCGTAATATACAAAGATATTTGTGGCAACTCGATGTGCTTTGTCCACTTTTATTATCGGATTGCTCTGTTAACCAAAGGGAATACCTCAGTTTATTGTATGTTTGACTATAATTTACAAAAAGACTAAAGCATCATTTCTTATCTTTTCTACAATAACTATCAAATGAACAAATGGAGAGTGCTCGCTCAAGTCATGGATCAAGTGACTTAAAGGGCCGTTTTCAAAGAAAACTACAAGTGTATAAGCAACCAAGGAAGTGAGTCCTACCTGGCCACTGGACAACATTCAGTGACAGTGCACTTGCTGGCATCTCCGGTGATTCAGTAGGGTGAATAAGGGATCTTGTCTCCTCCGTACTTAATGAGAGTGGTGTATCTGTCAGTCATGTCTGGCACATAAAACACCAGGTAGGTCCCATCATGGCTGTCACAGATATCTGCTTCTTGGGCTTCCCCTCTGGGTCCTTCAGGAGAAAACAAAAACTGTTACCTAAATATCAATGCTTTGAATACATTATTGTGTGGTCCACGTTCATGCACTCACAGTGATCTGCACTGCCAGCAGTCCCTCACCTGCATCTTTGGCATCAATGGTGACCTTCACTGGCAGAGAGGTGGGCGCTCCAGTGGTGTTAAGGCCGGATCCACTTGCACGCACCTTGCTGGTATCATGGGTGGGCAGCACCTTCACCTTGTAAGGGCGGACCAAAGGGGAGAGAAGACAACTGGCTGTGGAATACAGTCTCACAAATGAAAGGAGCCTTATTTACAGAACCGAGTAAACCACGCAAAGAGTTTTCCATTTTCAAAGCTGGCCAGAGTGGAACACTGTAACATGTAACACCTAGAAGGTTCAGATGGCTGCAGTACTTTGCTAATTTGGATCAAAAGTTTGGGGGGGAAATGTAATTAAATCAAGTGATTGTAATGCTGTTACTTCCGTTGTGTAGTTAACCATCTATCATTTTAGATGTTTCATTAGCAGCCTGATGAAATTAGCTGTGTAGTTAGCCGACTTCTGCCATCCAAACAGATGAGGTGAATTATGCAGATCACTAGCACAGTACACAGATTACCACTTCTTATTCCAGCCAGACTTCAGGTACTTCATTCGAATCATGCAGTAACAACAAAGATTTATTACTACTGGCTTTTTAAATTGTGCTTCTTCTGTTCTAGAAAAACAGAAACATGTGATCACAGGGTTTTGTTTTTTTCAATGACATTTGTGTTGGTTGTGTCGGTTGCAGGCAAACATTTATCATAATGGTTACATATTAGGAAATAGCTTAAAATGTGTGCATATTTAACTTGTTGCACTGCCGTAGTGTTACCTGCGTGGGATCTCCTCATGAGCATATGACTGTACCCTGGATGATGATATGTGAGGAGCTTGAACTTGATTCGCTAACAGAAACTAATTTGGCTAGCTTAGCGCACATGTCTTGTGGCAAGATATATGCACTTAAATGTTTTAAGTCATTGGCTGTTCTGCCAAATTGCCACCAACCTGCAACTTTGTGAGCTGACTGTTTCGCGATTTTTGTGTTTTAGACAACAAAAATAAAAGAAAAAGATGTACAGATCCAGGCTTTTCCTTTACTGTGGTAGTCGCATAGAATGACGTCACTGACACTGGTTTAATATGAAAACAAACTTTGCAAAAAAAAGAAAGAAGAAGAAGTGAGTCGGCGTGTCATCTTTATCGAGCACCATACATGTTTTGCCTCACATTAAAATTATTATTTTGCCTTTTCAAAAATAATTTATATTCAGAGAAGTCAAATATAGCAAATTTGTACAGCTTACACGGCGGGCAGGTGGCGCAGAACACTTGCCGGCCCCTGGCAACTTGAAGCACAGACAGGCCCTGGTTCGAGCCTCGGCTCGAACACACTCACTGAGTTCAGGTCCTATCTGTGTCTTCAGTCTGCTAGGGGGATTCCTGGGCTGCGCAGGGAATCCCAATCCTTTTTTTTTCTTTTCTTTTTTGGGCTGTTGGGGCCTGTATTTACAAAGCTGGGACTATCTCCGTTGTCATGGCTACCAAGAACAACGCCAGCTTGGGGGAGAGCGGAGAGCCGATAAGCAAACACTCATTCATCCTTTCTCCTCTTTCGTTTCACAGCTGCTGCGGTGGGAAACGCTGGGACTTGTGCAAAAACTGCTATGCAGTTTTTGCATTGTTGGGAACTTTTAAGGACCAGCCTTGAATTTTACAGATTTGATAAGTGAAGCCTGGATATATAGTGAAGAGAGCTGGGATAATCTGGACAGAATCTGCAGGCTGCATCTCCAAATCACAAGTGGCTTTAGATCTGACTCTTACAGACAGGCATGCATGTCTCAGGGTGATTACACACTAACACATTGTGATTAATCACACACATTTGTATACATTTTATTAACAAGATTAAAAAAAAACACTATACAAAATGTGTTTTTGTGACAGGCCGCTAGTAACAAAGTGCTTAAAGATTTCAAATTGGTTCTTTCCCAAGTTTTCTGTTATGTGTACACATATTCCTTGAATTAGGTGCTTTTTAATTCTCCAATAATGGTCAGTGCAAAGTGTTTACACAAACAAACAAACAAACAAACAAACAAGTGTTTACACAAACAAACAAACAAACAAAAAACATTACTCAGAAAATGGTCAGGTACAAGAACTGGATTAAAAAGGATTGGAAAAAACAGATAATGTCCAATGAAATACTTCAGCGTGTGGCTCATGACTTTTGCACAGTACTGTAAATGTTATTAATAATGAAAGATATAAAGATGTAGCTTTCCCATTTTTAAAAAATTCCCATACACATTATTCTTTTCTTCTAGTGAAGGTGCCTCCTCCTTCAGACCTTAGGATAACTAATTTCTCAGACAGTGACATCACGGTGCGCTGGGAAGCTGCAGATGATGATGATGTTTCTTACCTCATTAAGTGGATCTCCCTAAGTGGAGGCGACCTGAGGCAGGTGGGGAAGAACTATTGAGTTGTTGGAGTACATATTATGAAATAAAAAATACAACATCTCAATAAACTGTTGTCCTGTGTCTTAAGGAGTATCAGATATCACTGTCTGCACTCTATGGAGATGGAGCTCAGAGTGAAGCTGTGGCCGTACGCTATAGCACCTGTGAGTCACACATTTTAACTATATCAGCTGCTGGTGGGAGCAGGCTCTCATGGATCTTTCTGGATATTTGCAGCGGGGACATGCTGGGGTCATTTTGGAGCAGGTTAATTTGTGTGCGCCACGTGTCATAATCAGTTTTGTTGTTAGGTCTGGGAACCTTACCGGAGAAGGTACGGAGTCTAACCTGGGACTGGATGTGTTTGACATCTTGCCTTCGTACGATATGCTCTACCACGACCTTCTGAATGTCAGGTGGATTCAAATCACTTACTGAAAGGGACGCACAGGCTTAAGCAGACAAAGAAGGAAATCGGGTAAACCCTCCAGCACTCATTTCTGTGTCCATTTTGGGCTAAAAACAAAAACACCTCATAACTACCTGTGGATGCTGGCTGAGCCTCTGAAGGTTGAGTGATATGTCATTAAGCAGGTAGTCAGAGTTCTCATTGATCAGTTCCTTGAGGGAAGTGTATCCACAGGCCTTACTGATGTCCTACATGGAGCTCAGCGCCGCCTGGCTCACCAGCAGTGTCTCCTCACCAGCTTTCTCCAGCACAGGATACAGCGAGGCCATCAACAAGGCACAGAAATTGCGGCCCACTGGCTGAGCACAGCAGGCGATTCCCCCGAGTTGGATGCACAGCTGACAGATGTTGCTGTTGAGCTAATGGATCATGGATGCAGATGTTGATGATGAAGGAATCACTTGGAGAGAGCTTGTATTTGAGTTGCTGGCATCACTGTTGTATATCGAGGGGAGTCTGGATGGACCGAGCAGCTACGCAAAGAGACAAAACCTGTGTTAAAGCACTGCTTTCTAACCACTTTTACACATGCACTGCAGCTCTGAAGTTTTCAAGATATTGTCCATGCACGTGAGAACGCAAATGTCTGACACAGTTAGATCAAACATTAAACAGCCTTTAGCCTTCCTGCTCCTGAGTGAAAGCCTGTATTATATCTGACTGTGCTCATGTGGGGATAAGACAGATTAGCCTTTTCTCAAAGTGAAGAGTGGGGGCCAATTTAGGATCTTCACTCAAATTTAAAATACAAGGGAAACTGATGTATTTCCTTAAATAAACAAAAACCACACAAGCGCTTATAAAATGCTCATCCTACCCAGTCATATGCAAAGTGTTAGAATCAACGTGTGATCCACCTGCCACTAAGAGATATTATTTCTCTTTGGTAGATGGAAAAAATGGAATCAAACTCACTGTCAGTAGCTACAACAGCACATTTGTTATAATATGATGAATCAAGCATTTAGATATTAAATAGTATTGAGGGAGACAGGATCAAATACAGTGGGGCAAAAAAGTATTTAGTCAGCCACCAATTGTGCACGTTCTCCCACTTAAAAATATGAGAGAGGCCTGTCATTTTCATCATAGGTATACCTCTAACTTGTCCGAGTTTTAAAGAACTGATTTGCAAATTATGGTGGAAAAGAAGTATTTGGTCACCTCATTTTTTGCCCCACTGCGTAATATACAAAGATATTTGTGGCAACTCGATGTGCTTTGTCCACTTTTATTATCGGATTGCTCTGTTAACCAAAGGGAATACCTCAGTTTATTGTATGTTTGACTATAATTTACAAAAAGACTAAAGCATCATTTCTTATCTTTTCTACAATAACTATCAAATGAACAAATGGAGAGTGCTCGCTCAAGTCATGGATCAAGTGACTTAAAGGGCCGTTTTCAAAGAAAACTACAAGTGTATAAGCAACCAAGGAAGTGAGTCCTACCTGGCCACTGGACAACATTCAGTGACAGTGCACTTGCTGGCATCTCCGGTGATTCAGTAGGGTGAATAAGGGATCTTGTCTCCTCCGTACTTAATGAGAGTGGTGTATCTGTCAGTCATGTCTGGCACATAAAACACCAGGTAGGTCCCATCATGGCTGTCACAGATATCTGCTTCTTGGGCTTCCCCTCTGGGTCCTTCAGGAGAAAACAAAAACTGTTACCTAAATATCAATGCTTTGAATACATTATTGTGTGGTCCACGTTCATGCACTCACAGTGATCTGCACTGCCAGCAGTCCCTCACCTGCATCTTTGGCATCAATGGTGACCTTCACTGGCAGAGAGGTGGGCGCTCCAGTGGTGTTAAGGCCGGATCCACTTGCACGCACCTTGCTGGTATCATGGGTGGGCAGCACCTTCACCTTGTAAGGGCGGACCAAAGGGGAGAGAAGACAACTGGCTGTGGAATACAGTCTCACAAATGAAAGGAGCCTTATTTACAGAACCGAGTAAACCACGCAAAGAGTTTTCCATTTTCAAAGCTGGCCAGAGTGGAACACTGTAACATGTAACACCTAGAAGGTTCAGATGGCTGCAGTACTTTGCTAATTTGGATCAAAAGTTTGGGGGGGAAATGTAATTAAATCAAGTGATTGTAATGCTGTTACTTCCGTTGTGTAGTTAACCATCTATCATTTTAGATGTTTCATTAGCAGCCTGATGAAATTAGCTGTGTAGTTAGCCGACTTCTGCCATCCAAACAGATGAGGTGAATTATGCAGATCACTAGCACAGTACACAGATTACCACTTCTTATTCCAGCCAGACTTCAGGTACTTCATTCGAATCATGCAGTAACAACAAAGATTTATTACTACTGGCTTTTTAAATTGTGCTTCTTCTGTTCTAGAAAAACAGAAACATGTGATCACAGGGTTTTGTTTTTTTCAATGACATTTGTGTTGGTTGTGTCGGTTGCAGGCAAACATTTATCATAATGGTTACATATTAGGAAATAGCTTAAAATGTGTGCATATTTAACTTGTTGCACTGCCGTAGTGTTACCTGCGTGGGATCTCCTCATGAGCATATGACTGTACCCTGGATGATGATATGTGAGGAGCTTGAACTTGATTCGCTAACAGAAACTAATTTGGCTAGCTTAGCGCACATGTCTTGTGGCAAGATATATGCACTTAAATGTTTTAAGTCATTGGCTGTTCTGCCAAATTGCCACCAACCTGCAACTTTGTGAGCTGACTGTTTCGCGATTTTTGTGTTTTAGACAACAAAAATAAAAGAAAAAGATGTACAGATCCAGGCTTTTCCTTTACTGTGGTAGTCGCATAGAATGACGTCACTGACACTGGTTTAATATGAAAACAAACTTTGCAAAAAAAAGAAAGAAGAAGAAGTGAGTCGGCGTGTCATCTTTATCGAGCACCATACATGTTTTGCCTCACATTAAAATTATTACTTTGCCTTTTCAAAAATAATTTATATTCAGAGAAGTCAAATATAGCAAATTTGTACAGCTTACACGGCGGGCAGGTGGCGCAGAACACTTGCCGGCCCCTGGCAACTTGAAGCACAGACAGGCCCTGGTTCGAGCCTCGGCTCGAACACACTCACTGAGTTCAGGTCCTATCTGTGTCTTCAGTCTGCTAGGGGGATTCCTGGGCTGCGCAGGGAATCCCAATCCTTTTTTTTTCTTTTCTTTTTTGGGCTGTTGGGGCCTGTATTTACAAAGCTGGGACTATCTCCGTTGTCATGGCTACCAAGAACAACGCCAGCTTGGGGGAGAGCGGAGAGCCGATAAGCAAACACTCATTCATCCTTTCTCCTCTTTCGTTTCACAGCTGCTGCGGTGGGAAACGCTGGGACTTGTGCAAAAACTGCTATGCAGTTTTTGCATTGTTGGGAACTTTTAAGGACCAGCCTTGAATTTTACAGATTTGATAAGTGAAGCCTGGATATATAGTGAAGAGAGCTGGGATAATCTGGACAGAATCTGCAGGCTGCATCTCCAAATCACAAGTGGCTTTAGATCTGACTCTTACAGACAGGCATGCATGTCTCAGGGTGATTACACACTAACACATTGTGATTAATCACACACATTTGTATACATTTTATTAACAAGATTAAAAAAAAACACTATACAAAATGTGTTTTTGTGACAGGCCGCTAGTAACAAAGTGCTTAAAGATTTCAAATTGGTTCTTTCCCAAGTTTTCTGTTATGTGTACACATATTCCTTGAATTAGGTGCTTTTTAATTCTCCAATAATGGTCAGTGCAAAGTGTTTACACAAACAAACAAACAAACAAACAAACAAACAAGTGTTTACACAAACAAACAAACAAACAAAAAACATTACTCAGAAAATGGTCAGGTACAAGAACTGGATTAAAAAGGATTGGAAAAAACAGATAATGTCCAATGAAATACTTCAGCGTGTGGCTCATGACTTTTGCACAGTACTGTAAATGTTATTAATAATGAAAGATATAAAGATGTAGCTTTCCCATTTTTAAAAAATTCCCATACACATTATTCTTTTCTTCTAGTGAAGGTGCCTCCTCCTTCAGACCTTAGGATAACTAATTTCTCAGACAGTGACATCACGGTGCGCTGGGAAGCTGCAGATGATGATGATGTTTCTTACCTCATTAAGTGGATCTCCCTAAGTGGAGGCGACCTGAGGCAGGTGGGGAAGAACTATTGAGTTGTTGGAGTACATATTATGAAATAAAAAATACAACATCTCAATAAACTGTTGTCCTGTGTCTTAAGGAGTATCAGATATCACTGTCTGCACTCTATGGAGATGGAGCTCAGAGTGAAGCTGTGGCCGTACGCTATAGCACCTGTGAGTCACACATTTTAACTATATCAGCTGCTGGTGGGAGCAGGCTCTCATGGATCTTTCTGGATATTTGCAGCGGGGACATGCTGGGGTCATTTTGGAGCAGGTTAATTTGTGTGCGCCACGTGTCATAATCAGTTTTGTTGTTAGGTCTGGGAACCTTACCGGAGAAGGTACGGAGTCTAACCTGGGACTGGATGTGTTTGACATCTTGCCTTCGTACGATATGCTCTACCACGACCTTCTGAATGTCAGGTGGATTCAAATCACTTACTGAAAGGGACGCACAGGCTTAAGCAGACAAAGAAGGAAATCGGGTAAACCCTCCAGCACTCATTTCTGTGTCCATTCTGGGCTAAAAACAAAAACACCTCATAACTACCTGTGGATGCTGGCTGAGCCTCTGAAGGTTGAGTGATATGTCATTAAGCAGGTAGTCAGAGTTCTCATTGATCAGTTCCTTGAGGGAAGTGTATCCACAGGCCTTACTGATGTCCTACATGGAGCTCAGCGCCGCCTGGCTCACCAGCAGTGTCTCCTCACCAGCTTTCTCCAGCACAGGATACAGCGAGGCCATCAACAAGGCACAGAAATTGCGGCCCACTGGCTGAGCACAGCAGGCGATTCCCCCGAGTTGGATGCACAGCTGACAGATGTTGCTGTTGAGCTAATGGATCATGGATGCAGATGTTGATGATGAAGGAATCACTTGGAGAGAGCTTGTATTTGAGTTGCTGGCATCACTGTTGTATATCGAGGGGAGTCTGGATGGACCGAGCAGCTACGCAAAGAGACAAAACCTGTGTTAAAGCACTGCTTTCTAACCACTTTTACACATGCACTGCAGCTCTGAAGTTTTCAAGATATTGTCCATGCACGTGAGAACGCAAATGTCTGACACAGTTAGATCAAACATTAAACAGCCTTTAGCCTTCCTGCTCCTGAGTGAAAGCCTGTATTATATCTGACTGTGCTCATGTGGGGATAAGACAGATTAGCCTTTTCTCAAAGTGAAGAGTGGGGGCCAATTTAGGATCTTCACTCAAATTTAAAATACAAGGGAAACTGATGTATTTCCTTAAATAAACAAAAACCACACAAGCGCTTATAAAATGCTCATCCTACCCAGTCATATGCAAAGTGTTAGAATCAACGTGTGATCCACCTGCCACTAAGAGATATTATTTCTCTTTGGTAGATGGAAAAAATGGAATCAAACTCACTGTCAGTAGCTACAACAGCACATTTGTTATAATATGATGAATCAAGCATTTAGATATTAAATAGTATTGAGGGAGACAGGATCAAATACAGTGGGGCAAAAAAGTATTTAGTCAGCCACCAATTGTGCACGTTCTCCCACTTAAAAATATGAGAGAGGCCTGTCATTTTCATCATAGGTATACCTCTAACTTGTCCGAGTTTTAAAGAACTGATTTGCAAATTATGGTGGAAAAGAAGTATTTGGTCACCTCATTTTTTGCCCCACTGCGTAATATACAAAGATATTTGTGGCAACTCGATGTGCTTTGTCCACTTTTATTATCGGATTGCTCTGTTAACCAAAGGGAATACCTCAGTTTATTGTATGTTTGACTATAATTTACAAAAAGACTAAAGCATCATTTCTTATCTTTTCTACAATAACTATCAAATGAACAAATGGAGAGTGCTCGCTCAAGTCATGGATCAAGTGACTTAAAGGGCCGTTTTCAAAGAAAACTACAAGTGTATAAGCAACCAAGGAAGTGAGTCCTACCTGGCCACTGGACAACATTCAGTGACAGTGCACTTGCTGGCATCTCCGGTGATTCAGTAGGGTGAATAAGGGATCTTGTCTCCTCCGTACTTAATGAGAGTGGTGTATCTGTCAGTCATGTCTGGCACATAAAACACCAGGTAGGTCCCATCATGGCTGTCACAGATATCTGCTTCTTGGGCTTCCCCTCTGGGTCCTTCAGGAGAAAACAAAAACTGTTACCTAAATATCAATGCTTTGAATACATTATTGTGTGGTCCACGTTCATGCACTCACAGTGATCTGCACTGCCAGCAGTCCCTCACCTGCATCTTTGGCATCAATGGTGACCTTCACTGGCAGAGAGGTGGGCGCTCCAGTGGTGTTAAGGCCGGATCCACTTGCACGCACCTTGCTGGTATCATGGGTGGGCAGCACCTTCACCTTGTAAGGGCGGACCAAAGGGGAGAGAAGACAACTGGCTGTGGAATACAGTCTCACAAATGAAAGGAGCCTTATTTACAGAACCGAGTAAACCACGCAAAGAGTTTTCCATTTTCAAAGCTGGCCAGAGTGGAACACTGTAACATGTAACACCTAGAAGGTTCAGATGGCTGCAGTACTTTGCTAATTTGGATCAAAAGTTTGGGGGGGAAATGTAATTAAATCAAGTGATTGTAATGCTGTTACTTCCGTTGTGTAGTTAACCATCTATCATTTTAGATGTTTCATTAGCAGCCTGATGAAATTAGCTGTGTAGTTAGCCGACTTCTGCCATCCAAACAGATGAGGTGAATTATGCAGATCACTAGCACAGTACACAGATTACCACTTCTTATTCCAGCCAGACTTCAGGTACTTCATTCGAATCATGCAGTAACAACAAAGATTTATTACTACTGGCTTTTTAAATTGTGCTTCTTCTGTTCTAGAAAAACAGAAACATGTGATCACAGGGTTTTGTTTTTTTCAATGACATTTGTGTTGGTTGTGTCGGTTGCAGGCAAACATTTATCATAATGGTTACATATTAGGAAATAGCTTAAAATGTGTGCATATTTAACTTGTTGCACTGCCGTAGTGTTACCTGCGTGGGATCTCCTCATGAGCATATGACTGTACCCTGGATGATGATATGTGAGGAGCTTGAACTTGATTCGCTAACAGAAACTAATTTGGCTAGCTTAGCGCACATGTCTTGTGGCAAGATATATGCACTTAAATGTTTTAAGTCATTGGCTGTTCTGCCAAATTGCCACCAACCTGCAACTTTGTGAGCTGACTGTTTCGCGATTTTTGTGTTTTAGACAACAAAAATAAAAGAAAAAGATGTACAGATCCAGGCTTTTCCTTTACTGTGGTAGTCGCATAGAATGACGTCACTGACACTGGTTTAATATGAAAACAAACTTTGCAAAAAAAAGAAAGAAGAAGAAGTGAGTCGGCGTGTCATCTTTATCGAGCACCATACATGTTTTGCCTCACATTAAAATTATTATTTTGCCTTTTCAAAAATAATTTATATTCAGAGAAGTCAAATATAGCAAATTTGTACAGCTTACACGGCGGGCAGGTGGCGCAGAACACTTGCCGGCCCCTGGCAACTTGAAGCACAGACAGGCCCTGGTTCGAGCCTCGGCTCGAACACACTCACTGAGTTCAGGTCCTATCTGTGTCTTCAGTCTGCTAGGGGGATTCCTGGGCTGCGCAGGGAATCCCAATCCTTTTTTTTTTCTTTTCTTTTTTGGGCTGTTGGGGCCTGTATTTACAAAGCTGGGACTATCTCCGTTGTCATGGCTACCAAGAACAACGCCAGCTTGGGGGAGAGCGGAGAGCCGATAAGCAAACACTCATTCATCCTTTCTCCTCTTTCGTTTCACAGCTGCTGCGGTGGGAAACGCTGGGACTTGTGCAAAAACTGCTATGCAGTTTTTGCATTGTTGGGAACTTTTAAGGACCAGCCTTGAATTTTACAGATTTGATAAGTGAAGCCTGGATATATAGTGAAGAGAGCTGGGATAATCTGGACAGAATCTGCAGGCTGCATCTCCAAATCACAAGTGGCTTTAGATCTGACTCTTACAGACAGGCATGCATGTCTCAGGGTGATTACACACTAACACATTGTGATTAATCACACACATTTGTATACATTTTATTAACAAGATTAAAAAAAAACACTATACAAAATGTGTTTTTGTGACAGGCCGCTAGTAACAAAGTGCTTAAAGATTTCAAATTGGTTCTTTCCCAAGTTTTCTGTTATGTGTACACATATTCCTTGAATTAGGTGCTTTTTAATTCTCCAATAATGGTCAGTGCAAAGTGTTTACACAAACAAACAAACAAACAAACAAACAAGTGTTTACACAAACAAACAAACAAACAAAAAACATTACTCAGAAAATGGTCAGGTACAAGAACTGGATTAAAAAGGATTGGAAAAAACAGATAATGTCCAATGAAATACTTCAGCGTGTGGCTCATGACTTTTGCACAGTACTGTAAATGTTATTAATAATGAAAGATATAAAGATGTAGCTTTCCCATTTTTAAAAAATTCCCATACACATTATTCTTTTCTTCTAGTGAAGGTGCCTCCTCCTTCAGACCTTAGGATAACTAATTTCTCAGACAGTGACATCACGGTGCGCTGGGAAGCTGCAGATGATGATGATGTTTCTTACCTCATTAAGTGGATCTCCCTAAGTGGAGGCGACCTGAGGCAGGTGGGGAAGAACTATTGAGTTGTTGGAGTACATATTATGAAATAAAAAATACAACATCTCAATAAACTGTTGTCCTGTGTCTTAAGGAGTATCAGATATCACTGTCTGCACTCTATGGAGATGGAGCTCAGAGTGAAGCTGTGGCCGTACGCTATAGCACCTGTGAGTCACACATTTTAACTATATCAGCTGCTGGTGGGAGCAGGCTCTCATGGATCTTTCTGGATATTTGCAGCGGGGACATGCTGGGGTCATTTTGGAGCAGGTTAATTTGTGTGCGCCACGTGTCATAATCAGTTTTGTTGTTAGGTCTGGGAACCTTACCGGAGAAGGTACGGAGTCTAACCTGGGACTGGATGTGTTTGACATCTTGCCTTCGTACGATATGCTCTACCACGACCTTCTGAATGTCAGGTGGATTCAAATCACTTACTGAAAGGGACGCACAGGCTTAAGCAGACAAAGAAGGAAATCGGGTAAACCCTCCAGCACTCATTTCTGTGTCCATTCTGGGCTAAAAACAAAAACACCTCATAACTACCTGTGGATGCTGGCTGAGCCTCTGAAGGTTGAGTGATATGTCATTAAGCAGGTAGTCAGAGTTCTCATTGATCAGTTCCTTGAGGGAAGTGTATCCACAGGCCTTACTGATGTCCTACATGGAGCTCAGCGCCGCCTGGCTCACCAGCAGTGTCTCCTCACCAGCTTTCTCCAGCACAGGATACAGCGAGGCCATCAACAAGGCACAGAAATTGCGGCCCACTGGCTGAGCACAGCAGGCGATTCCCCCGAGTTGGATGCACAGCTGACAGATGTTGCTGTTGAGCTAATGGATCATGGATGCAGATGTTGATGATGAAGGAATCACTTGGAGAGAGCTTGTATTTGAGTTGCTGGCATCACTGTTGTATATCGAGGGGAGTCTGGATGGACCGAGCAGCTACGCAAAGAGACAAAACCTGTGTTAAAGCACTGCTTTCTAACCACTTTTACACATGCACTGCAGCTCTGAAGTTTTCAAGATATTGTCCATGCACGTGAGAACGCAAATGTCTGACACAGTTAGATCAAACATTAAACAGCCTTTAGCCTTCCTGCTCCTGAGTGAAAGCCTGTATTATATCTGACTGTGCTCATGTGGGGATAAGACAGATTAGCCTTTTCTCAAAGTGAAGAGTGGGGGCCAATTTAGGATCTTCACTCAAATTTAAAATACAAGGGAAACTGATGTATTTCCTTAAATAAACAAAAACCACACAAGCGCTTATAAAATGCTCATCCTACCCAGTCATATGCAAAGTGTTAGAATCAACGTGTGATCCACCTGCCACTAAGAGATATTATTTCTCTTTGGTAGATGGAAAAAATGGAATCAAACTCACTGTCAGTAGCTACAACAGCACATTTGTTATAATATGATGAATCAAGCATTTAGATATTAAATAGTATTGAGGGAGACAGGATCAAATACAGTGGGGCAAAAAAGTATTTAGTCAGCCACCAATTGTGCACGTTCTCCCACTTAAAAATATGAGAGAGGCCTGTCATTTTCATCATAGGTATACCTCTAACTTGTCCGAGTTTTAAAGAACTGATTTGCAAATTATGGTGGAAAAGAAGTATTTGGTCACCTCATTTTTTGCCCCACTGCGTAATATACAAAGATATTTGTGGCAACTCGATGTGCTTTGTCCACTTTTATTATCGGATTGCTCTGTTAACCAAAGGGAATACCTCAGTTTATTGTATGTTTGACTATAATTTACAAAAAGACTAAAGCATCATTTCTTATCTTTTCTACAATAACTATCAAATGAACAAATGGAGAGTGCTCGCTCAAGTCATGGATCAAGTGACTTAAAGGGCCGTTTTCAAAGAAAACTACAAGTGTATAAGCAACCAAGGAAGTGAGTCCTACCTGGCCACTGGACAACATTCAGTGACAGTGCACTTGCTGGCATCTCCGGTGATTCAGTAGGGTGAATAAGGGATCTTGTCTCCTCCGTACTTAATGAGAGTGGTGTATCTGTCAGTCATGTCTGGCACATAAAACACCAGGTAGGTCCCATCATGGCTGTCACAGATATCTGCTTCTTGGGCTTCCCCTCTGGGTCCTTCAGGAGAAAACAAAAACTGTTACCTAAATATCAATGCTTTGAATACATTATTGTGTGGTCCACGTTCATGCACTCACAGTGATCTGCACTGCCAGCAGTCCCTCACCTGCATCTTTGGCATCAATGGTGACCTTCACTGGCAGAGAGGTGGGCGCTCCAGTGGTGTTAAGGCCGGATCCACTTGCACGCACCTTGCTGGTATCATGGGTGGGCAGCACCTTCACCTTGTAAGGGCGGACCAAAGGGGAGAGAAGACAACTGGCTGTGGAATACAGTCTCACAAATGAAAGGAGCCTTATTTACAGAACCGAGTAAACCACGCAAAGAGTTTTCCATTTTCAAAGCTGGCCAGAGTGGAACACTGTAACATGTAACACCTAGAAGGTTCAGATGGCTGCAGTACTTTGCTAATTTGGATCAAAAGTTTGGGGGGGAAATGTAATTAAATCAAGTGATTGTAATGCTGTTACTTCCGTTGTGTAGTTAACCATCTATCATTTTAGATGTTTCATTAGCAGCCTGATGAAATTAGCTGTGTAGTTAGCCGACTTCTGCCATCCAAACAGATGAGGTGAATTATGCAGATCACTAGCACAGTACACAGATTACCACTTCTTATTCCAGCCAGACTTCAGGTACTTCATTCGAATCATGCAGTAACAACAAAGATTTATTACTACTGGCTTTTTAAATTGTGCTTCTTCTGTTCTAGAAAAACAGAAACATGTGATCACAGGGTTTTGTTTTTTTCAATGACATTTGTGTTGGTTGTGTCGGTTGCAGGCAAACATTTATCATAATGGTTACATATTAGGAAATAGCTTAAAATGTGTGCATATTTAACTTGTTGCACTGCCGTAGTGTTACCTGCGTGGGATCTCCTCATGAGCATATGACTGTACCCTGGATGATGATATGTGAGGAGCTTGAACTTGATTCGCTAACAGAAACTAATTTGGCTAGCTTAGCGCACATGTCTTGTGGCAAGATATATGCACTTAAATGTTTTAAGTCATTGGCTGTTCTGCCAAATTGCCACCAACCTGCAACTTTGTGAGCTGACTGTTTCGCGATTTTTGTGTTTTAGACAACAAAAATAAAAGAAAAAGATGTACAGATCCAGGCTTTTCCTTTACTGTGGTAGTCGCATAGAATGACGTCACTGACACTGGTTTAATATGAAAACAAACTTTGCAAAAAAAAGAAAGAAGAAGAAGTGAGTCGGCGTGTCATCTTTATCGAGCACCATACATGTTTTGCCTCACATTAAAATTATTATTTTGCCTTTTCAAAAATAATTTATATTCAGAGAAGTCAAATATAGCAAATTTGTACAGCTTACACGGCGGGCAGGTGGCGCAGAACACTTGCCGGCCCCTGGCAACTTGAAGCACAGACAGGCCCTGGTTCGAGCCTCGGCTCGAACACACTCACTGAGTTCAGGTCCTATCTGTGTCTTCAGTCTGCTAGGGGGATTCCTGGGCTGCGCAGGGAATCCCAATCCTTTTTTTTTTCTTTTCTTTTTTGGGCTGTTGGGGCCTGTATTTACAAAGCTGGGACTATCTCCGTTGTCATGGCTACCAAGAACAACGCCAGCTTGGGGGAGAGCGGAGAGCCGATAAGCAAACACTCATTCATCCTTTCTCCTCTTTCGTTTCACAGCTGCTGCGGTGGGAAACGCTGGGACTTGTGCAAAAACTGCTATGCAGTTTTTGCATTGTTGGGAACTTTTAAGGACCAGCCTTGAATTTTACAGATTTGATAAGTGAAGCCTGGATATATAGTGAAGAGAGCTGGGATAATCTGGACAGAATCTGCAGGCTGCATCTCCAAATCACAAGTGGCTTTAGATCTGACTCTTACAGACAGGCATGCATGTCTCAGGGTGATTACACACTAACACATTGTGATTAATCACACACATTTGTATACATTTTATTAACAAGATTAAAAAAAAACACTATACAAAATGTGTTTTTGTGACAGGCCGCTAGTAACAAAGTGCTTAAAGATTTCAAATTGGTTCTTTCCCAAGTTTTCTGTTATGTGTACACATATTCCTTGAATTAGGTGCTTTTTAATTCTCCAATAATGGTCAGTGCAAAGTGTTTACACAAACAAACAAACAAACAAACAAACAAGTGTTTACACAAACAAACAAACAAACAAAAAACATTACTCAGAAAATGGTCAGGTACAAGAACTGGATTAAAAAGGATTGGAAAAAACAGATAATGTCCAATGAAATACTTCAGCGTGTGGCTCATGACTTTTGCACAGTACTGTAAATGTTATTAATAATGAAAGATATAAAGATGTAGCTTTCCCATTTTTAAAAAATTCCCATACACATTATTCTTTTCTTCTAGTGAAGGTGCCTCCTCCTTCAGACCTTAGGATAACTAATTTCTCAGACAGTGACATCACGGTGCGCTGGGAAGCTGCAGATGATGATGATGTTTCTTACCTCATTAAGTGGATCTCCCTAAGTGGAGGCGACCTGAGGCAGGTGGGGAAGAACTATTGAGTTGTTGGAGTACATATTATGAAATAAAAAATACAACATCTCAATAAACTGTTGTCCTGTGTCTTAAGGAGTATCAGATATCACTGTCTGCACTCTATGGAGATGGAGCTCAGAGTGAAGCTGTGGCCGTACGCTATAGCACCTGTGAGTCACACATTTTAACTATATCAGCTGCTGGTGGGAGCAGGCTCTCATGGATCTTTCTGGATATTTGCAGCGGGGACATGCTGGGGTCATTTTGGAGCAGGTTAATTTGTGTGCGCCACGTGTCATAATCAGTTTTGTTGTTAGGTCTGGGAACCTTACCGGAGAAGGTACGGAGTCTAACCTGGGACTGGATGTGTTTGACATCTTGCCTTCGTACGATATGCTCTACCACGACCTTCTGAATGTCAGGTGGATTCAAATCACTTACTGAAAGGGACGCACAGGCTTAAGCAGACAAAGAAGGAAATCGGGTAAACCCTCCAGCACTCATTTCTGTGTCCATTCTGGGCTAAAAACAAAAACACCTCATAACTACCTGTGGATGCTGGCTGAGCCTCTGAAGGTTGAGTGATATGTCATTAAGCAGGTAGTCAGAGTTCTCATTGATCAGTTCCTTGAGGGAAGTGTATCCACAGGCCTTACTGATGTCCTACATGGAGCTCAGCGCCGCCTGGCTCACCAGCAGTGTCTCCTCACCAGCTTTCTCCAGCACAGGATACAGCGAGGCCATCAACAAGGCACAGAAATTGCGGCCCACTGGCTGAGCACAGCAGGCGATTCCCCCGAGTTGGATGCACAGCTGACAGATGTTGCTGTTGAGCTAATGGATCATGGATGCAGATGTTGATGATGAAGGAATCACTTGGAGAGAGCTTGTATTTGAGTTGCTGGCATCACTGTTGTATATCGAGGGGAGTCTGGATGGACCGAGCAGCTACGCAAAGAGACAAAACCTGTGTTAAAGCACTGCTTTCTAACCACTTTTACACATGCACTGCAGCTCTGAAGTTTTCAAGATATTGTCCATGCACGTGAGAACGCAAATGTCTGACACAGTTAGATCAAACATTAAACAGCCTTTAGCCTTCCTGCTCCTGAGTGAAAGCCTGTATTATATCTGACTGTGCTCATGTGGGGATAAGACAGATTAGCCTTTTCTCAAAGTGAAGAGTGGGGGCCAATTTAGGATCTTCACTCAAATTTAAAATACAAGGGAAACTGATGTATTTCCTTAAATAAACAAAAACCACACAAGCGCTTATAAAATGCTCATCCTACCCAGTCATATGCAAAGTGTTAGAATCAACGTGTGATCCACCTGCCACTAAGAGATATTATTTCTCTTTGGTAGATGGAAAAAATGGAATCAAACTCACTGTCAGTAGCTACAACAGCACATTTGTTATAATATGATGAATCAAGCATTTAGATATTAAATAGTATTGAGGGAGACAGGATCAAATACAGTGGGGCAAAAAAGTATTTAGTCAGCCACCAATTGTGCACGTTCTCCCACTTAAAAATATGAGAGAGGCCTGTCATTTTCATCATAGGTATACCTCTAACTTGTCCGAGTTTTAAAGAACTGATTTGCAAATTATGGTGGAAAAGAAGTATTTGGTCACCTCATTTTTTGCCCCACTGCGTAATATACAAAGATATTTGTGGCAACTCGATGTGCTTTGTCCACTTTTATTATCGGATTGCTCTGTTAACCAAAGGGAATACCTCAGTTTATTGTATGTTTGACTATAATTTACAAAAAGACTAAAGCATCATTTCTTATCTTTTCTACAATAACTATCAAATGAACAAATGGAGAGTGCTCGCTCAAGTCATGGATCAAGTGACTTAAAGGGCCGTTTTCAAAGAAAACTACAAGTGTATAAGCAACCAAGGAAGTGAGTCCTACCTGGCCACTGGACAACATTCAGTGACAGTGCACTTGCTGGCATCTCCGGTGATTCAGTAGGGTGAATAAGGGATCTTGTCTCCTCCGTACTTAATGAGAGTGGTGTATCTGTCAGTCATGTCTGGCACATAAAACACCAGGTAGGTCCCATCATGGCTGTCACAGATATCTGCTTCTTGGGCTTCCCCTCTGGGTCCTTCAGGAGAAAACAAAAACTGTTACCTAAATATCAATGCTTTGAATACATTATTGTGTGGTCCACGTTCATGCACTCACAGTGATCTGCACTGCCAGCAGTCCCTCACCTGCATCTTTGGCATCAATGGTGACCTTCACTGGCAGAGAGGTGGGCGCTCCAGTGGTGTTAAGGCCGGATCCACTTGCACGCACCTTGCTGGTATCATGGGTGGGCAGCACCTTCACCTTGTAAGGGCGGACCAAAGGGGAGAGAAGACAACTGGCTGTGGAATACAGTCTCACAAATGAAAGGAGCCTTATTTACAGAACCGAGTAAACCACGCAAAGAGTTTTCCATTTTCAAAGCTGGCCAGAGTGGAACACTGTAACATGTAACACCTAGAAGGTTCAGATGGCTGCAGTACTTTGCTAATTTGGATCAAAAGTTTGGGGGGGAAATGTAATTAAATCAAGTGATTGTAATGCTGTTACTTCCGTTGTGTAGTTAACCATCTATCATTTTAGATGTTTCATTAGCAGCCTGATGAAATTAGCTGTGTAGTTAGCCGACTTCTGCCATCCAAACAGATGAGGTGAATTATGCAGATCACTAGCACAGTACACAGATTACCACTTCTTATTCCAGCCAGACTTCAGGTACTTCATTCGAATCATGCAGTAACAACAAAGATTTATTACTACTGGCTTTTTAAATTGTGCTTCTTCTGTTCTAGAAAAACAGAAACATGTGATCACAGGGTTTTGTTTTTTTCAATGACATTTGTGTTGGTTGTGTCGGTTGCAGGCAAACATTTATCATAATGGTTACATATTAGGAAATAGCTTAAAATGTGTGCATATTTAACTTGTTGCACTGCCGTAGTGTTACCTGCGTGGGATCTCCTCATGAGCATATGACTGTACCCTGGATGATGATATGTGAGGAGCTTGAACTTGATTCGCTAACAGAAACTAATTTGGCTAGCTTAGCGCACATGTCTTGTGGCAAGATATATGCACTTAAATGTTTTAAGTCATTGGCTGTTCTGCCAAATTGCCACCAACCTGCAACTTTGTGAGCTGACTGTTTCGCGATTTTTGTGTTTTAGACAACAAAAATAAAAGAAAAAGATGTACAGATCCAGGCTTTTCCTTTACTGTGGTAGTCGCATAGAATGACGTCACTGACACTGGTTTAATATGAAAACAAACTTTGCAAAAAAAAGAAAGAAGAAGAAGTGAGTCGGCGTGTCATCTTTATCGAGCACCATACATGTTTTGCCTCACATTAAAATTATTACTTTGCCTTTTCAAAAATAATTTATATTCAGAGAAGTCAAATATAGCAAATTTGTACAGCTTACACGGCGGGCAGGTGGCGCAGAACACTTGCCGGCCCCTGGCAACTTGAAGCACAGACAGGCCCTGGTTCGAGCCTCGGCTCGAACACACTCACTGAGTTCAGGTCCTATCTGTGTCTTCAGTCTGCTAGGGGGATTCCTGGGCTGCGCAGGGAATCCCAATCCTTTTTTTTTCTTTTCTTTTTTGGGCTGTTGGGGCCTGTATTTACAAAGCTGGGACTATCTCCGTTGTCATGGCTACCAAGAACAACGCCAGCTTGGGGGAGAGCGGAGAGCCGATAAGCAAACACTCATTCATCCTTTCTCCTCTTTCGTTTCACAGCTGCTGCGGTGGGAAACGCTGGGACTTGTGCAAAAACTGCTATGCAGTTTTTGCATTGTTGGGAACTTTTAAGGACCAGCCTTGAATTTTACAGATTTGATAAGTGAAGCCTGGATATATAGTGAAGAGAGCTGGGATAATCTGGACAGAATCTGCAGGCTGCATCTCCAAATCACAAGTGGCTTTAGATCTGACTCTTACAGACAGGCATGCATGTCTCAGGGTGATTACACACTAACACATTGTGATTAATCACACACATTTGTATACATTTTATTAACAAGATTAAAAAAAAACACTATACAAAATGTGTTTTTGTGACAGGCCGCTAGTAACAAAGTGCTTAAAGATTTCAAATTGGTTCTTTCCCAAGTTTTCTGTTATGTGTACACATATTCCTTGAATTAGGTGCTTTTTAATTCTCCAATAATGGTCAGTGCAAAGTGTTTACACAAACAAACAAACAAACAAACAAACAAGTGTTTACACAAACAAACAAACAAACAAAAAACATTACTCAGAAAATGGTCAGGTACAAGAACTGGATTAAAAAGGATTGGAAAAAACAGATAATGTCCAATGAAATACTTCAGCGTGTGGCTCATGACTTTTGCACAGTACTGTAAATGTTATTAATAATGAAAGATATAAAGATGTAGCTTTCCCATTTTTAAAAAATTCCCATACACATTATTCTTTTCTTCTAGTGAAGGTGCCTCCTCCTTCAGACCTTAGGATAACTAATTTCTCAGACAGTGACATCACGGTGCGCTGGGAAGCTGCAGATGATGATGATGTTTCTTACCTCATTAAGTGGATCTCCCTAAGTGGAGGCGACCTGAGGCAGGTGGGGAAGAACTATTGAGTTGTTGGAGTACATATTATGAAATAAAAAATACAACATCTCAATAAACTGTTGTCCTGTGTCTTAAGGAGTATCAGATATCACTGTCTGCACTCTATGGAGATGGAGCTCAGAGTGAAGCTGTGGCCGTACGCTATAGCACCTGTGAGTCACACATTTTAACTATATCAGCTGCTGGTGGGAGCAGGCTCTCATGGATCTTTCTGGATATTTGCAGCGGGGACATGCTGGGGTCATTTTGGAGCAGGTTAATTTGTGTGCGCCACGTGTCATAATCAGTTTTGTTGTTAGGTCTGGGAACCTTACCGGAGAAGGTACGGAGTCTAACCTGGGACTGGATGTGTTTGACATCTTGCCTTCGTACGATATGCTCTACCACGACCTTCTGAATGTCAGGTGGATTCAAATCACTTACTGAAAGGGACGCACAGGCTTAAGCAGACAAAGAAGGAAATCGGGTAAACCCTCCAGCACTCATTTCTGTGTCCATTCTGGGCTAAAAACAAAAACACCTCATAACTACCTGTGGATGCTGGCTGAGCCTCTGAAGGTTGAGTGATATGTCATTAAGCAGGTAGTCAGAGTTCTCATTGATCAGTTCCTTGAGGGAAGTGTATCCACAGGCCTTACTGATGTCCTACATGGAGCTCAGCGCCGCCTGGCTCACCAGCAGTGTCTCCTCACCAGCTTTCTCCAGCACAGGATACAGCGAGGCCATCAACAAGGCACAGAAATTGCGGCCCACTGGCTGAGCACAGCAGGCGATTCCCCCGAGTTGGATGCACAGCTGACAGATGTTGCTGTTGAGCTAATGGATCATGGATGCAGATGTTGATGATGAAGGAATCACTTGGAGAGAGCTTGTATTTGAGTTGCTGGCATCACTGTTGTATATCGAGGGGAGTCTGGATGGACCGAGCAGCTACGCAAAGAGACAAAACCTGTGTTAAAGCACTGCTTTCTAACCACTTTTACACATGCACTGCAGCTCTGAAGTTTTCAAGATATTGTCCATGCACGTGAGAACGCAAATGTCTGACACAGTTAGATCAAACATTAAACAGCCTTTAGCCTTCCTGCTCCTGAGTGAAAGCCTGTATTATATCTGACTGTGCTCATGTGGGGATAAGACAGATTAGCCTTTTCTCAAAGTGAAGAGTGGGGGCCAATTTAGGATCTTCACTCAAATTTAAAATACAAGGGAAACTGATGTATTTCCTTAAATAAACAAAAACCACACAAGCGCTTATAAAATGCTCATCCTACCCAGTCATATGCAAAGTGTTAGAATCAACGTGTGATCCACCTGCCACTAAGAGATATTATTTCTCTTTGGTAGATGGAAAAAATGGAATCAAACTCACTGTCAGTAGCTACAACAGCACATTTGTTATAATATGATGAATCAAGCATTTAGATATTAAATAGTATTGAGGGAGACAGGATCAAATACAGTGGGGCAAAAAAGTATTTAGTCAGCCACCAATTGTGCACGTTCTCCCACTTAAAAATATGAGAGAGGCCTGTCATTTTCATCATAGGTATACCTCTAACTTGTCCGAGTTTTAAAGAACTGATTTGCAAATTATGGTGGAAAAGAAGTATTTGGTCACCTCATTTTTTGCCCCACTGCGTAATATACAAAGATATTTGTGGCAACTCGATGTGCTTTGTCCACTTTTATTATCGGATTGCTCTGTTAACCAAAGGGAATACCTCAGTTTATTGTATGTTTGACTATAATTTACAAAAAGACTAAAGCATCATTTCTTATCTTTTCTACAATAACTATCAAATGAACAAATGGAGAGTGCTCGCTCAAGTCATGGATCAAGTGACTTAAAGGGCCGTTTTCAAAGAAAACTACAAGTGTATAAGCAACCAAGGAAGTGAGTCCTACCTGGCCACTGGACAACATTCAGTGACAGTGCACTTGCTGGCATCTCCGGTGATTCAGTAGGGTGAATAAGGGATCTTGTCTCCTCCGTACTTAATGAGAGTGGTGTATCTGTCAGTCATGTCTGGCACATAAAACACCAGGTAGGTCCCATCATGGCTGTCACAGATATCTGCTTCTTGGGCTTCCCCTCTGGGTCCTTCAGGAGAAAACAAAAACTGTTACCTAAATATCAATGCTTTGAATACATTATTGTGTGGTCCACGTTCATGCACTCACAGTGATCTGCACTGCCAGCAGTCCCTCACCTGCATCTTTGGCATCAATGGTGACCTTCACTGGCAGAGAGGTGGGCGCTCCAGTGGTGTTAAGGCCGGATCCACTTGCACGCACCTTGCTGGTATCATGGGTGGGCAGCACCTTCACCTTGTAAGGGCGGACCAAAGGGGAGAGAAGACAACTGGCTGTGGAATACAGTCTCACAAATGAAAGGAGCCTTATTTACAGAACCGAGTAAACCACGCAAAGAGTTTTCCATTTTCAAAGCTGGCCAGAGTGGAACACTGTAACATGTAACACCTAGAAGGTTCAGATGGCTGCAGTACTTTGCTAATTTGGATCAAAAGTTTGGGGGGGAAATGTAATTAAATCAAGTGATTGTAATGCTGTTACTTCCGTTGTGTAGTTAACCATCTATCATTTTAGATGTTTCATTAGCAGCCTGATGAAATTAGCTGTGTAGTTAGCCGACTTCTGCCATCCAAACAGATGAGGTGAATTATGCAGATCACTAGCACAGTACACAGATTACCACTTCTTATTCCAGCCAGACTTCAGGTACTTCATTCGAATCATGCAGTAACAACAAAGATTTATTACTACTGGCTTTTTAAATTGTGCTTCTTCTGTTCTAGAAAAACAGAAACATGTGATCACAGGGTTTTGTTTTTTTCAATGACATTTGTGTTGGTTGTGTCGGTTGCAGGCAAACATTTATCATAATGGTTACATATTAGGAAATAGCTTAAAATGTGTGCATATTTAACTTGTTGCACTGCCGTAGTGTTACCTGCGTGGGATCTCCTCATGAGCATATGACTGTACCCTGGATGATGATATGTGAGGAGCTTGAACTTGATTCGCTAACAGAAACTAATTTGGCTAGCTTAGCGCACATGTCTTGTGGCAAGATATATGCACTTAAATGTTTTAAGTCATTGGCTGTTCTGCCAAATTGCCACCAACCTGCAACTTTGTGAGCTGACTGTTTCGCGATTTTTGTGTTTTAGACAACAAAAATAAAAGAAAAAGATGTACAGATCCAGGCTTTTCCTTTACTGTGGTAGTCGCATAGAATGACGTCACTGACACTGGTTTAATATGAAAACAAACTTTGCAAAAAAAAGAAAGAAGAAGAAGTGAGTCGGCGTGTCATCTTTATCGAGCACCATACATGTTTTGCCTCACATTAAAATTATTACTTTGCCTTTTCAAAAATAATTTATATTCAGAGAAGTCAAATATAGCAAATTTGTACAGCTTACACGGCGGGCAGGTGGCGCAGAACACTTGCCGGCCCCTGGCAACTTGAAGCACAGACAGGCCCTGGTTCGAGCCTCGGCTCGAACACACTCACTGAGTTCAGGTCCTATCTGTGTCTTCAGTCTGCTAGGGGGATTCCTGGGCTGCGCAGGGAATCCCAATCCTTTTTTTTTCTTTTCTTTTTTGGGCTGTTGGGGCCTGTATTTACAAAGCTGGGACTATCTCCGTTGTCATGGCTACCAAGAACAACGCCAGCTTGGGGGAGAGCGGAGAGCCGATAAGCAAACACTCATTCATCCTTTCTCCTCTTTCGTTTCACAGCTGCTGCGGTGGGAAACGCTGGGACTTGTGCAAAAACTGCTATGCAGTTTTTGCATTGTTGGGAACTTTTAAGGACCAGCCTTGAATTTTACAGATTTGATAAGTGAAGCCTGGATATATAGTGAAGAGAGCTGGGATAATCTGGACAGAATCTGCAGGCTGCATCTCCAAATCACAAGTGGCTTTAGATCTGACTCTTACAGACAGGCATGCATGTCTCAGGGTGATTACACACTAACACATTGTGATTAATCACACACATTTGTATACATTTTATTAACAAGATTAAAAAAAAACACTATACAAAATGTGTTTTTGTGACAGGCCGCTAGTAACAAAGTGCTTAAAGATTTCAAATTGGTTCTTTCCCAAGTTTTCTGTTATGTGTACACATATTCCTTGAATTAGGTGCTTTTTAATTCTCCAATAATGGTCAGTGCAAAGTGTTTACACAAACAAACAAACAAACAAACAAACAAGTGTTTACACAAACAAACAAACAAACAAAAAACATTACTCAGAAAATGGTCAGGTACAAGAACTGGATTAAAAAGGATTGGAAAAAACAGATAATGTCCAATGAAATACTTCAGCGTGTGGCTCATGACTTTTGCACAGTACTGTAAATGTTATTAATAATGAAAGATATAAAGATGTAGCTTTCCCATTTTTAAAAAATTCCCATACACATTATTCTTTTCTTCTAGTGAAGGTGCCTCCTCCTTCAGACCTTAGGATAACTAATTTCTCAGACAGTGACATCACGGTGCGCTGGGAAGCTGCAGATGATGATGATGTTTCTTACCTCATTAAGTGGATCTCCCTAAGTGGAGGCGACCTGAGGCAGGTGGGGAAGAACTATTGAGTTGTTGGAGTACATATTATGAAATAAAAAATACAACATCTCAATAAACTGTTGTCCTGTGTCTTAAGGAGTATCAGATATCACTGTCTGCACTCTATGGAGATGGAGCTCAGAGTGAAGCTGTGGCCGTACGCTATAGCACCTGTGAGTCACACATTTTAACTATATCAGCTGCTGGTGGGAGCAGGCTCTCATGGATCTTTCTGGATATTTGCAGCGGGGACATGCTGGGGTCATTTTGGAGCAGGTTAATTTGTGTGCGCCACGTGTCATAATCAGTTTTGTTGTTAGGTCTGGGAACCTTACCGGAGAAGGTACGGAGTCTAACCTGGGACTGGATGTGTTTGACATCTTGCCTTCGTACGATATGCTCTACCACGACCTTCTGAATGTCAGGTGGATTCAAATCACTTACTGAAAGGGACGCACAGGCTTAAGCAGACAAAGAAGGAAATCGGGTAAACCCTCCAGCACTCATTTCTGTGTCCATTCTGGGCTAAAAACAAAAACACCTCATAACTACCTGTGGATGCTGGCTGAGCCTCTGAAGGTTGAGTGATATGTCATTAAGCAGGTAGTCAGAGTTCTCATTGATCAGTTCCTTGAGGGAAGTGTATCCACAGGCCTTACTGATGTCCTACATGGAGCTCAGCGCCGCCTGGCTCACCAGCAGTGTCTCCTCACCAGCTTTCTCCAGCACAGGATACAGCGAGGCCATCAACAAGGCACAGAAATTGCGGCCCACTGGCTGAGCACAGCAGGCGATTCCCCCGAGTTGGATGCACAGCTGACAGATGTTGCTGTTGAGCTAATGGATCATGGATGCAGATGTTGATGATGAAGGAATCACTTGGAGAGAGCTTGTATTTGAGTTGCTGGCATCACTGTTGTATATCGAGGGGAGTCTGGATGGACCGAGCAGCTACGCAAAGAGACAAAACCTGTGTTAAAGCACTGCTTTCTAACCACTTTTACACATGCACTGCAGCTCTGAAGTTTTCAAGATATTGTCCATGCACGTGAGAACGCAAATGTCTGACACAGTTAGATCAAACATTAAACAGCCTTTAGCCTTCCTGCTCCTGAGTGAAAGCCTGTATTATATCTGACTGTGCTCATGTGGGGATAAGACAGATTAGCCTTTTCTCAAAGTGAAGAGTGGGGGCCAATTTAGGATCTTCACTCAAATTTAAAATACAAGGGAAACTGATGTATTTCCTTAAATAAACAAAAACCACACAAGCGCTTATAAAATGCTCATCCTACCCAGTCATATGCAAAGTGTTAGAATCAACGTGTGATCCACCTGCCACTAAGAGATATTATTTCTCTTTGGTAGATGGAAAAAATGGAATCAAACTCACTGTCAGTAGCTACAACAGCACATTTGTTATAATATGATGAATCAAGCATTTAGATATTAAATAGTATTGAGGGAGACAGGATCAAATACAGTGGGGCAAAAAAGTATTTAGTCAGCCACCAATTGTGCACGTTCTCCCACTTAAAAATATGAGAGAGGCCTGTCATTTTCATCATAGGTATACCTCTAACTTGTCCGAGTTTTAAAGAACTGATTTGCAAATTATGGTGGAAAAGAAGTATTTGGTCACCTCATTTTTTGCCCCACTGCGTAATATACAAAGATATTTGTGGCAACTCGATGTGCTTTGTCCACTTTTATTATCGGATTGCTCTGTTAACCAAAGGGAATACCTCAGTTTATTGTATGTTTGACTATAATTTACAAAAAGACTAAAGCATCATTTCTTATCTTTTCTACAATAACTATCAAATGAACAAATGGAGAGTGCTCGCTCAAGTCATGGATCAAGTGACTTAAAGGGCCGTTTTCAAAGAAAACTACAAGTGTATAAGCAACCAAGGAAGTGAGTCCTACCTGGCCACTGGACAACATTCAGTGACAGTGCACTTGCTGGCATCTCCGGTGATTCAGTAGGGTGAATAAGGGATCTTGTCTCCTCCGTACTTAATGAGAGTGGTGTATCTGTCAGTCATGTCTGGCACATAAAACACCAGGTAGGTCCCATCATGGCTGTCACAGATATCTGCTTCTTGGGCTTCCCCTCTGGGTCCTTCAGGAGAAAACAAAAACTGTTACCTAAATATCAATGCTTTGAATACATTATTGTGTGGTCCACGTTCATGCACTCACAGTGATCTGCACTGCCAGCAGTCCCTCACCTGCATCTTTGGCATCAATGGTGACCTTCACTGGCAGAGAGGTGGGCGCTCCAGTGGTGTTAAGGCCGGATCCACTTGCACGCACCTTGCTGGTATCATGGGTGGGCAGCACCTTCACCTTGTAAGGGCGGACCAAAGGGGAGAGAAGACAACTGGCTGTGGAATACAGTCTCACAAATGAAAGGAGCCTTATTTACAGAACCGAGTAAACCACGCAAAGAGTTTTCCATTTTCAAAGCTGGCCAGAGTGGAACACTGTAACATGTAACACCTAGAAGGTTCAGATGGCTGCAGTACTTTGCTAATTTGGATCAAAAGTTTGGGGGGGAAATGTAATTAAATCAAGTGATTGTAATGCTGTTACTTCCGTTGTGTAGTTAACCATCTATCATTTTAGATGTTTCATTAGCAGCCTGATGAAATTAGCTGTGTAGTTAGCCGACTTCTGCCATCCAAACAGATGAGGTGAATTATGCAGATCACTAGCACAGTACACAGATTACCACTTCTTATTCCAGCCAGACTTCAGGTACTTCATTCGAATCATGCAGTAACAACAAAGATTTATTACTACTGGCTTTTTAAATTGTGCTTCTTCTGTTCTAGAAAAACAGAAACATGTGATCACAGGGTTTTGTTTTTTTCAATGACATTTGTGTTGGTTGTGTCGGTTGCAGGCAAACATTTATCATAATGGTTACATATTAGGAAATAGCTTAAAATGTGTGCATATTTAACTTGTTGCACTGCCGTAGTGTTACCTGCGTGGGATCTCCTCATGAGCATATGACTGTACCCTGGATGATGATATGTGAGGAGCTTGAACTTGATTCGCTAACAGAAACTAATTTGGCTAGCTTAGCGCACATGTCTTGTGGCAAGATATATGCACTTAAATGTTTTAAGTCATTGGCTGTTCTGCCAAATTGCCACCAACCTGCAACTTTGTGAGCTGACTGTTTCGCGATTTTTGTGTTTTAGACAACAAAAATAAAAGAAAAAGATGTACAGATCCAGGCTTTTCCTTTACTGTGGTAGTCGCATAGAATGACGTCACTGACACTGGTTTAATATGAAAACAAACTTTGCAAAAAAAAGAAAGAAGAAGAAGTGAGTCGGCGTGTCATCTTTATCGAGCACCATACATGTTTTGCCTCACATTAAAATTATTATTTTGCCTTTTCAAAAATAATTTATATTCAGAGAAGTCAAATATAGCAAATTTGTACAGCTTACACGGCGGGCAGGTGGCGCAGAACACTTGCCGGCCCCTGGCAACTTGAAGCACAGACAGGCCCTGGTTCGAGCCTCGGCTCGAACACACTCACTGAGTTCAGGTCCTATCTGTGTCTTCAGTCTGCTAGGGGGATTCCTGGGCTGCGCAGGGAATCCCAATCCTTTTTTTTTCTTTTCTTTTTTGGGCTGTTGGGGCCTGTATTTACAAAGCTGGGACTATCTCCGTTGTCATGGCTACCAAGAACAACGCCAGCTTGGGGGAGAGCGGAGAGCCGATAAGCAAACACTCATTCATCCTTTCTCCTCTTTCGTTTCACAGCTGCTGCGGTGGGAAACGCTGGGACTTGTGCAAAAACTGCTATGCAGTTTTTGCATTGTTGGGAACTTTTAAGGACCAGCCTTGAATTTTACAGATTTGATAAGTGAAGCCTGGATATATAGTGAAGAGAGCTGGGATAATCTGGACAGAATCTGCAGGCTGCATCTCCAAATCACAAGTGGCTTTAGATCTGACTCTTACAGACAGGCATGCATGTCTCAGGGTGATTACACACTAACACATTGTGATTAATCACACACATTTGTATACATTTTATTAACAAGATTAAAAAAAAACACTATACAAAATGTGTTTTTGTGACAGGCCGCTAGTAACAAAGTGCTTAAAGATTTCAAATTGGTTCTTTCCCAAGTTTTCTGTTATGTGTACACATATTCCTTGAATTAGGTGCTTTTTAATTCTCCAATAATGGTCAGTGCAAAGTGTTTACACAAACAAACAAACAAACAAACAAACAAGTGTTTACACAAACAAACAAACAAACAAAAAACATTACTCAGAAAATGGTCAGGTACAAGAACTGGATTAAAAAGGATTGGAAAAAACAGATAATGTCCAATGAAATACTTCAGCGTGTGGCTCATGACTTTTGCACAGTACTGTAAATGTTATTAATAATGAAAGATATAAAGATGTAGCTTTCCCATTTTTAAAAAATTCCCATACACATTATTCTTTTCTTCTAGTGAAGGTGCCTCCTCCTTCAGACCTTAGGATAACTAATTTCTCAGACAGTGACATCACGGTGCGCTGGGAAGCTGCAGATGATGATGATGTTTCTTACCTCATTAAGTGGATCTCCCTAAGTGGAGGCGACCTGAGGCAGGTGGGGAAGAACTATTGAGTTGTTGGAGTACATATTATGAAATAAAAAATACAACATCTCAATAAACTGTTGTCCTGTGTCTTAAGGAGTATCAGATATCACTGTCTGCACTCTATGGAGATGGAGCTCAGAGTGAAGCTGTGGCCGTACGCTATAGCACCTGTGAGTCACACATTTTAACTATATCAGCTGCTGGTGGGAGCAGGCTCTCATGGATCTTTCTGGATATTTGCAGCGGGGACATGCTGGGGTCATTTTGGAGCAGGTTAATTTGTGTGCGCCACGTGTCATAATCAGTTTTGTTGTTAGGTCTGGGAACCTTACCGGAGAAGGTACGGAGTCTAACCTGGGACTGGATGTGTTTGACATCTTGCCTTCGTACGATATGCTCTACCACGACCTTCTGAATGTCAGGTGGATTCAAATCACTTACTGAAAGGGACGCACAGGCTTAAGCAGACAAAGAAGGAAATCGGGTAAACCCTCCAGCACTCATTTCTGTGTCCATTCTGGGCTAAAAACAAAAACACCTCATAACTACCTGTGGATGCTGGCTGAGCCTCTGAAGGTTGAGTGATATGTCATTAAGCAGGTAGTCAGAGTTCTCATTGATCAGTTCCTTGAGGGAAGTGTATCCACAGGCCTTACTGATGTCCTACATGGAGCTCAGCGCCGCCTGGCTCACCAGCAGTGTCTCCTCACCAGCTTTCTCCAGCACAGGATACAGCGAGGCCATCAACAAGGCACAGAAATTGCGGCCCACTGGCTGAGCACAGCAGGCGATTCCCCCGAGTTGGATGCACAGCTGACAGATGTTGCTGTTGAGCTAATGGATCATGGATGCAGATGTTGATGATGAAGGAATCACTTGGAGAGAGCTTGTATTTGAGTTGCTGGCATCACTGTTGTATATCGAGGGGAGTCTGGATGGACCGAGCAGCTACGCAAAGAGACAAAACCTGTGTTAAAGCACTGCTTTCTAACCACTTTTACACATGCACTGCAGCTCTGAAGTTTTCAAGATATTGTCCATGCACGTGAGAACGCAAATGTCTGACACAGTTAGATCAAACATTAAACAGCCTTTAGCCTTCCTGCTCCTGAGTGAAAGCCTGTATTATATCTGACTGTGCTCATGTGGGGATAAGACAGATTAGCCTTTTCTCAAAGTGAAGAGTGGGGGCCAATTTAGGATCTTCACTCAAATTTAAAATACAAGGGAAACTGATGTATTTCCTTAAATAAACAAAAACCACACAAGCGCTTATAAAATGCTCATCCTACCCAGTCATATGCAAAGTGTTAGAATCAACGTGTGATCCACCTGCCACTAAGAGATATTATTTCTCTTTGGTAGATGGAAAAAATGGAATCAAACTCACTGTCAGTAGCTACAACAGCACATTTGTTATAATATGATGAATCAAGCATTTAGATATTAAATAGTATTGAGGGAGACAGGATCAAATACAGTGGGGCAAAAAAGTATTTAGTCAGCCACCAATTGTGCACGTTCTCCCACTTAAAAATATGAGAGAGGCCTGTCATTTTCATCATAGGTATACCTCTAACTTGTCCGAGTTTTAAAGAACTGATTTGCAAATTATGGTGGAAAAGAAGTATTTGGTCACCTCATTTTTTGCCCCACTGCGTAATATACAAAGATATTTGTGGCAACTCGATGTGCTTTGTCCACTTTTATTATCGGATTGCTCTGTTAACCAAAGGGAATACCTCAGTTTATTGTATGTTTGACTATAATTTACAAAAAGACTAAAGCATCATTTCTTATCTTTTCTACAATAACTATCAAATGAACAAATGGAGAGTGCTCGCTCAAGTCATGGATCAAGTGACTTAAAGGGCCGTTTTCAAAGAAAACTACAAGTGTATAAGCAACCAAGGAAGTGAGTCCTACCTGGCCACTGGACAACATTCAGTGACAGTGCACTTGCTGGCATCTCCGGTGATTCAGTAGGGTGAATAAGGGATCTTGTCTCCTCCGTACTTAATGAGAGTGGTGTATCTGTCAGTCATGTCTGGCACATAAAACACCAGGTAGGTCCCATCATGGCTGTCACAGATATCTGCTTCTTGGGCTTCCCCTCTGGGTCCTTCAGGAGAAAACAAAAACTGTTACCTAAATATCAATGCTTTGAATACATTATTGTGTGGTCCACGTTCATGCACTCACAGTGATCTGCACTGCCAGCAGTCCCTCACCTGCATCTTTGGCATCAATGGTGACCTTCACTGGCAGAGAGGTGGGCGCTCCAGTGGTGTTAAGGCCGGATCCACTTGCACGCACCTTGCTGGTATCATGGGTGGGCAGCACCTTCACCTTGTAAGGGCGGACCAAAGGGGAGAGAAGACAACTGGCTGTGGAATACAGTCTCACAAATGAAAGGAGCCTTATTTACAGAACCGAGTAAACCACGCAAAGAGTTTTCCATTTTCAAAGCTGGCCAGAGTGGAACACTGTAACATGTAACACCTAGAAGGTTCAGATGGCTGCAGTACTTTGCTAATTTGGATCAAAAGTTTGGGGGGGAAATGTAATTAAATCAAGTGATTGTAATGCTGTTACTTCCGTTGTGTAGTTAACCATCTATCATTTTAGATGTTTCATTAGCAGCCTGATGAAATTAGCTGTGTAGTTAGCCGACTTCTGCCATCCAAACAGATGAGGTGAATTATGCAGATCACTAGCACAGTACACAGATTACCACTTCTTATTCCAGCCAGACTTCAGGTACTTCATTCGAATCATGCAGTAACAACAAAGATTTATTACTACTGGCTTTTTAAATTGTGCTTCTTCTGTTCTAGAAAAACAGAAACATGTGATCACAGGGTTTTGTTTTTTTCAATGACATTTGTGTTGGTTGTGTCGGTTGCAGGCAAACATTTATCATAATGGTTACATATTAGGAAATAGCTTAAAATGTGTGCATATTTAACTTGTTGCACTGCCGTAGTGTTACCTGCGTGGGATCTCCTCATGAGCATATGACTGTACCCTGGATGATGATATGTGAGGAGCTTGAACTTGATTCGCTAACAGAAACTAATTTGGCTAGCTTAGCGCACATGTCTTGTGGCAAGATATATGCACTTAAATGTTTTAAGTCATTGGCTGTTCTGCCAAATTGCCACCAACCTGCAACTTTGTGAGCTGACTGTTTCGCGATTTTTGTGTTTTAGACAACAAAAATAAAAGAAAAAGATGTACAGATCCAGGCTTTTCCTTTACTGTGGTAGTCGCATAGAATGACGTCACTGACACTGGTTTAATATGAAAACAAACTTTGCAAAAAAAAGAAAGAAGAAGAAGTGAGTCGGCGTGTCATCTTTATCGAGCACCATACATGTTTTGCCTCACATTAAAATTATTATTTTGCCTTTTCAAAAATAATTTATATTCAGAGAAGTCAAATATAGCAAATTTGTACAGCTTACACGGCGGGCAGGTGGCGCAGAACACTTGCCGGCCCCTGGCAACTTGAAGCACAGACAGGCCCTGGTTCGAGCCTCGGCTCGAACACACTCACTGAGTTCAGGTCCTATCTGTGTCTTCAGTCTGCTAGGGGGATTCCTGGGCTGCGCAGGGAATCCCAATCCTTTTTTTTTCTTTTCTTTTTTGGGCTGTTGGGGCCTGTATTTACAAAGCTGGGACTATCTCCGTTGTCATGGCTACCAAGAACAACGCCAGCTTGGGGGAGAGCGGAGAGCCGATAAGCAAACACTCATTCATCCTTTCTCCTCTTTCGTTTCACAGCTGCTGCGGTGGGAAACGCTGGGACTTGTGCAAAAACTGCTATGCAGTTTTTGCATTGTTGGGAACTTTTAAGGACCAGCCTTGAATTTTACAGATTTGATAAGTGAAGCCTGGATATATAGTGAAGAGAGCTGGGATAATCTGGACAGAATCTGCAGGCTGCATCTCCAAATCACAAGTGGCTTTAGATCTGACTCTTACAGACAGGCATGCATGTCTCAGGGTGATTACACACTAACACATTGTGATTAATCACACACATTTGTATACATTTTATTAACAAGATTAAAAAAAAACACTATACAAAATGTGTTTTTGTGACAGGCCGCTAGTAACAAAGTGCTTAAAGATTTCAAATTGGTTCTTTCCCAAGTTTTCTGTTATGTGTACACATATTCCTTGAATTAGGTGCTTTTTAATTCTCCAATAATGGTCAGTGCAAAGTGTTTACACAAACAAACAAACAAACAAACAAACAAGTGTTTACACAAACAAACAAACAAACAAAAAACATTACTCAGAAAATGGTCAGGTACAAGAACTGGATTAAAAAGGATTGGAAAAAACAGATAATGTCCAATGAAATACTTCAGCGTGTGGCTCATGACTTTTGCACAGTACTGTAAATGTTATTAATAATGAAAGATATAAAGATGTAGCTTTCCCATTTTTAAAAAATTCCCATACACATTATTCTTTTCTTCTAGTGAAGGTGCCTCCTCCTTCAGACCTTAGGATAACTAATTTCTCAGACAGTGACATCACGGTGCGCTGGGAAGCTGCAGATGATGATGATGTTTCTTACCTCATTAAGTGGATCTCCCTAAGTGGAGGCGACCTGAGGCAGGTGGGGAAGAACTATTGAGTTGTTGGAGTACATATTATGAAATAAAAAATACAACATCTCAATAAACTGTTGTCCTGTGTCTTAAGGAGTATCAGATATCACTGTCTGCACTCTATGGAGATGGAGCTCAGAGTGAAGCTGTGGCCGTACGCTATAGCACCTGTGAGTCACACATTTTAACTATATCAGCTGCTGGTGGGAGCAGGCTCTCATGGATCTTTCTGGATATTTGCAGCGGGGACATGCTGGGGTCATTTTGGAGCAGGTTAATTTGTGTGCGCCACGTGTCATAATCAGTTTTGTTGTTAGGTCTGGGAACCTTACCGGAGAAGGTACGGAGTCTAACCTGGGACTGGATGTGTTTGACATCTTGCCTTCGTACGATATGCTCTACCACGACCTTCTGAATGTCAGGTGGATTCAAATCACTTACTGAAAGGGACGCACAGGCTTAAGCAGACAAAGAAGGAAATCGGGTAAACCCTCCAGCACTCATTTCTGTGTCCATTCTGGGCTAAAAACAAAAACACCTCATAACTACCTGTGGATGCTGGCTGAGCCTCTGAAGGTTGAGTGATATGTCATTAAGCAGGTAGTCAGAGTTCTCATTGATCAGTTCCTTGAGGGAAGTGTATCCACAGGCCTTACTGATGTCCTACATGGAGCTCAGCGCCGCCTGGCTCACCAGCAGTGTCTCCTCACCAGCTTTCTCCAGCACAGGATACAGCGAGGCCATCAACAAGGCACAGAAATTGCGGCCCACTGGCTGAGCACAGCAGGCGATTCCCCCGAGTTGGATGCACAGCTGACAGATGTTGCTGTTGAGCTAATGGATCATGGATGCAGATGTTGATGATGAAGGAATCACTTGGAGAGAGCTTGTATTTGAGTTGCTGGCATCACTGTTGTATATCGAGGGGAGTCTGGATGGACCGAGCAGCTACGCAAAGAGACAAAACCTGTGTTAAAGCACTGCTTTCTAACCACTTTTACACATGCACTGCAGCTCTGAAGTTTTCAAGATATTGTCCATGCACGTGAGAACGCAAATGTCTGACACAGTTAGATCAAACATTAAACAGCCTTTAGCCTTCCTGCTCCTGAGTGAAAGCCTGTATTATATCTGACTGTGCTCATGTGGGGATAAGACAGATTAGCCTTTTCTCAAAGTGAAGAGTGGGGGCCAATTTAGGATCTTCACTCAAATTTAAAATACAAGGGAAACTGATGTATTTCCTTAAATAAACAAAAACCACACAAGCGCTTATAAAATGCTCATCCTACCCAGTCATATGCAAAGTGTTAGAATCAACGTGTGATCCACCTGCCACTAAGAGATATTATTTCTCTTTGGTAGATGGAAAAAATGGAATCAAACTCACTGTCAGTAGCTACAACAGCACATTTGTTATAATATGATGAATCAAGCATTTAGATATTAAATAGTATTGAGGGAGACAGGATCAAATACAGTGGGGCAAAAAAGTATTTAGTCAGCCACCAATTGTGCACGTTCTCCCACTTAAAAATATGAGAGAGGCCTGTCATTTTCATCATAGGTATACCTCTAACTTGTCCGAGTTTTAAAGAACTGATTTGCAAATTATGGTGGAAAAGAAGTATTTGGTCACCTCATTTTTTGCCCCACTGCGTAATATACAAAGATATTTGTGGCAACTCGATGTGCTTTGTCCACTTTTATTATCGGATTGCTCTGTTAACCAAAGGGAATACCTCAGTTTATTGTATGTTTGACTATAATTTACAAAAAGACTAAAGCATCATTTCTTATCTTTTCTACAATAACTATCAAATGAACAAATGGAGAGTGCTCGCTCAAGTCATGGATCAAGTGACTTAAAGGGCCGTTTTCAAAGAAAACTACAAGTGTATAAGCAACCAAGGAAGTGAGTCCTACCTGGCCACTGGACAACATTCAGTGACAGTGCACTTGCTGGCATCTCCGGTGATTCAGTAGGGTGAATAAGGGATCTTGTCTCCTCCGTACTTAATGAGAGTGGTGTATCTGTCAGTCATGTCTGGCACATAAAACACCAGGTAGGTCCCATCATGGCTGTCACAGATATCTGCTTCTTGGGCTTCCCCTCTGGGTCCTTCAGGAGAAAACAAAAACTGTTACCTAAATATCAATGCTTTGAATACATTATTGTGTGGTCCACGTTCATGCACTCACAGTGATCTGCACTGCCAGCAGTCCCTCACCTGCATCTTTGGCATCAATGGTGACCTTCACTGGCAGAGAGGTGGGCGCTCCAGTGGTGTTAAGGCCGGATCCACTTGCACGCACCTTGCTGGTATCATGGGTGGGCAGCACCTTCACCTTGTAAGGGCGGACCAAAGGGGAGAGAAGACAACTGGCTGTGGAATACAGTCTCACAAATGAAAGGAGCCTTATTTACAGAACCGAGTAAACCACGCAAAGAGTTTTCCATTTTCAAAGCTGGCCAGAGTGGAACACTGTAACATGTAACACCTAGAAGGTTCAGATGGCTGCAGTACTTTGCTAATTTGGATCAAAAGTTTGGGGGGGAAATGTAATTAAATCAAGTGATTGTAATGCTGTTACTTCCGTTGTGTAGTTAACCATCTATCATTTTAGATGTTTCATTAGCAGCCTGATGAAATTAGCTGTGTAGTTAGCCGACTTCTGCCATCCAAACAGATGAGGTGAATTATGCAGATCACTAGCACAGTACACAGATTACCACTTCTTATTCCAGCCAGACTTCAGGTACTTCATTCGAATCATGCAGTAACAACAAAGATTTATTACTACTGGCTTTTTAAATTGTGCTTCTTCTGTTCTAGAAAAACAGAAACATGTGATCACAGGGTTTTGTTTTTTTCAATGACATTTGTGTTGGTTGTGTCGGTTGCAGGCAAACATTTATCATAATGGTTACATATTAGGAAATAGCTTAAAATGTGTGCATATTTAACTTGTTGCACTGCCGTAGTGTTACCTGCGTGGGATCTCCTCATGAGCATATGACTGTACCCTGGATGATGATATGTGAGGAGCTTGAACTTGATTCGCTAACAGAAACTAATTTGGCTAGCTTAGCGCACATGTCTTGTGGCAAGATATATGCACTTAAATGTTTTAAGTCATTGGCTGTTCTGCCAAATTGCCACCAACCTGCAACTTTGTGAGCTGACTGTTTCGCGATTTTTGTGTTTTAGACAACAAAAATAAAAGAAAAAGATGTACAGATCCAGGCTTTTCCTTTACTGTGGTAGTCGCATAGAATGACGTCACTGACACTGGTTTAATATGAAAACAAACTTTGCAAAAAAAAGAAAGAAGAAGAAGTGAGTCGGCGTGTCATCTTTATCGAGCACCATACATGTTTTGCCTCACATTAAAATTATTATTTTGCCTTTTCAAAAATAATTTATATTCAGAGAAGTCAAATATAGCAAATTTGTACAGCTTACACGGCGGGCAGGTGGCGCAGAACACTTGCCGGCCCCTGGCAACTTGAAGCACAGACAGGCCCTGGTTCGAGCCTCGGCTCGAACACACTCACTGAGTTCAGGTCCTATCTGTGTCTTCAGTCTGCTAGGGGGATTCCTGGGCTGCGCAGGGAATCCCAATCCTTTTTTTTTCTTTTCTTTTTTGGGCTGTTGGGGCCTGTATTTACAAAGCTGGGACTATCTCCGTTGTCATGGCTACCAAGAACAACGCCAGCTTGGGGGAGAGCGGAGAGCCGATAAGCAAACACTCATTCATCCTTTCTCCTCTTTCGTTTCACAGCTGCTGCGGTGGGAAACGCTGGGACTTGTGCAAAAACTGCTATGCAGTTTTTGCATTGTTGGGAACTTTTAAGGACCAGCCTTGAATTTTACAGATTTGATAAGTGAAGCCTGGATATATAGTGAAGAGAGCTGGGATAATCTGGACAGAATCTGCAGGCTGCATCTCCAAATCACAAGTGGCTTTAGATCTGACTCTTACAGACAGGCATGCATGTCTCAGGGTGATTACACACTAACACATTGTGATTAATCACACACATTTGTATACATTTTATTAACAAGATTAAAAAAAAACACTATACAAAATGTGTTTTTGTGACAGGCCGCTAGTAACAAAGTGCTTAAAGATTTCAAATTGGTTCTTTCCCAAGTTTTCTGTTATGTGTACACATATTCCTTGAATTAGGTGCTTTTTAATTCTCCAATAATGGTCAGTGCAAAGTGTTTACACAAACAAACAAACAAACAAACAAGTGTTTACACAAACAAACAAACAAACAAAAAACATTACTCAGAAAATGGTCAGGTACAAGAACTGGATTAAAAAGGATTGGAAAAAACAGATAATGTCCAATGAAATACTTCAGCGTGTGGCTCATGACTTTTGCACAGTACTGTAAATGTTATTAATAATGAAAGATATAAAGATGTAGCTTTCCCATTTTTAAAAAATTCCCATACACATTATTCTTTTCTTCTAGTGAAGGTGCCTCCTCCTTCAGACCTTAGGATAACTAATTTCTCAGACAGTGACATCACGGTGCGCTGGGAAGCTGCAGATGATGATGATGTTTCTTACCTCATTAAGTGGATCTCCCTAAGTGGAGGCGACCTGAGGCAGGTGGGGAAGAACTATTGAGTTGTTGGAGTACATATTATGAAATAAAAAATACAACATCTCAATAAACTGTTGTCCTGTGTCTTAAGGAGTATCAGATATCACTGTCTGCACTCTATGGAGATGGAGCTCAGAGTGAAGCTGTGGCCGTACGCTATAGCACCTGTGAGTCACACATTTTAACTATATCAGCTGCTGGTGGGAGCAGGCTCTCATGGATCTTTCTGGATATTTGCAGCGGGGACATGCTGGGGTCATTTTGGAGCAGGTTAATTTGTGTGCGCCACGTGTCATAATCAGTTTTGTTGTTAGGTCTGGGAACCTTACCGGAGAAGGTACGGAGTCTAACCTGGGACTGGATGTGTTTGACATCTTGCCTTCGTACGATATGCTCTACCACGACCTTCTGAATGTCAGGTGGATTCAAATCACTTACTGAAAGGGACGCACAGGCTTAAGCAGACAAAGAAGGAAATCGGGTAAACCCTCCAGCACTCATTTCTGTGTCCATTCTGGGCTAAAAACAAAAACACCTCATAACTACCTGTGGATGCTGGCTGAGCCTCTGAAGGTTGAGTGATATGTCATTAAGCAGGTAGTCAGAGTTCTCATTGATCAGTTCCTTGAGGGAAGTGTATCCACAGGCCTTACTGATGTCCTACATGGAGCTCAGCGCCGCCTGGCTCACCAGCAGTGTCTCCTCACCAGCTTTCTCCAGCACAGGATACAGCGAGGCCATCAACAAGGCACAGAAATTGCGGCCCACTGGCTGAGCACAGCAGGCGATTCCCCCGAGTTGGATGCACAGCTGACAGATGTTGCTGTTGAGCTAATGGATCATGGATGCAGATGTTGATGATGAAGGAATCACTTGGAGAGAGCTTGTATTTGAGTTGCTGGCATCACTGTTGTATATCGAGGGGAGTCTGGATGGACCGAGCAGCTACGCAAAGAGACAAAACCTGTGTTAAAGCACTGCTTTCTAACCACTTTTACACATGCACTGCAGCTCTGAAGTTTTCAAGATATTGTCCATGCACGTGAGAACGCAAATGTCTGACACAGTTAGATCAAACATTAAACAGCCTTTAGCCTTCCTGCTCCTGAGTGAAAGCCTGTATTATATCTGACTGTGCTCATGTGGGGATAAGACAGATTAGCCTTTTCTCAAAGTGAAGAGTGGGGGCCAATTTAGGATCTTCACTCAAATTTAAAATACAAGGGAAACTGATGTATTTCCTTAAATAAACAAAAACCACACAAGCGCTTATAAAATGCTCATCCTACCCAGTCATATGCAAAGTGTTAGAATCAACGTGTGATCCACCTGCCACTAAGAGATATTATTTCTCTTTGGTAGATGGAAAAAATGGAATCAAACTCACTGTCAGTAGCTACAACAGCACATTTGTTATAATATGATGAATCAAGCATTTAGATATTAAATAGTATTGAGGGAGACAGGATCAAATACAGTGGGGCAAAAAAGTATTTAGTCAGCCACCAATTGTGCACGTTCTCCCACTTAAAAATATGAGAGAGGCCTGTCATTTTCATCATAGGTATACCTCTAACTTGTCCGAGTTTTAAAGAACTGATTTGCAAATTATGGTGGAAAAGAAGTATTTGGTCACCTCATTTTTTGCCCCACTGCGTAATATACAAAGATATTTGTGGCAACTCGATGTGCTTTGTCCACTTTTATTATCGGATTGCTCTGTTAACCAAAGGGAATACCTCAGTTTATTGTATGTTTGACTATAATTTACAAAAAGACTAAAGCATCATTTCTTATCTTTTCTACAATAACTATCAAATGAACAAATGGAGAGTGCTCGCTCAAGTCATGGATCAAGTGACTTAAAGGGCCGTTTTCAAAGAAAACTACAAGTGTATAAGCAACCAAGGAAGTGAGTCCTACCTGGCCACTGGACAACATTCAGTGACAGTGCACTTGCTGGCATCTCCGGTGATTCAGTAGGGTGAATAAGGGATCTTGTCTCCTCCGTACTTAATGAGAGTGGTGTATCTGTCAGTCATGTCTGGCACATAAAACACCAGGTAGGTCCCATCATGGCTGTCACAGATATCTGCTTCTTGGGCTTCCCCTCTGGGTCCTTCAGGAGAAAACAAAAACTGTTACCTAAATATCAATGCTTTGAATACATTATTGTGTGGTCCACGTTCATGCACTCACAGTGATCTGCACTGCCAGCAGTCCCTCACCTGCATCTTTGGCATCAATGGTGACCTTCACTGGCAGAGAGGTGGGCGCTCCAGTGGTGTTAAGGCCGGATCCACTTGCACGCACCTTGCTGGTATCATGGGTGGGCAGCACCTTCACCTTGTAAGGGCGGACCAAAGGGGAGAGAAGACAACTGGCTGTGGAATACAGTCTCACAAATGAAAGGAGCCTTATTTACAGAACCGAGTAAACCACGCAAAGAGTTTTCCATTTTCAAAGCTGGCCAGAGTGGAACACTGTAACATGTAACACCTAGAAGGTTCAGATGGCTGCAGTACTTTGCTAATTTGGATCAAAAGTTTGGGGGGGAAATGTAATTAAATCAAGTGATTGTAATGCTGTTACTTCCGTTGTGTAGTTAACCATCTATCATTTTAGATGTTTCATTAGCAGCCTGATGAAATTAGCTGTGTAGTTAGCCGACTTCTGCCATCCAAACAGATGAGGTGAATTATGCAGATCACTAGCACAGTACACAGATTACCACTTCTTATTCCAGCCAGACTTCAGGTACTTCATTCGAATCATGCAGTAACAACAAAGATTTATTACTACTGGCTTTTTAAATTGTGCTTCTTCTGTTCTAGAAAAACAGAAACATGTGATCACAGGGTTTTGTTTTTTTCAATGACATTTGTGTTGGTTGTGTCGGTTGCAGGCAAACATTTATCATAATGGTTACATATTAGGAAATAGCTTAAAATGTGTGCATATTTAACTTGTTGCACTGCCGTAGTGTTACCTGCGTGGGATCTCCTCATGAGCATATGACTGTACCCTGGATGATGATATGTGAGGAGCTTGAACTTGATTCGCTAACAGAAACTAATTTGGCTAGCTTAGCGCACATGTCTTGTGGCAAGATATATGCACTTAAATGTTTTAAGTCATTGGCTGTTCTGCCAAATTGCCACCAACCTGCAACTTTGTGAGCTGACTGTTTCGCGATTTTTGTGTTTTAGACAACAAAAATAAAAGAAAAAGATGTACAGATCCAGGCTTTTCCTTTACTGTGGTAGTCGCATAGAATGACGTCACTGACACTGGTTTAATATGAAAACAAACTTTGCAAAAAAAAGAAAGAAGAAGAAGTGAGTCGGCGTGTCATCTTTATCGAGCACCATACATGTTTTGCCTCACATTAAAATTATTATTTTGCCTTTTCAAAAATAATTTATATTCAGAGAAGTCAAATATAGCAAATTTGTACAGCTTACACGGCGGGCAGGTGGCGCAGAACACTTGCCGGCCCCTGGCAACTTGAAGCACAGACAGGCCCTGGTTCGAGCCTCGGCTCGAACACACTCACTGAGTTCAGGTCCTATCTGTGTCTTCAGTCTGCTAGGGGGATTCCTGGGCTGCGCAGGGAATCCCAATCCTTTTTTTTTCTTTTCTTTTTTGGGCTGTTGGGGCCTGTATTTACAAAGCTGGGACTATCTCCGTTGTCATGGCTACCAAGAACAACGCCAGCTTGGGGGAGAGCGGAGAGCCGATAAGCAAACACTCATTCATCCTTTCTCCTCTTTCGTTTCACAGCTGCTGCGGTGGGAAACGCTGGGACTTGTGCAAAAACTGCTATGCAGTTTTTGCATTGTTGGGAACTTTTAAGGACCAGCCTTGAATTTTACAGATTTGATAAGTGAAGCCTGGATATATAGTGAAGAGAGCTGGGATAATCTGGACAGAATCTGCAGGCTGCATCTCCAAATCACAAGTGGCTTTAGATCTGACTCTTACAGACAGGCATGCATGTCTCAGGGTGATTACACACTAACACATTGTGATTAATCACACACATTTGTATACATTTTATTAACAAGATTAAAAAAAAACACTATACAAAATGTGTTTTTGTGACAGGCCGCTAGTAACAAAGTGCTTAAAGATTTCAAATTGGTTCTTTCCCAAGTTTTCTGTTATGTGTACACATATTCCTTGAATTAGGTGCTTTTTAATTCTCCAATAATGGTCAGTGCAAAGTGTTTACACAAACAAACAAACAAACAAACAAGTGTTTACACAAACAAACAAACAAACAAAAAACATTACTCAGAAAATGGTCAGGTACAAGAACTGGATTAAAAAGGATTGGAAAAAACAGATAATGTCCAATGAAATACTTCAGCGTGTGGCTCATGACTTTTGCACAGTACTGTAAATGTTATTAATAATGAAAGATATAAAGATGTAGCTTTCCCATTTTTAAAAAATTCCCATACACATTATTCTTTTCTTCTAGTGAAGGTGCCTCCTCCTTCAGACCTTAGGATAACTAATTTCTCAGACAGTGACATCACGGTGCGCTGGGAAGCTGCAGATGATGATGATGTTTCTTACCTCATTAAGTGGATCTCCCTAAGTGGAGGCGACCTGAGGCAGGTGGGGAAGAACTATTGAGTTGTTGGAGTACATATTATGAAATAAAAAATACAACATCTCAATAAACTGTTGTCCTGTGTCTTAAGGAGTATCAGATATCACTGTCTGCACTCTATGGAGATGGAGCTCAGAGTGAAGCTGTGGCCGTACGCTATAGCACCTGTGAGTCACACATTTTAACTATATCAGCTGCTGGTGGGAGCAGGCTCTCATGGATCTTTCTGGATATTTGCAGCGGGGACATGCTGGGGTCATTTTGGAGCAGGTTAATTTGTGTGCGCCACGTGTCATAATCAGTTTTGTTGTTAGGTCTGGGAACCTTACCGGAGAAGGTACGGAGTCTAACCTGGGACTGGATGTGTTTGACATCTTGCCTTCGTACGATATGCTCTACCACGACCTTCTGAATGTCAGGTGGATTCAAATCACTTACTGAAAGGGACGCACAGGCTTAAGCAGACAAAGAAGGAAATCGGGTAAACCCTCCAGCACTCATTTCTGTGTCCATTCTGGGCTAAAAACAAAAACACCTCATAACTACCTGTGGATGCTGGCTGAGCCTCTGAAGGTTGAGTGATATGTCATTAAGCAGGTAGTCAGAGTTCTCATTGATCAGTTCCTTGAGGGAAGTGTATCCACAGGCCTTACTGATGTCCTACATGGAGCTCAGCGCCGCCTGGCTCACCAGCAGTGTCTCCTCACCAGCTTTCTCCAGCACAGGATACAGCGAGGCCATCAACAAGGCACAGAAATTGCGGCCCACTGGCTGAGCACAGCAGGCGATTCCCCCGAGTTGGATGCACAGCTGACAGATGTTGCTGTTGAGCTAATGGATCATGGATGCAGATGTTGATGATGAAGGAATCACTTGGAGAGAGCTTGTATTTGAGTTGCTGGCATCACTGTTGTATATCGAGGGGAGTCTGGATGGACCGAGCAGCTACGCAAAGAGACAAAACCTGTGTTAAAGCACTGCTTTCTAACCACTTTTACACATGCACTGCAGCTCTGAAGTTTTCAAGATATTGTCCATGCACGTGAGAACGCAAATGTCTGACACAGTTAGATCAAACATTAAACAGCCTTTAGCCTTCCTGCTCCTGAGTGAAAGCCTGTATTATATCTGACTGTGCTCATGTGGGGATAAGACAGATTAGCCTTTTCTCAAAGTGAAGAGTGGGGGCCAATTTAGGATCTTCACTCAAATTTAAAATACAAGGGAAACTGATGTATTTCCTTAAATAAACAAAAACCACACAAGCGCTTATAAAATGCTCATCCTACCCAGTCATATGCAAAGTGTTAGAATCAACGTGTGATCCACCTGCCACTAAGAGATATTATTTCTCTTTGGTAGATGGAAAAAATGGAATCAAACTCACTGTCAGTAGCTACAACAGCACATTTGTTATAATATGATGAATCAAGCATTTAGATATTAAATAGTATTGAGGGAGACAGGATCAAATACAGTGGGGCAAAAAAGTATTTAGTCAGCCACCAATTGTGCACGTTCTCCCACTTAAAAATATGAGAGAGGCCTGTCATTTTCATCATAGGTATACCTCTAACTTGTCCGAGTTTTAAAGAACTGATTTGCAAATTATGGTGGAAAAGAAGTATTTGGTCACCTCATTTTTTGCCCCACTGCGTAATATACAAAGATATTTGTGGCAACTCGATGTGCTTTGTCCACTTTTATTATCGGATTGCTCTGTTAACCAAAGGGAATACCTCAGTTTATTGTATGTTTGACTATAATTTACAAAAAGACTAAAGCATCATTTCTTATCTTTTCTACAATAACTATCAAATGAACAAATGGAGAGTGCTCGCTCAAGTCATGGATCAAGTGACTTAAAGGGCCGTTTTCAAAGAAAACTACAAGTGTATAAGCAACCAAGGAAGTGAGTCCTACCTGGCCACTGGACAACATTCAGTGACAGTGCACTTGCTGGCATCTCCGGTGATTCAGTAGGGTGAATAAGGGATCTTGTCTCCTCCGTACTTAATGAGAGTGGTGTATCTGTCAGTCATGTCTGGCACATAAAACACCAGGTAGGTCCCATCATGGCTGTCACAGATATCTGCTTCTTGGGCTTCCCCTCTGGGTCCTTCAGGAGAAAACAAAAACTGTTACCTAAATATCAATGCTTTGAATACATTATTGTGTGGTCCACGTTCATGCACTCACAGTGATCTGCACTGCCAGCAGTCCCTCACCTGCATCTTTGGCATCAATGGTGACCTTCACTGGCAGAGAGGTGGGCGCTCCAGTGGTGTTAAGGCCGGATCCACTTGCACGCACCTTGCTGGTATCATGGGTGGGCAGCACCTTCACCTTGTAAGGGCGGACCAAAGGGGAGAGAAGACAACTGGCTGTGGAATACAGTCTCACAAATGAAAGGAGCCTTATTTACAGAACCGAGTAAACCACGCAAAGAGTTTTCCATTTTCAAAGCTGGCCAGAGTGGAACACTGTAACATGTAACACCTAGAAGGTTCAGATGGCTGCAGTACTTTGCTAATTTGGATCAAAAGTTTGGGGGGGAAATGTAATTAAATCAAGTGATTGTAATGCTGTTACTTCCGTTGTGTAGTTAACCATCTATCATTTTAGATGTTTCATTAGCAGCCTGATGAAATTAGCTGTGTAGTTAGCCGACTTCTGCCATCCAAACAGATGAGGTGAATTATGCAGATCACTAGCACAGTACACAGATTACCACTTCTTATTCCAGCCAGACTTCAGGTACTTCATTCGAATCATGCAGTAACAACAAAGATTTATTACTACTGGCTTTTTAAATTGTGCTTCTTCTGTTCTAGAAAAACAGAAACATGTGATCACAGGGTTTTGTTTTTTTCAATGACATTTGTGTTGGTTGTGTCGGTTGCAGGCAAACATTTATCATAATGGTTACATATTAGGAAATAGCTTAAAATGTGTGCATATTTAACTTGTTGCACTGCCGTAGTGTTACCTGCGTGGGATCTCCTCATGAGCATATGACTGTACCCTGGATGATGATATGTGAGGAGCTTGAACTTGATTCGCTAACAGAAACTAATTTGGCTAGCTTAGCGCACATGTCTTGTGGCAAGATATATGCACTTAAATGTTTTAAGTCATTGGCTGTTCTGCCAAATTGCCACCAACCTGCAACTTTGTGAGCTGACTGTTTCGCGATTTTTGTGTTTTAGACAACAAAAATAAAAGAAAAAGATGTACAGATCCAGGCTTTTCCTTTACTGTGGTAGTCGCATAGAATGACGTCACTGACACTGGTTTAATATGAAAACAAACTTTGCAAAAAAAAGAAAGAAGAAGAAGTGAGTCGGCGTGTCATCTTTATCGAGCACCATACATGTTTTGCCTCACATTAAAATTATTATTTTGCCTTTTCAAAAATAATTTATATTCAGAGAAGTCAAATATAGCAAATTTGTACAGCTTACACGGCGGGCAGGTGGCGCAGAACACTTGCCGGCCCCTGGCAACTTGAAGCACAGACAGGCCCTGGTTCGAGCCTCGGCTCGAACACACTCACTGAGTTCAGGTCCTATCTGTGTCTTCAGTCTGCTAGGGGGATTCCTGGGCTGCGCAGGGAATCCCAATCCTTTTTTTTTCTTTTCTTTTTTGGGCTGTTGGGGCCTGTATTTACAAAGCTGGGACTATCTCCGTTGTCATGGCTACCAAGAACAACGCCAGCTTGGGGGAGAGCGGAGAGCCGATAAGCAAACACTCATTCATCCTTTCTCCTCTTTCGTTTCACAGCTGCTGCGGTGGGAAACGCTGGGACTTGTGCAAAAACTGCTATGCAGTTTTTGCATTGTTGGGAACTTTTAAGGACCAGCCTTGAATTTTACAGATTTGATAAGTGAAGCCTGGATATATAGTGAAGAGAGCTGGGATAATCTGGACAGAATCTGCAGGCTGCATCTCCAAATCACAAGTGGCTTTAGATCTGACTCTTACAGACAGGCATGCATGTCTCAGGGTGATTACACACTAACACATTGTGATTAATCACACACATTTGTATACATTTTATTAACAAGATTAAAAAAAAACACTATACAAAATGTGTTTTTGTGACAGGCCGCTAGTAACAAAGTGCTTAAAGATTTCAAATTGGTTCTTTCCCAAGTTTTCTGTTATGTGTACACATATTCCTTGAATTAGGTGCTTTTTAATTCTCCAATAATGGTCAGTGCAAAGTGTTTACACAAACAAACAAACAAACAAACAAACAAGTGTTTACACAAACAAACAAACAAACAAAAAACATTACTCAGAAAATGGTCAGGTACAAGAACTGGATTAAAAAGGATTGGAAAAAACAGATAATGTCCAATGAAATACTTCAGCGTGTGGCTCATGACTTTTGCACAGTACTGTAAATGTTATTAATAATGAAAGATATAAAGATGTAGCTTTCCCATTTTTAAAAAATTCCCATACACATTATTCTTTTCTTCTAGTGAAGGTGCCTCCTCCTTCAGACCTTAGGATAACTAATTTCTCAGACAGTGACATCACGGTGCGCTGGGAAGCTGCAGATGATGATGATGTTTCTTACCTCATTAAGTGGATCTCCCTAAGTGGAGGCGACCTGAGGCAGGTGGGGAAGAACTATTGAGTTGTTGGAGTACATATTATGAAATAAAAAATACAACATCTCAATAAACTGTTGTCCTGTGTCTTAAGGAGTATCAGATATCACTGTCTGCACTCTATGGAGATGGAGCTCAGAGTGAAGCTGTGGCCGTACGCTATAGCACCTGTGAGTCACACATTTTAACTATATCAGCTGCTGGTGGGAGCAGGCTCTCATGGATCTTTCTGGATATTTGCAGCGGGGACATGCTGGGGTCATTTTGGAGCAGGTTAATTTGTGTGCGCCACGTGTCATAATCAGTTTTGTTGTTAGGTCTGGGAACCTTACCGGAGAAGGTACGGAGTCTAACCTGGGACTGGATGTGTTTGACATCTTGCCTTCGTACGATATGCTCTACCACGACCTTCTGAATGTCAGGTGGATTCAAATCACTTACTGAAAGGGACGCACAGGCTTAAGCAGACAAAGAAGGAAATCGGGTAAACCCTCCAGCACTCATTTCTGTGTCCATTTTGGGCTAAAAACAAAAACACCTCATAACTACCTGTGGATGCTGGCTGAGCCTCTGAAGGTTGAGTGATATGTCATTAAGCAGGTAGTCAGAGTTCTCATTGATCAGTTCCTTGAGGGAAGTGTATCCACAGGCCTTACTGATGTCCTACATGGAGCTCAGCGCCGCCTGGCTCACCAGCAGTGTCTCCTCACCAGCTTTCTCCAGCACAGGATACAGCGAGGCCATCAACAAGGCACAGAAATTGCGGCCCACTGGCTGAGCACAGCAGGCGATTCCCCCGAGTTGGATGCACAGCTGACAGATGTTGCTGTTGAGCTAATGGATCATGGATGCAGATGTTGATGATGAAGGAATCACTTGGAGAGAGCTTGTATTTGAGTTGCTGGCATCACTGTTGTATATCGAGGGGAGTCTGGATGGACCGAGCAGCTACGCAAAGAGACAAAACCTGTGTTAAAGCACTGCTTTCTAACCACTTTTACACATGCACTGCAGCTCTGAAGTTTTCAAGATATTGTCCATGCACGTGAGAACGCAAATGTCTGACACAGTTAGATCAAACATTAAACAGCCTTTAGCCTTCCTGCTCCTGAGTGAAAGCCTGTATTATATCTGACTGTGCTCATGTGGGGATAAGACAGATTAGCCTTTTCTCAAAGTGAAGAGTGGGGGCCAATTTAGGATCTTCACTCAAATTTAAAATACAAGGGAAACTGATGTATTTCCTTAAATAAACAAAAACCACACAAGCGCTTATAAAATGCTCATCCTACCCAGTCATATGCAAAGTGTTAGAATCAACGTGTGATCCACCTGCCACTAAGAGATATTATTTCTCTTTGGTAGATGGAAAAAATGGAATCAAACTCACTGTCAGTAGCTACAACAGCACATTTGTTATAATATGATGAATCAAGCATTTAGATATTAAATAGTATTGAGGGAGACAGGATCAAATACAGTGGGGCAAAAAAGTATTTAGTCAGCCACCAATTGTGCACGTTCTCCCACTTAAAAATATGAGAGAGGCCTGTCATTTTCATCATAGGTATACCTCTAACTTGTCCGAGTTTTAAAGAACTGATTTGCAAATTATGGTGGAAAAGAAGTATTTGGTCACCTCATTTTTTGCCCCACTGCGTAATATACAAAGATATTTGTGGCAACTCGATGTGCTTTGTCCACTTTTATTATCGGATTGCTCTGTTAACCAAAGGGAATACCTCAGTTTATTGTATGTTTGACTATAATTTACAAAAAGACTAAAGCATCATTTCTTATCTTTTCTACAATAACTATCAAATGAACAAATGGAGAGTGCTCGCTCAAGTCATGGATCAAGTGACTTAAAGGGCCGTTTTCAAAGAAAACTACAAGTGTATAAGCAACCAAGGAAGTGAGTCCTACCTGGCCACTGGACAACATTCAGTGACAGTGCACTTGCTGGCATCTCCGGTGATTCAGTAGGGTGAATAAGGGATCTTGTCTCCTCCGTACTTAATGAGAGTGGTGTATCTGTCAGTCATGTCTGGCACATAAAACACCAGGTAGGTCCCATCATGGCTGTCACAGATATCTGCTTCTTGGGCTTCCCCTCTGGGTCCTTCAGGAGAAAACAAAAACTGTTACCTAAATATCAATGCTTTGAATACATTATTGTGTGGTCCACGTTCATGCACTCACAGTGATCTGCACTGCCAGCAGTCCCTCACCTGCATCTTTGGCATCAATGGTGACCTTCACTGGCAGAGAGGTGGGCGCTCCAGTGGTGTTAAGGCCGGATCCACTTGCACGCACCTTGCTGGTATCATGGGTGGGCAGCACCTTCACCTTGTAAGGGCGGACCAAAGGGGAGAGAAGACAACTGGCTGTGGAATACAGTCTCACAAATGAAAGGAGCCTTATTTACAGAACCGAGTAAACCACGCAAAGAGTTTTCCATTTTCAAAGCTGGCCAGAGTGGAACACTGTAACATGTAACACCTAGAAGGTTCAGATGGCTGCAGTACTTTGCTAATTTGGATCAAAAGTTTGGGGGGGAAATGTAATTAAATCAAGTGATTGTAATGCTGTTACTTCCGTTGTGTAGTTAACCATCTATCATTTTAGATGTTTCATTAGCAGCCTGATGAAATTAGCTGTGTAGTTAGCCGACTTCTGCCATCCAAACAGATGAGGTGAATTATGCAGATCACTAGCACAGTACACAGATTACCACTTCTTATTCCAGCCAGACTTCAGGTACTTCATTCGAATCATGCAGTAACAACAAAGATTTATTACTACTGGCTTTTTAAATTGTGCTTCTTCTGTTCTAGAAAAACAGAAACATGTGATCACAGGGTTTTGTTTTTTTCAATGACATTTGTGTTGGTTGTGTCGGTTGCAGGCAAACATTTATCATAATGGTTACATATTAGGAAATAGCTTAAAATGTGTGCATATTTAACTTGTTGCACTGCCGTAGTGTTACCTGCGTGGGATCTCCTCATGAGCATATGACTGTACCCTGGATGATGATATGTGAGGAGCTTGAACTTGATTCGCTAACAGAAACTAATTTGGCTAGCTTAGCGCACATGTCTTGTGGCAAGATATATGCACTTAAATGTTTTAAGTCATTGGCTGTTCTGCCAAATTGCCACCAACCTGCAACTTTGTGAGCTGACTGTTTCGCGATTTTTGTGTTTTAGACAACAAAAATAAAAGAAAAAGATGTACAGATCCAGGCTTTTCCTTTACTGTGGTAGTCGCATAGAATGACGTCACTGACACTGGTTTAATATGAAAACAAACTTTGCAAAAAAAAGAAAGAAGAAGAAGTGAGTCGGCGTGTCATCTTTATCGAGCACCATACATGTTTTGCCTCACATTAAAATTATTATTTTGCCTTTTCAAAAATAATTTATATTCAGAGAAGTCAAATATAGCAAATTTGTACAGCTTACACGGCGGGCAGGTGGCGCAGAACACTTGCCGGCCCCTGGCAACTTGAAGCACAGACAGGCCCTGGTTCGAGCCTCGGCTCGAACACACTCACTGAGTTCAGGTCCTATCTGTGTCTTCAGTCTGCTAGGGGGATTCCTGGGCTGCGCAGGGAATCCCAATCCTTTTTTTTTTCTTTTCTTTTTTGGGCTGTTGGGGCCTGTATTTACAAAGCTGGGACTATCTCCGTTGTCATGGCTACCAAGAACAACGCCAGCTTGGGGGAGAGCGGAGAGCCGATAAGCAAACACTCATTCATCCTTTCTCCTCTTTCGTTTCACAGCTGCTGCGGTGGGAAACGCTGGGACTTGTGCAAAAACTGCTATGCAGTTTTTGCATTGTTGGGAACTTTTAAGGACCAGCCTTGAATTTTACAGATTTGATAAGTGAAGCCTGGATATATAGTGAAGAGAGCTGGGATAATCTGGACAGAATCTGCAGGCTGCATCTCCAAATCACAAGTGGCTTTAGATCTGACTCTTACAGACAGGCATGCATGTCTCAGGGTGATTACACACTAACACATTGTGATTAATCACACACATTTGTATACATTTTATTAACAAGATTAAAAAAAAACACTATACAAAATGTGTTTTTGTGACAGGCCGCTAGTAACAAAGTGCTTAAAGATTTCAAATTGGTTCTTTCCCAAGTTTTCTGTTATGTGTACACATATTCCTTGAATTAGGTGCTTTTTAATTCTCCAATAATGGTCAGTGCAAAGTGTTTACACAAACAAACAAACAAACAAACAAGTGTTTACACAAACAAACAAACAAACAAAAAACATTACTCAGAAAATGGTCAGGTACAAGAACTGGATTAAAAAGGATTGGAAAAAACAGATAATGTCCAATGAAATACTTCAGCGTGTGGCTCATGACTTTTGCACAGTACTGTAAATGTTATTAATAATGAAAGATATAAAGATGTAGCTTTCCCATTTTTAAAAAATTCCCATACACATTATTCTTTTCTTCTAGTGAAGGTGCCTCCTCCTTCAGACCTTAGGATAACTAATTTCTCAGACAGTGACATCACGGTGCGCTGGGAAGCTGCAGATGATGATGATGTTTCTTACCTCATTAAGTGGATCTCCCTAAGTGGAGGCGACCTGAGGCAGGTGGGGAAGAACTATTGAGTTGTTGGAGTACATATTATGAAATAAAAAATACAACATCTCAATAAACTGTTGTCCTGTGTCTTAAGGAGTATCAGATATCACTGTCTGCACTCTATGGAGATGGAGCTCAGAGTGAAGCTGTGGCCGTACGCTATAGCACCTGTGAGTCACACATTTTAACTATATCAGCTGCTGGTGGGAGCAGGCTCTCATGGATCTTTCTGGATATTTGCAGCGGGGACATGCTGGGGTCATTTTGGAGCAGGTTAATTTGTGTGCGCCACGTGTCATAATCAGTTTTGTTGTTAGGTCTGGGAACCTTACCGGAGAAGGTACGGAGTCTAACCTGGGACTGGATGTGTTTGACATCTTGCCTTCGTACGATATGCTCTACCACGACCTTCTGAATGTCAGGTGGATTCAAATCACTTACTGAAAGGGACGCACAGGCTTAAGCAGACAAAGAAGGAAATCGGGTAAACCCTCCAGCACTCATTTCTGTGTCCATTCTGGGCTAAAAACAAAAACACCTCATAACTACCTGTGGATGCTGGCTGAGCCTCTGAAGGTTGAGTGATATGTCATTAAGCAGGTAGTCAGAGTTCTCATTGATCAGTTCCTTGAGGGAAGTGTATCCACAGGCCTTACTGATGTCCTACATGGAGCTCAGCGCCGCCTGGCTCACCAGCAGTGTCTCCTCACCAGCTTTCTCCAGCACAGGATACAGCGAGGCCATCAACAAGGCACAGAAATTGCGGCCCACTGGCTGAGCACAGCAGGCGATTCCCCCGAGTTGGATGCACAGCTGACAGATGTTGCTGTTGAGCTAATGGATCATGGATGCAGATGTTGATGATGAAGGAATCACTTGGAGAGAGCTTGTATTTGAGTTGCTGGCATCACTGTTGTATATCGAGGGGAGTCTGGATGGACCGAGCAGCTACGCAAAGAGACAAAACCTGTGTTAAAGCACTGCTTTCTAACCACTTTTACACATGCACTGCAGCTCTGAAGTTTTCAAGATATTGTCCATGCACGTGAGAACGCAAATGTCTGACACAGTTAGATCAAACATTAAACAGCCTTTAGCCTTCCTGCTCCTGAGTGAAAGCCTGTATTATATCTGACTGTGCTCATGTGGGGATAAGACAGATTAGCCTTTTCTCAAAGTGAAGAGTGGGGGCCAATTTAGGATCTTCACTCAAATTTAAAATACAAGGGAAACTGATGTATTTCCTTAAATAAACAAAAACCACACAAGCGCTTATAAAATGCTCATCCTACCCAGTCATATGCAAAGTGTTAGAATCAACGTGTGATCCACCTGCCACTAAGAGATATTATTTCTCTTTGGTAGATGGAAAAAATGGAATCAAACTCACTGTCAGTAGCTACAACAGCACATTTGTTATAATATGATGAATCAAGCATTTAGATATTAAATAGTATTGAGGGAGACAGGATCAAATACAGTGGGGCAAAAAAGTATTTAGTCAGCCACCAATTGTGCACGTTCTCCCACTTAAAAATATGAGAGAGGCCTGTCATTTTCATCATAGGTATACCTCTAACTTGTCCGAGTTTTAAAGAACTGATTTGCAAATTATGGTGGAAAAGAAGTATTTGGTCACCTCATTTTTTGCCCCACTGCGTAATATACAAAGATATTTGTGGCAACTCGATGTGCTTTGTCCACTTTTATTATCGGATTGCTCTGTTAACCAAAGGGAATACCTCAGTTTATTGTATGTTTGACTATAATTTACAAAAAGACTAAAGCATCATTTCTTATCTTTTCTACAATAACTATCAAATGAACAAATGGAGAGTGCTCGCTCAAGTCATGGATCAAGTGACTTAAAGGGCCGTTTTCAAAGAAAACTACAAGTGTATAAGCAACCAAGGAAGTGAGTCCTACCTGGCCACTGGACAACATTCAGTGACAGTGCACTTGCTGGCATCTCCGGTGATTCAGTAGGGTGAATAAGGGATCTTGTCTCCTCCGTACTTAATGAGAGTGGTGTATCTGTCAGTCATGTCTGGCACATAAAACACCAGGTAGGTCCCATCATGGCTGTCACAGATATCTGCTTCTTGGGCTTCCCCTCTGGGTCCTTCAGGAGAAAACAAAAACTGTTACCTAAATATCAATGCTTTGAATACATTATTGTGTGGTCCACGTTCATGCACTCACAGTGATCTGCACTGCCAGCAGTCCCTCACCTGCATCTTTGGCATCAATGGTGACCTTCACTGGCAGAGAGGTGGGCGCTCCAGTGGTGTTAAGGCCGGATCCACTTGCACGCACCTTGCTGGTATCATGGGTGGGCAGCACCTTCACCTTGTAAGGGCGGACCAAAGGGGAGAGAAGACAACTGGCTGTGGAATACAGTCTCACAAATGAAAGGAGCCTTATTTACAGAACCGAGTAAACCACGCAAAGAGTTTTCCATTTTCAAAGCTGGCCAGAGTGGAACACTGTAACATGTAACACCTAGAAGGTTCAGATGGCTGCAGTACTTTGCTAATTTGGATCAAAAGTTTGGGGGGGGAAATGTAATTAAATCAAGTGATTGTAATGCTGTTACTTCCGTTGTGTAGTTAACCATCTATCATTTTAGATGTTTCATTAGCAGCCTGATGAAATTAGCTGTGTAGTTAGCCGACTTCTGCCATCCAAACAGATGAGGTGAATTATGCAGATCACTAGCACAGTACACAGATTACCACTTCTTATTCCAGCCAGACTTCAGGTACTTCATTCGAATCATGCAGTAACAACAAAGGTTTATTACTACTGGCTTTTTAAATTGTGCTTCTTCTGTTCTAGAAAAACAGAAACATGTGATCACAGGGTTTTGTTTTTTTCAATGACATTTGTGTTGGTTGTGTCGGTTGCAGGCAAACATTGATCATAATGGTTAGATATTAGGAAATAGCTTAAAATGTGTGCATATTTAACTTGTTGCACTGCCGTAGTGTTACCTGCGTGGGATCTCCTCATGAGCATATGACTGTACCCTGGATGATGATATGTGAGGAGCTTGAACTTGATTCGCTAACAGAAACTAATTTGGCTAGCTTAGCGCACATGTCTTGTGGCAAGATATATGCACTTAAATGTTTTAAGTCATTGGCTGTTCTGCCAAATTGCCACCAACCTGCAACTTTGTGAGCTGACTGTTTCGCGATTTTTGTGTTTTAGACAACAAAAATAAAAGAAAAAGATGTACAGATCCAGGCTTTTCCTTTACTGTGGTAGTCGCATAGAATGACGTCACTGACACTGGTTTAATATGAAAACAAACTTTGCAAAAAAAAGAAAGAAGAAGAAGTGAGTCGGCGTGTCATCTTTATCGAGCACCATACATGTTTTGCCTCACATTAAAATTATTACTTTTCCTTTTCAAAAATAATTTATATTCAGAGAAGTCAAATATAGCAAATTTGCACGGCTTCCACGCGGGCAGGTGGCGCAGAACACTTGCCGGCCCCTGGCAACTTGAAGCACAGACAGGCCCTGGTTCGAGCCTCGGCTCGAACACACTCACTGAGTTCAGGTCCTATCTGTGTCTTCAGTCTGCTAGGGGGATTCCTGGGCTGCGCAGGGAATCCCAATCCTTTTTTTTTCTTTTCTTTTTTGGGGTGTTGGGGCCTGTATTTACAAAGCTGGGACTATCTCCGTTGTCATGGCTACCAAGAACAACGCCAGCTTGGGGGAGAGCGGAGAGCCGATAAGCAAACACTCATTCATCCTTTCTCCTCTTTCGTTTCACAGCTGCTGCGGTGGGAAACGCTGGGACTTGTGCAAAAACTGCTATGCAGTTTTTGCATTGTTGGGAACTTTTAAGGACCAGCCTTGAATTTTACAGATTTGATAAGTGAAGCCTGGATATATAGTGAAGAGAGCTGGGATAATCTGGACAGAATCTGCAGGCTGCATCTCCAAATCACAAGTGGCTTTAGATCTGACTCTTACAGACAGGCATGCATGTCTCAGGGTGATTACACACTAACACATTGTGATTAATCACACACATTTGTATACATTTTATTAACAAGATAATAAAAAAACACTATACAAAATGTGTTTTTGTGACAGGCCGCTAGTAACAAAGTGCTCTCAAGGTTAAATACACATACCGGTAGACATTGAGGGCTAGCAGGAGGGACCATGCGCTTACCTGCTGCTCTCTGGCAGGTAGCTCCATGCCCTCCTGGGTTTTAAATGCACCTTAGAACACACATGCATCAACACTACAATGAGCGGGTGGAGGGAGGTTTGGAGTCTTCTCTCACCCCCATTCTCTGCGACCTGCTGGAGCGGGGGGGGCTAGGAGGAGGAGTTGGCCGTCCGACTGCGGTCTGGGGTGTGGGGCCTCCCTGCTGCTGCGGAGTCGGGGCGGTCTGCCTCCCCCCACCGCAGGGAAAAGGGTAATACCACCTGGGTCTGGGTGCAGTTCCCCCTCCAGGGGCAAGGGTACCTAGACCCGGTTTGTAGGGTACGCTTGGGGAGTGTGATCGTGTGTACAGCGTCTCTTTATGTCTGTCTCCACGTTGGTTGAGTGTGGAGTAAGTGCATATGAGAGCATGAGTGTGGGAATGGATGTTTGTATATGTGTGTGCCTGTATTTCTGTGTCTATATGTCAGGTTGGGTGTCAGGCGCCACCTCTCTGGGGACATCTCAGGCCCTCCAAGGTTTGGAGGCCTATCTCCCCCTACCACCACTTCCCCTGCCAGTGGCGGACTCCCTCAGACATCGGTGCGTTGGTGGTTCTTTGTGTCCGGGGATGGGCGTCCAGGTACACACCGGCTCACTCCTTGGCGGCCGCTTATCGGGGCCTGGGGCTCGCTCGGGCCACTTCGGAGGTGGGGTGCCCCCGGCCTCTCGGCCTGGGGCTCGGTCACTCAGGCACGGCTGGCTGCCGGCGGAGCTCACGGGCGCGTCACTGCAACTCCCCCCCCCTGGCTTCTGCTCCGCGGCTGCTGAGTGAGCCCTCATCTGGGACTCTCCTCAGCTCTTTCTGGGACAGTGGCGCGGCTGCCCCTCTGTTGGTCTTCCTTGGTCTCTTGTGTTCTGGGGGCCTCTGGATGTCTGGAGTTTTGATCTCCTCCATACCTGCTTCATGCCCTGGAGGACGGGGCTGTGGCCCCCCCACACCCTCTAGCAGATCATTACATGAAGGAACCTTTTTAAAAAAAACAAGCGCATCCATGCTCACAGGTGTACACATGGGTGATCACACCCACAAACTACACCCTTTTTGGCTCCTACCTCAAAGCACACTGTGTTCTGTTGATCTTATGTGCTGCACAATAATGTTTAATATTTAGTATTTACTGTCATATTCCCATATATCATTGTGATGCTGTTTATTCTATTACTCTTGTTCTCTTCTGCTTGTTTTCTTTTTTCTTTCTCAGCAGGTGATCCAGGTGATCGATATATGCATTTTTTATTTCTTTTTTTTTTTCTGCTCATTCTGTTGGTTTTTGTTTTTTGCCCTTCTCCCCCGTCCCTCTTCTCAGCTGTTTCTCTTTCCCTCTTTCTTTCTCCCCTTCTTTCCCCCAGTCAAGTCTGTCCCGTATTCAGCAAGTGAAAATAAAATAAACAATAAAAGGTGAATCAAATGGACCATTACGGCAAGGCTGGGATGGTCAATTTGGTAAAGTAAATCCGTTGGGCATCTTTGTTTGCCTTTAGACAACAATTCTGATGGCAAAAGAGCCAAACGGGACAGGCAAAAAAAAAAGAAAAAAAGAAAAAAAGAAGTGGCTTTAGATCTGACTCTTACAGACAGGCATGCATGTCTCAGGGTGATTACACACTAACACATTGTGATTAATCACACACATTTGTATACATTTTATTAACAAGATTAAAAAAAAAACACTATACAAAATGTGTTTTTGTGACAGGCCGCTAGTAACAAAGTGCTTAAAGATTTCAAATTGGTTCTTTCCCAAGTTTTCTGTTATGTGTACACATATTCCTTGAATTAGGTGCTTTTTAATTCTCCAATAATGGTCAGTGCAAAGTGTTTACACAAACAAACAAACAAACAAACAAACAAACAAACAAACAAACAAGTGTTTACACAAACAAACAAACAAAAAACATTACTCAGAAAATGGTCAGGTACAAGAACTGGATTAAAAAGGATTGGAAAAAACAGATAATGTCCAATGAAATACTTCAGCGTGTGGCTCATGACTTTTGCACAGTACTGTAAATGTTATTAATAATGAAAGATATAAAGATGTAGCTTTCCCATTTTTAAAAAATTCCCATACACATTATTCTTTTCTTCTAGTGAAGGTGCCTCCTCCTTCAGACCTTAGGATAACTAATTTCTCAGACAGTGACATCACGGTGCGCTGGGAAGCTGCAGATGATGATGATGTTTCTTACCTCATTAAGTGGATCTCCCTAAGTGGAGGCGACCTGAGGCAGGTGGGGAAGAACTATTGAGTTGTTGGAGTACATATTATGAAATAAAAAATACAACATCTCAATAAACTGTTGTCCTGTGTCTTAAGGAGTATCAGATATCACTGTCTGCACTCTATGGAGATGGAGCTCAGAGTGAAGCTGTGGCCGTACGCTATAGCACCTGTGAGTCACACATTTTAACTATATCAGCTGCTGGTGGGAGCAGGCTCTCATGGATCTTTCTGGATATTTGCAGCGGGGACATGCTGGGGTCATTTTGGAGCAGGTTAATTTGTGTGCGCCACGTGTCATAATCAGTTTTGTTGTTAGGTCTGGGAACCTTACCGGAGAAGGTACGGAGTCTAACCTGGGACTGGATGTGTTTGACATCTTGCCTTCGTACGATATGCTCTACCACGACCTTCTGAATGTCAGGTGGATTCAAATCACTTACTGAAAGGGACGCACAGGCTTAAGCAGACAAAGAAGGAAATCGGGTAAACCCTCCAGCACTCATTTCTGTGTCCATTCTGGGCTAAAAACAAAAACACCTCATAACTACCTGTGGATGCTGGCTGAGCCTCTGAAGGTTGAGTGATATGTCATTAAGCAGGTAGTCAGAGTTCTCATTGATCAGTTCCTTGAGGGAAGTGTATCCACAGGCCTTACTGATGTCCTACATGGAGCTCAGCGCCGCCTGGCTCACCAGCAGTGTCTCCTCACCAGCTTTCTCCAGCACAGGATACAGCGAGGCCATCAACAAGGCACAGAAATTGCGGCCCACTGGCTGAGCACAGCAGGCGATTCCCCCGAGTTGGATGCACAGCTGACAGATGTTGCTGTTGAGCTAATGGATCATGGATGCAGATGTTGATGATGAAGGAATCACTTGGAGAGAGCTTGTATTTGAGTTGCTGGCATCACTGTTGTATATCGAGGGGAGTCTGGATGGACCGAGCAGCTACGCAAAGAGACAAAACCTGTGTTAAAGCACTGCTTTCTAACCACTTTTACACATGCACTGCAGCTCTGAAGTTTTCAAGATATTGTCCATGCACGTGAGAACGCAAATGTCTGACACAGTTAGATCAAACATTAAACAGCCTTTAGCCTTCCTGCTCCTGAGTGAAAGCCTGTATTATATCTGACTGTGCTCATGTGGGGATAAGACAGATTAGCCTTTTCTCAAAGTGAAGAGTGGGGGCCAATTTAGGATCTTCACTCAAATTTAAAATACAAGGGAAACTGATGTATTTCCTTAAATAAACAAAAACCACACAAGCGCTTATAAAATGCTCATCCTACCCAGTCATATGCAAAGTGTTAGAATCAACGTGTGATCCACCTGCCACTAAGAGATATTATTTCTCTTTGGTAGATGGAAAAAATGGAATCAAACTCACTGTCAGTAGCTACAACAGCACATTTGTTATAATATGATGAATCAAGCATTTAGATATTAAATAGTATTGAGGGAGACAGGATCAAATACAGTGGGGCAAAAAAGTATTTAGTCAGCCACCAATTGTGCACGTTCTCCCACTTAAAAATATGAGAGAGGCCTGTCATTTTCATCATAGGTATACCTCTAACTTGTCCGAGTTTTAAAGAACTGATTTGCAAATTATGGTGGAAAAGAAGTATTTGGTCACCTCATTTTTTGCCCCACTGCGTAATATACAAAGATATTTGTGGCAACTCGATGTGCTTTGTCCACTTTTATTATCGGATTGCTCTGTTAACCAAAGGGAATACCTCAGTTTATTGTATGTTTGACTATAATTTACAAAAAGACTAAAGCATCATTTCTTATCTTTTCTACAATAACTATCAAATGAACAAATGGAGAGTGCTCGCTCAAGTCATGGATCAAGTGACTTAAAGGGCCGTTTTCAAAGAAAACTACAAGTGTATAAGCAACCAAGGAAGTGAGTCCTACCTGGCCACTGGACAACATTCAGTGACAGTGCACTTGCTGGCATCTCCGGTGATTCAGTAGGGTGAATAAGGGATCTTGTCTCCTCCGTACTTAATGAGAGTGGTGTATCTGTCAGTCATGTCTGGCACATAAAACACCAGGTAGGTCCCATCATGGCTGTCACAGATATCTGCTTCTTGGGCTTCCCCTCTGGGTCCTTCAGGAGAAAACAAAAACTGTTACCTAAATATCAATGCTTTGAATACATTATTGTGTGGTCCACGTTCATGCACTCACAGTGATCTGCACTGCCAGCAGTCCCTCACCTGCATCTTTGGCATCAATGGTGACCTTCACTGGCAGAGAGGTGGGCGCTCCAGTGGTGTTAAGGCCGGATCCACTTGCACGCACCTTGCTGGTATCATGGGTGGGCAGCACCTTCACCTTGTAAGGGCGGACCAAAGGGGAGAGAAGACAACTGGCTGTGGAATACAGTCTCACAAATGAAAGGAGCCTTATTTACAGAACCGAGTAAACCACGCAAAGAGTTTTCCATTTTCAAAGCTGGCCAGAGTGGAACACTGTAACATGTAACACCTAGAAGGTTCAGATGGCTGCAGTACTTTGCTAATTTGGATCAAAAGTTTGGGGGGGGAAATGTAATTAAATCAAGTGATTGTAATGCTGTTACTTCCGTTGTGTAGTTAACCATCTATCATTTTAGATGTTTCATTAGCAGCCTGATGAAATTAGCTGTGTAGTTAGCCGACTTCTGCCATCCAAACAGATGAGGTGAATTATGCAGATCACTAGCACAGTACACAGATTACCACTTCTTATTCCAGCCAGACTTCAGGTACTTCATTCGAATCATGCAGTAACAACAAAGATTTATTACTACTGGCTTTTTAAATTGTGCTTCTTCTGTTCTAGAAAAACAGAAACATGTGATCACAGGGTTTTGTTTTTTTCAATGACATTTGTGTTGGTTGTGTCGGTTGCAGGCAAACATTTATCATAATGGTTACATATTAGGAAATAGCTTAAAATGTGTGCATATTTAACTTGTTGCACTGCCGTAGTGTTACCTGCGTGGGATCTCCTCATGAGCATATGACTGTACCCTGGATGATGATATGTGAGGAGCTTGAACTTGATTCGCTAACAGAAACTAATTTGGCTAGCTTAGCGCACATGTCTTGTGGCAAGATATATGCACTTAAATGTTTTAAGTCATTGGCTGTTCTGCCAAATTGCCACCAACCTGCAACTTTGTGAGCTGACTGTTTCGCGATTTTTGTGTTTTAGACAACAAAAATAAAAGAAAAAGATGTACAGATCCAGGCTTTTCCTTTACTGTGGTAGTCGCATAGAATGACGTCACTGACACTGGTTTAATATGAAAACAAACTTTGCAAAAAAAAGAAAGAAGAAGAAGTGAGTCGGCGTGTCATCTTTATCGAGCACCATACATGTTTTGCCTCACATTAAAATTATTATTTTGCCTTTTCAAAAATAATTTATATTCAGAGAAGTCAAATATAGCAAATTTGTACAGCTTACACGGCGGGCAGGTGGCGCAGAACACTTGCCGGCCCCTGGCAACTTGAAGCACAGACAGGCCCTGGTTCGAGCCTCGGCTCGAACACACTCACTGAGTTCAGGTCCTATCTGTGTCTTCAGTCTGCTAGGGGGATTCCTGGGCTGCGCAGGGAATCCCAATCCTTTTTTTTTTCTTTTCTTTTTTGGGCTGTTGGGGCCTGTATTTACAAAGCTGGGACTATCTCCGTTGTCATGGCTACCAAGAACAACGCCAGCTTGGGGGAGAGCGGAGAGCCGATAAGCAAACACTCATTCATCCTTTCTCCTCTTTCGTTTCACAGCTGCTGCGGTGGGAAACGCTGGGACTTGTGCAAAAACTGCTATGCAGTTTTTGCATTGTTGGGAACTTTTAAGGACCAGCCTTGAATTTTACAGATTTGATAAGTGAAGCCTGGATATATAGTGAAGAGAGCTGGGATAATCTGGACAGAATCTGCAGGCTGCATCTCCAAATCACAAGTGGCTTTAGATCTGACTCTTACAGACAGGCATGCATGTCTCAGGGTGATTACACACTAACACATTGTGATTAATCACACACATTTGTATACATTTTATTAACAAGATTAAAAAAAAACACTATACAAAATGTGTTTTTGTGACAGGCCGCTAGTAACAAAGTGCTTAAAGATTTCAAATTGGTTCTTTCCCAAGTTTTCTGTTATGTGTACACATATTCCTTGAATTAGGTGCTTTTTAATTCTCCAATAATGGTCAGTGCAAAGTGTTTACACAAACAAACAAACAAACAAACAAGTGTTTACACAAACAAACAAACAAACAAAAAACATTACTCAGAAAATGGTCAGGTACAAGAACTGGATTAAAAAGGATTGGAAAAAACAGATAATGTCCAATGAAATACTTCAGCGTGTGGCTCATGACTTTTGCACAGTACTGTAAATGTTATTAATAATGAAAGATATAAAGATGTAGCTTTCCCATTTTTAAAAAATTCCCATACACATTATTCTTTTCTTCTAGTGAAGGTGCCTCCTCCTTCAGACCTTAGGATAACTAATTTCTCAGACAGTGACATCACGGTGCGCTGGGAAGCTGCAGATGATGATGATGTTTCTTACCTCATTAAGTGGATCTCCCTAAGTGGAGGCGACCTGAGGCAGGTGGGGAAGAACTATTGAGTTGTTGGAGTACATATTATGAAATAAAAAATACAACATCTCAATAAACTGTTGTCCTGTGTCTTAAGGAGTATCAGATATCACTGTCTGCACTCTATGGAGATGGAGCTCAGAGTGAAGCTGTGGCCGTACGCTATAGCACCTGTGAGTCACACATTTTAACTATATCAGCTGCTGGTGGGAGCAGGCTCTCATGGATCTTTCTGGATATTTGCAGCGGGGACATGCTGGGGTCATTTTGGAGCAGGTTAATTTGTGTGCGCCACGTGTCATAATCAGTTTTGTTGTTAGGTCTGGGAACCTTACCGGAGAAGGTACGGAGTCTAACCTGGGACTGGATGTGTTTGACATCTTGCCTTCGTACGATATGCTCTACCACGACCTTCTGAATGTCAGGTGGATTCAAATCACTTACTGAAAGGGACGCACAGGCTTAAGCAGACAAAGAAGGAAATCGGGTAAACCCTCCAGCACTCATTTCTGTGTCCATTTTGGGCTAAAAACAAAAACACCTCATAACTACCTGTGGATGCTGGCTGAGCCTCTGAAGGTTGAGTGATATGTCATTAAGCAGGTAGTCAGAGTTCTCATTGATCAGTTCCTTGAGGGAAGTGTATCCACAGGCCTTACTGATGTCCTACATGGAGCTCAGCGCCGCCTGGCTCACCAGCAGTGTCTCCTCACCAGCTTTCTCCAGCACAGGATACAGCGAGGCCATCAACAAGGCACAGAAATTGCGGCCCACTGGCTGAGCACAGCAGGCGATTCCCCCGAGTTGGATGCACAGCTGACAGATGTTGCTGTTGAGCTAATGGATCATGGATGCAGATGTTGATGATGAAGGAATCACTTGGAGAGAGCTTGTATTTGAGTTGCTGGCATCACTGTTGTATATCGAGGGGAGTCTGGATGGACCGAGCAGCTACGCAAAGAGACAAAACCTGTGTTAAAGCACTGCTTTCTAACCACTTTTACACATGCACTGCAGCTCTGAAGTTTTCAAGATATTGTCCATGCACGTGAGAACGCAAATGTCTGACACAGTTAGATCAAACATTAAACAGCCTTTAGCCTTCCTGCTCCTGAGTGAAAGCCTGTATTATATCTGACTGTGCTCATGTGGGGATAAGACAGATTAGCCTTTTCTCAAAGTGAAGAGTGGGGGCCAATTTAGGATCTTCACTCAAATTTAAAATACAAGGGAAACTGATGTATTTCCTTAAATAAACAAAAACCACACAAGCGCTTATAAAATGCTCATCCTACCCAGTCATATGCAAAGTGTTAGAATCAACGTGTGATCCACCTGCCACTAAGAGATATTATTTCTCTTTGGTAGATGGAAAAAATGGAATCAAACTCACTGTCAGTAGCTACAACAGCACATTTGTTATAATATGATGAATCAAGCATTTAGATATTAAATAGTATTGAGGGAGACAGGATCAAATACAGTGGGGCAAAAAAGTATTTAGTCAGCCACCAATTGTGCACGTTCTCCCACTTAAAAATATGAGAGAGGCCTGTCATTTTCATCATAGGTATACCTCTAACTTGTCCGAGTTTTAAAGAACTGATTTGCAAATTATGGTGGAAAAGAAGTATTTGGTCACCTCATTTTTTGCCCCACTGCGTAATATACAAAGATATTTGTGGCAACTCGATGTGCTTTGTCCACTTTTATTATCGGATTGCTCTGTTAACCAAAGGGAATACCTCAGTTTATTGTATGTTTGACTATAATTTACAAAAAGACTAAAGCATCATTTCTTATCTTTTCTACAATAACTATCAAATGAACAAATGGAGAGTGCTCGCTCAAGTCATGGATCAAGTGACTTAAAGGGCCGTTTTCAAAGAAAACTACAAGTGTATAAGCAACCAAGGAAGTGAGTCCTACCTGGCCACTGGACAACATTCAGTGACAGTGCACTTGCTGGCATCTCCGGTGATTCAGTAGGGTGAATAAGGGATCTTGTCTCCTCCGTACTTAATGAGAGTGGTGTATCTGTCAGTCATGTCTGGCACATAAAACACCAGGTAGGTCCCATCATGGCTGTCACAGATATCTGCTTCTTGGGCTTCCCCTCTGGGTCCTTCAGGAGAAAACAAAAACTGTTACCTAAATATCAATGCTTTGAATACATTATTGTGTGGTCCACGTTCATGCACTCACAGTGATCTGCACTGCCAGCAGTCCCTCACCTGCATCTTTGGCATCAATGGTGACCTTCACTGGCAGAGAGGTGGGCGCTCCAGTGGTGTTAAGGCCGGATCCACTTGCACGCACCTTGCTGGTATCATGGGTGGGCAGCACCTTCACCTTGTAAGGGCGGACCAAAGGGGAGAGAAGACAACTGGCTGTGGAATACAGTCTCACAAATGAAAGGAGCCTTATTTACAGAACCGAGTAAACCACGCAAAGAGTTTTCCATTTTCAAAGCTGGCCAGAGTGGAACACTGTAACATGTAACACCTAGAAGGTTCAGATGGCTGCAGTACTTTGCTAATTTGGATCAAAAGTTTGGGGGGGGAAATGTAATTAAATCAAGTGATTGTAATGCTGTTACTTCCGTTGTGTAGTTAACCATCTATCATTTTAGATGTTTCATTAGCAGCCTGATGAAATTAGCTGTGTAGTTAGCCGACTTCTGCCATCCAAACAGATGAGGTGAATTATGCAGATCACTAGCACAGTACACAGATTACCACTTCTTATTCCAGCCAGACTTCAGGTACTTCATTCGAATCATGCAGTAACAACAAAGATTTATTACTACTGGCTTTTTAAATTGTGCTTCTTCTGTTCTAGAAAAACAGAAACATGTGATCACAGGGTTTTGTTTTTTTCAATGACATTTGTGTTGGTTGTGTCGGTTGCAGGCAAACATTTATCATAATGGTTACATATTAGGAAATAGCTTAAAATGTGTGCATATTTAACTTGTTGCACTGCCGTAGTGTTACCTGCGTGGGATCTCCTCATGAGCATATGACTGTACCCTGGATGATGATATGTGAGGAGCTTGAACTTGATTCGCTAACAGAAACTAATTTGGCTAGCTTAGCGCACATGTCTTGTGGCAAGATATATGCACTTAAATGTTTTAAGTCATTGGCTGTTCTGCCAAATTGCCACCAACCTGCAACTTTGTGAGCTGACTGTTTCGCGATTTTTGTGTTTTAGACAACAAAAATAAAAGAAAAAGATGTACAGATCCAGGCTTTTCCTTTACTGTGGTAGTCGCATAGAATGACGTCACTGACACTGGTTTAATATGAAAACAAACTTTGCAAAAAAAAGAAAGAAGAAGAAGTGAGTCGGCGTGTCATCTTTATCGAGCACCATACATGTTTTGCCTCACATTAAAATTATTATTTTGCCTTTTCAAAAATAATTTATATTCAGAGAAGTCAAATATAGCAAATTTGTACAGCTTACACGGCGGGCAGGTGGCGCAGAACACTTGCCGGCCCCTGGCAACTTGAAGCACAGACAGGCCCTGGTTCGAGCCTCGGCTCGAACACACTCACTGAGTTCAGGTCCTATCTGTGTCTTCAGTCTGCTAGGGGGATTCCTGGGCTGCGCAGGGAATCCCAATCCTTTTTTTTTTCTTTTCTTTTTTGGGCTGTTGGGGCCTGTATTTACAAAGCTGGGACTATCTCCGTTGTCATGGCTACCAAGAACAACGCCAGCTTGGGGGAGAGCGGAGAGCCGATAAGCAAACACTCATTCATCCTTTCTCCTCTTTCGTTTCACAGCTGCTGCGGTGGGAAACGCTGGGACTTGTGCAAAAACTGCTATGCAGTTTTTGCATTGTTGGGAACTTTTAAGGACCAGCCTTGAATTTTACAGATTTGATAAGTGAAGCCTGGATATATAGTGAAGAGAGCTGGGATAATCTGGACAGAATCTGCAGGCTGCATCTCCAAATCACAAGTGGCTTTAGATCTGACTCTTACAGACAGGCATGCATGTCTCAGGGTGATTACACACTAACACATTGTGATTAATCACACACATTTGTATACATTTTATTAACAAGATTAAAAAAAAACACTATACAAAATGTGTTTTTGTGACAGGCCGCTAGTAACAAAGTGCTTAAAGATTTCAAATTGGTTCTTTCCCAAGTTTTCTGTTATGTGTACACATATTCCTTGAATTAGGTGCTTTTTAATTCTCCAATAATGGTCAGTGCAAAGTGTTTACACAAACAAACAAACAAACAAACAAGTGTTTACACAAACAAACAAACAAACAAAAAACATTACTCAGAAAATGGTCAGGTACAAGAACTGGATTAAAAAGGATTGGAAAAAACAGATAATGTCCAATGAAATACTTCAGCGTGTGGCTCATGACTTTTGCACAGTACTGTAAATGTTATTAATAATGAAAGATATAAAGATGTAGCTTTCCCATTTTTAAAAAATTCCCATACACATTATTCTTTTCTTCTAGTGAAGGTGCCTCCTCCTTCAGACCTTAGGATAACTAATTTCTCAGACAGTGACATCACGGTGCGCTGGGAAGCTGCAGATGATGATGATGTTTCTTACCTCATTAAGTGGATCTCCCTAAGTGGAGGCGACCTGAGGCAGGTGGGGAAGAACTATTGAGTTGTTGGAGTACATATTATGAAATAAAAAATACAACATCTCAATAAACTGTTGTCCTGTGTCTTAAGGAGTATCAGATATCACTGTCTGCACTCTATGGAGATGGAGCTCAGAGTGAAGCTGTGGCCGTACGCTATAGCACCTGTGAGTCACACATTTTAACTATATCAGCTGCTGGTGGGAGCAGGCTCTCATGGATCTTTCTGGATATTTGCAGCGGGGACATGCTGGGGTCATTTTGGAGCAGGTTAATTTGTGTGCGCCACGTGTCATAATCAGTTTTGTTGTTAGGTCTGGGAACCTTACCGGAGAAGGTACGGAGTCTAACCTGGGACTGGATGTGTTTGACATCTTGCCTTCGTACGATATGCTCTACCACGACCTTCTGAATGTCAGGTGGATTCAAATCACTTACTGAAAGGGACGCACAGGCTTAAGCAGACAAAGAAGGAAATCGGGTAAACCCTCCAGCACTCATTTCTGTGTCCATTCTGGGCTAAAAACAAAAACACCTCATAACTACCTGTGGATGCTGGCTGAGCCTCTGAAGGTTGAGTGATATGTCATTAAGCAGGTAGTCAGAGTTCTCATTGATCAGTTCCTTGAGGGAAGTGTATCCACAGGCCTTACTGATGTCCTACATGGAGCTCAGCGCCGCCTGGCTCACCAGCAGTGTCTCCTCACCAGCTTTCTCCAGCACAGGATACAGCGAGGCCATCAACAAGGCACAGAAATTGCGGCCCACTGGCTGAGCACAGCAGGCGATTCCCCCGAGTTGGATGCACAGCTGACAGATGTTGCTGTTGAGCTAATGGATCATGGATGCAGATGTTGATGATGAAGGAATCACTTGGAGAGAGCTTGTATTTGAGTTGCTGGCATCACTGTTGTATATCGAGGGGAGTCTGGATGGACCGAGCAGCTACGCAAAGAGACAAAACCTGTGTTAAAGCACTGCTTTCTAACCACTTTTACACATGCACTGCAGCTCTGAAGTTTTCAAGATATTGTCCATGCACGTGAGAACGCAAATGTCTGACACAGTTAGATCAAACATTAAACAGCCTTTAGCCTTCCTGCTCCTGAGTGAAAGCCTGTATTATATCTGACTGTGCTCATGTGGGGATAAGACAGATTAGCCTTTTCTCAAAGTGAAGAGTGGGGGCCAATTTAGGATCTTCACTCAAATTTAAAATACAAGGGAAACTGATGTATTTCCTTAAATAAACAAAAACCACACAAGCGCTTATAAAATGCTCATCCTACCCAGTCATATGCAAAGTGTTAGAATCAACGTGTGATCCACCTGCCACTAAGAGATATTATTTCTCTTTGGTAGATGGAAAAAATGGAATCAAACTCACTGTCAGTAGCTACAACAGCACATTTGTTATAATATGATGAATCAAGCATTTAGATATTAAATAGTATTGAGGGAGACAGGATCAAATACAGTGGGGCAAAAAAGTATTTAGTCAGCCACCAATTGTGCACGTTCTCCCACTTAAAAATATGAGAGAGGCCTGTCATTTTCATCATAGGTATACCTCTAACTTGTCCGAGTTTTAAAGAACTGATTTGCAAATTATGGTGGAAAAGAAGTATTTGGTCACCTCATTTTTTGCCCCACTGCGTAATATACAAAGATATTTGTGGCAACTCGATGTGCTTTGTCCACTTTTATTATCGGATTGCTCTGTTAACCAAAGGGAATACCTCAGTTTATTGTATGTTTGACTATAATTTACAAAAAGACTAAAGCATCATTTCTTATCTTTTCTACAATAACTATCAAATGAACAAATGGAGAGTGCTCGCTCAAGTCATGGATCAAGTGACTTAAAGGGCCGTTTTCAAAGAAAACTACAAGTGTATAAGCAACCAAGGAAGTGAGTCCTACCTGGCCACTGGACAACATTCAGTGACAGTGCACTTGCTGGCATCTCCGGTGATTCAGTAGGGTGAATAAGGGATCTTGTCTCCTCCGTACTTAATGAGAGTGGTGTATCTGTCAGTCATGTCTGGCACATAAAACACCAGGTAGGTCCCATCATGGCTGTCACAGATATCTGCTTCTTGGGCTTCCCCTCTGGGTCCTTCAGGAGAAAACAAAAACTGTTACCTAAATATCAATGCTTTGAATACATTATTGTGTGGTCCACGTTCATGCACTCACAGTGATCTGCACTGCCAGCAGTCCCTCACCTGCATCTTTGGCATCAATGGTGACCTTCACTGGCAGAGAGGTGGGCGCTCCAGTGGTGTTAAGGCCGGATCCACTTGCACGCACCTTGCTGGTATCATGGGTGGGCAGCACCTTCACCTTGTAAGGGCGGACCAAAGGGGAGAGAAGACAACTGGCTGTGGAATACAGTCTCACAAATGAAAGGAGCCTTATTTACAGAACCGAGTAAACCACGCAAAGAGTTTTCCATTTTCAAAGCTGGCCAGAGTGGAACACTGTAACATGTAACACCTAGAAGGTTCAGATGGCTGCAGTACTTTGCTAATTTGGATCAAAAGTTTGGGGGGAAAATGTAATTAAATCAAGTGATTGTAATGCTGTTACTTCCGTTGTGTAGTTAACCATCTATCATTTTAGATGTTTCATTAGCAGCCTGATGAAATTAGCTGTGTAGTTAGCCGACTTCTGCCATCCAAACAGATGAGGTGAATTATGCAGATCACTAGCACAGTACACAGATTACCACTTCTTATTCCAGCCAGACTTCAGGTACTTCATTCGAATCATGCAGTAACAACAAAGGTTTATTACTACTGGCTTTTTAAATTGTGCTTCTTCTGTTCTAGAAAAACAGAAACATGTGATCACAGGGTTTTGTTTTTTTCAATGACATTTGTGTTGGTTGTGTCGGTTGCAGGCAAACATTGATCATAATGGTTAGATATTAGGAAATAGCTTAAAATGTGTGCATATTTAACTTGTTGCACTGCCGTAGTGTTACCTGCGTGGGATCTCCTCATGAGCATATGACTGTACCCTGGATGATGATATGTGAGGAGCTTGAACTTGATTCGCTAACAGAAACTAATTTGGCTAGCTTAGCGCACATGTCTTGTGGCAAGATATATGCACTTAAATGTTTTAAGTCATTGGCTGTTCTGCCAAATTGCCACCAACCTGCAACTTTGTGAGCTGACTGTTTCGCGATTTTTGTGTTTTAGACAACAAAAATAAAAGAAAAAGATGTACAGATCCAGGCTTTTCCTTTACTGTGGTAGTCGCATAGAATGACGTCACTGACACTGGTTTAATATGAAAACAAACTTTGCAAAAAAAAGAAAGAAGAAGAAGTGAGTCGGCGTGTCATCTTTATCGAGCACCATACATGTTTTGCCTCACATTAAAATTATTACTTTTCCTTTTCAAAAATAATTTATATTCAGAGAAGTCAAATATAGCAAATTTGCACGGCTTCCACGCGGGCAGGTGGCGCAGAACACTTGCCGGCCCCTGGCAACTTGAAGCACAGACAGGCCCTGGTTCGAGCCTCGGCTCGAACACACTCACTGAGTTCAGGTCCTATCTGTGTCTTCAGTCTGCTAGGGGGATTCCTGGGCTGCGCAGGGAATCCCAATCCTTTTTTTTTCTTTTCTTTTTTAGGGTGTTGGGGCCTGTATTTACAAAGCTGGGACTATCTCCGTTGTCATGGCTACCAAGAACAACGCCAGCTTGGGGGAGAGCGGAGAGCCGATAAGCAAACACTCATTCATCCTTTCTCCTCTTTCGTTTCACAGCTGCTGCGGTGGGAAACGCTGGGACTTGTGTGGCTATGCAGTTTTTGCATTGTTGGGAACTTTTAAGGACCAGCCTTGAATTTTACAGATTTGATAAGTGAAGCCTGGATATATAGTGAAGAGAGCTGGGATAATCTGGACAGAATCTGCAGGCTGCATCTCCAAATCACAAGTGGCTTTAGATCTGACTCTTACAGACAGGCATGCATGTCTCAGGGTGATTACACACTAACACATTGTGATTAATCACACACATTTGTATACATTTTATTAACAAGATAATAAAAAAACACTATACAAAATGTGTTTTTGTGACAGGCCGCTAGTAACAAAGTGCTCTCAAGGTTAAATACACATACCGGTAGACATTGAGGGCTAGCAGGAGGGACCATGCGCTTACCTGCTGCTCTCTGGCAGGTAGCTCCATGCCCTCCTGGGTTTTAAATGCACCTTAGAACACACATGCATCAACACTACAATGAGCGGGTGGAGGGAGGTTTGGAGTCTTCTCTCACCCCCATTCTCTGCGACCTGCTGGAGCGGGGGGGGCTAGGAGGAGGAGTTGGCCGTCCGACTGCGGTCTGGGGTGTGGGGCCTCCCTGCTGCTGCGGAGTCGGGGCGGTCTGCCTCCCCCCACCGCAGGGAAAAGGGTAATACCACCTGGGTCTGGGTGCAGTTCCCCCTCCAGGGGCAAGGGTACCTAGACCCGGTTTGTAGGGTACGCTTGGGGAGTGTGATCGTGTGTACAGCGTCTCTTTATGTCTGTCTCCACGTTGGTTGAGTGTGGAGTAAGTGCATATGAGAGCATGAGTGTGGGAATGGATGTTTGTATATGTGTGTGCCTGTATTTCTGTGTCTATATGTCAGGTTGGGTGTCAGGCGCCACCTCTCTGGGGACATCTCAGGCCCTCCAAGGTTTGGAGGCCTATCTCCCCCTACCACCACTTCCCCTGCCAGTGGCGGACTCCCTCAGACATCGGTGCGTTGGTGGTTCTTTGTGTCCGGGGATGGGCGTCCAGGTACACACCGGCTCACTCCTTGGCGGCCGCTTATCGGGGCCTGGGGCTCGCTCGGGCCACTTCGGAGGTGGGGTGCCCCCGGCCTCTCGGCCTGGGGCTCGGTCACTCAGGCACGGCTGGCTGCCGGCGGAGCTCACGGGCGCGTCACTGCAACTCCCCCCCCCTGGCTTCTGCTCCGCGGCTGCTGAGTGAGCCCTCATCTGGGACTCTCCTCAGCTCTTTCTGGGACAGTGGCGCGGCTGCCCCTCTGTTGGTCTTCCTTGGTCTCTTGTGTTCTGGGGGCCTCTGGATGTCTGGAGTTTTGATCTCCTCCATACCTGCTTCATGCCCTGGAGGACGGGGCTGTGGCCCCCCCACACCCTCTAGCAGATCATTACATGAAGGAACCTTTTTAAAAAAAACAAGCGCATCCATGCTCACAGGTGTACACATGGGTGATCACACCCACAAACTACACCCTTTTTGGCTCCTACCTCAAAGCACACTGTGTTCTGTTGATCTTATGTGCTGCACAATAATGTTTAATATTTAGTATTTACTGTCATATTCCCATATATCATTGTGATGCTGTTTATTCTATTACTCTTGTTCTCTTCTGCTTGTTTTCTTTTTTCTTTCTCAGCAGGTGATCCAGGTGATCGATATATGCATTTTTTATTTCTTTTTTTTTTCTGCTCATTCTGTTGGTTTTTGTTTTTTGCCCTTCTCCCCCGTCCCTCTTCTCAGCTGTTTCTCTTTCCCTCTTTCTTTCTCCCCTTCTTTCCCCCAGTCAAGTCTGTCCCGTATTCAGCAAGTGAAAATAAAATAAACAATAAAAGGTGAATCAAATGGACCATTACGGCAAGGCTGGGATGGTCAATTTGGTAAAGTAAATCCGTTGGGCATCTTTGTTTGCCTTTAGACAACAATTCTGATGGCAAAAGAGCCAAACGGGACAGGCAAAAAAAAAAAGAAAAAAAAAAAAAAAGAAGTGGCTTTAGATCTGACTCTTACAGACAGGCATGCATGTCTCAGGGTGATTACACACTAACACATTGTGATTAATCACACACATTTGTATACATTTTATTAACAAGATTAAAAAAAAAACACTATACAAAATGTGTTTTTGTGACAGGCCGCTAGTAACAAAGTGCTTAAAGATTTCAAATTGGTTCTTTCCCAAGTTTTCTGTTATGTGTACACATATTCCTTGAATTAGGTGCTTTTTAATTCTCCAATAATGGTCAGTGCAAAGTGTTTACACAAACAAACAAACAAACAAACAAACAAACAAACAAACAAACAAACAAGTGTTTACACAAACAAACAAACAAAAAACATTACTCAGAAAATGGTCAGGTACAAGAACTGGATTAAAAAGGATTGGAAAAAACAGATAATGTCCAATGAAATACTTCAGCGTGTGGCTCATGACTTTTGCACAGTACTGTAAATGTTATTAATAATGAAAGATATAAAGATGTAGCTTTCCCATTTTTAAAAAATTCCCATACACATTATTCTTTTCTTCTAGTGAAGGTGCCTCCTCCTTCAGACCTTAGGATAACTAATTTCTCAGACAGTGACATCACGGTGCGCTGGGAAGCTGCAGATGATGATGATGTTTCTTACCTCATTAAGTGGATCTCCCTAAGTGGAGGCGACCTGAGGCAGGTGGGGAAGAACTATTGAGTTGTTGGAGTACATATTATGAAATAAAAAATACAACATCTCAATAAACTGTTGTCCTGTGTCTTAAGGAGTATCAGATATCACTGTCTGCACTCTATGGAGATGGAGCTCAGAGTGAAGCTGTGGCCGTACGCTATAGCACCTGTGAGTCACACATTTTAACTATATCAGCTGCTGGTGGGAGCAGGCTCTCATGGATCTTTCTGGATATTTGCAGCGGGGACATGCTGGGGTCATTTTGGAGCAGGTTAATTTGTGTGCGCCACGTGTCATAATCAGTTTTGTTGTTAGGTCTGGGAACCTTACCGGAGAAGGTACGGAGTCTAACCTGGGACTGGATGTGTTTGACATCTTGCCTTCGTACGATATGCTCTACCACGACCTTCTGAATGTCAGGTGGATTCAAATCACTTACTGAAAGGGACGCACAGGCTTAAGCAGACAAAGAAGGAAATCGGGTAAACCCTCCAGCACTCATTTCTGTGTCCATTCTGGGCTAAAAACAAAAACACCTCATAACTACCTGTGGATGCTGGCTGAGCCTCTGAAGGTTGAGTGATATGTCATTAAGCAGGTAGTCAGAGTTCTCATTGATCAGTTCCTTGAGGGAAGTGTATCCACAGGCCTTACTGATGTCCTACATGGAGCTCAGCGCCGCCTGGCTCACCAGCAGTGTCTCCTCACCAGCTTTCTCCAGCACAGGATACAGCGAGGCCATCAACAAGGCACAGAAATTGCGGCCCACTGGCTGAGCACAGCAGGCGATTCCCCCGAGTTGGATGCACAGCTGACAGATGTTGCTGTTGAGCTAATGGATCATGGATGCAGATGTTGATGATGAAGGAATCACTTGGAGAGAGCTTGTATTTGAGTTGCTGGCATCACTGTTGTATATCGAGGGGAGTCTGGATGGACCGAGCAGCTACGCAAAGAGACAAAACCTGTGTTAAAGCACTGCTTTCTAACCACTTTTACACATGCACTGCAGCTCTGAAGTTTTCAAGATATTGTCCATGCACGTGAGAACGCAAATGTCTGACACAGTTAGATCAAACATTAAACAGCCTTTAGCCTTCCTGCTCCTGAGTGAAAGCCTGTATTATATCTGACTGTGCTCATGTGGGGATAAGACAGATTAGCCTTTTCTCAAAGTGAAGAGTGGGGGCCAATTTAGGATCTTCACTCAAATTTAAAATACAAGGGAAACTGATGTATTTCCTTAAATAAACAAAAACCACACAAGCGCTTATAAAATGCTCATCCTACCCAGTCATATGCAAAGTGTTAGAATCAACGTGTGATCCACCTGCCACTAAGAGATATTATTTCTCTTTGGTAGATGGAAAAAATGGAATCAAACTCACTGTCAGTAGCTACAACAGCACATTTGTTATAATATGATGAATCAAGCATTTAGATATTAAATAGTATTGAGGGAGACAGGATCAAATACAGTGGGGCAAAAAAGTATTTAGTCAGCCACCAATTGTGCACGTTCTCCCACTTAAAAATATGAGAGAGGCCTGTCATTTTCATCATAGGTATACCTCTAACTTGTCCGAGTTTTAAAGAACTGATTTGCAAATTATGGTGGAAAAGAAGTATTTGGTCACCTCATTTTTTGCCCCACTGCGTAATATACAAAGATATTTGTGGCAACTCGATGTGCTTTGTCCACTTTTATTATCGGATTGCTCTGTTAACCAAAGGGAATACCTCAGTTTATTGTATGTTTGACTATAATTTACAAAAAGACTAAAGCATCATTTCTTATCTTTTCTACAATAACTATCAAATGAACAAATGGAGAGTGCTCGCTCAAGTCATGGATCAAGTGACTTAAAGGGCCGTTTTCAAAGAAAACTACAAGTGTATAAGCAACCAAGGAAGTGAGTCCTACCTGGCCACTGGACAACATTCAGTGACAGTGCACTTGCTGGCATCTCCGGTGATTCAGTAGGGTGAATAAGGGATCTTGTCTCCTCCGTACTTAATGAGAGTGGTGTATCTGTCAGTCATGTCTGGCACATAAAACACCAGGTAGGTCCCATCATGGCTGTCACAGATATCTGCTTCTTGGGCTTCCCCTCTGGGTCCTTCAGGAGAAAACAAAAACTGTTACCTAAATATCAATGCTTTGAATACATTATTGTGTGGTCCACGTTCATGCACTCACAGTGATCTGCACTGCCAGCAGTCCCTCACCTGCATCTTTGGCATCAATGGTGACCTTCACTGGCAGAGAGGTGGGCGCTCCAGTGGTGTTAAGGCCGGATCCACTTGCACGCACCTTGCTGGTATCATGGGTGGGCAGCACCTTCACCTTGTAAGGGCGGACCAAAGGGGAGAGAAGACAACTGGCTGTGGAATACAGTCTCACAAATGAAAGGAGCCTTATTTACAGAACCGAGTAAACCACGCAAAGAGTTTTCCATTTTCAAAGCTGGCCAGAGTGGAACACTGTAACATGTAACACCTAGAAGGTTCAGATGGCTGCAGTACTTTGCTAATTTGGATCAAAAGTTTGGGGGGAAAATGTAATTAAATCAAGTGATTGTAATGCTGTTACTTCCGTTGTGTAGTTAACCATCTATCATTTTAGATGTTTCATTAGCAGCCTGATGAAATTAGCTGTGTAGTTAGCCGACTTCTGCCATCCAAACAGATGAGGTGAATTATGCAGATCACTAGCACAGTACACAGATTACCACTTCTTATTCCAGCCAGACTTCAGGTACTTCATTCGAATCATGCAGTAACAACAAAGGTTTATTACTACTGGCTTTTTAAATTGTGCTTCTTCTGTTCTAGAAAAACAGAAACATGTGATCACAGGGTTTTGTTTTTTTCAATGACATTTGTGTTGGTTGTGTCGGTTGCAGGCAAACATTGATCATAATGGTTAGATATTAGGAAATAGCTTAAAATGTGTGCATATTTAACTTGTTGCACTGCCGTAGTGTTACCTGCGTGGGATCTCCTCATGAGCATATGACTGTACCCTGGATGATGATATGTGAGGAGCTTGAACTTGATTCGCTAACAGAAACTAATTTGGCTAGCTTAGCGCACATGTCTTGTGGCAAGATATATGCACTTAAATGTTTTAAGTCATTGGCTGTTCTGCCAAATTGCCACCAACCTGCAACTTTGTGAGCTGACTGTTTCGCGATTTTTGTGTTTTAGACAACAAAAATAAAAGAAAAAGATGTACAGATCCAGGCTTTTCCTTTACTGTGGTAGTCGCATAGAATGACGTCACTGACACTGGTTTAATATGAAAACAAACTTTGCAAAAAAAAGAAAGAAGAAGAAGTGAGTCGGCGTGTCATCTTTATCGAGCACCATACATGTTTTGCCTCACATTAAAATTATTACTTTTCCTTTTCAAAAATAATTTATATTCAGAGAAGTCAAATATAGCAAATTTGCACGGCTTCCACGCGGGCAGGTGGCGCAGAACACTTGCCGGCCCCTGGCAACTTGAAGCACAGACAGGCCCTGGTTCGAGCCTCGGCTCGAACACACTCACTGAGTTCAGGTCCTATCTGTGTCTTCAGTCTGCTAGGGGGATTCCTGGGCTGCGCAGGGAATCCCAATCCTTTTTTTTTCTTTTCTTTTTTGGGGTGTTGGGGCCTGTATTTACAAAGCTGGGACTATCTCCGTTGTCATGGCTACCAAGAACAACGCCAGCTTGGGGGAGAGCGGAGAGCCGATAAGCAAACACTCATTCATCCTTTCTCCTCTTTCGTTTCACAGCTGCTGCGGTGGGAAACGCTGGGACTTGTGTGGCTATGCAGTTTTTGCATTGTTGGGAACTTTTAAGGACCAGCCTTGAATTTTACAGATTTGATAAGTGAAGCCTGGATATATAGTGAAGAGAGCTGGGATAATCTGGACAGAATCTGCAGGCTGCATCTCCAAATCACAAGTGGCTTTAGATCTGACTCTTACAGACAGGCATGCATGTCTCAGGGTGATTACACACTAACACATTGTGATTAATCACACACATTTGTATACATTTTATTAACAAGATAATAAAAAAACACTATACAAAATGTGTTTTTGTGACAGGCCGCTAGTAACAAAGTGCTCTCAAGGTTAAATACACATACCGGTAGACATTGAGGGCTAGCAGGAGGGACCATGCGCTTACCTGCTGCTCTCTGGCAGGTAGCTCCATGCCCTCCTGGGTTTTAAATGCACCTTAGAACACACATGCATCAACACTACAATGAGCGGGTGGAGGGAGGTTTGGAGTCTTCTCTCACCCCCATTCTCTGCGACCTGCTGGAGCGGGGGGGGCTAGGAGGAGGAGTTGGCCGTCCGACTGCGGTCTGGGGTGTGGGGCCTCCCTGCTGCTGCGGAGTCGGGGCGGTCTGCCTCCCCCCACCGCAGGGAAAAGGGTAATACCACCTGGGTCTGGGTGCAGTTCCCCCTCCAGGGGCAAGGGTACCTAGACCCGGTTTGTAGGGTACGCTTGGGGAGTGTGATCGTGTGTACAGCGTCTCTTTATGTCTGTCTCCACGTTGGTTGAGTGTGGAGTAAGTGCATATGAGAGCATGAGTGTGGGAATGGATGTTTGTATATGTGTGTGCCTGTATTTCTGTGTCTATATGTCAGGTTGGGTGTCAGGCGCCACCTCTCTGGGGACATCTCAGGCCCTCCAAGGTTTGGAGGCCTATCTCCCCCTACCACCACTTCCCCTGCCAGTGGCGGACTCCCTCAGACATCGGTGCGTTGGTGGTTCTTTGTGTCCGGGGATGGGCGTCCAGGTACACACCGGCTCACTCCTTGGCGGCCGCTTATCGGGGCCTGGGGCTCGCTCGGGCCACTTCGGAGGTGGGGTGCCCCCGGCCTCTCGGCCTGGGGCTCGGTCACTCAGGCACGGCTGGCTGCCGGCGGAGCTCACGGGCGCGTCACTGCAACTCCCCCCCCCTGGCTTCTGCTCCGCGGCTGCTGAGTGAGCCCTCATCTGGGACTCTCCTCAGCTCTTTCTGGGACAGTGGCGCGGCTGCCCCTCTGTTGGTCTTCCTTGGTCTCTTGTGTTCTGGGGGCCTCTGGATGTCTGGAGTTTTGATCTCCTCCATACCTGCTTCATGCCCTGGAGGACGGGGCTGTGGCCCCCCCACACCCTCTAGCAGATCATTACATGAAGGAACCTTTTTAAAAAAAACAAGCGCATCCATGCTCACAGGTGTACACATGGGTGATCACACCCACAAACTACACCCTTTTTGGCTCCTACCTCAAAGCACACTGTGTTCTGTTGATCTTATGTGCTGCACAATAATGTTTAATATTTAGTATTTACTGTCATATTCCCATATATCATTGTGATGCTGTTTATTCTATTACTCTTGTTCTCTTCTGCTTGTTTTCTTTTTTCTTTCTCAGCAGGTGATCCAGGTGATCGATATATGCATTTTTTATTTCTTTTTTTTTTTCTGCTCATTCTGTTGGTTTTTGTTTTTTGCCCTTCTCCCCCGTCCCTCTTCTCAGCTGTTTCTCTTTCCCTCTTTCTTTCTCCCCTTCTTTCCCCCAGTCAAGTCTGTCCCGTATTCAGCAAGTGAAAATAAAATAAACAATAAAAGGTGAATCAAATGGACCATTACGGCAAGGCTGGGATGGTCAATTTGGTAAAGTAAATCCGTTGGGCATCTTTCTTTGCCTTTAGACAACAATTCTGATGGCAAAAGAGCCAAACGGGACAGGCAAAAAAAAAAGAAAAAAAGAAAAAAAGAAGTGGCTTTAGATCTGACTCTTACAGACAGGCATGCATGTCTCAGGGTGATTACACACTAACACATTGTGATTAATCACACACATTTGTATACATTTTATTAACAAGATTAAAAAAAAAACACTATACAAAATGTGTTTTTGTGACAGGCCGCTAGTAACAAAGTGCTTAAAGATTTCAAATTGGTTCTTTCCCAAGTTTTCTGTTATGTGTACACATATTCCTTGAATTAGGTGCTTTTTAATTCTCCAATAATGGTCAGTGCAAAGTGTTTACACAAACAAACAAACAAACAAACAAACAAACAAACAAACAAACAAACAAGTGTTTACACAAACAAACAAACAAAAAACATTACTCAGAAAATGGTCAGGTACAAGAACTGGATTAAAAAGGATTGGAAAAAACAGATAATGTCCAATGAAATACTTCAGCGTGTGGCTCATGACTTTTGCACAGTACTGTAAATGTTATTAATAATGAAAGATATAAAGATGTAGCTTTCCCATTTTTAAAAAATTCCCATACACATTATTCTTTTCTTCTAGTGAAGGTGCCTCCTCCTTCAGACCTTAGGATAACTAATTTCTCAGACAGTGACATCACGGTGCGCTGGGAAGCTGCAGATGATGATGATGTTTCTTACCTCATTAAGTGGATCTCCCTAAGTGGAGGCGACCTGAGGCAGGTGGGGAAGAACTATTGAGTTGTTGGAGTACATATTATGAAATAAAAAATACAATATCTCAATAAACTGTTGTCCTGTGTCTTAAGGAGTATCAGATATCACTGTCTGCACTCTATGGAGATGGAGCTCAGAGTGAAGCTGTGGCCGTACGCTATAGCACCTGTGAGTCACACATTTTAACTATATCAGCTGCTGGTGGGAGCAGGCTCTCATGGATCTTTCTGGATATTTGCAGCGGGGACATGCTGGGGTCATTTTGGAGCAGGTTAATTTGTGTGCGCCACGTGTCATAATCAGTTTTGTTGTTAGGTCTGGGAACCTTACCGGAGAAGGTACGGAGTCTAACCTGGGACTGGATGTGTTTGACATCTTGCCTTCGTACGATATGCTCTACCACGACCTTCTGAATGTCAGGTGGATTCAAATCACTTACTGAAAGGGACGCACAGGCTTAAGCAGACAAAGAAGGAAATCGGGTAAACCTGAGGACAAATCTAAGAGAACAGAAAAAGGAAAGGAAACTTAGCTTAGAACCATGCAGCGCTACAGGAGACGGCAGCACTGCAGAGGTGAGGACCGGCACCTGTTTGAAGAGACAAATACACACAAACACACACAACAACAGACGAGAAACAAACACAGAGAGAGGAAAAAGTGGTTATACAGAACTGGAGGACATTACCTACATGTAAATATATAAATAATTATGAATGTACAAGAACAAGAGAAATAAGAAAGAAAACTTTGCTTCAAACCATGCAGGGCAGCTGTCTACAGGTGAGCTTGTGTGATTCTTATTCTGTCAGTGAACAACCTAAAAACAGAAAAAAAGAAAGAAAACTTACCTTAGAAATCTGTAAGGTTGTTTCCTCTGAGACATGTTGGAATCTGTAAACAGCTACTCCAAAAAGGATCCAGGTGTTTCAAAATACCTCTTTGGTGAACGTTTCAATTCTGCTAACATAAATGCTGCAATTAATTAACTAAAAGTCATTGCTCTTCACCCCTATTTATAGACTTTTGTGGATCAACGGATTAAAGCATCATAGGACCAAGTTTGTTGTAAGATTCTAAATATATGTGACGTCATCATCCTGTAAGCCGAATAGGGCTTTTGACCTTGATGTCACAGGAGGCGGGCCACGCCCCCCGCCGCCATGACAGTAGGCCAGACAAAGGATACAGCTTCAGCTATGGTTCGTACGTGTTTTGTAGTTGGTTGCAAGGTTAGATCTCACCATCGTGAAGTCAAGAACCTGGATAATGGGTTATCTTTTCATCGTTTTCCATCCTGGCGGCAACGTGTATCCGATATCACCAAACAAAGACGCCAGGCATGGATTGCAGCGGTGAGACGAGCAGATATCGAGTTCCGTGCAATCCCCAGCTTTTTGTTGATTTGCTCGCGGCATTTTCTCTCCGGTGAGTTCTAAATTAATTCATATCACTATCCGGTTGTTCAGTCTGACGTCACTAGCCGTGTCTGGACCTAAACTCCGCTGCAGGTCCATATATCAAACGATCACTATGGCATTACTGAGAGTTGAAAAACTGTCTAAAGTCTTTCATCTTTAATAAAATGATCAGCGTTCTGCTCTACCAGGTGTAACAATTGAGTTTAACATCCAGGCATCCATGAAAACCGAATTTATGACATTTAACGGAGTTAGAAGTTAGCAGGGAGTGAATTTATAGAGTATGTAAATAAACTGTGATCATCACCATAGCCAGTGGCGTGTCTAGAAAATTTTTGTTGGGGGGGCCAGGTAGGGGCACAGATTTGGAGAAGGGTGGCAGATTTAATTGGCAGATAATGTTTAAAAAAAAAATTCTACCAACCCTTAACCATAATTCAATAATCCTATAAACCTAATAACCAAATGCACTTTTAACTCTTATTAGAATGAGATTTTAACCACTACGGTGCAAAGTTTTTAGATACTGCGTTGATAAAGTACAAGAGATACAATCAGTGCTTTGTCAGTGTTTACTCAGCATTCAAGGACAGCAATATTTGCATAGCATTTTTACTGACATATACTGCACATATGTTTTGGGCAAAAACATTTTTGAATATTAAAATACGAACATTTGTAGCAAACAATTGACAAATTAGCCATTCCAATGCAAAACTTTCTCTGCCTGTTAAAAAAAGAAGATAATCTTCTCACAAACTGGTGTTTGATTTTGAAACAGGAAAAAAGTGGAGAAACAACTGAAAAGACTAATATTTGAATAAAACCTGAAAGCAAGTAAATACTTTCTATGCTGCCTTATGGTAAACTTTGGTAATATTGATAAAGAACAACACTGGCTGATGATGAAATACATTCAGCTGGCATGGTGACACTGCCAGTATAACCTGCAGGGCTGGACTGGGACAGAAAATCGGGCATTTTGACTACAGACCGACCCACCAGGTATTAAAGCCATAAAGCCTTTGAATGAAAACAAACCCTGTTGTGACAGTGATGTACAGTCTTTTTGGTATATGTATGATTTCTATACATTTTACGTCAGATAAAAACTTTGGTTGTAAGATTTAGATAATTATTTAATAAAAGCTAGATATTTTAAATGAGAATAGGAAAGAAAAGTATTTCTTTGTGCCCCCTTTCCCTGTTAATGCCCTACCTGGCCCCCTGGCAAAACTTTGCTAGACCCGCCCCTGCACAGTTACCAGCTGTCAGCTACATAAAAAAGGATCCTGGTGGGTGGTCTTCACGTTTCCCTCTCACCAGATATCCAAACCGACATCATGACCAGCAGCTTTACAGCTGTGGCTCCAGCAAACATCAGCTGATACTAGAAATTAATATTAAATAAATTCTAACAACAGCCGATCAAGCTTAAACGTGCTGCTGTTGTTTAGCGCGACATCTGCTGGTTTCGTCTTTCTGGCGCAAAGTGGGCGATAAACAAACAAGAGAGAAAAGCCGATCAGCTGATCATCGATCAGTTTCATGATTGAAGTAGCAACAGGAGAGGGAGGATGAGAGAAGAGGCAGCTGTGCAGCGTAAAGACAGAATAAATCCAGCTTTGTGTCTTTTTCCATTCTAGCTGAAGTTCGGGACAAACTGCGTCTCTTCTCAGCTCAATACGAAACGTGTAATATTTTCTCTGATTGAGGGACCATTCCATTTTTTTAAGGAGTCGTTGGCAACTCTACTAACTAACCTTATGAATAAAATAAAGTTCACTATCAGTAACATCATAGCAACCGAACAGCTGTATAAAAACTCCAAGCTGGCTAGAACGCAGTATGAGTTATTGCAACTGACAGTAAAAAGTCAGCACAACGAAAATAAACTCCACCTAAACTTAGTTCATATCTGACCCAGATAGACTGCAGGTCATAACTTCTTACCTGAAGTTCAGTTCACCTGACACTCGGACTGGCGGCTGCCTCGGGGCTCTCCTCCTGCCTCCCCTTCCCTCATCCACCTGCTGCCTCTGTGGAAGCCCCGCCATAGCCACCACCAAACAACGGAGTTATTTCTACACATCGACCTGCATCTGGCCAATCCACCACCTCTCATTGTTCATGCCGTTACAAAATAAATAAAAAATAAGTCAAATAAGCCCGATGGCCAGTCCAGCTATGTTAACCTGCAACCAAATCTGCAGCTCCATACAGCAATGTTACGACTTAGATTACATTTTATAACTCATAACTCTTATGTTAGCTGCCCTCTGTAGCATACTGTCTGAAATATTCCACGGCTGCAATAATTCTTTAAGTGTTATTTTTTTCCTTGGTATTCTAATTTCGCCGAAGTTTACTAAACTCAACAAACTTAATATTACTTACCGGGACATTTATTCTGTCCTCATTTTCTTTCACCGAAAAATTGTTTCCTGCAGTGACGTCTTTCGTGCTTGGCTCTCCTACCTTTGCTAACGTGATGCACATAGCGCAGAAGCCGATGCTGCATTCACTTACACTCGGATATCTGAGCGTCACCGTGAAAACATAATCGGACATTTGATATTTGATTGAATTTTATTGTTTTGCCTTTGGGGTGGCACCTGGGGTGGCCAGTCTGGTTGGGGGGGTGGCCTGTGCCCCCCCCAGGCCACCCCGCTGGACACGCCATTGACCATAGCCAAAGAAAGCTCGTTTATGACCAGCATCATGTAAATAAGCGCTCTGTAGAACCATCGCTCCATCCTCCAATCCAGCAGGTGGCGTCAGCGTGCCCGCAGGGTGAACGTCAGCCACAAACGAAGCCGAAGAAAACGTTAGCGTCATTTCCTGGTTGCTGTGCGACAAGCAACTGTAAAACTCGAAGCTCTGAACGCGGTCCTCTGTCATATAAATCTGCGAGTGGTCTCTGCGTGAGGCGAGCGGCTTTTCCCGGTGAGTGAGAGATTGAGCGTGAGGTCCGGAGCGCGCACAATGAATAAAAAGGGCTCTGAGAAAACACGCCATGTGGTAGCCTGGCTTAACAAAGCGGAGTGGGATCAGGTTCGGGACTACCTTTACTCGATGGACTCCTCTCTGCAGAGGTTTGCGTTAGAGAGGATATCGGCTTGGAGGGCCAGGTGCGCTGATAGTTTGCCCGTGGCCGTGGACTGCACAGCAGACCTCGTGCGCTGCCAGGTGCGGGACCGGTCCGGACAGCTTACCGGAGATGACTTGACCCTGATGTACGGGACGGCCCTGATAAGATTTATTAATCTTTTCACGGACCGCCAGCCGGGGAGAAAGGCCTGGTCGCGGAGGCAACTGGCTGGAAACTTGAACATCCCCGAGTGGATGGTGGATCTGAGGCACGAAATCACGCATGGGACTCTTCCTTCTTTGAAATGGTGCCAAAAGGGATGTAAGGTGGCCCTGGAGTGGCTCCAGCAGGAGTTTTGGTCCAGACAGCTGGGAGGAGGCCCCGATGAGCAGCTCGTTGCCAGGCAGAAAGAAGTGGATGCCTGCAGAAACGCTCGGGAGCTGCTGATCTCTTTTCAGAAGGACCAGTACCAAGCTTTTGATGATGGGTCTCCTGAAGACAAGGGGAAGAGCTTGTGGCAGGCCCCCTTAGCAGACATGAGTTCGTTGCTGGGTGAGATCAAGCAGTTTGCACTGGGGTCCAGGGAGCTGTTGATTGATGTGCTGCTGGAAGACGGTTTTCTTGTTCCTACCATGGAGCAGCTGGAAGCATTAGGCTGTGCAACATCTGACAGTGCCAGTCCCACTGAGCCCAGAGTCCCACAAACCTTCCTGCGCTTTTGGCTGCCCCTGCTAAAGATGCTTAACTCTTCGTCTTTCATTCACCTCTTCCTGGAGAAGCTCTTTGTGGAACTGAAGCTGCTCAGCAAAGAGCCCAACGGTCACAGGTGTTTCTATATTTCTGCATGGATTTCAGAAGTCTTCCTCTGCAACAACAACAAAATTGAATATCATTTTGAGACAAGGTTGCAGAAGAAAGCCAGAATGAAGGACAGGATTTTCATCGACCGCATCAAGCTGAGGTGGCAGCAGCTTCTCTCTGCATGTCTGGATGCCCCCTGCATCAGCACACCTCACCTGATCCAGCTAGTCCTGGATGACATGGAGCATCCCCCCCCTCAGGAAACCAGAGAGAAGCTGTTCCAGCTCTGCTCCATCTACACACAGACAGAGCGCTCAGAGGCCAGCACATCTCTGCAGCAGCAGCAGCCCATATATACTGTGAGTATGCTGCTGGACCAGATGCAACACTCCTCACCGATGGACTCGGAGAGAAGTGAGGAGCGCGAATGGGCAGACGTGCAGGCTGAAAGAGCACTTGCCCTCAGAGGTTCTCCGTGGCAGGTGTGCACTGATAATGTCACATGGAAGAACTATGCCCTTGGTAAAGTTCCTGGACAGTCGGACGACCCGTCGTGCCTCATGGTGGACAATTATTCGATAATGACTGTGTTTGACCAGCCATTGGAGCTGGAGAGCAGCATCCCCGGGGCCTCGCCTCCATCCCGGCCAGCTGAGGGCCTCCTCTGGAGCAACAGCGAGCTCAACAAACTGAAATGTGGACTGAAGCTTTTTTAAGTTACTTGTGTTATTTTTGTTACTTGTGTTATTTTTTGTTTTATGTTAAGCACAAGATTGTTGTTGTTGTTGTCATTCCAGCCTCCGCTGACTCTTGTTGTGCTAGAAGCAGTTTTGAAGCAAAAATACAATATTCAGAAGACAAAATGTTGTGGAATTTTAACCATGAGCACAGTGCAGGTTCAGCAGTTGTGATTGTTTCTGTCCAGTCGAGCTCGTTAACTAAACATGTTGGCAGAAGCAGAAATAAAACTTTCAGAAGACAAAATGTTCTGATTTAAAGAAGGACCAAAGGAAGGAAAGCATAGGTTTTGATTAAGTCTGATAAACTAGAATTATAATTTATTGTTACATTAAAAGGAGCAAAATGAAATAAAAAGGCTATATCAAAAACAGGTTATAACATAGGAAATGTGAGGTTTTAAAATGAAGTTAGTGTCAGCGTTTTAAGAGAGTGGTAAAATGATGAGTAACGTTGAAGAATATATATAAATACAAGTCTATAAGTCAAGAACATAATTAGGATAAGGCTTTTGATTAAAGAGTCCCAACTATGATAAGTTAGGGAGATGCAGGAAAAGGTGTTTTGTTTCCTTTGCAGAAGATCTCGGCGACCACAGGGGGTGAGGATCCTGGAGGCCCGAGGCCGGATGGACCACAAGAGAGGGTCAGAGCGAGGACACAATGTATTGCGACCTCTGGTGTACCAGAGGTCGAGAGAGGGAGTGTGGAGCAGGGAAATTATTTTACTGCTATTGTTAAATAATCGTCATCGTCACCATTGCATTAATAATATAATCTGCAGCATTGATATTGCATTCAGAGGTTTAAACAGTGTGTGTCTTTCAGAAAGACTAAGTTGCAGAAAGTTTGCATTAATGAAAGCAGAGTCTAAGTTATTCTGAGGAGCAGGTTAGACGAGGCTATTTGATGAGCCTCTGGTCTGGTGGAAGGTCAGAAGTGCAACGGGTGAGATGAGAGAGCATTTGAGGACGACATATACACACACACACTTAGTTAGAGAGAATCATTTATAGGTGAGAGGTTAGTTATGTTTACTCGCAACTGTGAAAGAGGAACAGTTTCTTGTTGTCTCGGCAAGAAAGAGGAAATACCTGGTGTGAATACGTATGAATGGACGGTGACTGGACGGACGAACTGAACTAAGGTTGGACCAACTGGACACTGAGGTAAAGACTGGACTAAGGCTAAGCACATGACTGATGACTGTTCTGTTTTAAGTTCATTTTCATGACATAGATTGGATCATGAGTGGGGAAAACTGAGCATTTTTAGTTTTGTACATTATTTTGACACATGAAATGTGTCAAAATAAAGGGGGGATTTAAGGTTTAAGTTGAAATGGGTTTAGGATCATTTTAGGACTTTTGGGGTGTTTGATGATTTAGATATGGTAAAACTGAGGCAGACATTGTTATTTTCATGTTTAAGTTGAAGGATTAAAATGAACTGAATCCTGGTTAGAAGATAAACTCTTTACACACATAAAGAGCATTTAGATTAGGGCTGAACGATATATCGCATTTGCGATAATATCGCGACATGATCAAGTGCAATTTTCTAACCGCAAAGGCTGCGATTATACTGCGATTATATTATACAATTCATGGGCTGCATCCTCCTGAGGCCGCATTTGTAGACCGATTACGTCACAGCGACGCGCCGAAGGCTGTCCAAATTACTACCATATCCCAGAATTCATAGCGCGGCCCAGCCAAACTCCAGTTTCCAGCAATGGCGGCCGCTACTAAGTTTTAAAATTACTCATACTAATCTTTCTGGGTCACAAAATAAACTTTTAACATATTTTCAGGCGAGAAAGTAGTTGTGTAAACATCAAATATCTGCTCGGTTTATCAAGATATCCCATATTTGCAAAAGTGCTTCGACGTTTTCAGAGGCGTCTGCTACCCACCAGCTCGACAGCTAGCCGGGAGCTCGAGGGTTACTGATGCGGCCGAGAACGGCACAACTCCCGGCACATCATTTTCAGATCACCGCGGAGTTTCGCTGCTCGGGTTAAACGTAATATATAAGTCACTTAGACAACCTAAAAATGTTATTGTTGGGCTTTTTTCAGTGTTTTGTTTGTTCGTGAGTAAATCGGTTTGGCTGAGATTAAAGTTATTAGATTAGATAAAATAAAACTTTATTAATCCCCCGGGTGGGTTCCTCCTTGGTTTTCACACAGCTGACTAAACGTCAAACAGAAAACTTATTAAACAGAAGTATGAGACAGTCGAGAATTTACACCAGTGTCTGGTTATATTTTAGATAGCAAGAAGCAGACGGCCGAGTTTATTAAACTCCACCGAGACAGCGGTGACGCTAATCAGAACTAGACCGTCCAATTTCACGCCTTTAAATTTTAAAGGCGTGTTTGTGTGTGTGTTTATACAATTGCTATTATGTTTGCACTTTATGTGTAATGTTACTGACTGCAGAGATCAGTAAGATGTGTGTATTTTTTATTTATTAGTTTTATTTATTTAATATTATTTTTTAATTGAATGACTGTCTAGTAGTTCACAGATGTCGAAAAACTGAGTGTGGTAAAGCCACTGATTTTTTTTATGTATATTTCTGCAATCTGCACATTGTACTGACTTTCATTTTAATGTTTACACCAGGGTTCCTTGTCAGCACTTTATGCTCAGATGTTTGTAAGCTAAAAATAAACTATTGTGTATGTTCAAATATACTGTTGTGATTGAAGAAGTTAAATAAAAATGTCAGTCATCAATTCATGCATCACCTCATGTCATCATAACAGAGGTCTGTCTTCCAGGAAAGAACAGTTTAAAATTAATGTAATATAGTATTGGCCATACTATATGATGTATTGCTTGTCTTTGTTTAATAATACAGAAGACAAAGACCTTAAAAAATAATCGCATATCGCATCGCAATATTGGGGCAAAAAATCGCAATTAGATTATTTTCCATAATCGTTCAGCCCTAATTTAGATTAAGTAAAGTTAATATAAAGGATAGAGCCCAGAACATGATATCTTGAACCAACTTTGAATAATTAAGGGAACATTAGATGAACACAGTAGATTAGTGAGGTGTACCAGAGAGAGGCTTTTTGTTTTCTATCCTTTACAGGAGAACATTCCAGTAACACAGCGACCACAGGGGTGGCAAGAATCTCCAGTTTCGCAAACAGGTCACATCTGGATTACACGCTGTGGACAGGGCGACCCCGGAGGCAAAGGTGGTGTGGCTGAAGGTGCTCAAACGCAAGTGGAAGGAGCCACGCTGGACTGGTCCATACGAGGTCGTTGCCAGGACAACTACAGCAGTCCAACTGAAAGGGAAGGGCGACACCTGGTATCACTGGTCGCAGTGTGCACCAGCACATGAGAGCTTGGTTGAGGAAGAGGCTTCAACCAACACAGGTGTCAACAAACAGAGACAGAATAAACCCTCTCACCTGTGCAACAGGCCATTCAGTAGTCCACCTGGAAGGCTGAAGAAAGAAGAGCAGCAGCGGAGAAGGTCGTCACGCCATCAGAAAGGGGCAGTGATAAGTTAAAGGCTCCACAAAGAGGGGAGTTTCAGTCCAGAATCTAAAATCTATATAACAAGTCTAGAATACAAAGTTTATATAACATGATGCAAACAACCGAATCAGAGACACGTAATGGGAAGAAACGTATTAAAATGTTCCTTACAACTACATGTGTATTATATGCGATAATAGTAACCATGGCTCTGTTGTCTTTTGTCTGTATTTTGCAAGGCACTCCGGACCCCTTGTCTGAACACGGAGGCCAGTCCAGCCCAGCAGTTCCTGAGACTGTAGGTCCTAAAACAGGATCGCTAGAAAGACAAAAGCGCGAGGGGTCAGGTAAAGGTGATGAATGTCTCAGCAGAAATAATGGCATAGAGTTGAACTATGTTAAAGGGTCTACCAGCTCATTCATGTTAGATTTGTGTGACGTCATTAAATGTACAGGAGCCAGTAGTAGATGGAAAGTGTCAGACAACAGTGGGACCATTTATGCCAAAACAAGATAACTATGCATGTTTTAAGTTCTCTACTGATAATGAAAAGTACAAGGTGGGAGAGATCGATCCAACTTGGTGTGCCGTCACACTTCAGGGACGAACCACCAACAATGTAAGCGGCCCTAGCACGGTAATTGGAACCTGGGCAGGAAGTGGGCTCTATTATTATCGTGGGGAAAATACTCTGTTGGTTCATGTTCCTATAGGAAGCGTAGGGACATGTGCGATGGTGCGATTAGGAGCTCCACTCATGCTGATTGGGAATCAGGTAAAGGCTATTCCACAACGCAACACACGTACTCTAGCCGCCAGACGTCTGAGACATGTTTTGGTCAAAAGAGGGACCCAAGGTACACATGCTTATGATCCTCGCCTGAACTCGCCTAGGGGAGTTCCAGACGAATATAAGCTGGTGAATCCGATAGCTGCAGGATTTGAGAGTATATTCCTTTGGGTAACACCTAATAAGAATGTTGACCGCATTAACTATGTTCATTACAATCTGCTGAGACTTTCTAACCTAACCAGGGACGCCATGATGGGGTTCGCAGAACAATTGGGTCCAAGTTCTCTGATGGGAGTTCAAAATAGGATGGCGCTTGACATGTTATTGGCAGAGAGGGGAGGTGTGTGCTCGATGTTTGGAGATATGTGCTGCACGTATATCCCCAATAATACTGCCCCAGGTGGCTCAGTAACCCGAGCTCTGCAGGGCCTGAAAACTTTGTCTAAAACCATGCATGAGCACTCAGGGGCCTGTTCTTCGTACCGCGCTAAGTGAGTTAGCTGGATGAGATTGTTGACGATTTCGCGTGATCCTGGATCGTTCGGTTCCCCGAAGCCCATCCGGGACTTGCTGTCATAGCAACAGAGCCGTAAGCGTAAACCTGCTGGGGAGCAGGTTTACTTTATGTAAACAGGATTAGATCGCGGCCACGCAGGTATGTCCGCGTCATTCATACGAAAGCAACAGCGATATTCCACCACTGTTTCACCATAAATAAATAACATCAATGTAACTAAAGATAATGCAGCACTTGATCCTTTTATTGATTTCACACAGATACATACAGGTCATTCCCTAAAAAAGGGAAATGTACTATTAACATTCTATTACATGTATGTGATTATTACAGATGTAATTCATATTTCAGAGTAGCAATTGTAAATTACTTCGTGTAATCAAGATGAGAGACCACGGCTATAAAAGCGAAGGTGGATTTGGGAAGTCTGTCGCAGTCATATCCTGTCCGTTTACGCGAGCAACCCATTGCAGAAGGTGCAAGATTGATAAGGAGAGTCCTCAGAATTCAGCGTATATTGCGGGACAGACAGGATCCTTTAGCTCAGCGCGACAGTGTGCTCATAGAGAGATATCGATTTTCCCGTGAGGGTATTATTCACTTAACCAACTTGTTGACGAGGGGGTGCAGGACCACCACCTGTCTTTTTTTGCTCTGCCCTTTTCTTGGTTGCTGTTATGAACAAACAAACAGAGTATTCCAGGGTCTCTTTCCAAGAGACGACAAGCAATATAAGTGATAAATATTACCATTCTGTAGAATATTCTTATATTTCACTTTTACTTGTTCCCATGTTCTAGTGGGTCCTGTTGTGGCTCTAATGTGAAAGGGGATATAATATAACATATTATAATATAATATAATGTAATATAATATTGGATAATATGGTGTGATATGATAAATCTACCCTACCGCCTACTGGTGTTGGCCAGAGGGGCCGATGGCGCAATATGGCAGCCTGGCTTCTGTCAGTCTGCCCCAGGGCAGCTGTGGCTACAACCGTAGCTGCCTCCACCAGTGTGTGAATGTGAGAGTGAATGAATAGTGGCATTGTAAAGCGCTTTGGGTGCCTTGAAAAGCGCTATATAAATCCACTCCATTATTATTGTTATTATTGAATTACTTACGAGTTTGATTTGTCAGCAACTTTCTGCCAGCCCTCTCTCCTTGCTTTTGCAGCCTTTGCAGTGTTCCCTTGCGTTTTAATTAAACTCTGAAACTCCTGAAATCCCTCACTCAAGAGTTCTTGCTCTGCTGCCGAAAAATACCGAGCCGAGCGCGCTCCGTCGACATTTTCGCTGACCAATCAAAGGGTTGCCGATCAATGTTTCTACTATCGATGCGTAGCCCCTGTTGGGCCACCCAGTGATCTCACATTACTTCATCCAGCTATACTAATCGTCAACAACAGGTGTGTTCGGGGAACCGGAATAGCGAGCTCAGAGTTAGCGCGATGATTTGGTCTTGGATGTTTCATTTGATCTTGGATGTAGTAAGCGACGTACGAAGCACAGGGCCCAGGTATTGAAAACCCGCTGGCATCCTGGATGACATCTGTGTTTGGACAATGGTGTGGCTATATCAGTGATGTGCTCATTGGCTGTATTTTTGGGAATATTGGTCATCGCTGGTTGTTGTATCATTCCTTGTGTCAGAGGATTGTTGGTAAAGATAGTGGCGAGGGTTACGAACCCTGGCTGGGTTGAGGGCATCTACCAGATGAACCTGGAACCCATAGAGTGGGGCAGGGAGTGATACAACATGAAGTATGGTGACATTCCTGTGGGAATGTCAAAAGAGGGAATGTTGGGATTCAGAGATTCTTTTATTACTACCATATAATTTGCCTTATGAAGAATGTATTAATAACATGTTTCACAGTATCACTTATCAGTAATATTTCTTACAGGGTTTATATTGCATTGAATATGTCTGTCATCACATTGACCTTTCTATTTTATAGGTTGAGTTCATTTTATACATAATGCATAAATGTGCTTGGTTAAGAGTTGATGTTCCAGTCTAGAAGGTTTTAAGCTTCACTGGTGAGAGTGTCCAGATGATACATGTTGAGGGGAGATGAGAACATAGCAGGTTAATTGCATGCATGCTTACAATACACATAGTCAGGTTTGAGTGAAGGCCTAAGCGTCTTCTACTCCAGTCTGAGACTGGCTGCTAAAGTACTTTACTTAGTGATTAATGACGAGGGTCCAATTATTAGCTCTCAGAAATGCTAAGACCTGAAGTTATTACCTTAAAAGGCAAGTAATGAAGAAAGGAGAAGTTATATGTCAGTTTATAGTTATTAAAAGTATATGTGATGTACCCTTGTTTGCACGAATTGAACTTTTGTCCATCTGTCACCCTGTATTTTTGAACTGTATTGACGTAGGTGTGATATGTTATCCTATAAAACCAGAACCCAGTGTATTTTTGTCAGAGCAACCCATTCTGTATGCTGACGGTTGGTTGTTCTCCTGTGATAATAAAACTCATCGTTTGATTGCACTTTTCCGGAGCCTCCGTTGTTTTTTGTCTGGTCTGAAGTTGATCGATTTCGCAACAGTATGCACAAATATGACCCAAGATGGGACTCGCCAACCTGGATTGACTCAATAGGAGTTCCCAGGGGAGTTCCAGATGAGTATAAGTTAGTTAATCAGATAGCGGCCGGCTTTGAAAGTGTGTTTCTATGGATAACTCCGAATAAAAATGTCGATCGCATTAACTATGTCCATTATAATGTGTTGAGACTCTCTAATCTCCCTAGGGACGCGGTAGAAGGCCTTGCGGAACAATTAGGCCCGACGTCGTTAATGGGAATCCAGAATCGAATGGCCCTGGACATGTTGTTGGCTGAGAAAGGTGGTGTCTGTGCCATGTTTGGGGACATGTGTTGCACGTTCATACCCAACAATACTGCACCAGACGGTACGGTTACTAGGGCGCTTGAGAGTCTGAAAATGTTATCTAAAACCATGCATGAGCAATCAGGTGTGAACACTGGACCGGGAGACTGGTTCACGTCTGTCTTTGGGCAATGGAAGAGTGTTGTTATGTCTGCCATGTTTTCTTTTGTTGTTTTTCTTGTCATATTGATGATTGGATGTTGTCTCATCCCTCTGGTCCAGCGGCTTTTAGTAAAGATGCTGGAGAGAGCCCTGAGCTCAGGCTCAGCAGGTTCAGCTGCGCCGGAGTCCATGATGCCTTTGAGGGAGATTGTAGGCTGGACGGAGGAGTGAGACAAATCCTGGTGTAAGTTGGGCTCGCAAGCGAGCCCAAGAGGAGGAGTTGTCAAGAAAAACATGTAATTTCACTGCCATTATTTCATTATTATTTCATTAGTCTGCATCACTTAGTATCAGTTGATCATCACCATTATCATGTATCATTTATCATTTAGTAAATCTGCTTAATCTTGTATTCCAGAGCACGCAAAATAAGACACATTCCTCTGTAATATTCTATTATGCAAAAACCACCAGCATCTCTGTGGCTCCAGGCGGCCCAAAGTAAAGTCAGATGAGGACAGCGACCTTTTGTTGGCCTGGACAGACAATCTCACAAACTGCACACTCGGACACACAATTGTTTAGACCAGATGTTTTCCCTCATCCATATCTGGGAACATAAAGCCTGAGAAAGTGTTAGGTTTCTGAGAAGCTGAGTTCTAGGAAATGTTCTGACGTCATATTAGGCTATAAAGCTTTCTGTAACGAGCAGAGAAGCTCGAAGACCGGCTTCCCACACTGTATAACTGTGTGTGTTTAATAAATCACTTTTTGGACACTTCTGGGGACTCTGTCTGTGCTTATTTTTCCTTCCAAATAAAAAGAACCTTTACAAAAGAACTGTGCATTTCGTGTTGTTAAGACTGTTTCATCTGGGACCATTTTGCAATCTAACGCAAGCTTAATTAAGGATTCTGTTTGTTTTATTCCTTCTAAGCCCAAATGAATTTCTTGTGAATCTGTCTACTGTGAGCCTGGTGATTTTGTTACTGATGCCTGACTGCCAACTGTATAAAACAAAAAACTACACACAATATTCGAAGCACATAGCGCACAGTCGTAAATTCACCCTAATTTTGGTATGATCTGAGCTCAGGCACTGGGTGACTGAGCATAGCACTTACGCATGTGAGCGAGGGGGGAGAAACTGCTGCAGGAGAAGCGTAGACAGGCAGACAGAGGAGAGCTTAAGTTTGACCAGGTACCAAAGCAAATCATTCATACTGTACAAATAATGTAAATATGACGGTGTATCACAAAAGATTGATATCAAACTGATCACTTGACCCATATTACGTTACTTGCTCTTGGAGTGAATCAACAAATGGGGAAATGAAAATCCGAACAACAACAATGATGTTTTTTTAGAGAGTCTTAGCTTACATGTGTGTTTATTTCATATTTTCAGTTGTTTCCCTCCACGGCTAAACAAAGCACTGTAATCGGTTTCAGTTATGTACTGATGAACACAACAATTGACACAAGTGGCTTCTTTCAAAGAAAAAACTCAGGTAGATTTTATTTTATATATTATGCTTTGTATGTTGTTCAGTATATTTCTATGCAAAACAAGAGGAATTTCAATACACAGCAGTATATTCACAGCTGAAACCAGATATTTACATACACTTTAGGGAAAAAACATAAAAACATTTTTTTTTTCTGTTAAACATCAATTTAGAGTGAACTTGCAACTAGAAGATCACTGGCTGCTCTCTGCCCAGCATGGAGGTCACTGCAAACTCTCGGTACCTCAGCAGAGCTGGCAATATCATCAAGGACTACTCTCACCCCAGCAACCAACTGTTTGAACTATTACCGTCAGGCCGACGGTACAGGTCACATAAAACCAGGACAAACAGATTCAGGGATAGCTTCTTTCCCAGAGCTATCACCGTAGTAAATAAGAACAAATACAATTGAACCTATTCCATACCGTCACTGTCATTATATTATGCTGCTATTCATACTGTCATTATATTAATGCTGCTATCCTGTATATATTGTACAAACTATTGTTTGAGTACTTACGATTGTTTTTTTGTACTTTTTATATTTTACATTTATATTTATTATTGAAACTTGCACCAAGGGAGTGGCACTCCAATTTCGTTGTACTCTGTACAATGACAATAAAGGCTATTCTAACTTGTTTTGTTTTAGATAAATAAATATTGAAATATCTTTTGAATTAGTTAAATGTCAGAATATATATATAGAGAGAGAGCTGTCTATTATTTATCACTTTCATCAAATTTAGGAGTACATATACACTAAGTTTATTGTTAATTAAGAAGAAAACTGCAGATGATTGCATTCTGATCTTAAGCAGCCTCTGATAGGTTAGTAGAGTCGGATTTTTTAGTAGAGTCCTCTGTCCTCTGCTGGATGTGTTGGAGAACACTTTCAGCCCTCTGAGGACTGCATACCACTGCCTGAGCCAAGCCAATGTGCCACTAAGCTCCAGCCAGTGTCCACACTGCCAGAGGTCTCCACACATGCTGGTTCGGTGTCTGTCTCCGCTGAAGGGTCAGAGGAACCCGTTTGAGCTGTCTGTCTCGGCTGGAGGGCCCAAGGGGCCCATTCAGCCACCTGTCTATGCTGAAGGGTCAGAGACCTGTTCGGCCTCCTGTCTCCTTTATAGTCGAAAAAGATGTGCTCCTGGTGCACTGGCCATTGCTGCTACTCAAATCGAGCGTGGACCTGGACCTCCAGCAGGCCCCGGGGACCTACGTCACACCTTGCTCTTGTCTCCCTTACAGCTGAAAAAGGTCCATGCTTGTGCCCTGGCCCTTCTGAAATTCCCTCTCCATTTAGCCGAGGCAGTGAGTCGGCCTCCTGTCTCCCTTACGGTCGAAAAAGATGTGCTCCTGGGCGCACTGGCCCTGCTGCTACTCACATCGGGCATGGCCCTTGCCCTCCAGCAGGCCCCGGGGACCCACATCCTCCCCTGCTCTACTCCCCCACTAGCTTCTTCTCCTGCAGTTACCCTCCACCACATATCCAGCATGGCCCTTGACCTCCAGCAGGCCTCGGGGACGCACATCCTCCCCTGCTCTACTCCCACACTAGCTTCTTCTCCTGCAGTTACCCTCCACCACATATCCAGCATGGCCCTTGACCTCCAGCAGGCCTCGGGGACGCACATCCTCCCCTGCTCTACTCCCACACTAGCTTCTTCTCCTGCAGTTACCCTCCACCACATATCCAGCATGGCCCTTGACCTCCAGCAGGCCTCGGGGACGCACATCCTCCCCTGCTCTACTCCCACACTAGCTTCTTCTCCTGCAGTTACCCTCCACCACATATCCAGCATGGCCCTTGCCCTCCAGCAGGCCCCGGGGACCCACATCCTCCCCTGCTCTACTCCCCCACTAGCTTCTTCTCCTGCAGTTACCCTCCACCACATATCCAGCACATATCCAGCTAACCCTAACCCACTACAATTCGTCCTGATTGTAGCACAAGTGGAACCAATAAGCAGGATTCATTGGCAAGCAGACAACCAGTTCCAACTACTGGGAAGAACCAGTGCGATGCATTTTGTGGTACGCGTCGTGGTAGCTCCTGCTAGGATTTAGGACAGACCTGAGGCTGATGAGAAGGATCTGGGTGTTGCAGGGCCGTCCTGGCTGACACGGCGCTGCGTGAAGCTCTGGGATGCTGCCTCTGGACTGGCACACTGGGGTGGTGGTTCCCCTGTTTAAAGACCTAGACCTGAGCGTGTGCTCCAACTGTCACACTCCTCAGCCTCCTCTATGCCAGGGTGTGTCTGTCAGTCAGGCCTCTGATTCAGGAGGAAGCAGTTTGTGTCCTGGTCATGATCACTGGAGCAGCTTGTTATCCTCTCGACTGCAGGGTCCGTGGGAGTTTGCACAACCAGTCTACATGTGGTTTGTGAGGCTTCTACTTTTGTAGGATCTTCATCTTACAGTACAAAGAGCCTTTGCTGCAGCTGTTGTTGTGTTTTGGCGCCTCATGGATAACTTTTCATGTCATTTGAGTTTCAGGCTTGTTGGTGTTGCTGAGCTGTGTGCATCGTCTGCGTGGGTTTGTCAGCATAATGGGGCTCATATTAAAATGACTTTACAGTCACAGAGAAAAACTTTAAAACACAAAATCAACACTTTGAACCATCGTGGAAACTACGTGTCCTTACTTGTCATCAAATGATGAGTGTGCGTCCTCACCAGGTGTCACAATCATGTGTATCAAAACGTGTGTAACTGTTAAACAGCAAAATGTGTTAAAGCTGAAAGTCTGACTGTTCAAAGGTGAAACTACAAACACTTGTACATATACAGCTCCCTCCATAATGGCCTGAGGAAAACCAAAGACCTGATGTGATTTCATGTTTTCTTTGTTTCACAGTTTAAAAGTTTGTGGTTCTGTTCTCAGACCTTTGTCACTCACATGTTGTGCATCAGCTGTTTATGTCACTGTGCAGCCAAACTAACTCCCCTCATGTGTTTCCTTTGCAGCTGCTCCTCTGGATAGCATTGAGTCCCTGGCTGCCTACTACGTGAGCTGCGTCAGGCAGGTGCAGCCGGACGGCCCGTACAGAGTCGCTGGATATTCTTCTGGTGCCTGTGTAGCATTTGAAATGTGCTCTCAGCTGCAGACCCAGAATCAGCCTGTGGAGTTCCTGTTTCTCTTTGATGGCTCACATTCATATGTGGCAGCGTACACACAGGTCAGAGAAACACTCGCGCATCTTTATTTCATGTATATGCTGTATAGCGTGTGTGATGTTGGTTTTGAAGGATGAGCTCTGGTCACATGATCTGCATGTGAACAGGTTTAACTGTGTTTTTGATTTGCAGAGCTACAGAGCCAAGCTAACACCCGGCAACGAGTCTGAGGCTGAGACTGAAGCCTTGTGTGCCTTCATCCAGCAGTTCACTGGCATTGAATACAACAAGGTATACTGTCTCTGACCCACAGGTTCACACACAAGTATTCCTTTATGTGGCATCAGCGTTAAAGGCCACACAACCTGAGCTTTTGCCTCACGGCGCCTGTAAGGTAAAGATGGTGACTGTAACACAGTCTGGAGCTGCTGTTCCAGCACAGTCTGTGTGTGGTGCAGGTTTGACTCAACAATGATGTGATGTTTGGAGCTGTTATGGAGACTAAAGTAAAACATGCGGTTAAATCAAACCTTCGTACAGTTTCTCACTGAAAGCTGACATTTGTAACTCCTGAATATCAAAACATCTTCATTTTGCATTTTCATATACATAAGATCTGTGATGTTCATTAATTATGTGTCACTTACTTTTCTGAAAACAACAATATCTCCGCGAGCACGCGGTAACGTTTGCTATGAACTTACAGTCGTCTCCATGGTTACATCCTACAGCTTTTGGAGACTCTGCTCCCGCTGTCAGACCTGAATGCACGCGTCAGTGTGGCCGTGGACCTAATCACCTCCGCTCACAAGGACATCGACCGAGACTCACTGCACTTTGCAGCCTCCGCCTTCTACTACAAGCTAAAGGCTGCTGATGCATATGTACCTACTGCAAAATACCACGGCAGCGTGAAGCTGCTGCGCGCCGAAACCAGCAGCGAATATGAGCAAAACCTGGGAGCTGACTATAAGCTCAGCGAGGTACCGATGCACATTTACATCAGTCTGTAGTACTTATCTTCACTGTGCGTGTGTGCGCTTGTGTGTGTTTCTATAAACTCTGTCTGAGCCTTCCAATGTTCAAACTGTGTACTGCGTCTTTCTTCAGGTCTGTGATGGCGAGGTGTCGGTCCACGTCATCAAGGGAGATCACCACACTTTCCTAGAAGGCGCGGGGGCGGAGTCTATCAAGAACATCATTCATAACTCGCTGGCTGAGCGAGCTGTCAAACCAAGGGAGGGTTAAACATCCACCGTCTCTTCACCCTAATTCCTCAGCTTTCCCCAAACTAGACTGTAAATGTGTCATTATAGGAAGTGTTTGCACTGCTTATGTTTACACGCTACTGTTATCCTAATATCCCAAATGTTAATGGTTAGTGAACCAGTCGACATCCCATCATCTCACAGCTCCATCGATTCCAACTGCAAGTTTTGTTTTTTGTTGCCATATGTTGTTGTTTGCAGAAGTTCATCCCACAACAAAATAACGTGGTTAAAAAATTAATGTAACAAAGTAACAAACACTGACACATTGATTGAATCCTGAATTACATAACATCACTCAAATTGGTGTTTCTGCTCATGCAGACATCAGTAGACAGGCAAACGCGCTGCGACCAGCCTGATGAGCGACTGTGGAGGGAGGGCTGACCCTGCAGCCGTGTTTCTGCACACTAACTACTCGTAACACAAGTTGGAGGCATTTCTTTATTTTGTGATATTTGTTTACTTTTCAGTCATGTGACCACACAGTCATCAGTTACAGTGGCAACCAGCAAATGTTTACGTTGTCAATAAGTTCACAACAAATTAAGTGTTTCATAAACTGTGTTTTAACAATGACACTCGTGTTACTGTAATTTACAGACCAGTTATTTCACTAATTCAGAAGAAAAACTGCTTCTCTTCATGATGGACTGTGTCAAACACACGCTGTTGTTCTGACAGACGCCTGTGACAGAGGCGTCGCTAAGGACCAAATGTGTCTCTTCAGAGGTTAATCAGAGATGTGAATGATCACTGTAACAGTGAGATCATATTTACTGATGTAACCTCTGAGAAACTGTTTCCTTTTAAAGGCTTTGGTCCAGAGATCTAAAACCTCAGCAAATAATCCAAACCTGAGTACAACAGCTGGCCTGAGACCTGTGATTGGGTCAGTGAAGGAAGCTGCTGATTGGAGATGAATGTGCTGAGGAGTCACAGTACGATGGACGTGACAATAAAGGCCTCTGTGTTTTATTGTAACATTTCTGTTATGTTTTGTAGGACTAATAAGGGCCTCAACAGTCGCTCAGTGTTTTCCTTCATTGTAACGAGCCTGTCCCGTTGGATCTATGATTCCTGTGCTTTTGTTGTCGTTACTATTTCTGATCATTTATCTTGTAAATATAGTTTTTGGGTTTTGTTTTTTAGAGGATGGGTCAGTTTATCAGGGACTGAAACACAAATCCTGTTGGCCCAGAAAATTCTTAGTCGCTGTTGGCGCCACCCGACCGTTTAGTTCAGACCATTAAAGTAACGACTGGTTCTATATGACACTTTTCTACATGCAACAAAGGTGGTGATGGAAGGAGGAGAACAAACTTTTTTGTCTGTATTTAATAGCACAATAAAGACCAGACAGCAAAGCAGGGAGGGAGAAATAAAGGGCCTCAGGTCAGAGTTGAACCCGGCCGCAGCATTTACCCCATGACCAGGTGACGTGGTCACCCGCCCGACCCTTACGCACAGCAGTATTTCACTTCAGCTACCAGGAGTATGTGGGTCGAGCATGCAGACTGAACTTTAGCTGCATGTTAGAAAGCCGAGTTTATGAATGAAGGCTAGAACAAATGTCCCGGCTGAAGGAGGAGGGGCTGCAGAGGTGTATAAACACAGGTGGGCGGGGCAGGGCTAGTGTGCAGGATGACTCAGTGACCTACACTGACCCGTGTTGGTGAACATTTTGTTAAAGTTAAATGTTTTCAAGCTGACAAGTAAATTATCCAGCGAGCTAAGTTGAGCTGACCGACGTGCAGTAAGGTTTTCATGCTCTTCACTAACAGCTGATCGCTGAGAATATATCAACAGTAATAATGTCCTGTAATTCCCACGGCTCTGTATGTCACACCTGCGTATGCTTCCCCATCACATTCATCACCTGTTCCTCTGGTGTCTCTGATTGGAGCACGCAGGTGTGTGGAGCAGAGTGAAATCACACACCTAATGCTGTTTTATTCAACCTGGATCTTGGAAGTTTTGATTAACATCAGTGTCAAACATGAACTAACTCTTTGTCCCCTTCAACATTACATGTTGTTTTTTGAAGTAACAGGTTCAGTGATCTTAAAAGGCTGCGGTAACGTGTCGCTGATAAAACACTGAGTCATTTTCAAATTATTCACTTTAGTTCAATTCAGCTTTATTGTTTTATGTGAAAGTCTCCATCCTGTGTCCTTCACTTATCTTTATCCCAGGTGTGAATTGTTCACAGGACTTAAAAGAAGGACGTGTCTGTGGAAAAGGCTCCGGCCAACCTAAACTCCTCCCTCATCAGGACACAGAAGAGCCGCTGAGGCAGCGCCTTGGAGTACGCTGCTGGTCGCGGCACACAGGTGCGCAACAAGATCTCCCGGCCTGCTGGAGGAGGGAAGTCTGGTACTCTGCTGCTTCCCCCAGTTTGCTTCTTGTCAGATCCCAAGTCCTCATCGACGGGCGCCAGAAGGGCAGCCTAAAAGGGCAAAGGTCAAATGTTAGCAAACAGCAACCGATTCTGAAGAAATGTGCTGTGTGATATTCAGAAGTACTGTAACCCGAGTCTCCCACAGAGACCTGATCCAGACTACAGCTCACAAACACAGCTCCTCTACTAACACCTCACTGCAGCTGCACCCTGCTGATCCTGTCTGTGATTAGAAATGATTTCAATAAAGTAAAACAGAGGCTCGTTTTCTATGAGCGTAAACAGGGATCTCTTTTTCAGTCTCAGTGTAACAAACGTGTTTACTGAATAAGTCTTTCAGTAAAAATGTTTTTGTTAATTCAGTAAAATCTGCAAAGATGACTTGTACTGTTGGCAGCAACAAACAGAGACAACAGAGTGTGGGACAGACAGGAAGTCAGGACACGTCTATGTGCTTCACAGTGGGACTAGAACATGAACATTTCTACACACACCACAGGCAGCAACTGTGCAAACCTCCACGTCACCAAAAACACCCTGCAGGTCCCATCAGAGCAACGGCAGAGAAAACAGATGAAAGGTCTGTTAGAGAGAAAAACGCTTCGCTGCTTTCTTACCTGTATGACACCAAAAGGGTTTTGTTTTTTTAATAATAAAGGCTTCATGTTTTACAGTTAAAGGTAAAGCTCATGCAAACATGCAGGCTTATTTGTCTGATCAATGCAAAAGTTCAAACATGTCTCTTTCAAGCCTCATTATCAGCTGAGATCATAGTAAAGACACAGACAGGATCCTGATCCATCTGTTCTTTATATAATTACTGTTTTTACTGTAATGTAGAATATCATGGACATAATACACAGACTGCAGCCTAAATACTGCTAAAAACAGCCCTTTTTATTTTTAAGGTTTTACGTATTAACTTTTTATTATAAAAGTCACCTGATCCTTAGCAGGTGTGTATACAGAAATACACCAGGTCATTATTTAAGCAAAGCGAAGCCAAACTGCTCCTGTGTGACAGATGAAGTCCAAATTTAAACAGCATTTAGATGCTGCTAATGAAACTCGATTAGTGGCAGCACTGGTCTGTGTGTAACAGAGTCATAAATAACATTGTTATAATTACACAAAATGTGTTCTAAACCCCCAAACTTCTCCTTTTATACCTGACTTTTAGGACCTCCAAGCCTGTAGTTGTGTTCATTATCAGTTAGAGCCCCTCCTCATTCTTTTCTTCTTCTTTGGTGCAATACTATAAATACAGTGTACCCCTTTTGCCTCTGCCCTTTTTCTACAATTCCCCTGTGGGAGAGGAGCTGGAGTGGGCAAATTATTTACTTGGAGGTCTTTCTTTCTTTTACCTTTTTTATCAGACACAACGCAGAATCACACCGGTTACACTTGGTGCCGCTGACCCGTCACATCGCCAATCCGCGATCCACCCCTCCTCCTTCTGCTGCCGCTGTTTTCCCGCCTCCTCTCTGCAGCTGTGTGCCAGAATCCTGTGCCCTGCGCTTTGACTCACAGGTTTTTATATCGCATGTGTGATCGATGCCCCGTAATTTGGCTTGCAGGCATCTCTGTCACGTGTGAACTTAAAGGGCAAATACGTAGGTGATCATTTCTGTCACTGTTTCATATTGTTGCCTCAAATTATACAGGCACGGATTGTAATTTTTTTTTCTCTATTGATATTGGCTTTTACAGCCTGTTTTAATTGAGAGGAGAAAACAACATTTTATTTTCTATGGTGTTTTGATTCTTTGATGTTTTTTTTTCTTCTCCCCACATTTCATTGTTTTGTGAAGTTTTGCATAATTGTGTGTGGGGGTTAGGCTCGTTTTTTTTGCTGTTGAACAGTGATATCTCACTTGGGCCAACATGTTAAGTGAGGAAACTGTGGATAGCGCTTTGCCTGATCTGTTCTCTGCGGGGAGTAATATGACCTTTGGTTTGGGGAGGGGTCATCAGATTGCTCCAAAGTTTTTTGGGAGGGGTAGGCCAGTAGTCCCGGGTATTGGTGCCCACACTGTAGACCAGCCAGTGATGCACTCACCATTAATGCCAGCAGCTAGCTCCACACCAGCTGCTTGCGAACGCCAAACACACACCCAGGCTGTCACTAGTGACATGTTGAGCAGCTTGATCACTGACTTAGCAAAGCAAATTGGGGAAAATATCACATCCTCTCTTAACTCTATGCACCAGCCAGCCCCCACCCAGCCACAGTCTCCCCAGAATGTGCCCTCGAGCTGCAATGACCAGTCCCAGCTGAAGGTTGTTGTTCAGTCAGACACCAAAGCTCCACCATACTTCAAGGGTGACAACACAGATCTATTTCCCATCGGTGAATGGGAGGACATGATGAGATGTTATCTGCACAGAATCAGCTGTGACACAGATGAAGAAATGTTTGCCATATTAATGTCTAGACTAACTGGCAAAGCCAGAGATGTGGTCAAGGTGTCACTTCGTTGCCGCCCTGAGTTGAATCGGAATGATCCTATTACTGCTGTGTTTGACATACTGAGGTCTAACTTCAGCGACTTGACATATTCCAGCCTGCCCATGAAAGATTTCTACAGTACTGTGCCACGTCCAGGTGAGAACGCCATGGATTACTGGATCCGGTTGAACAAGTCTATTGATGCTGCTGATGAGTGTCTCCGCAGGCGCGGCAAGATGGTAGAGGACCCCAGTAGTGAGGTTGTTTCGATGTTCATTAATCACTGTCCTGACCACAGTCTTACGTTGTCTTTTCAACTGAAGGCCCCTGAGGAGTGGACTGCAGCTGAGGTTCAGAGCCGTCTGGACAACTATGTGAGGAAAATGAGACAGTCTAGTGTTTTGTCTCATAATACAGCAAGTCTGTCCATCCCGCATCAGAGCCCTGTCGCTGTTAACAGCCAGCCCCACTCCAGCGGTGCTCAAGCAGTCCCAGTAACACATGAGCCAGCCTCGTATCCTATGCCCTCTGTTCCCTCTGCAGCCACATGTCAGCCTCTCTCTTCTGATGGCATGGTAAGTGTGCAGCAGCCCTCTGCTTGTCCTCCTTTGACTCTACATGTCATGCCCCCATCTTTGCCAGTTTCTGGCCCTCCTCCAGCTGAGCCAGGTGTTCAACAGATGGTAGCACTGTTTGACAAGGTTCTGTCCATGTGCACTGCATCACTAGCCACTGGTCCTAGGTGCCCACAACCCACAGGTCATTCCCATGGGCACCGCAATGCTCATCGTGCTTCGTGCAGAGTGTGTGGCTCACATGAACACACAACCCATGTGCATTGTAGGCTGTACAAGCTATGCCACAGCTGCTTTGACCCTGGACACATGAGGCGTGAATGCCCACAGTTGCACCAGAAACCAAGCGTTTCAGTCCCTCCTCCCACCGATGCTGCTTTAAACTAGCCAGCCCATGTAACGAGAGGGGTAGCATGGGCAGTGTTGATGAAACCCTCAGAAATGCAACAGACCCAGAAGCCATATATGTTAACTGCTGTAGTAGCCTCTCTGATGAGAAGACTGTTATTATGGGTTCACAAAGAGTTGGCAGGGCTAGTGAGTTGTTTTACACTCCAGTGTCGGTCAGTGGCCGGTGTTCCCTGACAAGCATGCTTGATTCAGGAAGTATGTCATGCACACTAAGTGAAGAGGCTGATAGCAAGCTAAGAGCCGCTGGTGTTGCTCTGATTCCGCAGCATATCCCTGAAAATGTGGTGCTGGTTGGTTGCGGTGGCCTTCTCACACAACCGAAATGCATCTATGATTTGGACATTGAAGTATATGGGACTAGGTTTCTTGTACCAACATTTGTGGTTCCTGGGCAAAAAGATGAGCTCATCGTGGGGAGCAATGTGATCCGGCCCATCATTCAGAAGATGAAGGCTGATACAAAGTACTGGGAGCTTATTAACTCCAATTACACTGGCACTGATTGTGAAGACTTCCTGCAGTTGCTGAGCTGTATCTCACGGTGGTCTGCTCCTGTGTTGCCAGATAAAGTAGGTACAGTCAGGTTGCGGAAGAGTATCACTCTCCTGCCACAAAAAGAATATGTAGTTTGGGGAAAGCTGCCACCTTCTGCCCTCGTGTCTCCAGGAAGTACTGTCGTTGTGGAACCCACGTCAGCCCGTTCCACTCCAAAGAACATAATGGTGGGGCGCATTATAACACCCATGTGGGGAGATCGTTGGGTCCCTATGAAAGTCCTTAACCCAACAGAGAGCCCTGTGACACTTCGTCACAATGCTAAGATTGCGGATGTCTTTCCTTGTATTGCTGTGGAGGACCTGCCCATCACTCAAGGTCTCTGCGAGACTCTGACTGACCAGCATACCAGTTTTCCCCCCTCATCAGACTCTGTGCCTGACTCTGCACAGCTACTCAAAGATGCTGGGTTGGCTGACATTGATATTGAGGGCTGTGAAGTGTCAGATGGGTGGAAGAGGAAATTGGTGGAGCTTGTGTTGACTTACCAAGATGTGTTCTCTAGAGACAAACTGGACTGTGGTGAGGTGAAAGACTTTGTCCATCGTATCCACCTCACTGACGACCGCCCTTTCAGGCTTCCCTATCGCAGAGTACCCCCGGCTCACTATCACAAGTTGCGAGAGGTGCTGTCAGACATGGAGATGAAAGGCATCATCAGTAAGTCCACCAGCGAATACGCCTCGCCACTGGTAATGGTTTGGAAGAAGTCAGGTGACTTGAGGATATGCACTGACTTCCGCTGGCTCAATGCCAAAACCATTAAGGATGCTCACCCACTGCCCCATCAGGCTGACTGTCTTGCTGCCCTTGGTGGGAATGCTTTCTTCAGCACCATGGACCTCACATCTGGGTTCTACAACGTTCCCCTCCATGAGTCTGACAGACGGTACACTGCTTTCACTACACCTCTTGGCCTGTATGAGTACAACAGACTTCCCCAGGGTCTATGCAACAGCCCAGCATCTTTCATGCGGATGATGCTCAGCATCTTTGGTGATTTGAACTTTTCCAGCCTCCTGTGTTATCTTGATGACCTGCTGGTGTTTGCGCCTTCAGAAGAGGAGGCCCTAAGACGTCTTGAGATTGTTTTCTCTCGCCTGAGGACCAGCAATCTGAAGCTGGCGCAGAAAAAATGTCACTTTCTCAGACGCTCTGTGAGGTTTTTGGGTCATGTCGTGGATGCTGGTGGTGTCTCGGTTGATCAGGATAAAGTGAGGGTTATCGCCAATTTTCAGAAGACTGACCTTATGGATGGTGACGGTTGCACCCCTTCTCAGAGGAAAGTGAGATCCTTCCTTGGCATGGTGATGTTTTACCAGCATTTTATTCCAGGGTGCTCTCGTATTGCGAAGCCACTCTTTGCTCTAACTGCCGGTCAGAAGAGGACTAAAGGCTGCCATGGGAGTCGGAAACCTGGAACTTTTCGCAAGCTCACCCCTCAAGATTGGACTCCTGCTTGTGAGAAAGCATTTGAGGGACTCAAAGGTGCACTCCTCAGCTGTGCGGTGCTGGCACATCCTGATTTTGAGAGGCCATTCATCCTTTCAACTGACGCTTCCATGGATGGGCTGGGTGCTGTCTTATCCCAGGTGCCAGCTGGTGAGGAGAGAGCAAGACCTATAGCCTTTGCTAGTAAGTCTCTCAGCCGCAGTCAGGCCAAATACCCAGCACACCGGCTCGAATTTTTGGCTCTGAAGTGGGCTGTGTGCGATAAGTTCAGCCACTGGCTCAAGGGTCATCGGTTCACTGTCTGGACTGATAACAATCCTCTCACATACATTCTGACTAAGCCAAAGCTGGATGCCTGTGAACAGCGTTGGGTCTCTAAGCTTGCACCATACTGCTTTGAGATCAAATATGTTCCTGGAAAGCTGAACATTGTGGCAGACACCCTGAGCAGGGAACCGTTTGTGAGGCCGTTGGCCCAGCGGCTCCTGTCGGAGCCCTACTTTGAGCTGCTAGAGCAAGTCAGTGGTGTGAAAGATGCCAGTGTCCAAGATGCCTTCCGTTTGACCTGTCAACCTCAATCGATACGCAGTGCTCCACCCTCTGCTGTGCTTGATGTGTCTCTGTCAACTGATGACGTGTCTTCTCTCATGTCTTCGCTCTGTGAGTGGGAGTCTGCTTCTCGCCAGCGTGCAACATCCCTCGCTGGTCACCTAACCTCCATCAGTCCACCTGACTGTGATGTTACTCATGCGCTGTTCCGTGCTGATCTCCTGTCTCATCAAACAGGGGATCCTGTGATCTCCAGAGTAGCCCGCTATGTTGAGCGTAAGCGCAGACCCTCCAGACGTGAGCGCTGTCATGAGAACCAACATACGTTGCGGCTCCTGAAACAATGGGATAAGCTCACATTCCTCAATGGTGTCCTCTACAGAGTCGTGAGGGACCCACTGACCAAACACAAGAGATTCCAGTTTGTGGTACCTGACTCCCTAAAACAAGTGGTGCTGTCTGGCATACACGACAATGCTGGTCATCAAGGTCAACCTCGCACACTCTCCTTGGCTCGTCAGCGTTTTTTCTGGTATGATATGGAGAAGGATGTGCGCGGTCATGTGAGAAATTGCCGCAGGTGTGTTCTCAGCAAGACCCCAGAGCCAGCAGCTAGGGCCCCGTTGGAAAGCATTAAGACCTGTGCTCCACTGGAACTTGTGTGCATTGACTTCTGGTCAGCTGAGGACAGCAACAACAAGTCTGTGGATGTCCTTGTGATTACTGACCACTTCACAAAATTAGCACATGCATTCCAATGCCAGGATCAGACAGCTAAGAGAGTCGCTAAAAAGCTCTGGGATGGATTCTTCTGTGTGTATGGCTTCCCTCAGCGCATTCACTCTGACCAGGGAGCTAGTTTTGAGAGTGAGCTGCTTGCAGAGCTTCTGGTTTTGGGTGGCGTTGCCAAATCCCACACTTCACCATACCACCCCATGGGTAATGGTACCACAGAGAGATTTAATCGCACCCTTGGAAACATGTTACGGTCCCTCCCCCCCAGATGTAAGCAGAAATGGCCGCAGATGATACAGTCCATGACGTTTGTGTATAACTGTACGGCACACGAGACCACCGGCTTTGCGCCATTCTACCTGATGTTTGGGAGGGTGCCAAGGTTGCCAGTTGACCTCATGTTTCGGGATGTCCTTCATGATGACACCATTTGTGACTATGATACCTATGTCAAGTCACTGATGGATGACCTGCGCTCTGCCATGCTCCGAGCCCAGGAACACAGCACAATGGAGCAGAGACACCAGTCTGACCAGTACAACAGAAAAGTGAAGGGTCTGCCTCTTTCACTAGGGGACCAGGTGTTGTTGGCAAACAAGGGAGTCAGAGGAAAAAGGAAGCTCTCTGACAAATGGGAACCTGTTGTGTACACGGTAGTTGACTTGGATCCTGCTCTTCACATCTGCCGTATCAGAGACAAAGAAGGTCATGAGCGTGTGGTGCATCGCAACCTGCTCCTTCAAGTTAACTTTTTGCCCTTGGACACAACACTGAATGACGATGCTGCACATCCTGCTGTGAGCGTTGTCAGTGGCCCCGCTGAGTCTGACCTGGATGGGTCTGTGACATCTTTTGGGGGCACAGGAGCTGTACCTCCTGCCACCTGGACTGTGGATTCCGTCTCCAGCATTGGCGAGTGTGATGACCGCACACTATCATGGATCCATCAGCAATCTGCCGCTGACCCGGTCGAAGATGGCGTTCATGGGACCCCTCCCATAATGGGTGTTTCTGATCTTGGTGGGCTGGCTGGTGATGGAGCCTCCCCAGGCTCCCCTGCTGCTTTCCCGTCCCACACTTTTCATTCTCTTGAACCCAAAAATGTGGACGTGGATCAAGGACTTACCACACGTTTTGGTAGAATCATTAAACCAGTTCGTCGCTTGATTGAATCAATGGCTCAACTTGAAACACTCCTTGGTGTTGAACCTGTTCAAGCAGCGGTTATTGATGTGTGAATTTGCTTATTTCTGTATGTTTTTCATTGCTATTGTTTTTGGAAAAGAATAATACAGGCACAGAGTTCATTGTATTTTGTCAGTCTGTGCAGTCTGATAGTGACGCCCATAGATATTATGGCCTGTTTTGTGTGGTGTAAATGGCACCTCATTTTGTCTATAGAAAGTCCTGGGATCTTGCTAGGCGCCGAGCAGGTCTCAGGTCTCTTATCCTCCTTGGAGGAAGCTATGTTGCTGATCTAATTCATTGTATATGCGATGTGAATTTGTTTGAGGCCACTGTATCTGTTATTGTGGGTTTATATTTTTTTTTTTGGTGTACCCTTTAGGATTTTGTGTAATTCTTGGGGGGTGAATGTAACAGAGTCATAAATAACATTGTTATAATTACACAAAATGTGTTCTAAACCCCCAAACTTCTCCTTTTATACCTGACTTTTAGGACCTCCAAGCCTGTAGTTGTGTTCATTATCAGTTAGAGCCCCTCCTCATTCTTTTCTTCTTCTTTGGTGCAATACTATAAATACAGTGTACCCCTTTTGCCTCTGCCCTTTTTCTACAATTCCCCTGTGGGAGAGGAGCTGGAGTGGGCAAATTATTTACTTGGAGGTCTTTCTTTCTTTTACCTTTTTTATCAGACACAACGCAGAATCACACCGGTTACATGTGGGCTGGGGACACTGGTGCCACCAGTACAGCGCGCACTTTTCACAGCGCCACCATGTGGACCAAACTGTATTCTGGGTCAAACCTGATGTTTTATCATTTACACTGAACAAAAATATAAACGCAACACTTTTGCTTTTGCTCCTGTTTTCCATGAGCTGAACTCAGAGATATGAAACATTTTCTACAAACACAAAAGACCCGACACTCGCAAGCAATGTTCCCTCTAAGCTGCGCGCGTACACAATTGCGCACTGCTGGCACGGTCTCTGCACAGAAAATCTGCGTTGCGCGCACAAAAAAAAAAAAAAAAATTCACCTGAATTGAAATTAAAATGAAAACTTTAACAATCCTGTTTTGCAGTGTTAGTCAGTGACTGGCTGCTCCCGTATAGGATTAGAACGAGGCCACCTTATCCCGTAGTCCAGCCAATCACGCGATTCACATTCGTATATACGCAGCTAATCAACGTCGCTGTCAGGCTCTGACGCGTCCTTATGCGCCGACACCGGTGTTTTAGCAAAGCGGCTGATGTGGAGTGAAGCCACGTTAATGACAACGTGTACAACCATTGGAGATGTGAGCAGGACCGACGGAACAACTGACGGGAAAAGTGTGGACTTTATACCAGTTTTTAAATTGTGTTGATCGGCCGCGTACAACCAGAGTTATGATAAAAATATCTGCAATGTTTGGTTTTCTTCCTGAATACTGTCGTTGTTTATATTTACTGCGGGAAGAAACGGTGAAAACGCCGTTTTATAAGAAAGCCTGTGAGCAAAAACAACACCCCACCACCCTTTCCTATTGGTGGAAAAATGTACCATATGGACCAATCAAAAATTATATGGCAAGGGTTAGAAACGGGAGGAAGTTTTAGGAGTGACGGCGGTGCTTGGAGATGTGAGAGATTTGCGACGTTTAGCGCAAATCTTATGTAGTGAGTGTGTAGTGTAGTCAGCAGTTTTGTTGTGTGTGTCAGAACAATGAGGCGACTGCTGAATGTTACAGGTGTTACAGCAGTGATACATCTGCTGTTGTCCTGCAGGTATCAGGCTGTTGTTCTCCTTCATCTCATAGTGGACACAAATTATTTTTTGGAGTGGCACAAATAATTTGTGTGGCATCAGATTTGATGCAGAACAGCTGATTGTTCTGTAAATAGTTTGAAATGTTTAATTAAAAAACGCCTTGGCTACATTTTTAGGTAAACCTGTGAGGTGTGGCATGTCAAGGTGCTGATTAGACAGCATGAATATTGCACAGGTGTGTCTGAGACTGCCCACAATAAAAGGCCACTCTGAAATATGCCGTACATGTGTAGCACAATGACACACATGTTGCAAAACCAGTCAGGATCCGGTTCAGCTCATGGAAACAAAAGTGTTGTGTTTATATTTGTGTTCAGTGTAACAAATACTGAGACGTCTAATAATGTGTGTTGTTCATCTGAGGACGCTGCAGAGAACCAGATTATTTTTATTATCCTGTTTGTCTGTTATGTGAACCTTTAGAGGATGTACCTGAGAGGATGACACAACAACAAATTTATAATTATTTAGATAGTTACATGTAGGTAATGTCCTCAAGTTCTGTATAACCACTTTTTCCTCTCTCTGTGTTTGTTTCTCGTTCGTTGTTGTGTGTGTTTGTGTGCATTTGTCTCTTTCAAACAGGTGCCGGTCCTCACCTCTGCAGTGCTGCCGTCTCCTGTAGCGCTGCATGGTTCTAAGCTAAGTTTCCTTTCCTTTTTCTGTTCTCTTAGATTTGTCCTCAGGTTTGAAGTGTCTGTGTTGTGCAGCTGGTCTGGTCTGTCGCTATAACGCGGCCTCGCTGTTTCGCACATTTTTTTTTGTGCAAGTTTGCATGCTTTTTTTTTTTTTGCGCACAGCGCTTTGTGTTCTGCGTCCTGATTGGCTTCAGACTATTGTTGATCTCCTCCGTGCCGTCTCTCCTGTGCAGTACAGAATCGCTGATTCATTGATTCATTAATGATTCATTGATGTTGAATTATCTCTCAGCTGCTCTGTTCTCATGTGCTGGACCTGAAAACACGGTTTGATCTTTGGTTTCTGTAATACTGGACTTATTTGTCTACGAAGGTTTGAGCTTTGAGAGCTTAAACAGGAGAGAAACGTGTGAAAATGTTCATGTCGGTCTGAGTGTATAAAGTGTGTAGTGACGGGTTTTACAGCCTTAAAACATTGATAATAACTGTGAAAAATAAAGTTGGCTACTTCAGATTTCACCAATCGCAGGTTATTTTTAGAACGTAACTCCCGCGATAAACGAGGGAGCGCTGTTTACAGATACTGAGAAGTATAAAATCTGAATCCTTTCTCTCGTTTGCTCTGAGGCGCAGGGGGGAAATATCGACAAGTCGATCAACATCATCTACAGATACATTCGACATCTCGAAAAATGTAAATTGCCACTTGATTCGTCCATTTGGTTGAAAAACCCGACCGTGAACAAGGAGCGAATATCACACCGGAAACTAAGCGCTATGCGCCGGAAGTAGCATATGCTAAGGCGCACACAGGTCTAAGTTATAGGTCTAAGTTCCCCATAATGCACTGGGTGTTTCTTCTTCACTCAACATGTGTTAGTAGACCTCTCTGCATTCAGCCCGTCTGCCCCTCATCTATCGATGGATGTTTGTTAGAGGCTTTGGTTCCCACTGTCGCTCACAGACGGTCACCTAATGTTTCCCTGTGTAACTGCAGGGTCTTTGCCTTATAACATAGAAGTAGCTTGAGGTAACTGTTGTTATGATTTGATGCTGTGTGTGTGTGTAATAAAGCTCCCTTACTGACAGTGGGTCACCACAGCTTGTAGCTCCATGTATTTGATGTGGCACGTTTGCCCTCGCTGACACAACCCTAAAGGGATTTGTGTGTATGAATAAAGTTTATTGTTCATACAGTTCATTGCCGTATGTCTATGAAAGGCTGAATGAGGGTTGTAGCTCCCTCAGCAGCTGTGGAGCGATGGCTCGTGGTCACCTGATTCAGCCCTGGAGATGTGGTTGGTTAGACACGCTGCTTTAGTTGGACACTACAAACCACACTCACCTGTTTACACAAACACATACACACCTTTTGTGTTACAACCACCTTGTTACACTCAAACACCAGATGATGCATCTGAGCCAACTAAGGATTCACTGAGACTGAAGCTCGAGATCATAAGAATTTGAGGCTCAGCTGATACAGTATCATAGGACAATCCAACCATTGTATGTCAAGAGACTATAGGCAGTAAAAGCTCCATCTGGAGGAGGAACGACGTGGTTCAGAGCGTTGCCTCCTGCAGCTGGTGACATGTTCAGATTTCAGCTCTGTCGGTTAGAAAGTCTGTTTTTGTTTTTCATCTGTGTGTTGCTCTTTCATCCTTTTGTTCTTCCTCTTTCTTGCATCAAGCTGGCTGACTTCACCACTGATGAGGTAACCATGAGCAGTAAGCCTCGTGTTGCTCACAGTTACATTTAACATAGTGCGATAAACACACTCAGTCATCCTCTCAGGTACATCCTCTAAAGGTTCACATAACAGACAAACAGGATAATAAAAATAATCTGGTTCTCTGCAGCGTCCTCAGATGAACAACACACATTATTAGACGTCTCAGTATTTGTTACACTGAACACAAATATAAACACAACACTTTTGTTTCCATGAGCTGAACCGGATCCTGACTGGTTTTGCAACATGTGTGTCATTGTGCTACACATGTACGGCATATTTCAGAGTGGCCTTTTATTGTGGGCAGTCTCAGACACACCTGTGCAATATTCATGCTGTCTAATCAGCACCTTGACATGCCACACCTCACAGGTTTACCTAAAAATGTAGCCAAGGCGTTTTTTAATTAAACATTTCAAACTATTTACAGAACAATCAGCTGTTCTGCATCAAATCTGATGCCACACAAATTATTTGTGCCACTCCAAAAAATAATTTGTGTCCACTATGAGATGAAGGAGAACAACAGCCTGATACCTGCAGGACAACAGCAGATGTATCACTGCTGTAACACCTGTAACATTCAGCAGTCGCCTCATTGTTCTGACACACACAACAAAACTGCTGACTACACTACACACTCACTACATAAGATTTGCGCTAAACGTCGCAAATCTCTCACATCTCCAAGCACCGCCGTCACTCCTAAAACTTCCTCCCGTTTCTAACTGAAGGAAACTGTTTCCAGGGCCTACTCCGTGGATCGGCTTCCTCCGAGGCGTGGACGTCTATCAGCAGAGAATGTACCTTAGTCTGTAACACAGTCAAATATATTCTCAAGTAATATTCAAGCATGCCATTCAGCGTGTTAGTACGAGCAGCTCGGGAGCAGCTTGGGAGAACAAGAAAACAGAGACTGCTTTAGATTGTCTTCCCAAAGTGACTCAACTTTATTCACAAGTACAACAGTTTATATAGAGGGTAAAATTCATGAGACAGCAGATTTATCAGTTTAAACCAGTACAGACCAAGATAAGGGAGCGTCTTCCTGCCCTTGGGTGAAGAAGCATCCTTTGTGTAGTTTATTAGTTCAGCTGCAATTGTGATTATCTCAGCGACATATTTTCAAGGCACAAAACGAAGAGTTCTTTCATTAGTGAAATCTGAAACAAACCATTTGGCCTTCAACAGGCGTCTAAAAGATTAAGAAACTAATGTAGCTGAGGGAGTGATCTCTGTGGTATTTCAACCTTGTTGAATGACAGAGTTTTCCTGTATAATGTCACTATAAAACAATATCCAGTAAATGCTCCCATGGTACTAAAATACCTAACACTAACCCTTGCCATATAATTTTTGATTGGTCCACATGGTACATTTTTCCACCAATAGGAAAGGGTGGTGGGGTGTTGTTTTTGCTCACAGGCTTTCGAGCGTTTTCCTTATAAAACGGCGTTTTCACCGTTTCTTCCCGCAGTAAATATAAACAACGACAGTATTCAGGAAGAAAACCAAACATTGCAGATATTTTTATCATAACTCTGGTTGTACGCGGCCGATCAACACAATTTAAAAACTGGTATAAAGTCCACACTTTTCCCGTCAGTTGTTCCGTCGGTCCTGCTCACATCTCCAATGGTTGTACACGTTGTCATTAACGTGGCTTCACTCCACATCAGCCGCTTTGCTAAAACACCGGTGTCGGCGCATAAGGACGCGTCAGAGCCTGACAGCGACGTTGATTAGCTGCGTATATACGAATGTGAATCGCGTGATTGGCTGGACTACGGGATAAGGTGGCCTCGTTCTAATCCTATACGGGAGCAGCCAGTCACTGACTAACACTGCAAAACAGGATTGTTAAAGTTTTCATTTTAATTTCAATTCAGGTGAATTTTTTTTTTTTTTTTTTTTTTTTTTTTTTTTGTGCGCGCAACGCAGATTTTCTGTGCAGAGACCGTGCCAGCAGTGCGCAATTGTGTACGCGCGCAGCTTAGAGGGAACATTGCTTGCGAGTGTCGGGTCTTTTGTGTTTGTAGAAAATGTTTCATATCTCTGAGTTCAGCTCATGGAAAACAGGAGCAAAAGCAAAAGTGTTGCGTTTATATTTTTGTTCAGTGTAAATGATAAAACATCAGGTTTGACCCAGAATACAGTTTGGTCCACATGGTGGCGCTGTGAAAAGTGCGCGCTGTACTGGTGGCACCAGTGTCCCCAGCCCACAGACCAGTGCTGCCACTAATCGAGTTTCATTAGCAGCATCTAAATGCTGTTTAAAGGTGGACTTCATCTGTCACACAGGAGCAGTTTGGCTTCGCTTTGCTTAAATAATGACCTGGTGTATTTCTGTATACACACCTGCTAAGGATCAGGTGACTTTTATAATAAAAGGTTAATACGTGAAACCTTAAAAATAAAAAGGGCTGTTTTTAGCAGTATTTAGGCTGCAGTCTGTGTATTATGTCCATGATATTCTACATTACAGTAAAAACAGTAATTATATAAAGAACAGATGGATCAGGATCCTGTCTGTGTCTTTACTATGATCTCAGCTGATAATGAGGCTTGAAAGAGACATGTTTGAACTTTTGCATTGATCAGACAAATAAGCCTGCATGTTTGCATGAGCTTTACCTTTAACTGTAAAACATGAAGCCTTTATTATTAAAAAAACAAAACCCTTTTGGTGTCATACAGGTAAGAAAGCAGCGAAGCGTTTTTCTCTCTAACAGACCTTTCATCTGTTTTCTCTGCCGTTGCTCTGATGGGACCTGCAGGGTGTTTTTGGTGACGTGGAGGTTTGCACAGTTGCTGCCTGTGGTGTGTGTAGAAATGTTCATGTTCTAGTCCCACTGTGAAGCACATAGACGTGTCCTGACTTCCTGTCTGTCCCACACTCTGTTGTCTCTGTTTGTTGCTGCCAACAGTACAAGTCATCTTTGCAGATTTTACTGAATTAACAAAAACATTTTTACTGAAAGACTTATTCAGTAAACACGTTTGTTACACTGAGACTGAAAAAGAGATCCCTGTTTACGCTCATAGAAAACGAGCCTCTGTTTTACTTTATTGAAATCATTTCTAATCACAGACAGGATCAGCAGGGTGCAGCTGCAGTGAGGTGTTAGTAGAGGAGCTGTGTTTGTGAGCTGTAGTCTGGATCAGGTCTCTGTGGGAGACTCGGGTTACAGTACTTCTGAATATCACACAGCACATTTCTTCAGAATCGGTTGCTGTTTGCTAACATTTGACCTTTGCCCTTTTAGGCTGCCCTTCTGGCGCCCGTCGATGAGGACTTGGGATCTGACAAGAAGCAAACTGGGGGAAGCAGCAGAGTACCAGACTTCCCTCCTCCAGCAGGCCGGGAGATCTTGTTGCGCACCTGTGTGCCGCGACCAGCAGCGTACTCCAAGGCGCTGCCTCAGCGGCTCTTCTGTGTCCTGATGAGGGAGGAGTTTAGGTTGGCCGGAGCCTTTTCCACAGACACGTCCTTCTTTTAAGTCCTGTGAACAATTCACACCTGGGATAAAGATAAGTGAAGGACACAGGATGGAGACTTTCACATAAAACAATAAAGCTGAATTGAACTAAAGTGAATAATTTGAAAATGACTCAGTGTTTTATCAGCGACACGTTACCGCAGCCTTTTAAGATCACTGAACCTGTTACTTCAAAAAACAACATGTAATGTTGAAGGGGACAAAGAGTTAGTTCATGTTTGACACTGATGTTAATCAAAACTTCCAAGATCCAGGTTGAATAAAACAGCATTAGGTGTGTGATTTCACTCTGCTCCACACACCTGCGTGCTCCAATCAGAGACACCAGAGGAACAGGTGATGAATGTGATGGGGAAGCATACGCAGGTGTGACATACAGAGCCGTGGGAATTACAGGACATTATTACTGTTGATATATTCTCAGCGATCAGCTGTTAGTGAAGAGCATGAAAACCTTACTGCACGTCGGTCAGCTCAACTTAGCTCGCTGGATAATTTACTTGTCAGCTTGAAAACATTTAACTTTAACAAAATGTTCACCAACACGGGTCAGTGTAGGTCACTGAGTCATCCTGCACACTAGCCCTGCCCCGCCCACCTGTGTTTATACACCTCTGCAGCCCCTCCTCCTTCAGCCGGGACATTTGTTCTAGCCTTCATTCATAAACTCGGCTTTCTAACATGCAGCTAAAGTTCAGTCTGCATGCTCGACCCACATACTCCTGGTAGCTGAAGTGAAATACTGCTGTGCGTAAGGGTCGGGCGGGTGACCACGTCACCTGGTCATGGGGTAAATGCTGCGGCCGGGTTCAACTCTGACCTGAGGCCCTTTATTTCTCCCTCCCTGCTTTGCTGTCTGGTCTTCATTGTGCTATTAAATACAGACAAAAAAGTTTGTTCTCCTCCTTCCATCACCACCTTTGTTGCATGTAGAAAAGTGTCATATAGAACCAGTCGTTACTTTAATGGTCTGAACTAAACGGTCGGGTGGCGCCAACAGCGACTAAGAATTTTCTGGGCCAACAGGATTTGTGTTTCAGTCCCTGATAAACTGACCCATCCTCTAAAAAACAAAACCCAAAAACTATATTTACAAGATAAATGATCAGAAATAGTAACGACAACAAAAGCACAGGAATCATAGATCCAACGGGACAGGCTCGTTACAATGAAGGAAAACACTGAGCGACTGTTGAGGCCCTTATTAGTCCTACAAAACATAACAGAAATGTTACAATAAAACACAGAGGCCTTTATTGTCACGTCCATCGTACTGTGACTCCTCAGCACATTCATCTCCAATCAGCAGCTTCCTTCACTGACCCAATCACAGGTCTCAGGCCAGCTGTTGTACTCAGGTTTGGATTATTTGCTGAGGTTTTAGATCTCTGGACCAAAGCCTTTAAAAGGAAACAGTTTCTCAGAGGTTACATCAGTAAATATGATCTCACTGTTACAGTGATCATTCACATCTCTGATTAACCTCTGAAGAGACACATTTGGTCCTTAGCGACGCCTCTGTCACAGGCGTCTGTCAGAACAACAGCGTGTGTTTGACACAGTCCATCATGAAGAGAAGCAGTTTTTCTTCTGAATTAGTGAAATAACTGGTCTGTAAATTACAGTAACACGAGTGTCATTGTTAAAACACAGTTTATGAAACACTTAATTTGTTGTGAACTTATTGACAACGTAAACATTTGCTGGTTGCCACTGTAACTGATGACTGTGTGGTCACATGACTGAAAAGTAAACAAATATCACAAAATAAAGAAATGCCTCCAACTTGTGTTACGAGTAGTTAGTGTGCAGAAACACGGCTGCAGGGTCAGCCCTCCCTCCACAGTCGCTCATCAGGCTGGTCGCAGCGCGTTTGCCTGTCTACTGATGTCTGCATGAGCAGAAACACCAATTTGAGTGATGTTATGTAATTCAGGATTCAATCAATGTGTCAGTGTTTGTTACTTTGTTACATTAATTTTTTAACCACGTTATTTTGTTGTGGGATGAACTTCTGCAAACAACAACATATGGCAACAAAAAACAAAACTTGCAGTTGGAATCGATGGAGCTGTGAGATGATGGGATGTCGACTGGTTCACTAACCATTAACATTTGGGATATTAGGATAACAGTAGCGTGTAAACATAAGCAGTGCAAACACTTCCTATAATGACACATTTACAGTCTAGTTTGGGGAAAGCTGAGGAATTAGGGTGAAGAGACGGTGGATGTTTAACCCTCCCTTGGTTTGACAGCTCGCTCAGCCAGCGAGTTATGAATGATGTTCTTGATAGACTCCGCCCCCGCGCCTTCTAGGAAAGTGTGGTGATCTCCCTTGATGACGTGGACCGACACCTCGCCATCACAGACCTGAAGAAAGACGCAGTACACAGTTTGAACATTGGAAGGCTCAGACAGAGTTTATAGAAACACACACAAGCGCACACACGCACAGTGAAGATAAGTACTACAGACTGATGTAAATGTGCATCGGTACCTCGCTGAGCTTATAGTCAGCTCCCAGGTTTTGCTCATATTCGCTGCTGGTTTCGGCGCGCAGCAGCTTCACGCTGCCGTGGTATTTTGCAGTAGGTACATATGCATCAGCAGCCTTTAGCTTGTAGTAGAAGGCGGAGGCTGCAAAGTGCAGTGAGTCTCGGTCGATGTCCTTGTGAGCGGAGGTGATTAGGTCCACGGCCACACTGACGCGTGCATTCAGGTCTGACAGCGGGAGCAGAGTCTCCAAAAGCTGTAGGATGTAACCATGGAGACGACTGTAAGTTCATAGCAAACGTTACCGCGTGCTCGCGGAGATATTGTTGTTTTCAGAAAAGTAAGTGACACATAATTAATGAACATCACAGATCTTATGTATATGAAAATGCAAAATGAAGATGTTTTGATATTCAGGAGTTACAAATGTCAGCTTTCAGTGAGAAACTGTACGAAGGTTTGATTTAACCGCATGTTTTACTTTAGTCTCCATAACAGCTCCAAACATCACATCATTGTTGAGTCAAACCTGCACCACACACAGACTGTGCTGGAACAGCAGCTCCAGACTGTGTTACAGTCACCATCTTTACCTTACAGGCGCCGTGAGGCAAAAGCTCAGGTTGTGTGGCCTTTAACGCTGATGCCACATAAAGGAATACTTGTGTGTGAACCTGTGGGTCAGAGACAGTATACCTTGTTGTATTCAATGCCAGTGAACTGCTGGATGAAGGCACACAAGGCTTCAGTCTCAGCCTCAGACTCGTTGCCGGGTGTTAGCTTGGCTCTGTAGCTCTGCAAATCAAAAACACAGTTAAACCTGTTCACATGCAGATCATGTGACCAGAGCTCATCCTTCAAAACCAACATCACACACGCTATACAGCATATACATGAAATAAAGATGCGCGAGTGTTTCTCTGACCTGTGTGTACGCTGCCACATATGAATGTGAGCCATCAAAGAGAAACAGGAACTCCACAGGCTGATTCTGGGTCTGCAGCTGAGAGCACATTTCAAATGCTACACAGGCACCAGAAGAATATCCAGCGACTCTGTACGGGCCGTCCGGCTGCACCTGCCTGACGCAGCTCACGTAGTAGGCAGCCAGGGACTCAATGCTATCCAGAGGAGCAGCTGCAAAGGAAACACATGAGGGGAGTTAGTTTGGCTGCACAGTGACATAAACAGCTGATGCACAACATGTGAGTGACAAAGGTCTGAGAACAGAACCACAAACTTTTAAACTGTGAAACAAAGAAAACATGAAATCACATCAGGTCTTTGGTTTTCCTCAGGCCATTATGGAGGGAGCTGTATATGTACAAGTGTTTGTAGTTTCACCTTTGAACAGTCAGACTTTCAGCTTTAACACATTTTGCTGTTTAACAGTTACACACGTTTTGATACACATGATTGTGACACCTGGTGAGGACGCACACTCATCATTTGATGACAAGTAAGGACACGTAGTTTCCACGATGGTTCAAAGTGTTGATTTTGTGTTTTAAAGTTTTTCTCTGTGACTGTAAAGTCATTTTAATATGAGCCCCATTATGCTGACAAACCCACGCAGACGATGCACACAGCTCAGCAACACCAACAAGCCTGAAACTCAAATGACATGAAAAGTTATCCATGAGGCGCCAAAACACAACAACAGCTGCAGCAAAGGCTCTTTGTACTGTAAGATGAAGATCCTACAAAAGTAGAAGCCTCACAAACCACATGTAGACTGGTTGTGCAAACTCCCACGGACCCTGCAGTCGAGAGGATAACAAGCTGCTCCAGTGATCATGACCAGGACACAAACTGCTTCCTCCTGAATCAGAGGCCTGACTGACAGACACACCCTGGCATAGAGGAGGCTGAGGAGTGTGACAGTTGGAGCACACGCTCAGGTCTAAGTCTTTAAACAGGGGAACCACCACCCCAGTGTGCCAGTCCAGAGGCAGCATCCCAGAGCTTCACGCAGCGCCGTGTCAGCCAGGACGGCCCTGCAACACCCAGATCCTTCTCATCAGCCTCAGGTCTGTCCTAAATCCTAGCAGGAGCTACCACGACGCGTACCACAAAATGCATCGCACTGGTTCTTCCCAGTAGTTGGAACTGGTTGTCTGCTTGCCAATGAATCCTGCTTATTGGTTCCACTTGTGCTACAATCAGGACGAATTGTAGTGGGTTAGGGTTAGCTGGATATGTGCTGGATATGTGGTGGAGGGTAACTGCAGGAGAAGAAGCTAGTGGGGGAGTAGAGCAGGGGAGGATGTGCGTCCCCGAGGCCTGCTGGAGGTCAAGGGCAGTGCTGGATATGTGGTGGAGGGTAACTGCAGGAGAAGAAGCTAGTGTGGGAGTAGAGCAGGGGAGGATGTGCGTCCCCGAGGCCTGCTGGAGGTCAAGGGCCATGCTGGATATGTGGTGGAGGGTAACTGCAGGAGAAGAAGCTAGTGTGGGAGTAGAGCAGGGGAGGATGTGCGTCCCCGAGGCCTGCTGGAGGTCAAGGGCCATGCTGGATATGTGGTGGAGGGTAACTGCAGGAGAAGAAGCTAGTGGGGGAGTAGAGCAGGGGAGGATGTGGGTCCCCGGGGCCTGCTGGAGGGCAAGGGCCATGCCCGATGTGAGTAGCAGCAGGGCCAGTGCGCCCAGGAGCACATCTTTTTCGACCGTAAGGGAGACAGGAGGCCGACTCACTGCCTCGGCTAAATGGAGAGGGAATTTCAGAAGGGCCAGGGCACAAGCATGGACCTTTTTCAGCTGTAAGGGAGACAAGAGCAAGGTGTGACGTAGGTCCCCGGGGCCTGCTGGAGGTCCAGGTCCACGCTCGATTTGAGTAGCAGCAATGGCCAGTGCACCAGGAGCACATCTTTTTCAACTATAAAGGAGACAGGAGGCCGAACAGGTCTCTGACCCTTCAGCATAGACAGGTGGCTGAATGGGCCCCTTGGGCCCTCCAGCCGAGACAGACAGCTCAAACGGGTTCCTCTGACCCTTCAGCGGAGACAGACACCGAACCAGCATGTGTGGAGACCTCTGGCAGTGTGGACACTGGCTGGAGCTTAGTGGCACATTGGCTTGGCTCAGGCAGTGGTATGCAGTCCTCAGAGGGCTGAAAGTGTTCTCCAACACATCCAGCAGAGGACAGAGGACTCTACTAAAAAATCCGACTCTACTAACCTATCAGAGGCTGCTTAAGATCAGAATGCAATCATCTGCAGTTTTCTTCTTAATTAACAATAAACTTAGTGTATATGTACTCCTAAATTTGATGAAAGTGATAAATAATAGACAGCTCTCTCTCTCTCTATATTCTGACATTTAACTAATTCAAAAGATATTTCAATATTTATTTATCTAAAACAAAACAAGTTAGAATAGCCTTTATTGTCATTGTACAGAGTACAACGAAATTGGAGTGCCACTCCCTTGGTGCAAGTTTCAATAATAAATATAAATGTAAAATATAAAAAGTACAAAAAAACAATCGTAAGTACTCAAACAATAGTTTGTACAATATATACAGGATAGCAGCATTAATATAATGACAGTATGAATAGCAGCATAATATAATGACAGTGACGGTATGGAATAGGTTCAATTGTATTTGTTCTTATTTACTACGGTGATAGCTCTGGGAAAGAAGCTATCCCTGAATCTGTTTGTCCTGGTTTTATGTGACCTGTACCGTCGGCCTGACGGTAATAGTTCAAACAGTTGGTTGCTGGGGTGAGAGTAGTCCTTGATGATATTGCCAGCTCTGCTGAGGTACCGAGAGTTTGCAGTGACCTCCATGCTGGGCAGAGAGCAGCCAGTGATCTTCTAGTTGCAAGTTCACTCTAAATTGATGTTTAACAGAAAAAAAAAATGTTTTTATGTTTTTTCCCTAAAGTGTATGTAAATATCTGGTTTCAGCTGTGAATATACTGCTGTGTATTGAAATTCCTCTTGTTTTGCATAGAAATATACTGAACAACATACAAAGCATAATATATAAAATAAAATCTACCTGAGTTTTTTCTTTGAAAGAAGCCACTTGTGTCAATTGTTGTGTTCATCAGTACATAACTGAAACCGATTACAGTGCTTTGTTTAGCCGTGGAGGGAAACAACTGAAAATATGAAATAAACACACATGTAAGCTAAGACTCTCTAAAAAAACATCATTGTTGTTGTTCGGATTTTCATTTCCCCATTTGTTGATTCACTCCAAGAGCAAGTAACGTAATATGGGTCAAGTGATCAGTTTGATATCAATCTTTTGTGATACACCGTCATATTTACATTATTTGTACAGTATGAATGATTTGCTTTGGTACCTGGTCAAACTTAAGCTCTCCTCTGTCTGCCTGTCTACGCTTCTCCTGCAGCAGTTTCTCCCCCCTCGCTCACATGCGTAAGTGCTATGCTCAGTCACCCAGTGCCTGAGCTCAGATCATACCAAAATTAGGGTGAATTTACGACTGTGCGCTATGTGCTTCGAATATTGTGTGTAGTTTTTTGTTTTATACAGTTGGCAGTCAGGCATCAGTAACAAAATCACCAGGCTCACAGTAGACAGATTCACAAGAAATTCATTTGGGCTTAGAAGGAATAAAACAAACAGAATCCTTAATTAAGCTTGCGTTAGATTGCAAAATGGTCCCAGATGAAACAGTCTTAACAACACGAAATGCACAGTTCTTTTGTAAAGGTTCTTTTTATTTGGAAGGAAAAATAAGCACAGACAGAGTCCCCAGAAGTGTCCAAAAAGTGATTTATTAAACACACACAGTTATACAGTGTGGGAAGCCGGTCTTCGATCTTCTCTGCTCGTTACAGAAAGCTTTATAGCCTAATATGACGTCAGAACATTTCCTAGAACTCAGCTTCTCAGAAACCTAACACTTTCTCAGGCTTTATGTTCCCAGATATGGATGAGGGAAAACATCTGGTCTAAACAATTGTGTGTCCGAGTGTGCAGTTTGTGAGATTGTCTGTCCAGGCCAACAAAAGGTCGCTGTCCTCATCTGACTTTACTTTGGGCCGCCTGGAGCCACAGAGATGCTGGTGGTTTTTGCATAATAGAATATTACAGAGGAATGTGTCTTATTTTGCGTGCTCTGGAATACAAGATTAAGCAGATTTACTAAATGATAAATGATACATGATAATGGTGATGATCAACTGATACTAAGTGATGCAGACTAATGAAATAATAATGAAATAATGGCAGTGAAATTACATGTTTTTCTTGACACTTTGAACCCAGAGGAAACAATTACTCTCAAAACAAACACTCCTTTGATTCTCAGGGACAGGAGCTCTGGGGTTCATAATACTAGCTTTAGCAGTCTTGGTGAAAACATTCTGTGTATTCCCTGACACGAAAGGCGGAGGAACGAAGTCTTTCTCACTCATCCCAGCTGGGCGTCCACAAGGGAAGTTGGACTCCTGTTGGAGCCGGGGGCGCCGATCGCACTTACGTCGCGTCTCAGTGGAGGAGGGAGCGGAGGTGCTGGACCGCGATGGGGAAAAACTCTGGTGTGGCTGCTCCGGCTGTGGTGTGGACACACTGGGAGAGCCGGGTGGTAAGATGATAATCCCCAACATCCTGTAGAACGCCTGTGCAGGCATGAGCTGGCTGCCTGTGGGCTCATAGTAATCATAGTAATGGGGCCGACCGACTGCAGTCCCAGGAAAACCAGTCTCATTTACAGCAGTCATTCCCTCACTTGCTGCACAGAAAACAGAACCAGAAAAAATAGTCCTTGTGTCAGAGTCAGTGTTCTTTTCACTCACCACAGCCAGCAGTTCTAAAGTCCCAATATCCGGCTGTGGGGTGATGCACCGGTGGCACAAACGTCGCTTCCTTCTCGGAGACGGCTCTGACAGGCCAGGTAATTCCACATCTGGCAGTTCGGACAACACGTCCTCCGTTGAGGTGAGCAGGCGAGCGGTAGTGGCGAGGGGGTGAAGTTGGAGCATGAAATCTCGTACGAGCAGGTGCAGTGAGTCCAATAGCCAGGGGTGACCGGAAATAAGCTGCTGTAGCCTGCCTTCCAGAGTGCAGAGAAACCCCTCTCCCTCATGCTCCAGCCATAGGTTGACTAACCTGGATACAGAGTCAATTATAACCTCCCGAAGCTCCTTGGGAGGGGCGAATGCCACTGGATCCATAATCTGGCTGGTCCGTACTGTCACGGCGAGTGAGAAGAGCTGTGAGGAAAAATAAAGGAGGATCCAAGTGCAGGCACTCACTGAGATGATTGAAAATAAAGCACACAGTGAAAAATGGCAAAACCGAATAAAAGCTAAACTAAACTGGGACAAAACTAAAACTACAAAGCAGCAAACCAGAACATGAAGGTATGTAGACAAAAGGTACACGATAGTGTGACCGCCAGTGGGCTGGCCTTGTGTTTTGCTTTTTCTTTTACCTGTTTCTTGCAGGTGGGTGGAGCTGACCCAATTATTGATGCAGCACACCTGAGAGGCCAGTCCCAGTGTATATAAAGACACCTTGACTGAACCAGCAGGGCGCTGGCTTTGGGCTCTGGCTCTCTCTGTCTGGCACCCATCATGTTCATTTGGAAGTTTCAGATATGGCTGTTATGTCCTTTAAATTGTCTTTAAGTTGCTTTACCTTATTTTCATTAAATATGTCTTAAAGCCTTTAAAAGCCTGTGTGTGGTCTCCCACTTGATTGTCACTTCCTATGAGCCGGGTTGTGACAATAGTGACAGCAGGGAAAACACACATTAGATACACAGTAGATTCACAGATGGACCAGCGACTACAACAAAAGAAGACTTAAATACACACAGGTGGGGAACACAGCTGGAAGTATTAAGGGCTAACAAGACGGGGGAGAAGTAAAACTGAACACGCTGACATCACACATAAACATGAACCTTCAAAGTAAAACAGGAAACAGGACACACTTTACTAAGACACGGACTAGACAGAGAGACAGACTAGACACTGAACAAAACCTACACTAAACATGAGACACAACCCTAAGAACTAATCCCTCACCAGAATAACTAAAACATAGATTTATCATAATAATCAAAGCACCAGAGAAACCAAAAACAATTCATAATGCCAATATAAACCAAAACATAAGAACTCAAAATACTGGGTCAAAACTGACCCAGAACCGTGACAGCAAGTAGGGGTGGGGCTGGGAGCCGCTTCCTCTGCTTTGGCCTGCCTCGTATTCCAAGCCAGCTGCCTCCTCTGACTACTTGGCCAGGTGAATCCTCTGCCAATATCTCTTTATATCTCTGTTCATTGTTGCACTGTCATTATGACTGTGTGAACTTTAGCTCTGCATCTCCCTTCTCCAGGTCCCCCAGCAAATTTGTATCTCATGGAGATTTGTACTTTTTGTGATTTCCTTGTTCTTTTCGGTTTTTGTTGCTGTGTATTTTGAACTTTCAGACATAAATGCTAAATGAGATTGACTCCTGCCCCCCATAGTCCCAGACTTTCTTTAAAACTTCTCCACAACAAACATCAGAGCAAAGCCAACATTGCATCTGTAGAGCTCTTTCTCAGCATGAAGCCATACTATTGCTCACTGTTCATCACCTTTTGTCTTAACCTAGCTTCAACAACTTTCCCATATCTTCACTTATTAGTCCTTTATTAATCCAGGTAAAAATCTCATTTACATTAAAATCTCATTACCAAGAGAGACCTGGCATCAAGGCAGCAAAAGTCAAAAACACGTGCATCAGAATAACAATTAAAAAAACAACATTCTGTACAAACATGAAACATATACAATAACAGATCAGGAAGGCTGGCTCTGTGGTCAGCATAAAGCTAGACACTGATGACAATGTCAGAGAAGAGGACACTACAAAAACGGCTAGACATTATGGACAATGTTGGGTATCCTCTGCATATAGTCATAAACAACCAGAGGAGTCTCCTCAGCGAACGATTGGATCTCCCATAATCTGACCAACTGTCATGGTCCTGAGTCCGTGGACTCAGTAATTTTGTGTTTGGTGTATTTATTGTTGTTGTTATTATTATTATTATTATTATTATTATTATTATTATTATTATTATTTGTGGGCTTTTTTGGGATGGTTTGTGTTTTGGGGTTTTGGATACTGGGTTTCTGAGTTTGTGCTCCCTCTGTTGGTCCCTGCTGTTAGTGTTCCCCTGTCTCGTCAGGTTAATCAGGTCCAGCTGTGTCTCCCACCTGTGTGTGATTTCCCAGTGTCCCTCTGTGTATTTAAAGTGTGTGTCTGCCTCTGTTCCTCGTCGCGTTGTCTGTATTAATCCTCTGTGTTCATTCCCTGTGTTTTTCTGCATTACTCCGTCATCTCGGTGAATCCACTGCATGTTCTCCCTGCTGTCCTCCCTTTGTGTTCAGGTTTGTTGTTCTATGGTTTAGTTTCTCACAGTTTAGTTTATCCTTAGTTCTGTTTTGCCATCCCCACTGTATTCTGTTTTCATAATAAACTACGCTCACATCTCAGTAAGTGCTGCCTTCAAGTCCTCTTTTCCACACAACACACGGCTGCTGCCCCAGTCGTGACACCAACAGACTCCTTTGTCCCACTCTGCACTCATGTGTAATTGTCCTCAGCTGTGCTCCTCGCGTGTTCCCACGTCCCTCATTGCCTTCTGTGTATTTATGTCATCCCTCATGCTGTTCCCTAGGGTGCCTCTCTGTGAAGTTTATATTTTCCCAGTCTAGTTTAGTATCTCTCCTTTGAGTTAATAAATAAATCAATCCTTACGTTGGGTGAGTGCTGAGTGTTTGTACATGTGTGCATGAGGGTGGGAATGCATGTTTGTGTCTGTGTATGCCTGTTTGTCTGTGTCTATATGTCAGGTCGGGTCTTAGACTCCACCTCTCTGGGAACTCCCAGGCCCTCCAAGGCCTATCTCCCCTCACCACACTCCCTGCCGGTGACTGATGCCCTCAGGGGTCGGTGCATTGGTGGTTCAATTCAATTCAATTCAATTTTATTTATATAGCGCCAAATCACAACAAAAGTCGCCTCAAGGCGCTTCATAGATACAGAGAAAAACCCAACAATCATATGACCCCCTATGAGCAAGCACTTTGGCGAAAGTGGGAAGGAAAAACTCCCTTTTAACAGGAAGAAACCTCCGGCAGAACCAGGCTCAGGGAGGGGCGGCCATCTGCTGCGACCGGTTGGGGTGAGAGAAGGAAGACAGGATAAAGACATGCTGTGTGTCAAAATATTTTTGCTTTTAAAGGTTTTATTATTCATATAATAATCAGCTAACAGTGTTTATATTTCTGTCTAGTACTCAAACAGATACATATTCTTGTACTCAACCAGCTGCATGTTTTAATTGCTGGCTCCCTACTCTATAACGGAAACTGTTTGCCTTCACATTATCAGTTTTTGCCTTCACATTGTCACTGTTTGCCTTCACACTAGCAGGAAACCGCCACCCAAGAGTAAGAAACAACCTTGTAGAGAACACGAAGTTTTTTGATAAACCACACCTGTTTTCTTGACAAGATAAGCATGATATTTCCTTTTTTGTATGCTTCCTGTTGTGTATAAATAAAGGCAGCGAGCTGCTCCATGGTGTGTGAGTCTCTCCCTGAGTCTCTCACCCGTGCACGTTAAACTGCTAAGTGTCTGAGTGATATTTCATTGCATCTGAGTACTTGTTAAAAGAATATCTCTAACACTGTGGAAGAGAGACAGAGGTTAATAACAGATATGATTCAATGCAGAGAGGTCTATTAATACATAGTGAGTGAGAAAGGTGACTGGAAAGGAAAAACTCAATGCATCATGGGAATCCCCCGGCAGCCTACATCTATTGCAGCATAACTAAGGGAGGATTCAGGGTCACCTGGTCCAGCCCTAACTATATGCTTTAGCAAAAAGGAAAGTTTTAAGCCTAATCTTAAAAGTAGAGATAGTGTCTGTCTCCCGAATCCAAACTGGAAGCTGGTTCCACAGAAGAGGGGCCTGAAAACTGAAGACTCTGCCTCCCATTCTACTTTTAAATACTCTAGGAACAACAAGTAGGCCTGCAGAGCGAGAGCGAAGTGCTCTAATAGGGTGATATGGTACTACAAGGTCATTAAGATCAGATGGGGCCTGATTATTTAAGACCTTGTATGTGAGGAGCAGGATTTTGAATTCTGGATTTAACAGGAAGCCAAAACAGGAGAAATCTGCTCTCTCTTTCTAGTCCCTGTCAGGACTCTTGCTGCAGCATTTTGGATTAGCTGAAGGCTTTTCAGTGAGTTTTTTGGACATCCTGATAATAATGAATTACAGTAGTCCAGCCTTTAAGTAATAAATGCATGAACTAGTTTTTCAGCGTCACTCTGAGACAGGATATTTCTAATTTTAGAGATGTTGCGCAAATGGAAGAAAGCAGTCTTACATATTTGTTTAATATGTGCATTGAAGGACATGTCCTGGTCAAAAATGACTCCAAGGTTCCTCACAGCGTTACTGGAGGCCAAGGTAATGCCATCTAGAGTAAGAATCTGGTTAGATACCATATTTCTAGGCTTTTCAGGGCCGAGTACAATAACCTCAGTTTTATCTGAATTAAGAAGCAGAAAGTTAGCGGCCATCCAGGTCTTTATGTCTTTAAGACATTCCTGCAGTTTAACTAATTGGTGTGTGTTATCTGGCTTCATGGACAGATAGAACTGGGTGTCATCTGCATAGCAGTGAAAATGTATGCTATGTCTTTTAATGATACTGCCTAAGGGAAGCATGTATAATGTAAACAGAATTGGTCCTAGCACTGAACCCTGTGGAACTCCATAATTAACCTCAGTGTGTGAAGAGGACTCTCCATTTACATGCACAAATTGGAGTCTATTAGATAGATATGATACAAACCACTGCAGTGCAGTACCTGTAATACCTACAGCATGTTCTAATCGCTCTAATAGGATATTATGGTCAACAGTATCGAATGCTGCGCTAAGGTCTAGCACAGGGGTGGGCAATCTCAGTCCACGAGGGCCGGTGTCCCTGCAGGTTTTAGATGTGTCCTCGAACCAACACAGCTGATTTAAAGGGCTAAATTACCTCCTCAACATGTCCTGAAGTTCTCCAGAGGCCTGGTAACAAACTAATCATGCGATTCAGGTGTGTTGACCCAAGGTGAGATCGAAAACCTGCAGGGACACCGGCCCTCGTGGACTGAGATTGCCCACCCCTGGTCTAGCAGGACAAGCACAGAGATGAGTCCACTGTCAGAGGCCATAAGAAGATCATTTGTAACCTTCACTAAAGCTGTTTCTGTGCTGTGATGAGCTCGGAAACCTGACTGAAACTCTTCAAATAAACCATTCCTCTGCAGATGATCTGTTAGCTGTTTGACAACTACTCTTTCAAGGATTTTTGATATGAAAGGAAGGTTGGAGATTGGCCTATAATTAGCTAAGACTGCTGGGTCTAGAGATGGCTTTTTGAGTAAAGGTTTAACTACAGCCAGCTTGAAGGCCTGTGGTACATAGCCGATTATTAGAGATAGGTTGATCATATTTAAGATCGAAGAATTAATTAATGGCAGGACTTCTTTGAGCAGTTTTGTAGGAATGGGATCTAAAAGACACGTTGATGGTTTGGAGGAAGTAATTATTGAAGTTAACTCAGAAAGATCAATTGGAGAAAAAGAGTCTAACTTGGTACTAAGAGTAGCTGTAGATAATATTACATCTGTGGGATGATTATTGGTAATTTTTTCTCTAATGATAAAAATTTTATTTATGAAGAAGTTCATGATGTCATTACTAGTTAACGTTAAAGGGATGGTTGGCTCAAAAGAGCTCCGACTTTTTGTCAGCCTGGCTACAGAGCTGAAGAGAAACCTGGGGTTGTTCTTATTTTCTTCAATCAGTGATGAATAGTAAGATGTTCTGGCTTTGCGGAGGGCTTTCTTATAAAGCAGCAAACTATTTCTCCAGGCTAAATGATGATCCTCTAAATTTGTGACACACCATTTCCTCTCCAGATTACGAGTCATCTGCTTTAGGCTACGTGTTTGAGAATTATACCACGGAAGAGAGTGATATTATACCCCTTTCGTCAAACTGAGTGATTTATGACCCCCCTAATTGATTTATGACCCCTAATAAATTATTCATGAGCTCCGGAAGTAATTAAATTATTCATGAGCTCCGGAAGTAGGAAGTAATTAAGTAATAAAAATATGATATTCATAAAAATATGATATTCATAAAAATATGATATTCATAAAAATATAATTGATTATTTAGAAAGTTTCTTATATATCAAAAAATAGCATTCTTTTATTTCTTTAAGCAATTAAATTTTTATTTTTTATTTTTTTATGCTCAAAAAACGCCATCTGGTGGCGGGTCAGTGTGTGTGTGTGTGTGCGCGCGCCCGCGCGCGCCCGAGGCTGTGTGTCTGGGCGCGCGGGGGCGCGCCCGTGTCTCCGGACCGTGCTCTCTCGGGCTCTGTGCTCATGTGTTTAAAAATGTATTAAACCATATTAAAATTGTTTAGTTAAACTTGTGCTTTTGTAACGTTCAGTATGGCCACAAACACATGCTGCATGCCTTGGGGGAAAACTTTATTTCGATTTATATGCATTTGTAGATTTAGAATAAAACTCATACTCAGAAAAAACTCGCGATCCCCTAACCCTAACCCTCCTTAGAAACATAAGCAGGGAAAACTCCTTAAAAAACCCTCCGCGTTTTCTCCAAAACCCTACAATAACTTGTTAGGGTATCCCCTCTATTCCCAAAACCTTATATTCCATAACAGGGGAAATCCTGAAAAAATCCTTAGTCTTTTTTCTCAAATTCAGCGCCCCGCGGCTCCCTTCATGCTCAGCCAAACAAAGCCAAAACTCCTTTAAAAAAAAAAATTCTCCGCGATTTCTCCAAATCCCTAGAATAACTTGTTAGCTACCCCTCTATTCCCAAAACCTTATATTCGATAACAGGGAAAATCCTTAGTCTTTTTTCTTCAAAAACTTCCCTCTTACTAGCAACCTCTAAAATTCAACGCACACTCTAAGTTCTACCTCGCTCTTAATCTCCGATCCACAACTTCTTGCAGAGCACAATTTTTTCCTGCTTGTTCGCTCCCCGCTCTGCTCCCGAATGCGCTGCTTACCTCGTTCGAAATTTGCGCCGGAGACCAACTCCCCCCCCCTTACTGTCAGGGTTTCTGGGTCTTTGACCCAGTATTCTTAGTTCATGTTCACTGTTTATCTACTGCCTGTTCCACTTCCTGTTTTATTGTGTTAGCCTTGGTCTGTGTGCATTATGTTCAGTCCTCTTCCCATTATCATTAGTTCATTATGTTCAGCTGTGTACTCACCGGTCTCTCATTATCATCATTATCACCAGTCTGTGTATTTAAGCCCTCTGTTCTACCCATTCAATGTCGGGTCATTAATGATGTATGTCTGATGGCAATGTCGTCTGTATAGTCAGTCAGTCAGTCCTTCATTCATTCATTCATTCATTCATTCATTTCCTCCCTCTGTACTGTTTGCTCACTCCTTCGGCAATAAACATCCACCTTCACCTACCTGCCTGTGAGTCCAGCGTTTGGGTCCTCCTTCTCTCATCCACGACACTACCCTTGACAGAATGACCCGACCTCGCGTTGTGGACCCAGCGGACCCTGAACTTTTTGAGCGGCAGGAGGCAGCGCTCCTTCGCTGGACGGAGGGGCTTCGGGGAAAACAGCGGCTCTTCGCGGAGAGAGAGCACGTCTTCGAGGGGACTCGCCTGGCTCTGGGCGGGCCTCGGAGACGCCACGTTCCCCCACCTGCTGCCTCAGCTGCACCGGAGCATTCGCCGCGGAGAGTGGGCGTCACAGCCCAAGCTTCGGCCGCTCGCTCTCCCGCCGCTTCGCTCCTCGCTCGCCCGCCAGCCTTTTCACTCTCCAGCCTTTCCGCCTCGCCACGGCACAGCGGCTACACCTCCCATCTCGGCTCAGCGGAGGCTACCGCGCCAGAGGCTCAGCCGTTTACCCGGCCCGCTTCCTCTTCCCGGGGAAAGCTGCGCACACGCCGCCATAAAACGGACTCTGTTCAGCAACTCCCGGTGGTGAGTTCCAGTGACTGTTTTCCACACCCCTCATCTGATTATCCATTTAAAACACACAACAGACTCTTTTCTGATTCATGGGGAGTTTCCCTCCTTGAGGATGATGTGGACTGGGAAGATTTTTTCTGCTCTGGCTCCCCAAAGACTGTTCAGTCAAAAACTGTAAATAGTGGTGGCAGAAAGACCAGAATACAACCCGATAGACCTGTCAGTGTCACTCACCCAGTCGTTATTTCCACTCCTATCAGTCAGCCTACACCCACTCCAGTGCCAGCTCCCAGGAGGAGGGCAGCTGCGACCCAGTCTACCTCCACACCCGCTCCTGTTTCTCGGGTGGGGGTGACTGGTGTCCAGCCACCTTCTGTGCCTGTCCCAGCACCCAGCCTGACCTCCCTGGAGGCTTGGAAGAGCTAACCGGTCCACCTACTACTTCACCCTTTCATCCACCTCCTGATCCAGCTTTTCACGCCCTCGCAGTATCACTGGTTAGACTAGCTGAGGTGTCCCCTGCTCATGCACCAGCTTTATTAGCCCAGGCCGTAGCTTTATCTCCCTGTCTAGCCCAGTCTGTAGCTCAGCCGTCAGCCACACCAACCTCAGCTCCGTTGTCAGCCACGCCTGCCTCTGTTCCTCCCTTAGCATCTCCCCTCCAGTCAGCTCCCTCACCTGCTGTTCAGCTTTCCCTCCAGTCAGCTCCCTCACCTGCTGTTCAGCTTTCCCTCCAGTCAGCTCCCTCACCTGCTGTTCAGCTTTCCCTCCAGTCAGTTCCCTCTCCTGCTGTCCAGTCTCCTCCTGTCCTCCAGTCACCTCCTGTAGCTCAGTCTCCTCCTGTCCCCCAGTCACCTCCTGTAGCTCAGTCTCCTCCTGTCCTCCAGTCACCTCCTGTAGCTCAGTCTCCTCCTGTCCTCCAGTCGCCTCCTGTAGCTCAGTCTCCTCCTGTCCTCCAGTCGCCTCCTGTAGCTCAGTCTCCTCCTGTCCTCCAGTCGCCTCCTGTAGCTCAGTCTCCTCCTGTCCTCCAGTCGCCTCCTGTAGCTCAGTCTCCTCCTGTCCTCCAGTCGCCTCCTGTAGCTCAGTCTCCTCCTGTCCTCCAGTCGCCTCCTGTAGCTCAGTCTCCTCCTGTCCTCCAGTCGCCTCCTGTAGCTCAGTCTCCTCCTGTCCTCCAGTCGCCTCCTGTAGCTCAGTCTCCTCCTGTCCTCCAGTCGCCTCCTGTAGCTCAGTCTCCTCCTGTCCTCCAGTCGCCTCCTGTAGCTCAGTCTCCTCCTGTCCTCCAGTCGCCTCCTGTAGCTCAGTCTCCTCCTGTCCTCCAGTCGCCTCCTGTAGCTCAGTCTCCTCCTGTCCTCCAGTCGCCTCCTGTTTCCCAGTCTCCTCCTGTCCTCCAGTCGCCTCCTGTTTCCCAGTCGCCCGTACACCATCCTGTTCGGTTCCCGGACCTGCAGCCACAGCACCCAGAGCCAGCTGTGAGCTCTCCTGCTCCTCAGCCAGGGGTTTCCGCACCCGCTGGCCCGGCCTGTCTCCAGCCAGAGGCTTCAACTTCGACTGGTCAGGTCTCAGCCTCTGCCTCAGCTGCGCCCACGCCCGGCCTCAGCTGCGCCCACGCCCGGCCTCAGCTGCGCCCACGCCCGGCCTCAGAGCCTTCGTCTGCTGCAGCCTCAGAGCCTTCGTCTGGTCCCGCCTCGACTGGTCCTGTGCCCACCGGGCCTCGGCCAGTACGCCTGACACTGGAGAGCCGCCGCCGCTGCCTTCCGCACGGTCGGCCCCCGGACCAGCGCTGTCATCGCCGCCGTTGCCGCCCGCACGGTCGGCCTCCCGAACTGTGTCCACGTCGCCGCCGCAGCCGCCCGCACGGTCGGCCCCCTGAACTGTCTCGTCTCGACCGCCGCAGCCGCCCACCGGACCGGCTCAGTGGTCACTGCTGCCTTCCACGTGGCCGCCCTCCTGAACTGTCTCTGTGTGGACTCCGTCCCTCCGTCCTGGGCCCCCTCCGCCCGCCCTGTTCTGGTTTTTCGTTCTTTTGGCCGTCGGGTGCCGGCCTTAGCGGGGGGGGTACTGTCAGGGTTTCTGGGTCTTTGACCCAGTATTCTTAGTTCATGTTCACTGTTTATCTACTGCCTGTTCCACTTCCTGTTTTATTGTGTTAGCCTTGGTCTGTGTGCATTATGTTCAGTCCTCTTCCCATTATCATTAGTTCATTATGTTCAGCTGTGTACTCACCGGTCTCTCATTATCATCATTATCACCAGTCTGTGTATTTAAGCCCTCTGTTCTACCCATTCAATGTCGGGTCATTAATGATGTATGTCTGATGTCAATGTCGTCTGTATGTCCAGTCAGTCAGTCCTTTGTTCATTCAGTCAGCCAGCCATTTCCTCCCTCTGTACTGTTTGCTCACTCCTTCGGCAATAAACATCCACCTTCACCTACCTGCCTGTGAGTCCAGCGTTTGGGTCCTCCTTCTCTCATCCACGACACTACCCTTGACACTTACTTCGCCCCGCTGCCAATCACATAACTATTGCACCGCTCCCTTCGCACCCCGGTTAGCCAATCCGCTCCAGGTCCGATTTTTATGATCTCCCGCTCAGGTTAAGACTACCCCCGAGCTCCCAGAACACATCTGCCTTCAGCCATATCAACAACTGGAACCGCTCAGACTGCTTGCGAGTTCGCATAGGGAGCGGCCGATTTCAACAGCAACTTGCGTCTCTTTCCTTATCCGCATATCATTCGGTAAGTGTTAATCTTCCTCTCTAACTACATTTTTGCATTTTCCTTTTTACCATTCTGTCAATCCTTTCATTTAAAAAAATAAATAAATATCACAATGGTTTGTAACAGGTACAATACACCATCCATCCATCCATTCGCCTCCACTTATCCTTTTCTCAGGCTCGCGCGGTGCGCTGGAGCCTATCCCACTTACAATACACTTTAAAATATATATAAGCTCCACTTTTAACTCCCGTAAAAGTTTATACATTACATGTCTACATCACCTATCATGGCCTCATCGGGTATCTCATATCATCTTGTTGTTATGTTATGCTCCTTTGATATTTTGCTAGTTTGCGTGTTTTAAAACTCTTTTTGTTTTTCTTTATATTTTTAGACCCAGATGTGTTAACCTGATCCCTGCGAAACACCAGCTCTGCGTGGATTTTGACCGCGAGTGACCGGATGTTGTTTCCAGCCTGAGGTTGCCTGAAATGCCTTGAGGCTCGTTTGAAAGATTGCGCCCGAGACCAACTCCGCCTCCAAGGCATGCCTACCTTTAGCTGCCACCAGTGAGATATCAGAGCCGGGCTCCACATATCCAATCAGGAGCACGAGCAAGACAGCTTTTGCAGACTCTCCAGAAATATACAAGTCCTTACCAACTGCTCTGCAACCCAGTGTTTCTGGTCCCCTCACTAACATCGCTTTTTGAGATTTTTTATGAACCACCAAAAAAGCAATTTTACCCCACAGACTGGGTCTGAGGGCAGCAGCGGGGACAAATGATTGTAATGAAGCGACGGCTGGTCTTGCATAATCGTGAGTTATTATGTCATATGGTGATAAGTACATAGTTTTGCAAGAGGCATACAAGCACTGTGGAAAAAGTAATCATAAAACTGTTTTTGTGAACACCCTACGTTATGCTTTAAAAAATGTGATACATGTAATGTGATCATCAAAGAACATGATTTAAAAAAAAAAACTTTTATTCTTATGCTTTTAAAGTATGTCAGATTATCTTAAAACACTTATTTGTATGTTATAATGTTTTTCTTACACCATGTGTAATTTTTATAGACACCTTATTCATTGTATCAATGTGTAATTATGTATCTTTGATAAATAAATAAAATATTTAATCTTGTATTTGTGTACTTTCTGGTGATTCAATAAAAAATTAGTCACATATCGCTCTGATAAACACAGATGGCTGAAAGAAATGTTTGATGGAACAAAGGAAACAAGTGTCTTGCTGCTAAACTTTTAAGTCACCATGGTTTAAATGAGAAAGTCTGTATGTAAAACATGAAAAACTCCATATCAGTGATATCTACAAAGGTGTACTCATTTCTTTGTAATGGTACTTTACTGTTCCAATGAAACAAAAAGAAAATCTCATTTTTAAAGTACATTTTTCGGCCACCCTGACCTATTTTCAGGGGCAAGAATGTTGATGTTAGACTGTGTTTTAAATCAGGTTGTGATCTTAAACTAACTATCACAGCACTGATTTCAGTTGTAATCTCAATTAGAATCCCAATTTGGCTTTTCTCCAGTCAGTGTTATGGTGAAATTTAACTTGTTCTTTTGTGTAATTGCACATGGCCCAGCAAAGGACCCCTTAGTAAGCTGTACAGCATAAGTTTTCAATTCACTTTTGTCAGAAAACTTCACAGTATGAGAAGTTACAGCACAGTTTCTCCAAACGTGTGGTTCTTTTTCAGCCAGCGTGCTTTTAGAGCATCTACATTAGCTCATGTAGTAAAAGTACAATCAGTAAGTGTACTTTAACATTTGAGATTCCGAGTCACTCTTGCTTAGATCATGTGAACTACATCATGAACCTTTTTTTGTATAATGCATCAAACATGTTCAAATCAGTTTAGTTAAAATAAATTGAAAATAATCTAGAGACAAGCAACTCCTTTTTAGCTTCTGTTATGTATTTACCTCTCACACCTTAATCTAGATGTTAGTGTTCTCAGAGTTAACATGTCTCATGTTGCCATGTTGTATTTCTAATACCCAGCCTCAGTGTTCGCCCTGTTGACCCTCAAATCCAAACACCAATGATCTAGATATTCACAAAATTCATAAGGAGATTCTTAAGGTCTTAAGTTTTGTTGTTTTTATGTTTTACAAAAAAAAAACTTCACATTTTTTATATTTTTAAATGAAAGTGACATGCAAGGATATTTTTCTTTAGTGATGTTGCTTCAGCAATCTCAAATACTAATTATTCTGGGAATTTTTATGGTCAAACTATGTGATTTTCCAAATGTGTGTGTGTGGAGTAAAATGACCTTGTTCTTATGATGTTGTCCCCGTGAATCATTTAGGATTAACAACACAAATTGTATCGATAGCAGAAACAGTCTTATAACTTATAATTCTCACACGTTACCGCTAGTTTTACAAACGCAGTCTTCTTCAGCTCTGTTTATGTAGCTTTTATGAAACTGATTTTCCATAGTACAAGTAGAATTTAATTTTTCTTTGCTCTCCAGTATAAATGCAATAATTTGCAGGCTTTTTACTGAAACTCTCACAATGCAACACTCAATGCTCAGAGCTTCATATATCAACAGCTCTGAAAATATCTTCTTTTTTAAAGTAATGTAGGACAGGATCTCTCACTCTCTGTGTCTCAAAAAAAAACCCAACTAAACTGGCAATCACCACTAAACAAATGAAAGTAGTTTATGGCTTTTTTATCAGCTGCATTTCTTTCATTTATGTATTGATCCCATTGTTTATTGGTAATGCTTTTAGGTCACTGTTTTAGCATGTCTGCCTCACACTCCATTTAAACAGTTTAACAGATAGTGGGGTCTGGTAAGGAAGTTGGGGGGAAGCAGACAACTCCACAGGAAGAGTCTTTTTGTCTTTTCTCCACTGTAAAAGATAGCAAGGCAGTGTGAAACCTTTGCGGGAAAGACAAAACTGAGAGCCATGCTAGGCTCAGTGAGAGACTCTGCTCACCCCTCTGCCCCAGCGATGGCAGTCCCTCACCAAGCTTGATTTCTGTTCTTTGTCTTGATTAAAGAATGTTAGCTACCGCCCATCGCTTGTCTGCAGGCTTTATTAAACGGAAAACTTCCACAACAACCTCTAAACAGTGGTTTATGGCTTTTTGTCACCTGCAACACCATGTAACACTTGGATGTTAGATTCTTTTACCAGTCAGTGTTGTTAGCCCCAACCCCCAGGCTCCAGGTGTCTGAGCTCTAACCCTGGCTGCCAAATGTCCCCCTGAGGCCTTTGTGCCTTTTACCACCAGACTAAGTTTGTAGTCCTATCTACTAATATTATTTTATTTTTTTATTATAGCACAAGTTTCAGTTAGGTTACTACTTTGACTTCCTCAATTTGAGCACATTTCTGACCCGATACTTTATCAAGCTTTTACTCGAGTGTTTTTGACACTAGCAGCTGTACTTCTACTTAAGTGAAAATTGCCTGCAATTTTGCCACCTCAGTTGCCACTTTTCTGGAGTTTGTACACTTTTTATATTGAAACGTTCAACGTTTTACGTGTTATCCTTGATCACAGTTCTAAACAAGTTAACTTTCTTCACTTCAAAGTAACCCAAAAAAGAAACTATATGTCCAGTTCTCTTTACTCCAAACCTGGTTTAAGGCTATGCTGTTGTTGTGATATGGCCATACAAATAATATTAAGTTTAATTAATCTTAAAAAAAAATGGCTGCTTCATGGCTACCTGTTCAGAGAATTTGCAGACTTTTATGGAAACTGTCACAATGTAACACTCTCACTGTCAAAACATGGTTGATCCATGTTTCTATGAACACTGATTAATATATCAACAGCTCTGAAAATCCTTTTTTTTAAAGTAAAGCAGAGCAGGATCTCTGTATCTCTAAAAATCCCAACAAAACTGGCAATCACCTCTAAACAAATGGAAGTAGTTTATGGATCTTTATCACCTGCAACACCATGTAACACCTAGATGTTAGACTCTTTTACCATCACATTTGCAAGGGTTTATGTGTTATCCTTGATCACAGTTCTAAATAAGTTAACTTTGCTTGACATAAAAGTAGCCCAAAGAAGACAAATATATGTCCAGTTCTTTTTTACTCCAAACCTACTGATCGGAAAACATTATGTGATGCTGGAAGTTTTCATCCTATCCATCTGCAAAACAAGTTTACCTGTAAGCCAACACATTAGACGTAAGCAAATTTGTGAAATTCCTGAACAATGTGCTTTGTGGAGTAGCAGTAGTACTAGAACTAGTACTAGTAGTCCTAGTATTCTGCAGCAACCAGGCTTCAAGAGTGATCACTCTTCTGGCTTTCAAATGGTGAAAACATGTCACAGTCTTAACCGCAAATCAGAAATGTTGGTAAATTTAAAAAGGAATTTAAACGTCAGCTTTGACATAGACACAGACTTTATTAATGCCACACTCGGGAAATTCACATGTTACACATGATTTAGCTCACCTGCTAAATCCCCAGAGCAATAACCCCATCAGCATCATTAGCCTGAGTGTTGATCCTCCAGGTGAGTGAGTGGAGTTGAGTGTGTGTGTGTGTGTGTGTGTGTGTGTGTGTGTGTGTGTGTGTGTGTGTGTGTGTGTGTGTGTGTGTGTGTGTGTGTGTGATCAGAGGTGAAGCTGCTTTCTGCAAAGTCTCATCAACAACATCTTTAGAAACAAACATCAACAACCAGGAAGAGTCTAAAAGCACTAAATATGAAACAGACCATTTACCATACCCAACACTGAGCTCCTGCACAGTCAGATGGAGTGAAACATAATGTCCCAGTGGTGTTCTGTTGGATTTAGCAGGTGAGCGTTGTTGCCAGTCAAAACCTTTTTGGAAACTCTTTACAAGAATCAATGTAATTATTTGTTTTACTTGAATCAAATGTATTGGTTTATATACCTGAAATAAAACTTTTTTTTGGAAACCCGTTACATCAAATAAAACTTTCTTGGAAAAGCATTGCAAGAATCAATCGAGTTATTTGTTTTACCCCATTCAAATCTATTGGTTTCATTACATCAAATTAAATAATTTTGGAAACCCGTTACATCAAATAAAACTTTCTTGGAAAAACTTTACAAGAATCAATGTAATTATTTGTTTTACTTGAATCAAATGTAATGGTTTATATACCTGAAATAAAACTTTTTTGGAAACCCTGTACATGAAGTAAAAGGTTTTTGATCTTGTAAGTTCTGGCTTTAATATTTTCAGCTGATAAAGTGAACTTCATACAAACTCTGTGTTAGAAAAAGGGGATAGTTTACTACATGCTATAAAAACACAATCCTTAATCTTTTATTTTGCAACTTTATCTTTCTGTTCTGGTTTTTAGAGTGATTGTTTTATTGACTCGTACTTTGGGAATCACCCTGTTGTGAGAAAAGGATAAGCTGGGAGAGAATACAGCATTATACAAGCAGAGTGTTTTAGCTGTATCCGTAGATCTAAGACATAAACCTGTTGTTAAAAAAGAATAGTTAACTGAAGTACAGATTTAATTTTAAATTATTTCACGAACTGTCCAGGAATTACAGAGAGCTTTATACTGATATGGTAAAATTCTCTGAGTGTATTGGTTGTATATGACAAGTATTTGTAAATCATTAGTAGTTACTCTTGCATAGGTGTTTTGCTTGTTTTAAATTTGTGCACTATTTATTTTTATTTTTTGTATTTTGTAATGAATCTCTAATTCACTTTTTCTTGTTGGCCTTGTTGTGTGTACCTCACAAGTCAAATTATACATTGTGATGGAGCAGTCACAATACACCCGCACGAGACACAGTTTGATTTTTCTAACACAGAGTTTGTATGAAGTTCACTTTATCAGCTGAAAATATTAAAGCCAGAACTTACAAGATCAAAAACCTTTTACTTCATGTACAGGGTTTCCAAAAAAGTTTTATTTCAGGTATATAAACCATTACATTTGATTCAAGTAAAACAAATAATTACATTGATTCTTGTAAAGTTTTTCCAAGAAAGTTTTATTTGATGTAACGGGTTTCCAAAATTATTTAATTTGATGTAATGAAACCAATAGATTTGAATGGGGTAAAACAAATAACTCGATTGATTCTTGCAATGCTTTTCCAAGAAAGTTTTATTTGATGTAACGGGTTTCCAAAAAAAAGTTTTATTTCAGGTATATAAACCAATACATTTGATTCAAGTAAAACAAATAATTACATTGATTCTTGTAAAGAGTTTCCAAAAAGGTTTTGACTGGCAACAACGCTCACCTGCTAAATCCAACAGAACACCACTGGGACATTATGTTTCACTCCATCTGACTGTGCAGGAGCTCAGTGTTGGGTATGGTAAATGGTCTGTTTCATATTTAGTGCTTTTAGACTCTTCCTGGTTGTTGATGTTTGTTTCTAAAGATGTTGTTGATGAGACTTTGCAGAAAGCAGCTTCACCTCTGATCTCACACACACACACACACACACACACACACACACACACACACACACACACACACACACACACACACACACACACACACACACACACACACACTCTCAACTCCACTCACTCACCTGGAGGATCAACACTCAGGCTAATGATGCTGATGGGGTTATTGCTCTGGGGATTTAGCAGGTGAGCTAAATCATGTGTAACATGTGAATTTCCCGAGTGTGGCATTAATAAAGTCTGTGTCTATGTCAAAGCTGACGTTTAAATTCCTTTTTAAATTTACCAACATTTCTGATTTGCGGTTAAGACTGTGACATGTTTTCACCATTTGAAAGCCAGAAGAGTGATCACTCTTGAAGCCTGGTTGCTGCAGAATACTAGGACTACTAGTACTAGTTCTAGTACTACTGCTACTCCACAAAGCACATTGTTCAGGAATTTCACAAATTTGCTTACGTCTAATGTGTTGGCTTACAGGTAAACTTGTTTTGCAGATGGATAGGATGAAAACTTCCAGCATCACATAATGTTTTCCGATCAGTAGGTTTGGAGTAAAAAAGAACTGGACATATATTTGTCTTCTTTGGGCTACTTTTATGTCAAGCAAAGTTAACTTATTTAGAACTGTGATCAAGGATAACACATAAACCCTTGCAAATGTGATGGTAAAAGAGTCTAACATCTAGGTGTTACATGGTGTTGCAGGTGATAAAGATCCATAAACTACTTCCATTTGTTTAGAGGTGATTGCCAGTTTTGTTGGGATTTTTAGAGATACAGAGATCCTGCTCTGCTTTACTTTAAAAAAAAGGATTTTCAGAGCTGTTGATATATTAATCAGTGTTCATAGAAACATGGATCAACCATGTTTTGACAGTGAGAGTGTTACATTGTGACAGTTTCCATAAAAGTCTGCAAATTCTCTGAACAGGTAGCCATGAAGCAGCCATTTTTTTTTAAGATTAATTAAACTTAATATTATTTGTATGGCCATATCACAACAACAGCATAGCCTTAAACCAGGTTTGGAGTAAAGAGAACTGGACATATAGTTTCTTTTTTGGGTTACTTTGAAGTGAAGAAAGTTAACTTGTTTAGAACTGTGATCAAGGATAACACGTAAAACGTTGAACGTTTCAATATAAAAAGTGTACAAACTCCAGAAAAGTGGCAACTGAGGTGGCAAAATTGCAGGCAATTTTCACTTAAGTAGAAGTACAGCTGCTAGTGTCAAAAACACTCGAGTAAAAGCTTGATAAAGTATCGGGTCAGAAATGTGCTCAAATTGAGGAAGTCAAAGTAGTAACCTAACTGAAACTTGTGCTATAATAAAAAAATAAAATAATATTAGTAGATAGGACTACAAACTTAGTCTGGTGGTAAAAGGCACAAAGGCCTCAGGGGGACATTTGGCAGCCAGGGTTAGAGCTCAGACACCTGGAGCCTGGGGGTTGGGGCTAACAACACTGACTGGTAAAAGAATCTAACATCCAAGTGTTACATGGTGTTGCAGGTGACAAAAAGCCATAAACCACTGTTTAGAGGTTGTTGTGGAAGTTTTCCGTTTAATAAAGCCTGCAGACAAGCGATGGGCGGTAGCTAACATTCTTTAATCAAGACAAAGAACAGAAATCAAGCTTGGTGAGGGACTGCCATCGCTGGGGCAGAGGGGTGAGCAGAGTCTCTCACTGAGCCTAGCATGGCTCTCAGTTTTGTCTTTCCCGCAAAGGTTTCACACTGCCTTGCTATCTTTTACAGTGGAGAAAAGACAAAAAGACTCTTCCTGTGGAGTTGTCTGCTTCCCCCCAACTTCCTTACCAGACCCCACTATCTGTTAAACTGTTTAAATGGAGTGTGAGGCAGACATGCTAAAACAGTGACCTAAAAGCATTACCAATAAACAATGGGATCAATACATAAATGAAAGAAATGCAGCTGATAAAAAAGCCATAAACTACTTTCATTTGTTTAGTGGTGATTGCCAGTTTAGTTGGGTTTTTTTTGAGACACAGAGAGTGAGAGATCCTGTCCTACATTACTTTAAAAAAGAAGATATTTTCAGAGCTGTTGATATATGAAGCTCTGAGCATTGAGTGTTGCATTGTGAGAGTTTCAGTAAAAAGCCTGCAAATTATTGCATTTATACTGGAGAGCAAAGAAAAATTAAATTCTACTTGTACTATGGAAAATCAGTTTCATAAAAGCTACATAAACAGAGCTGAAGAAGACTGCGTTTGTAAAACTAGCGGTAACGTGTGAGAATTATAAGTTATAAGACTGTTTCTGCTATCGATACAATTTGTGTTGTTAATCCTAAATGATTCACGGGGACAACATCATAAGAACAAGGTCATTTTACTCCACACACACACATTTGGAAAATCACATAGTTTGACCATAAAAATTCCCAGAATAATTAGTATTTGAGATTGCTGAAGCAACATCACTAAAGAAAAATATCCTTGCACGTCACTTTCATTTAAAAATATAAAAAATGTGAAGTTTTTTTTTTGTAAAACATAAAAACAACAAAACTTAAGACCTTAAGAATCTCCTTATGAATTTTGTGAATATCTAGATCATTGGTGTTTGGATTTGAGGGTCAACAGGGCGAACACTGAGGCTGGGTATTAGAAATACAACATGGCAACATGAGACATGTTAACTCTGAGAACACTAACATCTAGATTAAGGTGTGAGAGGTAAATACATAACAGAAGCTAAAAAGGAGTTGCTTGTCTCTAGATTATTTTCAATTTATTTTAACTAAACTGATTTGAACATGTTTGATGCATTATACAAAAAAAGGTTCATGATGTAGTTCACATGATCTAAGCAAGAGTGACTCGGAATCTCAAATGTTAAAGTACACTTACTGATTGTACTTTTACTACATGAGCTAATGTAGATGCTCTAAAAGCACGCTGGCTGAAAAAGAACCACACGTTTGGAGAAACTGTGCTGTAACTTCTCATACTGTGAAGTTTTCTGACAAAAGTGAATTGAAAACTTATGCTGTACAGCTTACTAAGGGGTCCTTTGCTGGGCCATGTGCAATTACACAAAAGAACAAGTTAAATTTCACCATAACACTGACTGGAGAAAAGCCAAATTGGGATTCTAATTGAGATTACAACTGAAATCAGTGCTGTGATAGTTAGTTTAAGATCACAACCTGATTTAAAACACAGTCTAACATCAACATTCTTGCCCCTGAAAATAGGTCAGGGTGGCCGAAAAATGTACTTTAAAAATGAGATTTTCTTTTTGTTTCATTGGAACAGTAAAGTACCATTACAAAGAAATGAGTACACCTTTGTAGATATCACTGATATGGAGTTTTTCATGTTTTACATACAGACTTTCTCATTTAAACCATGGTGACTTAAAAGTTTAGCAGCAAGACACTTGTTTCCTTTGTTCCATCAAACATTTCTTTCAGCCATCTGTGTTTATCAGAGCGATATGTGACTAATTTTTTATTGAATCACCAGAAAGTACACAAATACAAGATTAAATATTTTATTTATTTATCAAAGATACATAATTACACATTGATACAATGAATAAGGTGTCTATAAAAATTACACATGGTGTAAGAAAAACATTATAACATACAAATAAGTGTTTCCGTTTTTTGAGCATAAAAAAATAAAAAAATTTTTTAATTGCTTAAAGAAATAAAAGAATGCTATTTTTTGATATATAAGAAACTTTCTAAATAATCAATTATATTTTTATGAATATCATATTTTTATGAATATCATATTTTTATGAATATCATATTTTTATTACTTAATTACTTCCTACTTCCGGAGCTCATGAGTAATTCAATTACTTCCGGAGCTCATGAATAATTTATTAGGGGTCATAAATCAATTAGGGGGGTCATAAATCACTCAGTTTGACGAAAGGGGTATAATATCACTCTCTCACGGAGTCAGGTACTTCTGATTAGAGACCTTAGTTTTCACAGGAGCTACAGTATCCAGAGTCGTACGTAGTGAGGAGGTGAAATTATTAACAAGATAAACGACCTCTGTTGGGGTAGCGTTCAGATAGCTGCTCTGCTCTGTGTTGGTACAGGGCATTGAAGATGATAACAGTGGGTGGATTATATTCTTAAACTTAGTTACAGCGTTTTCTTAAAGACATCTACTGTGATAAAGTCTACTCTCCACCGCTGTGTAATCAATTATTGTAAATGTAAATGTTATCAGGAAATGATCAGACAGGAGAGGGTTTTCAGGAAATACTGTTAAATGTTCAGTTTCTATGCCATATGTTAAAACAAACAGGAACCTGTTTTGTAAATTGGAATAACTTGAACAACTTTCATTGTTTGAGGAAAAAAACTTTTTTGAAAAGACAAGTTGAAAATGTATTTTAACGCTTTTCCAATACCATAAATAATCAGCAACTCTCTTACTGTTACAACATCAATGTCATTCCAATCTGTACTGGTTTTGTTCTTAAGTCCTCTAACGATGTCATATATTTCATTCTCTTCCACTGCTCTTAGAAACACTGAACTTCTATTCCTTTCAATATTTTCACCAGTGTCCCTTTCTATTCCATCGACCTTTATTTATTTATTTATTTATTTTCTATTTTATTTAGGACAGTGCATGTTAATGAACATAAATGTAAAAAAAAATTACATGAATGTAAACATACCAGATTATAGCCAAGGGCTAATTTCCATCTGTTGTCCTTAAGCATAAAAAATAGACATAATAATTCATAAAAATTCATCATTCATTCATAATAAAAACTCCATCACCAAACTTACACATACACACCATTCTGTTCCCAAATAAAACATTAAAACTGTACAACTCATACATGATCACACACTTGATTTCCTCTGCCAGTTTTGGCCCCATATTTACGAAGAATTCATTAAAACCATTTGCTTTCTCTTTCATTTTGTTAATGTTTTTTGTCCCTTCTATAAAGTACCCAGGGTAATCATTGTTCCTTGATTCATTTTTGATTGTACTGTTTATGACATTTCATATACCTTGTGTTTTCTTTATTGTGTTCTAACCTTTTAATAAAATATTATATATATATATATAAGATATAGGGTGTTCTTTTTTTTGTTGGCATTTTGCAGTCCTTTAGTCATCCATGGTCTTCCTGCATAGTTGTGTTTCCTGTTGATTTCAATCACCTGGCAGTTTTTACCAAGTAATGTGTTACTAATGTGTGTTTAATGTGTTCTTAAAAATGCTTCATAAGGTTTATTAACTTCTTCGTGTTCATAAACATGAACATGAAGAAGTTTCTTGCTTTAAAAGTTCATTTTTAAGACAGTTAAATGTCTTCTCTGTTCGAATTCTTTTGTAAATAATCTTGTGTTCATCTCTGTTAATTTTATAATGGCAATTATAAGATGCAAAGACTGGTAAATGGTCACTTATATCATTGATTATCATTGATTGATTATCATCTCCTTACAGGAAATAAAACTTACTTCCTAGCTTTCAGAAAAAAACATCTCCGATTGGCTTAGAGCAGGCATGGGCAAACTACGGCCCGGGGGCCACGTGCAGCCCGTTAAACATTTTGATCCGGCCCGCCAAACTTGAAAAAAATGTAATAAATTAACCTTGTTAATGTTTTATTTCCCCTGCAATTCTGATGTTTCCTCACTAGATGGCGCACTCTAGATATATAGGCTTTGTTGAGGTGAAGCGTAGGCCTATTAGTCCACGTTTGCACTTTACCCTGTGACCTACCGCCCCTCTGTGAAGATGAGCGGACCCAAGAAAAGGAAAGTGGCCAGAGAATGTCGAGTGTTCAAAAAGGAGTGGACAACTAAATATTTTTTCACTGAACACCGATCATCTGCTGTTTGCCTGATATGCCAAGAAACTGTGGCGGTTTTTAAAGAGTATAATATTAGCCGTCACTTTGCCACAAAGCACGCTAATTATGCTAGCAAGCTCTCAACAAAAGAACGGGAAGCAGCTGCTGAGAAGTTGGCAGCTAATTTGAAGGCTCAGCAAAGTTTTTTTTCACCGTCAAACGGCCATTCAAGAGTCAAGTACCAAGGCCGGTTTTATGCTTTCATTCAAAATAGCAAAGGCCAGCAAACCACTGTCAGAGGGTGAGTTTTTAAAAGAATGTATGGTAGAGACAGCAGGTATTTTGTGCCCGAAGACCACAGACAAATTTGAGAAAATCAGTTTATCACGGCGGACAGTGACTCGCCGTGTAGAACTAATAGATGAAGATATCACCAGCATATTAAACAAAAAGGCGAAGTCATTCACTTTTTATTCTTTAGCACTGGATGAAAGCAACGATGTCAAAGACACTGCTCAGCTCCTCATTTTTATCTGAGGACTCAACGAAACCTTTGAAATAACGGAGGAGTTTTTGAAAATGGAGTCTCTGAAAGGACAAACACAGGGAGAGGACTTGTTTGAACGGGTGTCTGCTGCCATCGAAAACATGAAGCTTCCCTGGAGTAAGCTTGTTAACGTCACCACAGATGGATCTCCCAATTTAACGGGAAAAAACGTTGGCCTGCTGAGGAGAATCCAGAATAAAGTGAAAGATGAAAACCCTGACCAGGATGTCATTTTCCTCCACTGCATCCTCCACCAGGAATCTCTATGTAAATCGGTGTTACAGCTGAATCATGTTGTGAATCCTGTGGTGAAACTTGTCAACTTCATACGCGCACGGGGACTTCAGCACCGTCAGTTCATTGCATTCCTGGAGGAAACTGATGCGGATCACCAGGACCTGCTTTATCACTCCCGTGTCCGCTGGTTGACTTTGGGCAAAGTGTTTCAACGAGTGTGGGAGCTCAAAGAGGAGATTGCCGTGTTTTTGGAGCGGCAGGGGAAGACTGATGAATTTCCTAAGCTGAGCAACAAGAGCTGGATGTGTGACTTCGCGTTTGCTACAGACGTATTTTCACACTTGAATGAGCTCAATGTGAAACTGCAGGGGAAGGAGCAGTTTGTGCATGACATGCACACAAATGTGAAAGCCTTCAAATCCAAGCTGGCTTTATTCTCCAGGCAGATTTTGAACAAGTCATTCACTCATTTTCCTACACTAGCCACGCTGAAAGAGGCCGGAGCAAAAGTAAAGAAATACAGTAAGTCACTGGATGCACTGCACAGAGAATTCTGCCGTCAGTTTTTGGATTTCGATAAAATTGACAAGTCACTTCAATTGGTGGCCTTTCCTCTGTCACAAGACCCCGAAACAGCTCCAGAGGAGCTTCAGCTCGAACTCATCGACCCATTAAAATGTGTGTCTCGCCGTGATACGCACGTTGTTAAAATGAACAGTGCGCGCAGATCAAATATAACGCTTCACAGACTGACTTGCTGCAACTGTTTCATTCTTGCACTGGTCGTTGTTGACTTTTGGCACCGGGGAAACAAATTGAATAAAAGGAACAGGACAAGTTCCGTCCATTCTATCTCCCTCGGGAATTTTCTGCCGTTTACATCTGCGCTGTTTACATTCCACCAGATGCTAATGCTAAGCTAGCGTTAGCACAATTGAGCAGCAGCATCAATAACAGCCTGGTAGCACACCCGGACAGTGTCTTTATTGCGGCTGGGGATTTTAACCACGCGGACCTGAAATCTGTACTTCACAATTTCCACCGTAATGTGAAGTGTGCTACCAGAGGAGATAGAACGTTGGACCAGGTGTACACCAACATGGCGAATGCGTACAGAGCCCAGGCTTATCCCCACCTGGGTCTGTCAGACCATCTCTCCCTTCTGCTACACCCAATATACACACAAAAGATCAAGAGCACTGGGATTACAACCAAAACCGTGAGAACATGGCCGCAGGATGCTATTCCGATGCTTCAGGACTGTTTCCACTGCACAGACTGGGATGTATTCAAGGTGCAGGACACTGACAATCGTGTCGCATTGGACAGTTACACCTCCACTGTCTTGGACTACATCTGTTTCTGTGTGGACAATGTAACAACTTGGAAACGATTCCGTGTGTTCCCTAATAATCCACCCTGGATGACACACGGAGTTCAACAACTTATTCGAACAAGGAACAACGCTTTCAAATCCGGGGACCAGGAGGCATACAGTGCTGCCAGGGCCAACCTGAGAAGAGGCATCAAGACTGCCAAGCAGCAGCACAGGAGGCGTATCGAGGCCAGGTTTGAGAACAACACAAACCCAAGGCAGGTCTGGGAGGGCATCAGGGCTATCACGGACTACAAAAGAAGAACACCATCACCCTCAGCCGACAGTTCTACTCTGGCTGAGGATCTAAATCTCTTTTATGCCCGTTTTGACAGGGAGAACACCGACCCTGTCCTGTCCCCTCTCCCCTCAACCGACCCTGCTCCGGTCCTGAGCACTCATGAGCTGAGGCATGTGTTCCGGAGCATTAACACCAGGAAGGCGGCCGGGCCGGATGGAGTGCTGGGCCGGGTGCTAAAAGACTGTGCTGCGGACCTGGCGGACGTCTTCACCTCTATATATAACACCTCGTTGTCCTGTTCACTGGTACCATCCTGTTTCAAAGCAGCAACCATCGTTCCCATCCCAAAACAGTCAAATGTCACATGTCTGAACGATTTCAGACCTGTGGCACTCACCCCCATTCCCGCCAAATGCCTGGAGAGACTGGTCATTAAACACATCAGAGCTGCTTTTCCACCATCCCTGGACTCGCACCAGTTTGCATACAGGGAGAACCGGTCAACCGAGGATGCGATCGCCACAGTGCTGCACACATTACTGAAGCACTTGGAACACAGGAACACCTATGCACGGCTCCTCTTTGTAGACTACAGCTCGGCTTTTAATACCATCCGGCCATACAAACTCCGTCCCAAACTCCACCAACTGGGACTTAACTCCTCTCTGTGCAACTGGATTGTGGACTTCCTCACTAACCGTAGACAGAGTGTCAGAGTGGGTAAGAACACCTCTTCCACCCTTGTGGTCAACACCGGTGCCCCTCAGGGGTGTGTTCTGAGCCCTCTGCTATACACTCTCTTCACCCATGACTGTATTTCCTCCTGCGCGTCCAATCTCATTGTTAAGTTTGCAGATGACACTACAGTGCTCGGACTTATATCCAACAATGATGAGACAAACTATAGGACAGAGGTGCAACAACTAGAGTCATGGTGCCACGACAATAACTTGGTCTTAAACACCAAAAAGACCAAGGAGATCATTGTAGATTTCCGGAAGAGGGGTCATAACAACCATCTGCCTCTCTTCATTGGCAGTGAGGCGGTGGAGAGGGTGAGCAGTTTTAAATTCTTGGGGGTAACTGTGACCGAGGACCTGTCCTGGGGCAACCATATCACCTCAGTTGTACGGAAGGCCCAACAGCGCCTCTACTACCTGAGGAGACTGCGGAGCGCACACATTCCCAGATCTCTGATGTTGAACTTCTACAACTGTGCCATCAGCAGCGTTCTGACGTATGGATTTCTAGTGCGGTTCCCCAGCTGCACCAAGGCCGATCAGCAAGCACTCCAGCGGGTGGTGAAAGAAGCTGGCAGAATTATTGGAACAAGTCTGCCAGAGATCAGTAATATCTTCCCCACTCGCTGTCTGAGGAGGGTGCACAGTATCCTGCGGGACCAACATCACCCTGCGCGCCACCTTTTCCATCTGCTGCCCTCAGGGAGAAGGTACAGGTCTATACAGGCCAGAACATCCAGACTGGCCAACAGCCTGTATCCACAGGCTGTGAGGCTCCTGAACTCTCTGCCCCCCTCTCCCGGACAATAACCATATCCAACTTCTTAATAGCAATGAACTGGTCTGCATTGGTGCATCATATCTTTATTCTCTTCCCCCTCCTGCCCCCCCCCCCCCTCTTTCTTAAATAGATAACTATCATATCTGATATCATATCTCACAGTACAATAATATTGAATGGGTTGCATTGTTGTATTTTGTCATGTTTCTCAGGTCTTTGTCTGAATTTCTACGAACATTATTGCTAAGGATTGTCTTATTGCATTGGAGTCACACTGGGTTAAATATGTACACTTGGATTTTAAGGGGTATTTATTATTTTCTTCTTTTTTTTGGGTTGTATGGAAGCCCCAAACGCAATTTCATTGTTCTTGACAATGACAATAAATAAGTAAATAAATAAATAAATAAATAAATAAATAAATAAATAAATAAATTAAAATAAATAAATAAATAAATAAGTACATCTGCATCTCCTACCGTTTTTGGGAAAAAAAAAAAAAAAGAGTTAGGAGGAGAGTGATGTGATATCCTAAAGGATAACGGGACTTTCAGTGCTTTAAAATAAAATGTTCATTTATTTGATTTTCAGTGTTTAAAGACTCATTTCGAAGTCAGAGATTTTATTGTAATTCTTTTCTTCATTTTTGTTGGAGCCAAGTCCAGGCCAATATTTTACTCAGTTACATCATGCCATATTTAAGTATTTGTCATGATCTTTAAGTTTTTATTATAATCTTGATCATTTTATGTTATAATGTAATATGCTGTGCTCCATAAATTAATCCTGCTTTATTAGTCTGTTGTTGTTGTAAAGTGTTGGTAGATGTCGTAAAGGGGTGTGTATTTGGCCCGCATGCGGAGGGGTGTGGGTTAAAGGTTAGGTAAGCAAGCAGGACGTGGAGCAACAGTTTTCTGACCGTCGCCGTTTTAATGTTATTTTTTGTTGTAACATAAAGGGAATATAAACGGAGCTCCCACCAGAGGCATTTGTTTTGTACCTTTCGATTTGTATGGAAAATAAATGTTTTGCCCCTTTTTTTCCTTCGTCTCGTTTTTTGCTACCGGAAGGCATCCAAGCGACTTAACAAGAGCACGAGTCAGAAACTTTACGAAGGTTGCCGCTGTAATAGTCAGAAAACTGCTCCGAAAGTGAGAGGATTACGCACGCGTCACCGGCGCTCAGAGGTAATCGGCCCGCTGCGCGGCAAGGGAAAACTGGAAAACGGGACGTGAAAGAGGATGCGCTTCAGTCTTCCCGTGTTTTCCGGATCCTTTCGGCAGTAAGAAAACCCTGCATCTGAAAAGTAAGAGGCTGTGCCTGCTTTACGGTTTGTGAAAATTCCTGTATGGTTAAGTGGTACATGGCCTGTGTAAAGGATTAATTGCATTGAAAGGTTTATGGCAGCGCAATTAATATGGAGCAGCAGGAAAAAAGAGTTTCCAAGCCAACCTTTAAAGCACAAGAGGAAAAGCTTCAGCATCTTAAAGTGACAAGGAAAACCAAGTTGGGTTATCTTACTAGAAAGATAAAAGAGATTGAGGAGCTTATGGAAGATGATGGCAATTTTGAGGAAGTGTCTGTTAAATTAGCCACTGACTTCTCAAAAATATATATCGAGTTTTGTGAAAACAACGATGCAGTTAAAAATCACTTGACTGAGTCGGAACTTCTTCATGATCAGACACAGTGGTATGAGCCAAAGGCTAGCTATTTGAAAAGTTTTGTGGAGAAAGTTGAGAGATGGTTAAAAGGAGTGGAAATGCAAGCAGATGAAGCAAGAATGGTTGATGCTGAAGTTGAGCCTGCAGACAGTGCTTCAGCAATATCGTCCAGACACAGTAAAGCACATCGAAGCAGTCGAACCTCTTCTGTTGTGTCTTTGACCACATATTCTGCCAGGCTAAAGATTGAGGCAGAGAGGGCTGCTCTGGTAGCGCGTGCTGAGGCATTAAAGAAAAAGATGAAGATTGACAGACAAGAAGCTGTTCTTAAGGCAAAAAGGGAGGAATGGGAGTTGCAAACAGCTATTGCTGCAGCTAACGCAAAGCTTGAGGTGCTGACTGTGAAGGAGCCAGCCCATAACACTTCTGCTGACTTGGTCAACAAAATGGCTACCTGCCAAAGAGCTCCGGGCCAAAGTATTGGGGCCAGTTTTGGTTTGGTTCAGCCAGAACATGGAGATGTCGGTCGAGAATGTGAGTCGGAGGTAATGCAGGGCTCAGAAAGGAGTAGCAGGCTTCCTCATCCATTGAATAAGAAGGATAATAGCCAGTCTATTACTAGTCAAGGCAGGATGGCTGATGTTAAAGACTTGTTGGATGTCATGAAGCGACAAAACGAGATTACAGAGCTCCTAGTAAAACAACAGAAAGCATCCACTCTCCCTCCTTTGGATGTTCCAGTATTCAGTGGGGATCCACTGGAGTTTGGGTTTTTCATGAAAGCGTTCGAGCATGGGATTGAGGAAAGGACGGACAGCAATAGAGATAGGTTGCGCTTCCTGGAGCAGTTCACCCAAGGGAAACCCAGAGAATGCTCTGAAATTCAAGGAGAGGGAAAGCATCTTTGCTACTAATACAGCACCTATGTCAAACAGTGCAGAGCAGACAAAGAGGGAAAGGGAAAATGTAGGCTCTACAGGTGGAAGACGGTGTCTTTTCTGTCATAAGGGAGGGCATAACCTCAGTACCTGCAGACTCCTCAAGCAAAAGCCTCACAGAGAAAGGCTTGATTTCCTCAAATCAAAGAGCTTGTGTTTTGGTTGCCTGTCACAGGGGCATCTGAGCAAAGGCTGCCAGCAAAGACACACGTGTGAGACTTGTTCTCAGAAACATCCCATCATTCTGCATAAGGAGCAGTACTCTTCTCCTGATAGTGACAGTAAAAGTATCAGAGAACCAGCAGCAAGTTTTTCTCCAGCAGCAGGCAGTGAAACATGCGGTTGCACTGGGGCTGGCGAAGCAGTCTGTGCACTCTCAATTGTGCCTGTGAAGGTCAGATGTTCAAAGAGCAACACAACAGTTGAATCATACGCGTTCTTAGACCCAGGAAGCACTGGAACCTTTTGTACAAACGAGCTGATGAGGGATTTACAGGTCACAGGAAAAAAGTCCAACATTCTGCTCCGCACCATGGGAAAGGAAGCGACAATCAGTACTCATGTCGTTAAGGGTCTCGAGGTCAGTGGTTTGGATGAGGACAAATTTTTGAAGATTCCCCAGGTTTTCACACAGGCAGAGATTCCAGTAACAAAGGAGAACATTCCACAACAAAGCGATGTGGACAGATGGCCTTATTTGAAGGAGGTTCAGCTCAAGCAGATTGATGGAAAAATTGGAATGTTAATAGGGACGAATGTACCAAAGGCGCTTGAGCCCTGGAAGGTTATCAACAGTGAGGGCAACGGCCCATATGCTGTAAAAACTGCACTAGGCTGGACGATTAATGGACCTCTGCTAAGAGAAGAGGAGCTGTTGAGTGGTCACCGGTGATGGTGAACAGGATATCGGTGACAAAGCTAGAGGAGCTCTCGCAGCAGCAAATGAAGTATGACTTCCCTGAGCATGAGTTATCTGAAAAAATGGAAATGTCAGCCAGAGACAGACAATTTATGGAGTCTGTGTCACTGTCAGTGAAGCAGGTTCACGGTCACTACACCATTGGCCTTCCTTTAAAGAACAAGGGGGCTGCATTTCCAAACAACCGTGTTGTGGCGGTACAAAGAGCAGAAGGCCTGAAACGGAGGCTGTTAAGAGACAGTGAGTTTCATCAGGAGTACACAAAGTTTATGACAGAGACACTGGAAAGGGGCTATGCCGAAGAAGTTCCTGTGGCAGAAACTTGTAAAAGTGGTAGCAGAATATGGTATCTCCCGCATCATGGGGTCTACCACCCAACCAAGCACAAGTTGAGAGTGGTATTTGACTGTGCATCCACGTATCAAGGCATGTCACTGAACTCACAGCTGTTGCAGGGGCCAGACTTAACCAATTCCCTCATAGGTGTTTTGATGAGGTTCAGGCAGGAACCAGTTGCCTTCATGTCTGATATTGAAGGCATGTTTCATCAAGTCAGGGTTCCCGCTGAAGATGCTGATCTGTTGAGATTCTTGTGGTGGCCACAGGGAGATCTTGGTAAAGGCCTCAAGGAATACAGAATGGTAGTTCACTTGTTCGGTGCAACTTCTTCACCAAGCTGTGCATGCTACGCGCTGAAAAGGTGTGCTGAGGACAATCAGGAGAGGTTCAACCATATTGCAACGAACACTGTTCTAAGGAACTTTTATGTGGATGATTGCCTGAAGTCTGTCAGCACTGAAGAGCAGGCAATCTCATTGATTCGGGACCTCAGGACTTTGTGCGCTGCAGGAGGTTTCAAGCTCACTAAGTGGATTTCCAACAGCAGAGCGGTGCTTGCGTCTATACCTGAGGATGACAGGGCCAAAGAAGTCAAGGAGCTTGATCTTGAAAGGGACTGCCTCCCTATTGAAAGAGCTTTAGGGGTTCAGTGGTGCGTGGGATGATTTCATGCCAGAAGCTCTGTCTCTGCAGTGGCAACAATGGGTCGGCAGTTTGCACCACTTAGCTAGGTTTGAGGTAGACAGGTGTGTGAGACCAGTCAACCTTGGCAAGATCTCTTCAGCTCGACTTCATCACTTTGCCGATGCAAGTGAAAGGGGGTATGGCATAGCCACATACCTGGTTTCAAAAAAACAATCTGAACCAGCCACATAGTGCTTTCATTATTGGTAAAGCCAGGGTTACACCATTGAAGCCAGTTACCATACCACGACTCGAGCTTACTGCTGCAGTGGTGGCAGCAAAGATGGACAGGATGGTAAGAGCCGAACTGGAGTTGGAGTTGGAGGAGTCTGTCTTTTGGACGGACAGCACGTCGGTGATTAAGTACCTCAAGAATTAAACAGCAAGGTTTCGTACGTTTGTTGCCAATCAAGTTGCTGCCATTAAGGATAGATCAGCTGTCTCTCTCAGTGGAGATATGTGAACACCTCGGCCAATCCTGCAGACTTTGCTTCCAGAGGGCTCGGTGTTGGTGCCTTTCTCAAGGCAAAGACATGGATCATGGGTCCAGATTTCATTTTGAAACCAGAAATGGAGTGGCCAGAAATGCCAGACAGTGTATGCCAGCCAATCTGTAATGACCCAGAAGTCAAAGAAGCATCAGTATATGCTCTCGTGGTTGAAGAAGCTGCAGACGCCACCTCTCAGCTCATTCATCATTACTCAAGCTGGCGTCGGGTTAAAAGAGCCGTTGCATGGGTCCTGAGATTAAAAGGTGTGCTGAAGCATCTTGCTCAAAAGAGGAAAGATTTAAAAGCGAATCTCTATGATGGAAGGTTGGAGCAGGAGAAGCAAATGACACACTTCAAGGCTAACCTTCCCATCTTGCCACTTTCTGTGAGTGACATAGCTGAGGTGGAAGTGGAGATAGTGCGCTTCAGTCAAGGGCAGCGGTTTGGCAAAGAGATTGCCAAGCTGCAACAAGGAAAGACAGTGTCTAAGGATAGCCCTCTTTGTCAGTTGTCGCCAGTTGTACAGGATGGCATTCTGAGAGTGGGTGGCAGATTGAGCAGATCTAGCATGCAAGAGGAGTTAAAACACCCTGCAATCTTGGCTAAGGATCAGCATATAGCCACTCTCATTCTCAGATCTACTCACGAGGATCTTGGGCATTGTGGCAGGAATCATGTCCTATCAAAGGTACGGCAGAAGTACTGGATACTAAGATCTCATGCCGCTGTCCGGAAGATTTTGTCCCGGTGCGTCGCCTGCAGACGGCATCCAATGGCGTGTCCAGCGGGGTGGCCTGGGGGGGCACAGGCCACCCCCCCAACCAGACTGGCCACCCCAGGTGCCACCCCAAAGGCAAAACAATAAAATTCAATCAAATATCAAATGTCCGATTATGTTTTCACGGTGAAGCTCAGATATCCGATTGTAAGTGAATGCAGCATCGGCTTCTGCGCTATGTGCATCACGTTAGCAAAGGTAGGAGAGCCAAGCGCGAAAGATGGCACTGCAGGAAACAATTTTTCGGTGAAAGAAAATGAGGACAGAATAAATGTCCCGGTAAGTAATATTAAGTTTGTTGAGTTTAGTAAACTTCGGTGAAATTAGAATACCAAGGAAAAAAATAACACTTAAAGAATTATTGCAGCCGTGGAATATTTCAGACAGTATGCTACAGAGGGGAGCTAACATAAGAGTTATGAGTTATAAGATATAATCTAAGTCGTAACATTGCTGTATGGAGCTGCAGATTTGGTTGCAGGTTAACATCGCTGGACTGGCCATCGGGCTTATTTGACTTATTTTTTATTTTTTTTGTAACGGCATGAACAATGAGAGGTGGTGGATTGGCCAGATGCAGGTCGATGTGTAGAAATAACTCCGTTGTTTGGTGGTGGCTATGGCGGGGCTTCCACAGAGGCCAGCAGGTGGATGAGGGAAGGGGAGGCAGGAGGAGAGAGGCAGCCGCCAGTCCGAGTGTCAGGTGAACTGAACTTCAGGTAAGAAGTTATGACCTGCAGTCTCTCTGGGTCAGATATAAACCAAGTTTAGGTGGAGTTTATTTTAGTTGTGCTGACTTTTTACCGTCAGTTGCAATAACTCATACTGCGTTCTAGCCAGCTTGATGGAGTTTTTAGGTGGGTGGGTGCTATGATGTTACTGATAGTGAACTTTATTTTATTCATAAGGTTAGTTAGTAGAGTTGCCAACGGCTCCTTAAAAAAATGGAATGGTCCCTCATTCAGAGAAAATATTACACGTTTAGTATTGAGCTGAGAAGAGACACAGTTTGTCCCGAACTTCAGCTAGGATGGAAAAAGACACAAAGCTGGATTTATTCTGTCGTTATGCGGCACAGCTGCTTCTTCTCTCATTCTCTCCCCCTGCCTCTCCTGTTGCTACTTCAATCATGAAACTGATCAATGATCAGCTGATCAGCTTTTCTCTCTTGTTTGTTTATCGCCCACTTTGCGCCAGAAAGAGGAAACCAGCGGATGTCGCGCTAAACAACAGCAGCACGTTTAAGCTTGATCAGCTGTTGTTAGAATGTATTTAATATTAATTTCTATTATCAGCTGATGTTTGCTGGAGCCACAGCTGTAAAGCTGCTGGTCATGATGTCAGTTTGGATATGTGGTGAGAGGGAAACATGAAACCAGGAGATGTCCTTACTGAATCATCAGAGCTGAACAGGTGATGGAGAAACAGGTTTACCTTTTAGGTGACATGAATGAGTTGAAGTTATGAACTGTTTCTGAGAGACAAATAACACCAGGATCCTTTTTTATGTAGCTGACAGCTGGTAACTGTGCAGGGGCGGGTCTAGCAAAGTGTTGCCAGGGGGGCAGGTAGGGCATTAACAGGGAGAGGGGGGCACAAAGAAATACTTTTCTTTCTTATTCTCATTTAAAATATCTAGCTTTTATTAAATAATTATCTAAATCTTACAACCAAAGTTTTTATCTGACGTAAAATGTATAGAAATCATACATATACCAACAAGACTGTACATCACTGTCACCACAGCGTTTGTTTTCATTCAAAGGCTTTATGGCTTTAATACCTGGTGGGTCGGTCTGTAGTCAAAATGCCCGATTTTCTGTCCCAGTCCAGCCCTGCAGGTTATACTGGCAGTGTCACCATGCCAGCTGAATGTATTTCATCATCAGCCAGTGTTGTTCTTTATCAATATTACCAAAGTTTACCATAAGGCAGCATAGAAAGTATTTACTTGCTTTCAGGTTTCATTCAAATGTTAGTCTTTTCAGTTGTTTCTCCACTTTTTTCCTGTTTCAAAATCAAACACCAGTTTGTGAGAAGATTATCTTCTTTTTTTAACAGGCAGAGAAAGTTTTGCATTGGCATTGGCTAATTTGTCAATTGTTTGTTACAAATGTTCGTATTTTAATATTCAAAAATGTTTTTGCCCAAAACATATGTGCACTACATGTCAGTAAAAATGCTATGCAAATATTGCTGTCCTTGAATGCTGAGTAAACACTGACAAAGCACTGATTGTATCTCTTGTACTTTATCAACGCAGTATCTAAAAACTTTGCACCGTAGTGGTTAAAATCTCATTCTAATAAGAGTTAAAAGTGCATTTGGTTATTAGGTTTATAGGATTATTGAATTATGGTTAATGGTTGGTAGAATTTTTTTTTTTTAAAAATGTATGGAGCTGCAGATTTGGTTGCAGGTTAACATAGCTGGACTGGCCATCGGGCTTATTTGACTTATTTTTTATTTTTTTTGTAACGGCATGAACAATGAGAGGTGGTGGATTGGCCAGATGCAGGTCGATGTGTAGAAATAACTCCGTTGTTTGGTGGTGGCTATGGCGGGGCTTCCACAGAGGCCAGCAGGTGGATGAGGGAAGGGGAGGCAGGAGGAGAGAGGCAGCCGCCAGTCCGAGTGTCAGGTGAACTGAACTTCAGGTAAGAAGTTATGACCTGCAGTCTCTCTGGGTCAGATATGAACTAAGTTTAGGTGGAGTTTATTTTAGTTGTGCTGACTTTTTACCGTCAGTTGCAATAACTCATACTGCGTTCTAGCCAGCTTGATGGAGTTTTTAGGTGGGTGGGTGCTATGATGTTACTGATAGTGAACTTTATTTTATTCATAAGGTTAGTTAGTAGAGTTGCCAACGGCTCCTTAAAAAAATGGAATGGTCCCTCATTCAGAGAAAATATTACACGTTTCGTATTGAGCTGAGAAGAGACGCAGTTTGTCCCGAACTTCAGCTAGGATGGAAAAAGACACAAAGCTGGATTTATTCTGTCGTTATGCGGCACAGCTACTTCTTCTCTCATTCTCTCCCCCTCCCTCTCCTGTTGCTACTTCAATCATGAAACTGATCAATGATCAGCTGATCAGCTTTTCTCTCTTGTTTATTTATCGCCCACTTTGCGCCAGAAAGAGGAAACCAGCGGATGGCGCGCTAAACAACAGCAGCACGTTTAAGCTTGATCAGCTGTTGTTAGAATGTATTTAATATTAATTTCTAGTATCAGCTGATGTTTGCTGGAGCCACAGCTGTAAAGCTGCTGGTCATGATGTCTGTTTAGATATGTGGTGAGAGGGAAACATGAAACCAGGAGATGTCCTTACTGAATCATCAGAGCTGAACAGGTGATGGAGAAACAGGTTTACCTTTTAGGTGACATGAATGAGTTGAAGTTATGAACTGTTTCTGAGAGACAAATAACACCAGGATCCTTTTTTATGTAGCTGACAGCTGGTAACTGTGCAGGGGCGGGTCTAGCAAAGTGTTGCCAGGGGGGCAGGTAGGGCATTAACAGGGAGAGGGGGGCACAAAGAAATACTTTTCTTTCTTATTCTCATTTAAAATATCTAGCTTTTATTAAATAATTATCTAAATCTTACAACCAAAGTTTTTATCTGACGTAAAATGTATAGAAATCATACATATACCAACAAGACTGTACATCACTGTCACCACAGCGTTTGTTTTCATTCAAAGGCTTTATGGCTTTAATACCTGGTGGGTCGGTCTGTAGTCAAAATGCCCGATTTTCTGTCCCAGTCCAGCCCTGCAGGTTATACTGGCAGTGTCACCATGCCAGCTGAATGTATTTCATCATCAGCCAGTGCTGTTCTTTATCAATATTACCAAAGTTTACCATAAGGCAGCATAGAAAGTATTTACTTGCTTTCAGGTTTTATTCAAATGTTAGTCTTTTCAGTTGTTTCTCCACTTTTTTCCTGTTTCAAAATCAAACACCAGTTTGTGAGAAGATTATCTTCTTTTTTTAACAGGCAGAGAAAGCTTTGCATTGGCATTGGCTAATTTGTCAATTGTTTGTTACAAATGTTCGTATTTTAATATTCAAAAATGTTTTTGCCCAAAACATATGTGCACTACATGTCAGTAAAAATGCTATGCAAATATTGCTGTCCTTGAATGCTGAGTAAACACTGACAAAGCACTGATTGTATCTCTTGTACTTTATCAACGCAGTATCTAAAAACTTTGCACCGTAGTGGTTAAAATCTCATTCTAATAAGAGTTAAAAGTGCATTTGGTTATTAGGTTTATAGGATTATTGAATTATGGTTAATGGTTGGTAGAATTTTTTTTTTTAAAACATTATCTGCCAATTAAATCTGCCACCCTTCTCCAAATCTGTGCCCCTACCTGGCCCCCCCAACAAAAATTTTCTAGACACGCCACTGACGGCATCATGGGAAAGCAGCAAGTCAGATCATGGCAGATCTTCCTACTGAAAGGCTCACGCTCGATGAGCCACCATTCACAAGTGTCGGTGTGGACTACTTTGGTCCCTTCGAAATCAAAAGGGGTAGGTCCATGATCAAACGGTATGGCGTAGTTTTTACCTGCTTGACAGTGAGGGCTGTGCATATTGAGCTGGCAAATTCGTTGGACACGGACTCTTGTATTCATGCATTGCGGAGGTTCGTTGCTAGGAGGGGACAGGTTCAGTTGATGCGTTCTGACAATGGAACAAACTTTGTAAGTGCAGAGAGGGAGCTGCGGGAAGCAGTGCGTGCTTTGGATAATGCAAAGATTCAAGAAGCCTTGTTGGTTAAAGGCATCACATGGATATTCAACCCCCCCAGCTGCCTCGCATTTTGGAGGAGTTTGGGAGCGGCAGATACGGTCCATACGCAAAGTGCTCAGCTCCGTTGTGGAGCAGGAGATCCTTGATGAGGAGGGTCTGCACACACTGCTGTGTGAGGTAGAGGCGATTATCAATAGCCGCCCTATCTCAAGAGTCTCTACCGATCCGAACGACCTGGAGGCCTTGACGCCAAACCATTTGCTTTTGATGAAAGCCAAAACTCCGCTACCTCCTGGAGTATTCAGCAGGAGCGACTTGTACTCGAGGCGTAGATGGCGTCAAGTCCAGTACTTGGCGGATTTGTTTTGGACACGGTGGATCAAGGAGTATCTGCCAGACTTGCAAAGGCGACAAAAGTGGGCCCAGCCACAAAGAAATATCAGTCAAGGTGATATTGTCCTCATCGTGGATGATTCCGGTCCAAGAAATTCATGGCTAATGGGTCGAGTGATTCAGACGTTTGAGGATGCCAAAGGTAGGGTTCGTCAAGCCAAGGTGAAAACCAGCAAAAACATTCTCCTACGACCTGTGGCGAAGCTTTGTGTGCTGCTAGAGTGTGATATGTAGCGCCCCTTCTACATATTACTGAAGAGACAGCGGTAAAGGCTGGTCTCCTACGGTGAATCATGTGCTTGAACCTCTGACTCCATTCCCTAATCTCCCCAACATACACACATACACGCATCCGCGAAGACATGTTCCAGCTTAAGAAGAGTTCCTGCTGTGTTGAAATCTCCCAATTCTTTGAATCTTTGGGCTGAAGGAGGGACAATACTCGGTGTATCAATGCTCAATCAACAATCATTTATTTCCATACAATTCAACAGTCAGAGCATTACAACGTCCGGACGGGAGAGATGCTACCAGAGGGTCAGGCACATGTCTCAAAATGGTGACGGGTTGCTCAGCTTTTTATAGTCTCTAGTGGCCCCCAGCTAGTCGTAAAAGCCAAAACATCACATTCTTTCTCTGTTACAGCGCCTAAGTTATGACCTCGGCAGTTGTTTCTCTGCTTTCTGTAAGGTGGGGGTATGGAATGTGGTCTGTCTATCTCCCCTGTCTTAGACACAGAGTCTCCTGCTTACAATCTTCTCTTCATGATTCAACAATTAAGCATGTCAAGAAAACATTGTAACACATTCCCAGCAGATCAAGGGGTTCTCTGTTAACTCAAAAGTATAACGAGAACTAAACTACATACAGCTCACACACTCTATATTAAAGAGTATAATGTGATCTACAGCAGTATTCTAATTCAACTATTTTGATTACATATATAAGGTAACATATAATAACAGAATAATCTAACAATTCCCCCTTCTGATCTCTGAAAGAGATCACTTATAACATACACTCCAGGGTCACAAGGTCCAGGTCTTCTTGATCCTGAGGCCCTCTGTCCCCTTTAACGGGTGGACCATATGTGGGATGACCTCTGTGTTCACGCAGTTCAGATGCAAGCAAAGTTAGATTTACAACCATAACAGCAGTTACAGATGACACTCCCATCATTCCCAATTTTCCCACAGCTTTATTTTGGTGCTCCAGTTTTCCACCCCCTTTTTAATGCCCCCTTATACCTTTCAAATGTACTTAGACTAGAACCTCTGTCTAAGGAGCTTTTAACCTTTATTTTTTATGGCTGCAGCTACCAGTGTCTTCCAGTTGGGTGATTCTCAGCTTCTTTCTTCGACCTCCGGGGTTAGACCACCCTTTAGTCATTGCACAGTTCTGGGGATTATTCGGCCCTGAGTTCAAACAAAGATCTGTGTGTTTTGGGTTCACTGGCGTGTCCCCCTTTTTGCCAAGAGCCTCTTGAACCTCGTTGGTCTGGTGTTCCTGGTTTTCGCCAACCCCTTCATGGTTATTGCTGTGTTTGTGGGATCCATGTTCTCCAGGAGCCCAAACGCCATGACACTTGACCCCAGTTGCTGTCTCGGCAGTCCCTACATCTGTCCCTGCTGTGAAGGGTCCTCATATCTCCGGGTCCCCGTCTGGTGTCTGTTCCTTTCTCTGCAAGAAAACCAAAACACCTCTCTCCCTAGCCTTGATAATCTAATATTGTTATCCATTGTTCTTCTAATGATTCAAATTTGGTTCAAAATATTATGTTCAGAACCTATTCTAATCATAATCTATGTGTGTGTAAAAGAAATCAAAAATTAATGAATCCTCTCTAAGTCTAACCCATTATATGCTTAAGTTTTACCATACCTAAATTATTAAACACAAAAATAAAGTCATCAGATGTTCATAAAACCATTGTTTGATATTTGGACTCAACCCCCCTTTTTGACACACTCCCATGTGTCAATTCATTGGAGCTAGACAATTAAAAGAGAAGGTTAGTGACATCATATCTCAGAAAGTATCAGAAATTCTTCTCTCGAGTACCGTTGCTCCAGCCTTGTCATCTCAGAGGATCTTCAATCCCGAAAATTTCCCTTCTCCTCATGTAATAAAGTCTGTCATCCTTGCATGCCCAGGTAACTGGTCTATCCAGAGCCATATGATCTCAAATATACATACAACAAGCCAAACCACACCCTGGTCACACCAACCCTTTTCCGCCCCGAAGATGTCCAATGCCATCCTAGTATGGACTGTCAAAAGTGGCTTTAACGCTGACTATCCTGACAATCCATTTTATAACGTTTCCTGGTCAGATTTGCCAATCTCTGCACCAGGGTTTTAAACTTTTCGCCATTTCCATTAGTTGTTATTTTTATTTAGTTTCGACTCCAGATTTTCAATTTTTACCAGTTGTAATTAGTTTTTACCAATTCTTTGCTAGTTTAGTTTAGTTTTTATTTTCTGAAAATCCTTAGTTTCAATTTAGTTTTATTTGTGTTTTGCAAAAATTAAGTGTAACAAAATCCCAGTTCCATCATATCAGTCATGCTCTTCTGGTTGTCCTTGGGTGTTGAGACTAATAACTATTAATTCTTGCCGCACCGAGTGGTCCTAATTTTGGTTGAAGTGAATTGATAACCTTTTGAAGGCGATTGTTTCACACCTTTATTTAGATGTCCCAGTCCTGTTGTCTCGGGATACATCACGCTGCCTTATCTGGGGTTAGCTGTTTTCTGGGGATGCGGGTTGAGTGGGTGAGCTCTTCAAGGAGGGGGAGTGTGCTCCCCCTGATGAGGTCTTCTAGGTAAGCTAGGTTAACCTTCTTGTGTGAGCTTTTCAAGTGCACTTTAAGGTTAGTGGGACTTTTAGTTTTATAAATGTCCCTCATGACCCCCTGATGACCCAGTATTTCATTTTTTGCACACTGTAGTACACATTTTAGTTTTTGCTTGTAGCTCGCATACTCTACTTGCCACTCCTCTAAGTCCTGATGTTTCTTAGAGAGGGCAACAGTACCTTTAAAATTATATCACATGTGTGGGGGTGTGGCCTTGCCAATTGTTTTGCCCACCTTTTCAAAATGGCTGGCGTGCCCACAAGCACATTTCATGGAAAAAGAAAGGTAAGCTTGATATTTACATTTAAAATGTTTTGTTAAACTCAGATTTTTATTTTATTCTTTTTGCAAGTACCCCTCCTCGGTGGCGAGAAACTGTTGGTGTGGTCAAGTGGGTGCTCTGGAAACAAACGCTCAGGACAGAACAGTTATCAGTCATGTACTTCCTACAAATTTTGCATATGTTTTATTCCATATTGGTCCTCTGAGTGTAATGGTACATTTTAATTTGAATTTATCCAAACTAAACACAATATTTTCTTTATTTACTTTGCTCTTGTTCTTTTGCAGTACCACATCCTATCAAATGTCCCTGTCAATTATATTCTACATCTAATAACTTACTATTTCAAATGAGAACCTAAATCACGTGGACCAATGTTTGTTAGTGCATATCTCTATTCTGAATGTGGCAAGCCATTCATAGGTATTGTTAAGGTTTTGGCGATTTTCCTCTATAAAATTTAATTGACCTTTTACAGTGGCCTGCTGTGGTTAATAGTAACATATTCCAGTCATGAGTGATATCAATAGTTATCTCCACTGTAGCATTTGGCATTCCCAATAATATAACATGATACCTTAATCAAAACACAGCTAATATAGCACAGTTTTCTTAATGCAAACATCAGTAACTCAAAATCAGCAACCACAGTGTTAAGTCTGCAGTTCATACTTATGTGAAGCTAGAGTCTCCTCCTCCAGTCTCTCTTATCCTCCTGCTCCTGAAAAAACAAAACAAAACAAAGCGAAGCATCCACCCTTCTCTTGTCGGCTGGGTGAATTGTTTATGAATTGTTTATTGGCATTTACTAATCCTAAAGTTGGTGCAGTCATTGTCTCAGTATCAAGTCAGTCAAAACTTTTAGTCGTCAGTCCATCACAGTCCATTCACATGCATACCTCCATACACATTCATACCAGATGTTGCTGATAATGGAGTCTCACGCGCAACATATTCGAGCATCCATCACCAGCAAGATGACGTCATCATTTTAAAGGAAAACAATTCCTTGTTGTTTTTTGGGCCGGATTGACTCGGTGCAATCCTTTTAGACTCAGAACTTCTCAGTGTTCCCTATAAGTGAATTTCTCCCAAGCCAATTACAATCATGGAGAAGCACACTTTGCAACTGTTTACAGTAATAATATTTTATAGCGCTTTAAATTTCAATCTTTCAGGCCTGGTTTAAAGAGCTGATTGTTAAATCATGAACTCACAAAATATCAACATATCACCATATCACCATATCACCACCGGTGGATCACACCTCTCAGATTTTCTTATCTCAGTGCACTGTAACAAAAACGAAAACAGACATAACCAACAAAATACTACTAAAATAACACAAACTAGGGCCCGTTGCAGACATGTCCAAGCATAAAACTATCCCTCTCTCGCTTACGAGAAAGAACACAAGCCAAAGCTCACTGATAACATCAAACTAGCGCTAAACAAAACCAAACAATCAACCAGAAATTCACAGGAACATTTTGCTTCCTGCCGGGACAATATTGTGTGGGAATGAGAACCTCAGGTGCCGTAACACCTTTTGTTCCTCCTTGAATTAAAACTCAATCACAGAAAATGCCGTACTCCGACCTAAAACTTACACTATTAATTCATCATTTTCACTCTGTGCCACTGTTCCTCATCAGGGCTGTGTGAAGCACAGCAAAGAATTCAGTCAAGGCCTTGAGCCATAAACAGACATCACGCACAGACATTGTTTTCATAACCAAACTTTTTTAGACCTTATTCCTAAAATCTACATAAATGCCCTCTGGGTGACATATAACACATTCTAAGTAATCAATGGCTCCTCATAAAAATTATGCATTGGGATGTTTGTGTGCAGCATTTTGCATATCAGCATAAGCAAAGCATTCTTCATTGCATCAGCGTGTGTGTGTGTGTGTATGTGGATCACTTCTCAGTGAATCAGCATTCCAATGTGTGTGTGTGTGTATATGTGTGTGTGTGTCATTTCTCACTCACTCAACGAGTGCACGTGTTCATGTGTGTATTTCACTTCATTCTGAATCTGTGTGTTTGGAGACGTGTGTGTGTGTGTGTGTGTGTGTGTGTGTGTGTGTGTATGTGTGTGTGTGTGTTTGTTCATCACTTTCCTGTTCTGGTGTTCTGGGTAAACCACTGCCTGAAGCGTGCCCTGGGGTCCTGCCCCCCTCCTTTTCAGTTTGTTTGCGACCATTGCTGCTGCTGCTGCCCAAAGTTCTGTCCGTCCTGGTTCTGACCCCAATTGGGGCAGTCCTTTCTCCAGTGTCGATGTTCACCGCAGGTGAAACCTGCATCTTCTTCTGTGTTTTTTGTCCATTCTGAGGTGCCTTCTGACCTCAGTTACTCCTCCTGTCTCGGTCACGCCCTTTTTGCCGCCCGATCATCCGTGTTGGTCCATCACTGTCCTGCACAGTGTGAATGCAAAGTTATCAAGGTCAGCATTCTTTCGCTCGGCCTTACTTTTCATTCGGGCTTGGCGGGCGTCTCGTCACAGCTCTGTCAGCTGACGCAGTCTGGGAATTTTCCCCCGTGTAGTGAAACGGGCCTTAGGTTTAGTGCTCTCCGTCTCGGCTGCATGAGATCACATTCCTGCAGGTCTGTTGACATTCTCAGGTCGTTGTTGTGGGTCCAGCTGTTGCAGCATTTGGTCAGTGTCACGTATGGGGGAGAGCAGGAGTCCAGTCAGCCTCGGCTTTCAGGGCCGGCAAAGCAGCCTGTAATTAAATATATATAGAAAAAACAAAAACAAAACAAAAAAAACAAAAACAAAAACAAACGAACAGGAAAATGATGTTGTGTTGGCTGTGTTATTCAGAGGGGAGACAACGGGGCCAGGCCCTGTGTCAGCCTTCTCTCCCCCTTTTTTTGTTTTTTCTCTCCCGATATAATCAACTCCTAACCCACCAAGTTGACAGGACAACATGCACCTGTTAAAATTCTTAAGATCATGTTTAAAAGCCCAAAAGGAAATTTTCTTTCATTCAGTAATCACTTGTCTCAATCAATCAGCAGAAAACATGTCACAATTTGAATCTTTTAACCCCTAAATTTGTCATGTCTTCACTGGTTGGTCAGACCAGTGTCTTTTTTTTTTTAAGTTAAATTGTTGTCCTGCAACCCAGAGAGTTTATTTGTCAGTAATGTATTTATCCTTTAACACCAGATGTATGTTAAGTTTCGCTGCTGTAGCCTTGCTGGAAAATCTTCACGTGTTCATGAGTGTAAGCTGTTTCTTCATTGCGTGTATGTGCATTTGTATAAAAGCAGGTTAATTTTATCTTTTCTCAAACTAGGCGTTACCTTAAAAGGAGCCTTTCTCTCAGATTTCTCTGCTTGTGTGTTTTTGTTTCACCTTTTTGTTGTGATGCTCCGGACGCCTTCCCAACCTCCACAAGTCCGTTGGCCCCAATTTTATGTGTTAAAACTTCTCTTAATTTCTCCTCTAATTCTCTCCTCGCTGCTGTCTTTTTCACAGCTGCTGATTCGTGCTGGGTGTGGTTCCCATTACCTATAATTTTGCTTCGGCCGCTGTGCTTGTGGGGGCAGTTGGTCCAGGTCCGCAGCTTCCTGTATTAACACACTAAGAGATTTATTTTAATTTCATTTTCATCACTTTTAAACCGATAAGCAGGCAACCCGCCTACCTTGACAGCGTAAACTGTACGCCAGTCTCCCAACACATTCCTCTCTCTACTCCTCCATAATTCTCCACTGCACACCTCTTACTATCTCTCCTTTTTATTTTTATTACACCACAGAGTAATACACCCAATTATGCCCGTCTATCTCTATGTGGCTCCAAATTCCCTCTTTATTTTAATTTCACACTCGTCAGGGGACAGGCACACAACAATTTCAACCACTGAAACGAGGAATTCAACCTTTTCATATTTCTTTACTAATCTAGACTCAACCTTTGTTCGCAAAATGTGTCTTGTTCTAGTCCGGAATAAATGTGAACCCGCAATTACGCTGCGGTCCCAGTGTTATTCCGTAGCTATGCGGGGGCCCTCACCTCCCCAAGTCACCACCTCGGCACCCGGACGCCGCCGGTCCTGGCCGCGCGTCCACGAACAGGAGGGTCGCCACTCCTAGGGCAAAATTATTTCCACAGGTACACTAGGCATCAACCTTTGATCCTAAAATGTGTCTTTGCTCTAATGTCCTCCTAATCAAACACATCAACCGTCACTGTCACTGTGTTCAGACTTCACACACACACAAAAAGCACACTCAGAGCGCGCCTCACCCACGGCCAGAGCGCGCCTTACACACACAGCGCGTTACACCATCAGTGTGACACACAGAGAGCGCCTCTCATCAGCAGAAATTTGCACAGAAACCTCTGAGCTCAACTATTAGATCTTCTTAAAGCACACTGCACCATAGACCAAAATACCCCTTTCTCTGCGCTTATGACCGCCACAACGGGGCAAAGTCGCATCATAAAAGTGATGCTTGCATCCCCGAAGTTATACCTGACATCATAAACCAGGTGTTACTCTATGTACTTAAAATTTTACTTTGTATTATGACCGCAGCCCTTAAAACTCGACTGACGCCACAAACCACCGTCAAACCTCTATCCAATGTACTAAAACTAGCACCAACCACTACTGCACTTCATGGCCGCACCACCGGAACACGGCCGTATCATAAACCAAATCTACGGACGTGTTTCGCTCTCGCGTTGCCAGCGTTCAACTGCACCGTGAAGCCAGCATCTGCTTTTCCTTAAATCAACTTCTATTTCATAGCCGGCAAAAGCCAGGACGTCACTGACACCATAAACAAAATAAACAAACCTCGACTTCAATGTACTGGACTAATGGCCGCGTCTTCAGAAGAAATTCTAACGTATTATTGCTACAGAAGCCAGTATTAGACAAAATTAAATGTGGAAGGTAAAGTGGCTGCAACTAGTCCATCGTAGTATGTTATTAGTATCTCGGTAGAAGCAGTTTATTTAACACACTGGAATTCAGCCTCAACTTATGTTGTTAGTATCTTGCGCCAAAAACCAGACACCGACAAATTTACTGTGAAAATACATGTGACTCAGCGAACAGATTAATTTGGAAAGCCCAATATGCACATTTGGTATTTATAATACAACAGGCTGTGCTTATGTAACCCAGTTCCTAAAATCATCTCAAACAAAAAGAGAAGAAAAATTAAAACATTTAATGTTCATTGTTCTGTTCTTACTGTCCCTGTTAATGAAAGTGAAATGAGATCAAAATATTTATTTAAACATAGAAGGGATGCAGATTATATATGATATGCTCTGGTCAAACAAGGGTTAAGTTTTCTCAGAGGGTTGATGAGCTCTGATGAGAGCCAATTGTTTTACCCCACTCCTCACATGTCAGCCAATCGGTGAAGCTCTAGGCAGCTCTTGTCCCTCCTTAGTACCAGCTCCCAAGTTTTCAGTCTCTTGCTTCTACAGCCGAACAGAGCAGACGGACTAAAACTTTTGTTATCGGTAAGCTGGAGAAATTAACCTCTAACGAGTTAAAAGAAATACCATCTAAACTGGTATTTTTCACAAATTATGTATTTGCACTTGTTGTTGTCAAGGGCAGAGCGAAACCGGAGGGTTTACTGAGCTGTGGCTCCATGTAAATGCTGAGCATCCACTCGACGGCGGTAAGCTAAATGTGGCTAATCAGACATGTGATGTGCGGAGTGTGGGTACAGTTGTTCGATGTCTCTGAAACGCTGTTGTTATGCTAGTTAGATCGTTAACTAAGTCATTAACATGTGAAAAGCTGTAAATGGTTAAAGCAGCTAAAAATAACTTTATGAGAGATAATTGTAATCAGACTTTATCCTGCTTCCTGTTTAAATTTTGATGTCAATCAGTTGTTTTACAATACTCAGTATTGAACACTTGGAGGTAATTTTTAGTGTATTTCCACTTGTACTGGTAGGCCTATGGTACAAGCGGGATTAAGCACGTCTATTTTAATACTCCTATTTGTGGACTGAGTCCTTGTGTTTACGTGTTATTGAAATTGATTATTTGCACTTTGTTCAATTTCTGATAAGCATTTGCATATTATTCCATTTCTTAAAAGGGGTAATATACTTATTTATTTGTGATTAGATATATATGTACAGTGAGTTATTTTGATGGATGTAATTAATGTTTACAATGAAAGTGAATTATATGGTGACTATAATTCCTGCATGTTTGCAACCTTGTAGATAATCTTTAATGTTACTGCAGGTTACAAATAATTGAACCTTGATACTGTGAAATTTTGGATATTGATACTTTGACCTTTGAAACTTGATATTTTAATGTTGTACAACATGACTGAACTGATGATGATTGAATTGATGATAGCTGATCTGAATAGTAGTTACTGCACTGTGACACTACTTTAGTTTAATTTGTGAGAGTTATCCTTAAAGGGCACGTGACATATATTTGGCCATTGTTTATAGGTCAGGTTTTTATATGGGACGAATCCAAAGACCAGGTCAGCGATTCCAGAACCCAGAGTGTTCCAGTGTTCACTGGATGGCGAGCCAACCCAAGATCCTAGGAGGCGATATACATATACACGCACACTCATTTGCACATTGATGGACTACAGTCCTCTACTGTACAAGTAGTACGGTAGGACAGACAATCACACGCACACTCCTTGTCAGATGAATTCTATGGGCCCCACCGGTACCATTTGGACTTAAAAAAGACTAATTCTTTTACTTGTGCACAATTTTATTTAATTCTATTTTTTTTTTGCTACTTTGGGGGAAATTTTTATACTTGACATTCTGTTAAAACCTGTTGTAATACTGTGTTGTTTACAAATTTCTTTTACAAGGCTTAACATCACTAAAGTACTTTTAAAGCCACATAACTGTGTTTGTCTGGTTTCTCTGCCATTTGTGTACCAGAGCTCTAAGAGTCGTTCTCAGTCTTCTGACACTAGCCCAAATTGCTTATTACTTTGGTAATTATCCATCGGTACTTTATGTAACTCCACGTAAGTGCTACAAAAGTGGCGAGCCAGCCAGGAGCTCTTTGGTGCATGAATATCAGCAGTGAAACCTCCTTAAAGTGTGTATTGTCATTGAAACATCTTTTGCTATTGCCACAAGATGGATTTTGTATTGAGCTCAGGTATCAAAGTCCCCAATGCAGTAATTGTTAGTGGTACACTCAATTCATCGGATGATGAAGGGGTTCTTGACTTTTTGAAGCAGTATGGTACCTTTAGAGCCGTCCCAGTTGTAGATCCAAACTCAGAATTTTTCAAAAACCTGATCGTCGAGTACCGAAGTGGTAACGCCATTGATGCCTTAACTGATCTTTTGCCATACACATATGAAGTTGAAGGGAAGCCCGGTGTAAAATACCATGTAAGAGCTCTCTCCAGCGTTTACACTGCCAAGGTGGGTGGCAGTGCTACTAAGTCCTACTTAGATGAAATAAAGCAGGTGGCAAAACTGAGTGGCAAAAGTTTTGAAGAGGTACTGAAGTCGATGATGACAGAGATCAGTGAAATCATTGGGAGTTCAGAGACCGATGATGAATGTATGCTCTCCTCCATGCAAGTTGATGATCCAGACAGGGAGAACCAGCTTCACCCCTCTCTTAAAACTTCTGAGATTGCACGCCAGCAGTTTTCTGAAGATCCACCCCAGGTAGGATTGATTCAAGGTGGTGCGGAGCCACACCTACCTGTTGATTTCAAAAAGAGCCCATTTAGTGCGGCAAACAGTTTCAACCCACCTGAAATTCAGAAAGTCATTGTGGAACACATCGTGAAGAAAGATGACTTGATTGCACATTCATATTCTCCAATGAGACTCCGGTCATTCTCTGGCAGGATCCCCAGACCCAGCGGTGAGACAGATTATGACACATGGCGTTCACATGTCGAACTTCTCAGGAAAGACCCTGCCATGTCTGAACTTCAAAAATCTAGAAAGATCTTTGAGAGCTTGTTGTCCCCTGCAGCTGACATTGTCAACAGACTGAGCCCAGAAGCTACACCTGAGACTTACCTTCAGTTGTTGGATGCAGCTTTTGGAACAGTGGAAGATGGAGAGGAGCTTTTCGCCCAATTCATGAACACTCTTCAGGATCCTGGTGAAAAGGCCTCTGCGTACCTCTGCCGTCTTCAGGGCGCATTGAACCTTACTCTGAAGAGGGGAGGAGTCTCTGCTGGGGATGCCGATAAACACATTCTCAAGCAGTTTTGTCGTGGATGTTGGGACCACACCTTGCTCTCAGATCTTAATCTTGAAAACAAGAAAAGCCAACCCCCAACATTCTCAGAACTTCTATTAATGCTCCGGACAGAAGAAGATAGACTGGCAGCTAAAGCTACACGGATGAAGAAACACCTTGGCTCAACCCGGCAGCGGGTTGTGGCGCACTGTCAAAAGACTTGCACCTGTAGTGAGCTACAGGCAGTGACTCAATCTGATTCTGACCCGTTGACAGATCTGAGGAAGCAAGTTGCATCCCTACAGAGTCAGCTTACTAATTTGATGGCAAAGAAACAGAAGAAAAGCTCGAAGCCTAAGGACAAGGCCGAGTGTGATTTACGTGAGATGGCTATGGCAACACCTAGCATCAAGGTCACAAGTGCGAAGCCTGCCAACTTGCGGCAGAGCACCCAGCCAAAACCATGGTACTGCTTCAAGTGTGGTCAGGATGGCCACATCTCAGCAAGTTGCAGTAATGACCCAGACCCCACTCTTGTCGCTGATAAGAGGAAGCAATTGAGAGAGAAGCGTCGCATTTGGGAGATGCAAAACACTCCATCTGCTGACCAGGATTTTTAGACGCAGTCTCAGTTGTGGGGCAAACTGGGACTGAAGCAGGTCAACATCGTCCCGCTAAATCTGGAAGTCAAGCTAAACCAAGAGCACAGGCCACTTTGAGGCAATCCCATGTTGGAGAACAACCTTTCAGACTACCTAAGAGGCTCATAGGCACAAAGAGTACAGGTCAAGTCACGATCAAAGGTAAGGTGTGCAGTTGTCTCCTTGACACAGGTTCTCAAGTGACCACTGTCACCAAGTCCTACTATGACCAGTATTTGTCTGAGCAACAGATAGAGCCACTACATGACCTTCTGGAGGTTGAAGGGGCCAATGGGCAGCTTGTACCTTACCTGGGTTATGTTGAGATTGGAATCACCTTTCCTAAAGACTTTCTTGGTGCTGAACTAGAAGTCAAAACGCTAGCTCTAGTAGTCCCAGACACCGGGACATTAACGAAGTCTTGTGTATTGATAGGAACAAACACTCTTGATGTAGTGTATGAAATGTACAGAGAGGCAAACCCAGAGGGCTACCATCCCATTCCTCATGGGTACAGAACCGTACTCAAAGTACTGGAGTTGCGGCAAAAGCAAGGTTCAGATGAAAACGTTGGATTAGTGAGGATGCGTGGCAAGGATGAAGTGAACGTCCCAGCTGGGAAAACAGTCGTTCTTGAGGGGACAGTATCAATCAAGGAATTTTACACTGAGAGATCTGCCCTGTTGGAATATCCTTCAGTATCTTCCCTGCCTGGGGGGCTTTTGGTGCAAACCTGTCTCCTTGACTTGCCAAATAACCAGTTGTGCAAGCTACCTGTAGTAGTTTCCAATGAGTCAGAGCATGACATTACCATCCCAGCAAAGAGTGTGATTGCAGAACTCAGTGCAATACAGACTGTCCTATCTCACAAACAAATTGTGAGTGAGCCATCAGAGTGTGAACCATCCAGGACCTCTAGTGTGACATTTGACTTTGCCGACTCTCCCATCCCTTCTGACTGGAAAGACCGCATTACTCAAAAGCTGAGCAGTATGCCAGAGGTCTTCGCCCAGACTGATCTGGATTTTGGAAGGACGGACAAGGTCAAACACCACATTAAGCTATCAGATGAGACACCATTCAAACACAGAGCCCGACCGATTCACCCGCACGACATAGAGGCTGTTCGAAAGCATTTGCAAGAGCTTCTCGCAACTGGAGTAATCCGCGAGAGCGAGTCCCCATTCTCTTCGCCAATTGTTGTGGTCAGGAAGAAGAACGGTCAGGTACGTCTGTGTGTTGACTACCGTAAGTTAAACTTACAAACAGTGAAAGATGCATACGCCCTCCCAAGACTGGATGACACCTTCACCGCACTCTCAGGTTCCAAGTGGTTCAGTACACTCGATCTTAAATCCGGCTATTATCAGATCGAAGTTGCAGAGAGTGACAAGCCCAAGACTGCCTTTGTCTGTCCACTAGGTTTCTGGGAGTTCAACCGTATGCCACAGGGAGTGACAAACGCGCCAAGTACTTTTCAGAGGCTTATGGAGAGATGCATGGGAGACATAAATCTGAAGGAAGTTGTTGTTTTCCTGGATGATCTCATAGTTTTCTCGAAAACCCTTGAGGAGCATGAAGCCAGACTCATGAAAGTCCTGGAACGCTTAAAGGAGTATGGCTTAAAGCTGTCCCCCGAGAAGTGCAAGTTCTTCCAGTCCTCAGTTCGGTACTTGGGGCATGTTGTTTCTCAACACGGAGTAGAAACTGACCCAGAAAAGACAGCCACACTTAAAACTTGGCCAGTCCCTCAGAACCTTAAGGAGCTGAGATCCTTCCTTGGGTTCTGTGGATATTACAGACGGTTTGTTAAAGGCTACTCAAGTATTGTGAAACCGCTGAACGATCTAACGTCCGGTTATCCACCACTGAGGAAGCATTGCAAATCAAAAGGGAGGAGTAATCAGTATCATGATCCAAAGGAGCCGTTTTATGGACGGTGGACCCCTGCATGCCAGAAAGCATTTGAGACTATCATTGACAAGCTAACGTCGCCTCCAGTCCTGGCCTTTGCTGACCCAAAGCTGCCTTACATCCTTCATACGGATGCGAGCACTACGGGCCTTGGAGCAGCCTTATACCAGGAGCAGGAGGGACAGCTGCGGGTTATCGCCTATGCGAGTAGAGGTTTGTCAAGTAGTGAGTCCCGCTATCCAGCACATAAGCTCGAGTTTTTGGCTTTAAAGTGGGCTGTAACAGAGAAGCTGAGTGACTACCTCTATGGCAATCAGTTCACCGTTGTCACAGACTCAAACCCTCTGACCTACATCCTCACCTCAGCAAAACTCGATGCAACCAGTTACAGGTGGTTGGCGTCCCTCTCTACCTTCAATTTCAGACTCCAGTATCGTTCTGGAAAACAAAATGGAGATGCCGATGGACAGAGAGGAACAAAACCAGATTTGACAAACATGTGACCACATCTACCTTGGAAATCGGGGACCGAGTGCTGGTCAGGAACATACGCATTCGAGGAAAACACAAACTCGCCGATAAATGGGAGCAGACCGTCTATGTGGTGGTGAAACGAGCTGGAGACCTCCCTGTCTACACCGTTAAACCAGAGGGCGGGGATGGCCCCATACGCACCCTACACAGAGACCTCTTACTCCCTTGTGGGTTCCTCTCTGCAGCCAAGGAAGTGAAACCTGAACAACCAGAACCCAAGAAAAGGCCCAGAACGCGACGGACCACTCAGAAAGACAATGAAAGAGCAGATCACCCCTCGGACGAGGATGATATTGTTTCAGTCCACTGGTTTGCAGATAGATCAGTGCCAAATGACTCGGCGTACATTGTCAAGCGAGATCTTCTGCTGACCCATAAATCAAGTCTTGGTCAAGATGATGTGACTGCAGATCAAGACAAGTTGGCTGGTAATGCTCCAGCTTGTGCAGACACCATCTCCGATGTTGTTCCAGCCAGTCATGCTGACCATAACCAACCTTATGACAATCAGATTGCGAGTTATGGAGAAGCCTTGTATGGGGAAGACTTAGCCGGAAATGACGAACCTGAAAAGGAAAGAGACTTACCCGGAAATGACGAACCTGAAAAGGAAAGAGACTCACCTTCTACGGATCGCCCTGACATGAGGGATGAACAAATCCTACTTCTTTCGGACATGTTAGGGAGTGATGAGGAAGGAGAGGACTTGATATTTGACAGGGAAACAGTAAACAAAGAGAGAGATGAACAAACAAGCAAAGAAATTCCTGTTCGAAGATCAGAAAGAAGTCGCCAGCCACCAAAAAGGCTAGACTATGCTGAATTGGGAAATCCCCTTGTCACTGTGGTCAAATCATTATTTCAGGGTTTAACCACAGCTTTCATTGACTCTTTAAATGCTAAAGCTGAATTATTGTTCTTAGATGATGCAGTTCACAGTAGACATGCAAAGGGACTTGCATGAATTCAAGAGGGGAGGGTGTAACCCAGTTCCTAAAATCATCTCAAACAAAAAGAGAAGAAAAATTAAAACATTTAATGTTCATTGTTCTGTTCTTACTGTCCCTGTTAATGAAAGTGAAATGAGATCAAAATATTTATTTAAACATAGAAGGGATGCAGATTATATATGATATGCTCTGGTCAAACAAGGGTTAAGTTTTCTCAGAGGGTTGATGAGCTCTGATGAGAGCCAATTGTTTTACCCCACTCCTCACATGTCAGCCAATCGGTGAAGCTCTAGGCAGCTCTTGTCCCTCCTTAGTACCAGCTCCCAAGTTTTCAGTCTCTTGCTTCTACAGCCGAACAGAGCAGACGGACTAAAACTTTTGTTATCGGTAAGCTGGAGAAATTAACCTCTAACGAGTTAAAAGAAATACCATCTAAACTGGTATTTTTCACAAATTATGTATTTGCACTTGTTGTTGTCAAGGGCAGAGCGAAACCGGAGGGTTTACTGAGCTGTGGCTCCATGTAAATGCTGAGCATCCACTCGACAGCGGTAAGCTAAATGTGGCTAATCAGACATGTGATGTGCGGAGTGTGGGTACAGTTGTTCGATGTCTCTGAAACGCTGTTGTTATGCTAGTTAGATCGTTAACTAAGTCATTAACATGTGAAAAGCTGTAAATGGTTAAAGCAGCTAAAAATAACTTTATGAGAGATAATTGTAATCAGACTTTATCCTGCTTCCTGTTTAAATTTTGATGTCAATCAGTTGTTTTACAATACTCAGTATTGAACACTTGGAGGTAATTTTTAGTGTATTTCCACTTGTACTGGTAGGCCTATGGTACAAGCGGGATTAAGCACGTCTATTTTAATACTCCTATTTGTGGACTGAGTCCTTGTGTTTACGTGTTATTGAAATTGATTATTTGCACTTTGTTCAATTTCTGATAAGCATTTGCATATTATTCCATTTCTTAAAAGGGGTAATATACTTATTTATTTGTGATTAGATATATATGTACAGTGAGTTATTTTGATGGATGTAATTAATGTTTACAATGAAAGTGAATTATATGGTGACTATAATTCCTGCATGTTTGCAACCTTGTAGATAATCTTTAATGTTACTGCAGGTTACAAATAATTGAACCTTGATACTTTGACCTTTGAAACTTGATATTTTAATGTTGTACAACATGACTGAACTGATGATGATTGAATTGATGATAGCTGATCTGAATAGTAGTTACTGCACTGTGACACTACTTTAGTTTAATTTGTGAGAGTTATCCTTAAAGGGCACGTGACATATATTTGGCCATTGTTTATAGGTCAGGTTTTTATATGGGACGAATCCAAAGACCAGGTCAGCGATTCCAGAACCCAGAGTGTTCCAGTGTTCACTGGATGGCGAGCCAACCCAAGATCCTAGGAGGCGATATACATATACACGCACACTCATTTGCACATTGATGGACTACAGTCCTCTACTGTACAAGTAGTACGGTAGGACAGACAATCACACACACACTCCTTGTCAGATGAATTCTATGGGCCCCACCGGTACCATTTGGACTTAAAAAAGACTAATTCTTTTACTTGTGCACAATTTTATTTAATTCTATTTTTTTTTTGCTACTTTGGGGGAAATTTTTATACTTGACATTCTGTTAAAACCTGTTGTAATACTGTGTTGTTTACAAATTTCTTTTACAAGGCTTAACATCACTAAAGTACTTTTAAAGCCACATAACTGTGTTTGTCTGGTTTCTCTGCCATTTGTGTACCAGAGCTCTAAGAGTCGTTCTCAGTCTTCTGACACTAGCCCAAATTGCTTATTACTTTGGTAATTATCCATCGGTACTTTATGTAACTCCACGTAAGTGCTACACTTACCTTTCTGTTTTAGGCCGGCCTTCTGTTCACTTTGCCCCACGATCTCACCAAAGGCCAAATCTACACCTCCTCAGCACACCAAAGATCCGGGTCACACGGCACCAAGTTGTTGAAATCTCCCAATTCTTTGAATCTTTGGGCTGAAGGAGGGACAATACTTGGTGTATCAATGCTCAATCAACAATCATTTATTTCCATACAATTCAACAGTCAGAGCATTACAACGTCCGGACGGGAGAGATGCTACCAGAGGGTCAGGCACATGTCTCAAAATGGTGACGGGTTGCTCAGCTTTTTATAGTCTCTAGTGGCCCCCAGCTAGTCGTAAAAGCCAAAACATCACATTCTTTCTCTGTTACAGCGCCTAAGTTATGACCTCGGCAGTTGTTTCTCTGCTTTCTGTAAGGTGGGGGTATGGAATGTGGTCTGTCTATCTCCCCTGTCTTAGACACAGAGTCTCCTGCTTACAATCTTCTCTTCATGATTCAACAATTAAGCATGTCAAGAAAACATTGTAACACATTCCAAGCAGATCAAGGGGTTCTCTGTTAACTCAAAAGTATAACGAGAACTAAACTACATACAGCTCACACACTCTATATTAAAGGGTATAATGTGATCTACAGCAGTATTCTAATTCAACTATTTTGATTACATATATAAGGTAACATATAATAACAGAATAATCTAACAGCTGTAACAAGACAAAATGAAGTTTCTGTTGGAATAAGGACTTTAATGTGCCATATGAGCAGTTAAAGTACTTTGTATATTTGCCTGTTCGTTATCTGGAAGGTTTGATTTGTTGTTCTGAACAATATATAAATGTATGTATAAGAGTAATTGTTTTGTGGCTCACAAGAACAATTAGGGGCCAGGATGTTGGAGCCAAGTCCAGGCCAATATTTTACTCAGTTACATCATGCCATATTTAAGTATTTGTCATGATCTTTAAGTTTTTATTATAATCTTGATCATTTTATGTTATAATGTAATATGCTGTGCTCCATAAATTAATCCTGCTTTATTAGTCTGTTGTTGTTGTAAAGTGTTGGTAGATGTCGTAAAGGGGTGTGTATTTGGCCCGCATGCGGAGGGGTGTGGGTTAAGCACAAGGGATATTGTGTAATTGTAATTGTGTAATTTTTTTTTTTTTTGTCTTTGAACCCTTTTATAGCCGACAGGTATTGAAGACACGTTTTCTAAGAGGATGAAAGATGGCATTGTGATGGTGACAGAAGAAGACATCATCGATGTGTTGGTTGTCCTTGAGGCAGCAGTAATCCTGTCTAATCTGAGGGATGTCTCAAGTGCCATTTCCATGCTATTGGGCCTTCTTTTTGCCCTCAACATAGACTATCCAACGGAACTTAAGGACATCTTTGAAGTCATTCAGAACGTCCTAATGAACATTGGTGGAAGGCAGTGCATCTCACTAGTGCATAGTCTAAGAAACAGACTCTTGCTCACAGCATACAATTGCCTTAGTGTTCTTAAACAATTGCTCATTTGTTCATTGTTTAAGAAACTTATGTGAACAACAATATAATGGTGGACTCTGCAGATGCTTATCTCATGCAAGTCAGTAGTTTTTCCTTTGTTTTGCAATTGAGCAGACTCAAACTAATGTTTCTGAAATATTCATATTATCAAATGTTTCAGGAGCATGCACTCATTTTCAGAGATATTGGTTCTGTGGAATTTGTTGCAATTGTAAACGAAGACAAATACAAGAGTTTGATGTCTTAGTTGTTATAAACTGATCTTTACAGTCACTTATCAAAGGTTTTGTACTATTTTAATATTTCAAGTTTTATGCTAACAGGTGTGACTGAGCACAATGAAGTTTAAAAATTTTGCAAATGTAAAGAATAACTTTTCTAAAATAGCAAGTGTCCCGTTGATACATTACATTAATGCAGACTTTATGTTGTTGCTTCACAAGAATCACTACTGCTCCTAGAGTATTGGTCAGAATTTAATCTTCACCCAAACTGGGCTCAAGACCAAGTTCAAATTTATTGTTTCACAGCGAGCAACTTTTGAGTTTTGATGGATTGTGAGCCTGATGAGCTACGTCACTGATTTTTCTGTTTCTCAGATGACTAAGATGGCACAATAAATGGTGAATGTTGGGTGCTCATGAGTAATTGTCTTGTCATGTTCTTAAAACAAACTTTCTGCCTGAAATGATCAGAGACACTTTAATGGAATCTGTGGGTTTTTATTTTTTTTCTGTAAACAACAGAAAATTAATTTAAAGGAATGTAGATATTTAAAGCTGAGATCTAAGATAAACCTAACAGGTAGTTTTGCTGAAATGGATGTTAGAAAGCTAAAAAAAAACCCCCAAAAAACTTAAGATGTTCAATACACATTTTTCTTTACATCCAGTCAATCAACTCTGATAATTAAAATGAAACTGATTTACAAGTTTACTCAGCTACCTTAAGGAGCTCAGTTAATTAATAAACTTAAATCAACTTAGCTAACAGATTATGTTAGTTAAGCTAAAATAGATTCCTAAGTTAAAAGAAGTACTAAAGTATTTGAATTAACTAAAAAACCCAAGTCAACTGAACTTTGACAAGAGTTTAAACAATAGATTATTTTAATTTATCTGAAAGGGTTTTCCCAAGTAAAAATTACAATTAAAGGAGTTGAACTGACTAACAAATCTCAGTCAACTAAACTAAGACGAAAGTTTAGACAACGTGATTTTTCATTAAGATAACAATTGGTTGTGTTACAAGAACAAACTCTATAATTATTTCTTGACTTAAAATTTTAAGGCAGCCCTTGATATTTTTAAGTTGAAACAACAAGTTATATTTTACAGTGCACTTTTGTCAGGCAGTTAGCAAGCTGCTCTTTGGTAGATGTCCATATGATGTGCTGAATAGTCCCTGTGTGCATAAGTTCTTTGTTGCTACTGATGTTGAGCCACAGCCTCTTCTCAGTTACAGATTTTGTGGACTTGACAGCATCAAGAAGGGAATGGTTGTCTGTTACACAGACGATAGGGAAGATGTTGTGTGTACCATCACCAGTGGTGAGCTCAGAATAGAGTGCAGCCAGAAAAACAGCTGTTAGTTCCCAGTTACCCCTGTACAGGTGGTCTGGACCGGCTCTCCATCCTTCGGGTCAGAGTCCCTTAATCTCTACGGGTACCCTACCTGACAGGTGAAGTTGAGACTAGTTTAAGCCGGCGGCGAGGAGACTTGCCCAGCCTCTAACTGCCTTCGTCTATGGGCTCAAAATGTGGTCATAAATATTTTGTACTTGTAAATCAGTATTTGTATGTGTAAAAAGAATTTGTGTGTGCGTACAAAAGATTAGTGTGTGGACTTAGCCAAAACAAACGTGTGAATCTCTGCAAGTTACAAGTACGAATTTTGACCCTATTTTTCTTCCTTTCATCTGATTGGTCAATGTCATGTGAATCACAAATGTAACAATCCAATCAGAGAACAGATGGGTTTGGCTGTCGGAAGGGAGCTTTTTTGAACTGCAGGTCCTTGAAGGTCCCTCTGACTCTATGATCTCATTGGCAACCTTAATGAAACATATTTGTCAGCCACACTTATTAACCTCTTAAGCCCCAACGCCCCCTGATACGGGGGCAAAAGGCAGGAGATCAGGTAGGCTTGGGGCTTAAGAGGTTACCGGCAGCTCTCTAATGATCTATGGCACTTGCTGAGTAAAATTTAGTGACCTGGACAGTAGGTCCCAAGGATGTGTTATAACGATTTACTAGAATATCCTATTTATCACACTATAAACTCTAACTATTCTGTTGCTAAGTGACTACAACCGTTGTTGAGGTGGGTCTTCTTTTAGGAGGGAAGGAGGATCATCGTGCGCAGTGATAGAATCCAGTTCCCCGCTGTGTTGGCAGAAGTCCAAAGGAAAGATAAAGTGTAGCCCAGTACAAAGCTCCAGGACTTCACCTTCTTGACTCCGATCCTAACTCAGCATACGATGAGTAGGCAGTTCAAAATTCATAATCCAATCAGTCGATCCACGGTGAAGGGTTATGACTTCTCCTCTGTCGTCCCTCGCTCTAAGTCTTTTCACTGCAGATCTTCAGTCTTCTCGCATCCTACTCACTGGCTCAGGACTAGAGTAAAAAAGCCCCTCTCTGCTTCTGCCTCTCATTTTTATACACCTCTACGGACTTATCTAGACATGTCTAGACATCTACCGGTGGAAACAACATCTACGGACATGTCATGTTCCTCTTTAGGCCCACCCTTTTACAGTGGGGCAAAAAAGTATTTAGTCAGCCACCGATTGTGCAAGTTCCCCCACTTAAAATGATGACAGAGGTCAATAATTTGCACCAGAGGTACACTTCAACTGTGAGAGACAGAATGTGAAAAGAAAATCCATGAATTCACATGGTAGGATTTGTAAAGAATTTATCCGTAAATCAGAATCAGAATCAGAAAGGGTTTATTGCCAAATGTTGAGCAGGTTTACAACATTAGGAAATTGCTGCGGTGCTTCAGTGCAAACATACTGTCATAAAAATATAAAATAAGAATAAGAATTAAAAGTGCTAAGTAGATAGATATATACATGAGTGCAGGTGGTGATCAGTGCTAAACATGGAATGATGCAGTGAACACAGCGTAGGGTCATGTGTTAGTGGTGGGAACAGTCGTACGTTTATTGTTCATGTGTCCGACAGCAGAGGGGAAGAAACTGTTCTTATGGCGAGAGGTTCTGGTGCGAATGGACCGGAGCCTCCTGCCTGAGGGGAGCAGGTCAAACAGACTGTGTCCAGGGTGAGAAGGGTCAGCTGAGATCCGAGCTGCACGCCCCAAATCAGGGTGGCAAATAAGTATTTGGTCACCTCAAACATGGAAAATCTCTGGCTCTCACAGACCTGTAACGTCTTCTGTAAGACGCTTTTCTGTCCCCCACTCGTTACCTGTATGAATGGCACCTGTTTGAACTCATCATCTGTATAAAAGACACCTGTCCACAGCCTCAAACAGTCAGACTCCAAACTCCGCCATGGCCAAGACCAAAGAGCTTTCGAAGGACACCAGGAAAAGTATTGTAGACCTGCACCAGACTGGGAAGAGTGAATCTACAATAGGCAAGCAGCTTGGTGTGAAAAAATCAACTGTGGGAGCAATCATCAGAAAATGGAAGACATACAAGACCACTGATAATCTCCCTCGATCTGGGGCTCCACGCAAGATCTCATCCCGTGGGGTCAAAATGATGATGAGAACGGTGAGCAAAGATCCCAGAACCACACGGGGGGACCTGGTGAATGACCTGCAGAGAGCTGGGACCAAAGTAACAAAGGTCACCATCAGTAACACACTAAAACGGCAGGGAATCAAATCCCGCAGTGCCAGACGTGTTCCGCTGCTGAAGCCAGTGCATGTCCAGGCCCGTCTGAAGTTTGCCAGAGAGCACATGGATGATACAGCAGAGGATTGGGAGAATGTCATGTGGTCAGATGAAACCAAAGTAGAACTTTTTGGTATAAACTCAACTCGTCGTGTTTGGAGGACGAAGAATACTGAGTTGCATCCCAAGAACACCATACCTACTGTGAAGCATGGGGGTGGAAACATCATGCTATGGGGCTGTTTTTCTGCCAAGGGGACAGGACGACTGATCCGTGTTAAGGACAGAATGAATGGGGCCATGTATCGTGAGATTTTGAGCCATAACCTCCTTCCATCAGTGAGAACTTTGAAGATGAAACGAGGCTGGGTCTTCCAACATGACAATGATCCAAAACACACCGCCCGAGCAACAAAGGAGTGGCTCCGTAAGAAGCATTTGAAAGTCCTGGAGTGGCCTAGCCAGTCTCCAGACCTCAACCCCATAGAAAATCTGTGGCGGGAGTTGAAAGTCCGTGTTGCTCGGCGACAGCCCCAAAACATCACTGCTCTCGAGAAGATCTGCATGGAGGAATGGGCCAAAATACCAGCTACTGTGTGTGCAAACCTGGTAAAGACCTATAGTAAACGTTTGACCTCTGTTATTGCCAACAAAGGTTATGTTACAAAGTATTGAGTTGTATTTTTGTTATTGACCAAATACTTATTTTCCACCCTGATTTACGAATAAATTCTTTACAAATCCTACCATGTGGATTCATGGATTTTTTTTTCACATTCTGTCTCTCACAGTTGAAGTGTACCTCTGGTGCAAATTACTGACCTCTGTCATCATTTTAGGTGGGGGAACTTGCACAATCGGTGGCTGACTAAATACTTTTTTACCCCACTGTATCTTTAACGCACTGGCATGACTTGCAGTTTTAGTGCATTTCCTTTCTTCCACTCCACCCAACAATGCTGCAGCTCAACTTCCCTAAAAACTCTTAAGTTTCATACAAACAAAAATCACTTCTCCTTTTTCTCATGTCTTAAGGACCGTTTAATTCATGCACACCCATTATGATTTATTATTAATCTTTTATCAATGCAATGCATACATAACTCTTTTTATTTGATTCTGTGCTTTAACAGACACAACAATTCCTTATTTCCATCCCCCCCCCTCATTCCATTTGTGACGAACATGCTGGAGATTCTCACACTGTTCTGACATAGCACTGTCGATCCCACCTGCAAGGGCCAAAGTCTCTCCTGCTAGTGTACTCTGTACCACTCTCCTGATCCGTTTCGACTGACAACATATGGGCAAAAACTTTCCACCTTCTCCCATCAACATGATAAAATATCCACCTTGTGTGCCTCCATCTGAGAGGTTTTCCATCAAGAAATGACTAAACACCACTAATTTGACGGATTTGCTTTCACCCAAGAACTGAAACCTGGGATCAATAGGAATAGGCTGTAGGTTCTTTATGTACGTATCTTGTTGTACTTGTATTTCATTCTGAAGAGAATAAACCTCCATCCCGATGTAGTTAAAGGGTTAGGGTTAGGGGTTAGATGTGTCAATTATCCAATGACACATCTGCTTACCTGTATCTTTGGCTCGTTTCTCCTCCTCTTCTTTTCTCATTTTTAAAAATTGAGCACCTAATGGCTTTGAACTTTTCTTGTCCATCTTCCATTGGTTTTAATTTTGCACTCCAGTATGAAAACCCATCCCCCAACTCAGGGATCACCACTACATAACCTAATAGACCTACACCTTAGTTCACAGATTAACTTTGCCTAAGGTGTATTTCTGGGATTTCACACAACCCAGGATTCAAATTATGAATACATAATTTACAACATTATGAATGAAATGTGCTCTATTTGGAAGCAGCCGCCCCCCTCCCCTTTCGACGGCTTGTGTGTGAGACTTTAAATCATCAGACTGTAAATTATAAATTTTCAATTGTTATTGCTCCCTTTACCCCGAGTCCTAAAGCGTATATTTATTTTCTTACTGTTCTTATATTTATTGTTGTTTACTTGCACTGCTGTAACTGGAGCCTCGTCGTCTCGTCGTACTGGACTGTATGTAGCGGAGATGACAATAAAGTTTACTTTGACTTCAGCAGCAAGTAGGCGCACTGAGGGCTCTCGCGCTCACTTTTTGCATATAGAATTTTGAAAAAACATTGGTGCAAATTATAAGTCTGTATTATAATGTCTGGTGTTTTCGTGTTTGTTGTTTTGTTTTTATTTTGCAAGTTGGTTATTAGATGCTGCTCCAGCCAGCCAGAGAATCCCCCGCCGCCCCGCCCTCTCCTCTCTGCGCCGCAAGCAGCAGGCGCACCTCGCAAACAGAGGGCGCCCTTGCTCTCAGCAAATGGGCGATAGAAAACCGATCGGTGCCTGTACCATTCCCAATATGCGCTGGCTGACGTCGGGGCAGCATGACTACGAGCAATTATTATTTTTTTGCCGATGTCCGTGATGCCGCCCCCCACCACGATGCCGCCCCGGGCAACTGCCCGTATCGCCCATATCAAAAACTGCTACTGTACATGACATGCAAGTACCCCGTCACCTTACAAAGATCATCTAGCCAGTAGAAGACAGCTGGATCGACTTTTGACACTGTGCCCCCCAGCTTCTGCACGGTGTATTTCACCTTGGTGTACCAGAATAATGAAGCATCTGCCAGGCCATAAACACATTTATTCAACTTCCATATAGTTCCTTTGCTCTGTGCTTCTTCAGGTGGTCGGATGTACATGTCTCAGGTTAAATCTTTACGTTGTAGAAAAGCTGCTTTAATGTCCATAGAGTTCGGTTTCCATTGATTTTGACATATGACTGCTATGACCATCTTCAGGGACTCGGAAGAACATGTTGGTGAGTCTTTGGAAAGTTCTTGAGTGTTTATTTCTTCAAAGCCTCTTGCAACCAGTCTAGCTTGGGTACAATGCCCCCTGGTGTTTCCTTGAGTGTGCACACACACCTTGTTGATAGAAATTTCTGACTTTTATCTTTCTCCACTTCAAACACATTTTTTCTTTTCCAGTTGTCAGTTGTCAGTTCAGTTTGTTTGGCTTGCGAGAAGATATCTTCCTTTACCACTAATATTTCATCTCTGTTTTTGTCTGTGCATGACTTGGCATCTTCAGACCGTGTCACTTGAAGGTTGTTTACTTGCTCCACATCAATGGAACCCATGGATCCAGCAATTTCCTCTGACCTACTGTATTCCACGTTGTACCACTTTCTGTTTTTCCCAGTGGCTTTTCCTGCTCGACTAATTATTTCCAGTCACTTTCAGTTCAAGCTGCTTAGCATGATCTCACATTTGCCAATTTCTCTATCTCTTTCCCCTCTGTTGTGTGTGTTTGTCCCACATATTGCATACTCTGCTTTTGTCCTCAAATCAGGTAGGAAGTGTCTGTGTGGTTGAGCTGGTCTGGTCTGTCTAGACTTCCACTAGATAGATCAGGCTGCACCCACCTGTGAAACAGGTGGAGGGTCACCAGGACATGCAGAACTCTTGCCTCCTTAGTAGAAAGGGCCACTGCCAGAGGCGGAGGGCAGTGAGGCATCCAACCCCCATCTCATCAATAGGGGGGCATGATCTGAAATAACAATAGATTGATAATTGCAAGTTTCAATAAGTGGAAGAGGACATTTATCAGTGACAAATGAATTTATCCAATAGAACATTTTGTGGACAGGAATATAGTCGGAGCATGCCCTGGATGAGTATCCTTATTAGAGCTTCTTTCTAGGTTAGAGAGCACACAGCTTGTACCTCCGGCTAAAATGAGATTGTGTGTTGTCATATCCAGAATTCACGAGAATTAATAGACAATTAAGGTTTCATCATCCCATTTGGGGGCGTAAATGTTGGCTTAAATCAGTTCATAAAGTTGGCCAACCACAGTAATGACCCATAGGGACCCATAGGATCAGATAAAATGGTTGATACAGGAAATGGGACGTTTTTACCAATAAGGATGGCCACCCCTCTGTCTTAGAGTTAAAGTTGGAATGGACTATTTGGCCAACCGAACCAGTCTTCAATCTATATCGGTCTGCTATACAAAGGTGAGTCCCCTGTGGAAAAGACATATCAGATTTTTTCAGTTGTGTAAGCACCTTTTTGTGCTTAACAGGGTGATTCATAGACTTAATGATCCAACTTACAAAGTTGGCTGCATAACCCGTAAGCTTCGCCTGTATATTGACAGCAGCCATAGAGTTATCTAATCAAAGAGCAACAGTATGAATGTGTGTGTGTGTGATAGCCACTAATGTCTAATCACATTTATGTGAATTAACTTATATTTAAGCTATTTTACTTTAAATGTAAGTGATATTTTCTTTTGAAAATCCTCTAAATTAACTAGTTTTAACTATAGACCTGGTAACTAGTCTGGGATATTTGTAGCTGATGCTCCATTTTTGTACCAGTAGGTGGCAGTGTGAGACCATGGTTTGGCCTGTTGTTAGTAGTCAGAAGCATGCTCAGCACTGTTTTCTCATAATGTTACATGTACTCCCTGCCTTATCATTTCTTTCCTGCTTGCAGGCTAGTATTGTACCAGAAATAGAAAATAAAAGCAGTCACACCCGATATATTGCATAGATTTAATTGTAATACTTATTACTTGTTATTCTGTTTTCTTTTTATTCTGTTTCTTCGTTACTCTGTTTCTTTCGCTGCACGTAATTTTCGTTCCACCTCATGTAAACATGTGATGCGAATGACAATAAAGAATCCATGAATTCTTTTGGACCTAATACTGATCTTTGAGGTATGTCACAAGCAAGATCCATCAATTTAGATTCCTACTCATTTATTTGTACATATTGTTGCTTATTCACTACATAGCTTTTTATCAGTCAAAAACCACTCCCCTAAACCCATACTTTCCATTTTTTTTATTAGAATTTCATGATTGACAGTATCGAATAGGGCTGCCACAAACGTTTATTTTGATAGTCGACTAGTCACCCGATTATTTTTGCGATTAGTCCACTAATCAGATCATGCAACACAGAGCTTACTGCACCAGCATGCATCTGCTCTAATATAACTATCATTAGCTTACAGCTTTAAGTGTATGTGCTAACTAAAAAATAAAGACAAGATGATAGTTTATTAAATTTTAATTAAATTTGCAGATTGTTTCGGTGAAGTTTAATAAACTCAGCCGTCTGCTCCTTGCTATCTAAAATATAACAGGGCACCGGAGTATATTCTCGAGCATCTCACACTTCTGATGATCAGTTGTCTGCTTGACGTTTATTCAGCTGTGTAAAAACCAATGACTGTATAAACTATAACTTTAATCTCAGCCAAACCGATTTACTCAGGAACAAATAAAATACTGAAAAAACCCAAACAATAACATTTTTAAGTTATCTAAGTGACTTATATATCATGTTTAACCTGAGTAGCGAAAGACGGCGGTGGGTTTGAAAACGATTTGCCAGGAGTCCGGTGTTCTCACGGCTCTAGTGAGCCTTGAACCCCAGCTAGCTATCGAGCTAGTGGGTAACAGACGTCTCCGAAAATGTCGGGGCGCTTTTGAAAATATGTGGTGTCTTGATAAACTGAGCAGATATTTGAAGTTTACACAGCTACATTCTCTCCTGAAATATGTTAAACATTTATTTTGTGACCCAGAAAGAATAATAAGAGTAATATTAAAACTAACTAGCTGCTGCCATTTTTGGAAACTGAGCAGGGCCGCGCTATGAATTCTGGGACACTGCTTCTTCTTCTTCGGGGTTTAACGGCAGCTGGCATCGTTGTACATGCAGTGCTGCCATCTTCTGTTTCAGTCCGTTATTACACTCTCAAATCCTACTACTTATTCCTGCGTCTTTTGGGATCTTACAAAGCTTCAAACGACGCGTCGACTATTAAATTAGTCTTCGACGATTTTGATAGTTGACGTAATCGTGACTAGTCGACTAATCGTGGCAGCCCTAGTATCGAACAGTTTTTTTAATTTAAAAAAAAACTCCAAGTGTGTACTTCTTATTATGTAGGCCAGGGGTGTCCAAACTTTTTGCAAAGAGGGCCAAATTTTATAAAGTGAAGACGCCTGGGGGCCAATGGTTCCTTTTGACTTTTTTTTTCATAACAAAGTTACATGAAAATATAATGAAGAACAATTTTAATAGTCACAATTACCCGTTATTTTTAAAATAGAAATGTACCTAAATAAAAAGACACTCAGGCAAGCATTTACAACTCTAAAGACACAATTCTGCCTTTCATTTATATCTGGAGAGTCAGACAACATTGAACAAACTGTATAGAATACCCTAAATTTCCATGAGTTTGCAATATCTTTGCCTAATGAACATTTAAACAGGCGTTATAAGTAATGAAAAGTGTTCTGTTATCAATAAAGTTTTTTTTAAAGTGAATTTCGCCCTTTGACTTTTACAAGACCTTTCAGGAAGCCAAAGTTTTTCACATACTGGAAGATTGCACAACTGGAAGTTCACTTGCTGCAAGAAATAAACACATTTGTAAATTTACACAATATGTACACAACACACTCAACTATGAATTAAGAGCATAACATCAACAGTTAAAACCAAATCTAAGATAAGATAAGATAAGATAAGATAGAACTTTATTAATCCCTCGGGTGGGTTCCTCTGGGAAATTCGACTTCCAAAAAAAAAAAAAGCACAGCAACGACCGAAGTTACAGTTACAGAATTGTTATATATATACACACACACACACACACACACACACACACACACACACACACACACACACACACATATAAATACAGAGACAATATAAATAAAATATACAAAGGGGATAAATAGAATAAATAGGAATAAAAAATAAAAATACAAGTGAATTGCACATTTCAAGTATTGAGTCTATTGCACTGTTGACTATTTACAAAAAGTATTGCACAAGGTATTGTACAGTGAGGTGAAGAGGCACTACAGCTTAGTTGTTCCCCCCTCCTTTGTCCTCCTGTTTCCCCTCCCTCTCCCCTCCAGAGAGGAGTTAAACAGTCTGATGGTGTGTGGGACAAAGGAGTTTTTAAGTCTGTTAGTTCTTGTCTTGGGGAGAAGCAACCTGTCACTGAACAGACTCTTCTGATTGTTTATGGCCGTGTGCAGAGGATGCCCAGCATTGTTCATAATGTCCATCAGTTTCTTTAATGTCCTTTTCTCTGCCACTGTCACCAGAGTGTCCAGCTTCATGCCGACCACAGAGCTAGCCTTCCTGATCAGTTTCTCCAGCCTGGATGAGTCTTAAGAGTTTAACAAAATACGTTTCCTTTTGTGTATTGCATTAGCATGCTTTATGCTTTTTACTGTTCAGAAACACATGAGTAATGCAGGGATGTCACTCCTGGAGGCCTGCTCTTCATTTGATTCAACTGTGCTAAACCAGAAAGAACTAAAACATGCATAGCAGCTCTCCAGTACAGAATTTGGGCATCCCTGGACTAATGAGAGGGGTGATACTGAGATCTAGATTTTAGTAAAGCAATTAGGTCTGCTTTGAGGGCAGTGGTTGAGATGCATAAAATATCACGCAAGTGGGAGTCACTCATCCTTGATCTCAATCGGTTCTTGTTTAAGTTCATGACAGAGAATGTTTGCTCACACAAATATGTGGAACCAAATTGACCCTGTGTACGAGAAAATGCTAAATTCCTGGTTTGAGACCGGATGTGGGGTTGTACATTTCCGGTAGCTTGACTTTGCGGTCAATCGCTACTGCAAAGATATACTCCAAAATCATGTCCAAAACTCAAAAACGGAAAGATCGCGTTAAGTTACAAAGAGCAGAAGGTGGGAACACTCACCGCTGTTGTGTCATAAAAAATCTAATGATCAATTTTTACGTTTAAAGAGTTTAGATCGATCAGTTGTTTACATCACTCAACACAAGCAGAACTGCATTACTGCATGCAGAAGACACATCGTCCACATTCAGAAGCACATCTCTGTATAGTGACTGGTCTCGTGATTTAAACAGGCAGATGTTCAGCATTCAAACTACAGGTGAAGAATAGTCAAACCAGATGTTTCCCCCATTATGTCGAGATCAGCTAGTCAAGTACACACCTACACAGTAGGGCTGCACGATTAATCATTAGAAAATCACAATCTCGATTCATATTTATGTGCGATCTCATTTCCAAATGACAACGATTTTAAAAAAAAAAAAAAAAAGAAAAAAAAAAAAGACGACGATTGTACCGCATTTTGATCCGGGACGTAATCTGCATGAAAACAAGCGCTCACTCTTTCTGCTCAACAAATGACAAGGGCGGAGCCTTATACCACGTGATACAGAAGCTGTGCCGTGGGATGCTAAAATTAGCAGGGGAAAAACAACGGAGAGCACGTCAGGGATGACGAGAAAGTGACAGGAGAAAATCCGCCCCGGTCAACCACCCAAACATCAATAACGGGAACCTTATACAGCGCTTCCCTATACACGCTGAACTTCCGCAGGCACAAAGAAATTACGAAGGCTATCACTTATCACCTGACCAAAGATATGGCTCCCATCAACACTGTGCAAAACGAGGGATTTAGGAAAATGATCAACACCCTAGACAAACGCTGTCCCGCAACTATTTTTCTATTGTTGCACTACCTGCTCTATACACGCAGTGTCGAGCAATGGTGGAGACGGAATTTCAAGCAGTACAACATTTTGCGGCAACAACAAAACGTGAGACATTTGTTGTTTTTATGTTTATTTATTGTTTTTATGTTCAGTCTCAACTGTTACGAAGTTGATGTGCAGTTAATAAGTGCAATAAATATTTATACTGGAAAAGAGAATCGTGATCTCAATTCTAAGCCAAAAAATCGTGATTCTCATTTTATGCAAAATCGTGCAGCCCTACTGCAGACGATCTCCTCCGTGACGTCTCTCCTGTACAGTGCAGAATCGCTGCATCGATTGCTAGCAGGGTGACTCTGAAGTGCACTACTGGATGTCCACGAAACGTTTTGCAGCGTCAAAAAATAAAATTGGCTACTTGATTTCACCTATCGCTGGTTAGTTTTAGAACATAACACCCGCTGTAAACGAGGGACAGCTGAGAAATATAACATTTGAATCCCTTTTCTCTTTTGCCCTGAGGTGCAGGGAAAAATATTAACAAGTCGATGAACATCATTTACAGATATATTGGGTAAATGCCCAAGACATCTATAGAAATGTAAATCGCTGCTTGATTAATTCATTTGCTTAACTTGTTTTGGACCGTAAACCAGGCGCGAATAGGACACCGGAAACAAAGCTCCCCAAAGGCGTTTCCGCACCGGAAGTAGCATATGCTAACGTGCACACAGTCAATTAACGGAATGATGCACTATGATTTTCAAATATAAACAGAGTAGTGACACTTTCCAGGCAGCATAAGTTAACGTAATCAGTAATTTAGACAAAGTACCTCACAAACTGTAGGCGGCTCTCTAAAGGAAAACACTAAACAGGAGATTTTTTAGAAGTTTAAACATCTTGAGTAACATCTGAATAATGACCAGCGCCCGTAGTACCGTCTTTAGGGAGCTTTTTCTGGATGGACAGGTTTGTGACTCTGTGATCCGAGCTGGAGATGTTGAGTTTAAAATTCACAGGATCATCCTCTGTAACTGCAGTGCATACTTCAGGTGAGCAGGCCTGTGTTGTTTGGCTGTGGTTTGGTTCTGCATTTATCCTACTTCAAAGTTTTCATGTAACACAGTGCAGCAGGTATTGGGAGGTTTCAATGTTACACTGTACTTTTTGATCACTAGAAATGTTCTGGAGCAATTTTTAGGGGGGAAAAAAAATCAGTCCTGTATTTTTATTTAGTTATTTATTTTGGGAGGTTTGTTGGGATACATATATAGTGTAGGTTTGTGTTTGACTCCACAATGAGCCGTTAAGAGGTAGTTTGAAAGATTACAGACGCTATAAACTGGCTTTCTGATTATATTTCATCAGCACGACAACAGCAGCAGCAGTTCTAATAAATTTGTGCACAAACTGGCCTGCACCAAAAGGACCACATCAGTGGTGATATTAGCTGTGCCTTCACCAGTTTAGCTGAAATTGTATGTCTAAATAGGCAGGTAATCAATTTAGGGCCAGACTGAGAGGTGGCCAATGATATGCCATTTCTGTTGCAGTGGGACATGTCCGCTCTTTCCAATTCTGTCTAGTCAGTAAATTTGATAATGTGAAATTCAGTTATTATATTTGCAGCTATTTAATGCCTGCTGTCCCCTGTCGCCCTAACCCTGTTACTGTATAGGAATATTTGCTACAATGCCTAGACAACTCTATATCTTTCTGTCTGTCTAAACATAGCAGCAATGCTGAATGTTTTTCTGCACATGTCTGAATAGATGACCTTAAATAGGAGATTGCCCATTTGAAATCAAGTCATTTTAGATTTTTGTTACTTTAATTTCATATCTCTTTGATCACAGCTTGCTCAAGTAAGCATGCAGCTGAAAAATTATACAAATGCTATTTAACTATGAGCTGCACGACATCAGGTACTTTTTAAGTTCCATGACAGAGAGACAATGTGAAAATGCTGATCTGAATCTGCACAGGGATCTCTTCTGCTACAAACCACTACCATCAAACAAGGTCTACAACTTCCCCACTGTGTCTCCAAAAGCAATGAGCCTCATTTTGGAATATGCCTATACCCAATCTGTTGTGGTGACGGAGGACAATGTACTGGAGCTGTTGGCGGAAGCAGACCACTTTATCGTGACTGGCATCATTCAAGCCTGCTGCGACTTCCTGGAGAGGAAGCTTTGTGTAAATAACTGCGTCAGTATCTACAATCTGGCACACTTACACAACTGTCCTGACCTCAGGGGAAAGGCCTTTCTCTACATCCTCCATCACTTTGAAGAGGTTGGTGCACTCTCCTTGGAGTTCCTTCAGCTCTCTGTGCAGCAACTATCAGATCTTATCGAGAATGATGAGCTCAATGTGAAGCAGGAGAGCACTGTGTTTGAGGCCATTCTCAGATGGATCAACTATTCCCCTGTGGAACGTGGGTGTGACATGCCCGCACTGCTCAAGCAGGTAACTGAAAATGGGATATCAATTTAATTGCTCCTCTAAGTGCATTTATTTTGTTTATTACTCAGTGAGGGGCTGTTGAATGAATGGTACAGTTTGAAAGTATAGAAAGCAACTTCCGCTGTAGCAATTTGAATTGGGAATAAAAAATAAAACATAAGCTTGATGCCTGATGCAAAAAAAAAAGAAGTTTGATTGTACACTATTGTGTTTACAGAGTTGGGTGTCCAGGCCGCCCACCTGCTCGCCCATCAGCCTTTTATGGCTGACGTGTAAAAAGCTAAAATTGCAATGGCAGAATTACTCAAACTTAAGGCTTGGTAATAGAGTTAATGTAGGGGAATCATTCTTCTTCATTCTTAATCACATTGGGGGGTGGTGGGGGGGGGGGGGGGGGGTGTTTCTAATTCACTTGGGAGTGTGCATCAGAAGGTGCTCATCATTTAGTCCTTAATAAATTGTAAAAGTATTATTTACACTTGCGTCCAGATAAAACTGGCCGTTGATTTGTAGTTTCAGAAGTGCATTATTGATAATGTGTCTGAACTGCACTTTAGCTTTTCTGACAGAAAAGTTGACTATGCCCATCGTGTTCTGCCAGAACTTACTGACTGGACCTTAGGCATTTACAACAGGACAAACCCTCATTGTGGGACTTGTTTCTACAGCAGGAGGTTACTCAGTGCTCAGATAATGGCATTGAAACTTGACTGTGGCACCACTGCTTGTTTGGAGGTAATGCCATGACCTGCCTTTGTTGTTTGGCAGGTGATGCTGTGGCTCTTTACAGGTAATGTTAGGGTCTTTAAGGGCAATGCCACAGCTGATTGGAGGCAATGCCAGGAGCTACCATAGCTATCTGGGTGATTCCATGACATTTTGATTATAGGGATAGTGCTATACTTCACTAATGGGTGGTGGCATGGTGGCTACATCCAACTCTTATATACAGTCTAATGTTGTATTTCTTGCCTTTTCCCCTTATGATTCTTGTTTTCATCCAGGTCCGCCTACTATTAATACCCACTGAGTACTTGGTTGGCACTGTGAGCAGAAATGATGTGGTGAGTAGTAGTCCGGCATGCATGGATATGGTAACCACTGCCATGAAGATGCTAAATGAGTCCATTGTGGAGAGACCTATACCCCAAACACGCCTGCCGTCTGAAGTCTTATTGGCCATTGGTGGTCCTTTACCATTTGACAAGATTGAGATGTACAATGTTCGAGCTGACTACTGGGTGCCGCTGAGCTTGACACCGTGTCTGGGATTCTACGGTTATGCTTACCTCAATGGATGTGTCTATTGCATCGGAGGTTTTGATTTCACAAGCTATTCACGTCATGTGAGAAGGTTCAGCCTCACCAGCCAAACCTGGACAGAGGTGGGGCCGATGCATGAAGAGCGGGGCTTTCTCAGTGTGGCCACACTGAATGGCTGCATATATGCTATGGGCGGGTGCCAAAAGCAAAAGACACTGAAAAATGCAGAACGATATGAGCCTGACACCAACCAGTGGACTATGATTGCATCGATGCACAAGCGCAGGTCAGATGCTGGTGCTGCAACACTACACGGCAAGGTAAGTGGAATTGAGGTAGTGGAAGATCTCTGCCATGTTGGTTTTGTGGAGAAAGTGGTGGACAAAGTTAACTGGTAATGCTAACAACCTTGGTTAACAAGCTGCGTCAATAAAATGTACAGTCAAATAATTCCATTAGAAATGCACCAAAAGATGCCAATGCCTTAATCTGTCAGTAATAATAGATTAATAATAATGGATTGGATTTATATAGCGCTTTTCAAGGCACCCAAAGCACTTTACAATTCCACTATTCATTCACTCTCACATTCACACACTGGTGGAGGCAGCTACAGTTGTAGCCACAGCTGCCCTGGGGCAGACTGACAGAAGCGAGGCTGCCATATCGCGCCATCGGCCCCTCTGGCCATCACCAGTAGGCGGTAGGGTAAAATGTCTTGCCCAAGGACACAACGATCAGGACAGAGAGCCCAGGGATCAAACCAGCGACCTTCCGGTTACAGATACGCTTCCCAACCCCCCTGAGCCAAGGTCGCCCCACAAACGGGGTGACCTTGGCTCAGGGGGGTTGGGAAGTACACTTCCCAAAGCAGTCACAAACCCAAATTTTAGCCAGGACGCTATCCATATGGATTAGGTTTTTTTTGGTCTTTTGTGTCTGGCTGTAAAAATGATTTTTAAGGCTATGTAGTTGGATTTACAACATATGGGGATTTATTATCTTTTGGAGCCAGCCAACCAACGCATTTATGCACTGGAACATGAGCCCACAGTAAAATATTACTTTTCTGTGAGCTTCTGTGCAAAAAACATTTTTTTAATAGTCTTATAAAGCTGGCCAATGGGAGTAATTTTTAAAAAGTGAATATTTTTTTTTAGATTTATGTCTTTCCAAGCTCCTTAGAATACGATGACCTGGATGACTGAGAACCTTCACAGACATTTTTAGTGTTTGTAAGTTTTTTCTGGAAGCTGAAACATTTAATTCTAGTAAGGCAAGGCAAATTTATTTGTATAGCACAATTCAACAACAAGGTGATTCAAAGTGCTTTACAGAGACATTAGAAACAAAAACAGATAAAAGGCATGATTTAAAATTGATTAAAACAAGCAAGCAAACAAACTAACTAGTAATTTTGACTTAAACTTGATTTTAATTTCTAGGTGTACATTTTTGGTGGTGTTACTGAAGATGAACCTCTGTCATGTGCTGAGTCCTACAACCCTGACACCAACCAGTGGACACTGATCACACCCATGGAAACCGGGAGGAATGGGGGAGCCGTGGTCGCCTACAATAACGAAATCTTTGTAGTAAGAAGAGCTTAAAACATAATCTTATTACGGACAGAAATTCAAACATGGAATGTTTACTGTACCTGTATTTGGGAGTCTGTATTATTTTCCAAGTACCATGTACTGGGTTATTGGAATGTGATTTCTATAATTACCCTAGAATCAGATATTTTGGAATCTGGAGACCTATTTACTTTTTTACAACAGAACATTTTTACGTTACAGACTGTAACAAGTCCTTTGTCTGCACAGGTTGGTGGCTTTAACGGTATCACTCAGTTGCGTAGTGTCATCGCATATGACCCAAGAACAAGACGCTGGCGCAACGTTGCTCCCATGTTACACCCTCGTAAAAACTTCGGCATTGCAGTGCTGGAGGACCAGCTGTATGTGGTTGGAGGTTCCGACAATGGCGGCTTATTCTGCAATCTGGAGTGCTATGATGAAAAGACCAACAGGTGGTACATTGTCAGCGACAAAGGGATGACCCAAGGTGCTGTCAGTTGTTGCGTTCTGAAGCGACACCCCGATCTGACTGCTTATCTTCCATAATTATTTCACATAAAGAAATAAAGAAATACATTTTTCATCAATAAAAAACTGGCTGTTTCTCTGCTTAAGATCCTGAGGTCTGACATCCCAGTGAAAAAGTCTCTTTTAGCTGAACAGAGAACTTGAACTTTCTTTTCAACATGATGGGCATTGCAGCTTCCACATTTTATGGCCACAAGGGAGGTTAACAGCTATGATATTAAGATCCCATTGGTAAAAGTCAAATCGTTTCTTCACTAATAGGTGATCCATTCAAGCCGCCATCTTCATCTCTACCACCAGCGTTTAGCCAGCTCAACCGTCTTCAATGTAGTTTTCTTGCCTACTTTAATGTCCAATTAAAGTAGATGAAATCCAATTAGAGTCACAAATTAGAGTTACTAAGGCTGACTGTAATCGGATCCACAGTTTATGAAGTGAATGCATCGTGTCACATCAGTAAGACTTGAAACTAGCAATGGGACATAAATTCTTCATAAACTGTTGAATTAGGTTATATATCACTTTACAGAAAGAACTTTTTTCCATGTAAATTTTACACAGATGTCATTTTGAATCTCTGCTGGCCTTAAGATATGAGGAAAGTTAAAGTTACTCCAGCTGTGGCGTCAACTTTCAGACGTCAGGCGTCAATTACCTTTTATCTTTTTTTAAGACACTGTTTGAGAGAAATATTCATCATGTGTTTATTTCGATAGCAGAAACATTTTTTTTTTTTTTGTAATTACTGGTTGATTCTAAACAACAGGGCAGCTTCCGTATACTCTGTATAATGTGTTTAAATATGATTGAGCTTCTTTTAGTAGTAGAAAGGGATGTCATTCATGCAGAAGTCAGGTTGCAGGCTCTCAAAGGTGCAGTCAGATGTGTCCATGGCACAGCGACCGCAGTGGCAACTCAAAGCCACAGGGTAGGTGACGATCGGGTCTACACCAGGTGGGCAGGCGGGAAGCTCAAATGTTTTATAGTACAGGTCCCGGTATGTGCACACATGCTGGTACACATTGCTGAATGGTATCTTGATGACAGGGTCCTAAAGGGAGGGGAAATGAAAACAGTGTCCTTACAAAAATGTTGTTATAACACTACAGAAGCAACTGTTTTTAAACAAGAAATTCACCTAAAATGTTAAATGAAGTTTCAAAGTCCTGGTTTTAGGCATAAAGTCTTACTGTTAAACTGTTGTGCATCACAGTGAGGGAAAGTTGATGCTTTCAATGAACCATGTGCCAACACAGTGCAGGGGAGCTACCTAAACGCTACTCCCACAGAGGTTGATTATCTTGTTAATAGTGTTACATCTTCAGTGCGTTCAAGTCTGCATACTGTGCTCCTCAAATTTAGAGCTAATGGACTCCCTGGTATAACTCACAAATGTACACCATAAAGTCATCAAATATACTTTTGGTTCTGAGGGATTTTTAAAAGTAGAAAGGGAGGCAGAGCCTTCAGCTTTCGGGGCCCTCTTCTGTGCAACCAGAGTCAGACACACTCTACTGTTAAGGCTTAAACCTTTTGGGTTTTTTTTTCATAAAACATATAGTTGGGCTGGATCAGGTGACTGAATCCTCCCTTAGTTACACTACAATAGGTCTAGCCTGCCGGAGGCTTCCCATGATGTGGTTTTATTGGATTTATTTTCTTATGCTCCACTCTGCTTTTAATCATTATTTATTATTAATCTTTGGCTCTTTTCCACAGTGTGTCTTTTTTCCCGTCTTCCTCCCCTCACCCAAAATGATATGTTCTTGTTTCACTTGAACAATACCACCTATGTTTGCACTTATGTAAGAACAAGTATCACTGCTATGGAGTTTTCATGTTTTGCATGCAGACTCAGGGCTGCTAGTCTCCTCTTGGCATTTTCTTATTTAAACATTGGTGACTTAGAACCTCAAAGTTTAGCAGCACTCTTTAGCAGCACTCTTTTTCCTTTTTCCATCAAACATTTCTTTCAGCCATCTGTTTTTATCAGTTTATATGTGGCTGTAATTAATCTACGGCAGACCCGACCATGTTTCCATGCTTTTCAGCATGCACTTTATTCACGCTTGTCGTTCACACACTGGCTGCAGCTTTCCAGCTTGCAGCCACAAACTCCAACATGAACAAACAGTCAGGACTGAATTCAGACTTTAAGCCAGCGAGGTGTGATTGTCGTCCACATGCGTCCGCCTACCTTGCAGCCGCACCGCAGACCACACCCCACCACAGTGGCTAATATTTATTCAATAACCACAAAGTACAAAAGATAAGATTAGATATTTTATTTTTCAAAGATACATGATTATACATAGAATAAAGAAAGGTTCTATAAAAATTACACATGGTGTAGAAAAACATTATAACATACAAATGAATGTTTTATGAAAATCTGACATGTTTATTCAAAGCATAAGAATAAAAGTTTTATACAGGGAGTGCAGAATTATTAGGCAAGTTGTATTTTTGAGGAATAATTTTATTATTGAACAACAACCATGTTCTCAATGAACCCAAAAAACTCATTAATATCAAAGCTGAATGTTTTTGGAAGTAGTTTTTAGTTTGTTTTTAGTTTTAGCTATTTTAGGGGGATATCTGTGTGTGCAGGTGACTATTACTGTGCATAATTATTAGGCAACTTAACAAAAAACAAATATATACCCATTTCAATTATTTATTTTTACCAGTGACACCAATATAACATCTCCACATTCACAAATAGACATTTCTGACATTCAAAAACAAAACAAAAACAAATCAGCGACCAATATAGCCACCTTTCTTTGCAAGGACACTCAAAAGCCTGCCATCCATGGATTCTGTCAGTGTTTGGATCTGTTCACCATCAACATTGCGTGCAGCAGCAACCACAGCCTCCCAGACACTGTTCAGAGAGGTGTACTGTTTTCCCTCCTTGTAAATCTCACATTTGATGATGGACCACAGGTTCTCAATGGGGTTCAGATCAGGTGAACAAGGAGGCCATGTCATTAGTTTTTCTTCTTTTATACCCTTTCAAATTCAAATTTTATTTGTCACGTACACAGTCATACACAGTACGATATGTAGTGAAATGCTTGGACAACTGCTCGTGACCTAAAGAAAACAAAAAAGGAAAAGGCTATGAATAAGACAGGAAATAAATATGAAAAATTAAAAAGGGTAAATTTAACTAGGAAGGAATAAAATATAAATTAAGGTTAAAAATGAAATAACTGTACAACACAAATTAGAATGAAGGGTAAATTTAACTGGGAAAGAATAAGATAAAAAAAAAAAAAATATATATATATATATATATATATATATATATATATATATATATATATATATATATATATATATCTTGCCAGCCACGCTGTGGAGTACTTGGACGCGTGTGATGGAGCATTGTCCTGCATGAAAATCATGTTTTTCTTGAAGGATGCAGACTTCTTCCTGTACCACTGCTTGAAGAAGGTGTCTTCCAGAAACTGGCAGTAGGACTGGAAGTTGAGCTTGACTCCATCCTCAACCCGAAAAAGCCCCACAAGCTCATCTTTGATGATACCAGCCCAAACCAGTACTCCACCTCCACCTTGCTGGCGTCTGAGTCGGACTGGAGCTCTCTGCCCTTTACCAATCCAGCCACGGGCCCATCCATCTGGCCCATCAAGACTCACTCTCATTTCATCAGTCCATAAAACCTTAGAAAAACCAGTCTTGAGATATTTCTTGGCCCAGTCTTGACGTTTCAGCTTGTGTGTCTTGTTCAGTGGTGGTCGTCTTTCAGCCTTTCTTACCTTGGCCATGTCTCTGAGTATTGCACACCTTGTGCTTTTGGGCACTCCAGTGATGTTGCAGCTCTGAAATATGGCCAAACTGGTGGCAAGTGGCATCTTGGCAGCTGCACGCTTGACTTTTCTCAGTTCATGGGCAGTTATTTTGCACCTTGGTTTTTCCACACGCTTCTTGCGACCCTGTTGACTATTTTGAATGAAACGCTTGATTGTTCGATGATCACGCTTCAGAAGCTTTGCAATTTTGAGACTGCAAGATATCTCACTATTTTTGACTTTTCTGCACCTGTCAAGTCCTTCTTTTGACCCATTTTGCCAAAGGAAAGGACGTTGCCTAATAATTATGCACACCTGATATAGGGTGTTGATGTCATTAGACCACACCCCTTCTCATTACAGAGATGCACATCACCTAATATGCTTAATTGGTAGTAGGCTTTCGAGCCTATACAGCTTGGAGTAAGACAACATGCATGAAGAGGATGATGTGGACAAAATACTCATTTGCCTAATAATTCTGCACTCCCTGTAAAAATCATGTTCTTTGATGATCATGTCAATAAAATCATGTTTCACATTTTAAAACATACGGTACTTAGAAAAGTGTTCACAAAAATGGTTTTAGAGAACTCACACACATTTTTACTTTTTCCACAGTGCCTGTATGCCTCTTCCAAAACTTTGGGCTTTTCACCCTCACACACAATAATAATATTAAAATAATATTTGTACATAAAAATAAAAATGTTCAAATCTAAATTCTGATTCTAATGAATGAGAATACTTTATCAAATCCTAAGGAAATTATAAGGTTACAGTTGCTCCAAGACAATGAGAACAGTAACAGACTGCATATGTTGTTTTTTAATTTAGTACAAAGTTTACAAAATATAAGAAATAGATGTAATATGTACAAATAGCTCAATTATAAATATCCAGTTTTATGATTATAAGTTTCTGCTGCGCTATATACATATGGACAGTATTTTTTTTTTAAATATCCATGGAGGAGAGAAAAAGAGAACTTATCTCAGACTGAGCTTCTAGTAGGAGATCAGTATGAGAACAGAAAACAAAAAAACCATGTGGTGGGTATGTGGTAAGAGTTTCCCGGTGTAGACAGCAGCATCCAGTCCTGCAGCATCTCTGCGCTGGAGGCAAGTATCTGAGGTGTTTGGAGGGAGGAGGGGGATGAGGGTATGTCTGTGTCTGTATACGTGTGTGTGTGCGCATGTGTATCCTGTGTTCAGCTGAGAGAGTGTCCCTTCACCCGGTTGGGCAGAAGTAAACAGTCCTACAGCCAACCTTTTAGGCTCTCTGCGCCTTGAAGGGTGTAGCGCAGAGAGCCATAACACAGTCTCGTTATAAGGGAGAAGAATTTGTTGTTTTCAGCCACCCTCGGCCTTGAGGTCCTTCTAGCAGTAACTTGGGTAGTTAGATGAGAGAAATGGTGGTTGTTTGGGTTTAGTGCGATCGAGCTGCATCCAATTTTAGAGCAGATCTAAATGTCCGTCAATGATCTGTGTTCAATAAGAACAGTCTGGGTACTCAGAGCCCATCTTTAGGTTTTATAGAACATGACTGAGAGACTCTCTGAGGGTTAAAGTTAGACAAAACTAGACAAGGACATAAGAAACCAAGCAGGAAAGATAAGATGAGGCAACCGCCTCCGTTAGAGCCAAAGAGAAGAAGTCAGTGAACGTGTGAGTTCTGGGTGGTTATAGCTTTTTGGGAAGAAACTATTTTTGAGTCTGTCAGTCTTTGTGCCGATGCACCTGTAGCACTTTCTTGAGGGAAGCAGGTTGAACAGGTCAAAACCAGGGTGGGAGCTGTCCTTGATGTTTGTTGCTCTGTTGAGGCAGCAGAAGGAATAGATGTCCATCAGGGAGGGGAAAGGGCCACAGGTCATCATATGTGTTGCCTTGACTACTCCTCTATCCACCTTAGTGCAACTGTCATAACATGCTGTGATGCAGTATGTCAGCTGGCTCTCAATAGACGAGCAGTAGAAGGTCAGCAGCAGGTTGGAGTCCAGTTTGTGCTTCCTGAGGACCCCTACAATCAATTCTTTGGTCTTTGTCACATTGAGCTGCAAAGGATTCTGCTTGCACCATGTGACAAAGGACTTACTCACAGCCTCACTCTCATCACCCATGTATCCAACCACCACAGAGTCATCAGAAAACTTCTGAAGATGGCAGGTCTCTGTGCAGTGGATGAAGTCTGTGGTGTAGAGGGTAGAGAGCTGGTCCAGATGGGCGTAGACATGATTGAGCAGGTACATGATGGCGTCCTCAGCTCCGAGGCGGGGCTGGTGGGGGAACTGAAGGGGATCCTGTTGTGGCATGACAATAGGCTGGAGCTGGATGAATTTTTCCAGTGTCTTCATGACGTGTAAGTCACAGGCCTGTAATTCTGGGGGCCACTGGGACATGGCGTACCAGTCGGGGGACGAAGGAGGAACTGTATGCATCCTTAACATTAGCATACAGTAGGTCTACAATTCTCTCCCTGTGTGAAAGTTAGCAGTATAGTCAAAGCTGACATGGTTGAAGTCACCCATACATAGCAATGAAGGCACTCGGGTGCTGAGTCTATAACCAGGCTATGGCAGAGTGGATAGAATAGAATAATCCTTTAATTGTCCCACAAGGGGAAATTTGGTGGATAATGTCACAAGCAGCCTCGCCTGTCTAAAGTGTTATGTCCCATGCAGTCCTTGCTATAACTTGTGTCCGTCGTTGGAGCTAACTCTGATAGCTTAGTCAGCTAGCCGCTAACTGGCTTTCTGGGCAGAGATACAATGGCTTGTCCGAGCTGCACTAACCCACCTCTCTTGGATGGACATGGGATGGGTCACAAGTGAGCCCTCAAATATATCTCTGGGTAACATTACTACATTTACTATAATAGCCACACAGGTTTACAGTTGGTTTTGAGCTCGGTCTGCTTTATTTTTTGATCACAGTATGTGAATATACGGTTGTAGTGAGGAAGATATTTTTAATGAGATATTTTTAAGAGTTTGCAGCTCTGTGTGCCACTCTCTCTCTGCTTATACAAGTGCATATATGAGCTCACCCAGCAGTATCTTGCCTTCTCACATCTCTATGCCAGTAATTATTCGAGTAGAATATTTATCTATATAATATTTATTTGATTACACTTTAAATCCAGGTCAGAGAGAGGGTATTGTTTTCTTTTACACATGCACATTTAATAAATTAAAGCGGTACTATCTAAAACAAATCTTTATTACAAATCACTCCGGTTGATAAAAATGTGAATTCTGGCGCCTGGCAGTACCTTGAAGCAGCAGGTACGCCACGTGTTGGAACTGGGGTGAAGTGCACCAAAACTTCAGATTTTGTCACAGTCACATGACCCGTGTGTTTTGAAAGCAATTGTTTTCTATAAGCTTCTGTCTCTTCTGCAGAACATAAAGTTTCTGACTCGTGATTTCCAAAAGGCAGCTTAAATGTAATCCAATAATGAAAACAAGGCAGGCATTAAACACTGAAGAAAGGAATTTATTGTACACAAAACTGTCAGTTTGAAAATAAAACATTTTCAGTTCAAGTCCGGGTTATCTATTCCTGTCAATAAAACACATTAAACAGCTATAAAAAGAAAACTGTTGCTTTTCAAACTCCTTTTCTGATTAACTTTAACCCTGAGCACATCAGCAGAATTACCTACACTTTATAAGAGCAAAACAATAACAGGATGAACTGTGCAAAAAAATCTTAATATGCAAACTGAAGGAAAAAAAAAACTAATATTGAAAAGCATTTAAATGTGACTTAGAATATTCAGATAAAAAAACTGACATTTCTATTTGGCTCTAACAGTGTGTGAGATCTAGCTTTGTTGATACTGACATGCCAGTAACAGTAACTGCTAGGGATGGGTATCGTTTAGGTTTTATCCGATACCGGTGCCAAATCGGTACTTTTGAAACGGTGCCGGTGCTCAAACGGTGCTCAAACCGGTGCTTAAAGAATAGAGAACACAAAATTGGTCCAAAAACCTCTCATGTTCAGCTGTTTTTTGTAAAAAGATAACAATGTTAGCCTTTTCTGCAGCTATGGGGCATATATGGTATCACTCTTGGCTGGAAGCAGTGCTTAAACAATGGAAAAAACACAAACTTTGTCCAAAAACCTCTCATGTTTAACTGTTTTCCACTTTTTCTTTGGTCATTTTAGCCTTTTTGGCCAGGGTGAAGGGAGCATCTGCCATCAAACAAGAAGACAGCCGCATGTAGCTATGATGATGTTTGCTAGTTTATGGAACGCCAGGACTGCCATAATGAATTAATTAAATACACCATTAAATAATTAATTAAATGTGTCAATAATTAATTAAAATTGGAATTAATTAATTAAATAAATAGTTATGACACATGTAATTAATTAATTATTGACACATTTAATTAATTATTTATGTATTTCACATTTTAATTAATTATTGACACATTTAATTAATTATTGACACATTTAATTAATTATTTAATGATATATTTATTTATTTCATTTTGGCAGTCTTGGCGCCTGGCTCTCATCATGAAATAATTTTATCTGTCAGCCTCACCCATCAAACTCAGGGGGCGGGGTTAACGCTGATCGAGTCAAAACCATTGCTTTGGCCTGGTGGCCATTGTTTCTAGCACACAACCGGCATGTGGAAGCTAACAGAACTGAGCTTTGAAAAACCCTGTTTGTGTGTTACCAAATACCGTTTTAATATTTTTTTAGCCGAGAATGTAGTGGTTTAATCTTCATGTGTCTGGTCGGTTTGTCAAGATACAGCCTCTTTGCAAAAGTGCTTCGATGATGTCGGAGATGTCTGCCCAGTCTCACGGCAAAGCGTGGGATAGACCCGCTCGCCTCGCAAGCAATCCCACCGACAAAGCGCAGGCCCCGGTACACAGCTGTAGTAACCCCCGCTGACTTCTTTTACTGAGGTTATATTTATCGATGTTTTATTTCCTGATGTTCTTATGTGTCCTACGTGTTTCAGTCACCAATTCTGAATTATAACTAACATTAAAAACATGTTTAAGGAGGAGAGAGAGCAAATAAATCTGTTTAACATCTGATCTTTGGGTTTTTGTTCAGTAATCAGTGTGACCTGTGTATAAACGCATAAAAGAGATAACGTTGGTGTTTCCGTCATGTAGTAACTGCTGCCTTTAACTGTACAAAGGTTGTTCGACACTATGAAACACATACAGACTTCATGATGTTCGGCTAATATTTTTATAGTGAATATTAATCATGCTGACCTCGCTCTGTACACCACGCAGCGAGGTCAGCATATCCACGATATCCTCAGCTCCATGAGTTAACACAAAGTTTCTCAGCTGACTATCTAACTGCCAACTATTCCAGAGACGTGAAAATATACAGCATAAAGAAAAGTGTAAGAGACTCAGCAGCAGATTAGAATAACAGTTATACATTTAATAAATCACCAAATGAATCCAAGAAACGAGCAAACCTGTTCCGACAATTTGAATTTGTATTCCCTCAGCTGCAGACTCGCTGCTGTTTAAATGTTTGAAAAGGAAGATTAGATATAAACAAACCTCAAAGATAGATTCAGTCTGCCTTCACATTTGATATGAGGCCAGCACGTATAGTGGCTGTGTCCTGTTTTAAGATCATACATGTAAAATTGTCGTCTGACCTCCGTCGATCCAGCCGCTCAGAGTCCGTGGTTACCATGGTTACTGCATAAGCAGCTATAATGTTAACAGCTGGCACTGAGGAAACCTACCGGCAGCATGGGTGTTTATGTTTTTCATTGCAAAAGAACCGTCTGAATGGTTAACTGAAGTTAACTTGGATAAATTATAGTTAAGGAGTATCACAGATAACCCCTATGTGAGCTGTGTGACTGGTCACCACTACACTGAAATCAGCAGGCTATTACTGAAATACACGTGCTATATCATAAACTATGATATAAATAGGGAGGTCCTATTGACATGTTTAGTTTTAAAGGACACCTTCCTGCCTTTAGTCTCATTCATGAGCAGTATTAGTTTTCTTCTAACATCCAGAAGTCTGCACGATGTGTTTCATAGTTTGTAACAAGCCTTTGACAGGTAAACATAACATGACCGAAAAAGCAAAAAAAAAGAAAAAAAGAGAGAGAGAGTGTTGACATAAGAAGAGAAAATTCTCTCAATTATGGAGACAGGCAAATGGTTCATTTATGTTTGATGTGTGTTTATTCCTCCCTAAATATCGTCGGTGAAGTTCGCCATGCACGTCAGATTTTCCTGCGCATTTTTATACCTCTGCCAACAGAGAGAGAAAAAAAAATCACATTCTAACAGACAGCTGGTGCTTAGAATACAGTTGAATAACTATTAAAAAACAGATGATATTTAGATGATAGTTCAGTCTAACACATGTGCCAGTGAACCATTAAACGTCTGTGAAACTATGTAGTTATGAGAAACTTTAACCTCAGCCAAACCGATTTGCTCAGTTGTAAATAAAACAGCGAAGTAAACGTGACCCGACAGACAGAACCTGAGTGAATGAAGTCCAGCGTTTAACCACTGAGAGCTAAAACTCAGCTGAGGTTTCAAAGCTGTGTGCCGGTGATTGGACATCAGCCGCTGATAAAGCTGGCTCGCCTATAAAGTGCTCTGTAAGGAAACAAGCTCCAGCAGCTCTGCGCTCGGGGAAAACACTATATTTACTTATCTTGTGCAGAAAAATGCGCTGACATTGCTTTATATCGAGCACCGGCTGCCCAGTTAAACTGTGACTATCACCAGGTAACTAGGCGTGTTTCTTGAATTAGCAGCAGGTGTTAAACAGCTGACAGATGAGGAGGAGAATGCATGCAGGTAAACTGAGGGTCTGTTGAGCTGATCGCTGGTTTCGTAAGAAAAATGTCAGCTCGTTCTTTATGTTACAGAAGCACAGAGACACAAGACCAGGCGGAAAGAGACGATCGTTCGGTGAAAATGAGAATCTGCGAATGCAACATGTGGAACACGGAGAGTGGAATATGTAAACAAACCGGTTAACGTAACCCCCTGGGTGCGCTCTGCATGCTAATTGTTAGCAGAGCTAGTGAAATCTCTGAAAACATCTGAGCACTTTTGCAAACATGTTCTATGTTGACAACCTGACCAGACATACATCGCGACATTCGCGGCTAAAACACTGTTAAAAGTGTAGCTGGTGACAGAAAAACTACACCACCACCATTGCTGCCTGTGATTTGATCTGCATTCTGGGATACCTGGCTGCCCCAAGTCTACACAAGCAATCGATTATCTAGGATCGACCTGTTTTGACTTACTTTGCACGGCAACCAATCAAATGTTAGAGAAGCTGCATGGGCAGCGTTAACCCCGCCCCCTGAGTTTGATGGGTGAGGCTGACAGATAAAATTATTTCATGATGAGAGCCAGGCGCCAGGACTGCCAAAATGAAATAAATAAATATATCATTAAATAATTAATTAAATGTGTCAATAATTAATTAAAATGTGAAATACATAAATAATTAATTAAATGTGTCAATAATTAATTAATTACATGTGTCATAACAATTTATTTAATTAATTAATTCCAATTTTAATTAATTATTGACAAATTTAATTAATTATTTAATGGTGTATTTAATTATTTCATTATGGCAGTCCTGGCGTTCCATACTAGTTCACCTTACATGCATTAATGTAATAACGTGGTTAGCCTACTCAACGAAAATTACACACGGACAATATTAAGCTACTCACGCAGAGAAGAACGGCTGCTGCTGCATCATCATCCGTCATCATTTCTGCTACACTGGCAGGGCTAGGGGCCAAGACTCCATTCTTCGGGTTTTTGGGGGATATTGCTCCGGGTCCGATAACAGGCAACCCACCCGCAGTAGATGTGCACGGTGTGAGGTCTCGCAGCAAGCTATCAAATACGGCGCATTTCTCGGCTTTTAAAAAAACGCTATGCGTCGCCAGGTGTTACCTCCTTTGCACAGTATCACAGTATCAGCTTAAAGCACTTGTTGCTGCTGAGTTTGCATATTTTGCTGTGAAGTACAGTCAGACTTTTGACCGCTTCGTCTTGGGCATTTTTAATCTGTAGCTCTGCTCTAAAAGAACGTACGTACCTGGCCCCGCCTACCATTCTTGGGAACGTAAAATGATTGGCTCGAATCGAAAAAAAAAGCACCGAAATAAAGCACCGAAATGTGCGCTGCTTTTCAGTCTGGTTACTACCGTTTATGTCAGACCACCGGACACCGGTACCCATCCCTAGTAACTGCACTTGTGTAGTAGGACTCCTAATGTTTTTGGTTTTGTTTATACTACAAATCAATTGATAGATAAGTTAGGGCTGCCATAAAGTGGACCTTACTTTCTCTCACTTCTGGACAATTCAGTGGGCTAAAATTTACAAAGTAAACATAAATTTGATGAGACTTGAAAATATGAATTGTTTACTGGTGGAATGGAACATGAAGTCTGTAGCTCATTTTCCAACAATCTTTTATATAACCAAAGATTTCTGCAGTCAGTCTCTTCCTGCTGGCCTGATGCAGGTTGAAGAAACATCGTCATAGGCTTCACATTTCAACCTGAAAGCTGTGTCCTTGTTTTTTTATATTCTATGATTTATGATGAACAAATATTTAAAACGTCATATTGATCGTATAAAATTGAGGCAGATATATAAATCCCTAACATTTTTCAAAAACATTCTAGTTTACAATGCTGTCTTTGCACTATTTTGCATTAAATTTGGGATTTAAATAATCTGATCATCACATTATGTTTTCAATATTACAAACTTTTTTTTAGACACAAGCAGTGACGTGAATAACGGCGTTAAAAGTACTTTTATCAGTAACTAGTAATCTAATTACTATTCAGTCTTTACAACGCAGTTACCCTTACTAACAAGAAAATGCGGTGCGGACGCGTTACTATTTTTCAACACTCAGACAGTTGAAGCTGTCCTCAGGGCGAAACAATCGCAAAAGTGCTGCTGATTTGCTGAGGAAAAATAGCCACAATAAACCAATCACATGACCAATTTAAGATGCTATAGCAACAACCCAAGACAACCCTGAGTCTTCACTTTTGTGTTAAAAGTGTGTTGATAGGCCATGTAAAACTAGAGTCATGATAAATAAATATATATTTAATGTTTTTTCCTGAATACTATCGTTGTTTATGTTTACTGAGGGAAGAAACAGTAAAAACTTCACCTCTGCTTGTCAGCAAAAATTTAAAAAACAAAAAACAAAACCATCCTTTCCTATTGGTGTTCTGTAAATAGTTTGAAATAGTTATCAGGTCTTTAAGTTTGATGTCATTAACTGTTTCTGGGTCCCACAGTCAAACGATCACTGTGGCATCATTGAGAGTTACAAACTGTCTAAATTTATGAAATTTAACAGAGTTAGAAGTTAGCAGGAAGTTAGCTCGCTAGCTTGCACTTAAACATAATACACCATGTTCTGACTGAGAGATTTCGAAAAAATGAAAACAAACAGCTCTGCTATCATAACCTTAAGACCATACTCTATAACTAACATCACTGATTCTTGGTCTCAGTAACCAGCTGCTTTGCCTTTTTTCCTTTCATCAGACCATGCAGAGATACAGCTGCCCGCCTTTTCCACAGCGTTAACTGTGTTGTAGAATTTTGCTATTTTATGTCCCTTAGCTTCAAGACCATCAACTACATCCTGCAGGGCAAAGAGGAGAGAGACTCAGATGGAACAAGAGAAGTAGAACTTATTAATTTATCATTTAAATACATTGAATAAATTACCTTTTCAAGCTTGGGTTCAGGTTTTACTTCACTTTTAGAGTCTACAAGAACAACCAGAGTATCAATTGCCTCCTTAAGACTCTTTCTAAACCAAAGGTGGTTCATGAGCGCCTTGGAGAGAAAAAATAAATCTATGAGGTGAGAATGTGATGATTACAGGATAAATTAGGTCGAAGAATCTTGTTGCTATGATGCAGCAAAGACGGGCATCAGTCCGTATCAATTTATTTTATTTAATATATAATGGCACCTTTGTGTGTGTACCATGCATACATACCGAGGCCACTGCCGGTGGAATCATTTCAGCACCAGACCCTCCAATCACCAGCGTCTTCGACGGAGACTTCAGCACAGAAGGGGCCATATTGGAGGGAGGCCGCTCCCCTGAGAAATACAACAAAGACCTTGAATAGCAGGACAAAACTACAGTCCAAAATGTCTCCATGAATCTCGGAATGATGAGATCAAGCTAAAGCCATTCTGTTATACCTGTGTGCAAAAAATGCACTGCACCCGAAATATTTCATAGTTCAGCAAAACTGATCAATCTAATAAACATGAACCTACACCATCCTCCCTATTCTGATATGTTAAAAAGTACTTAGCAGCAATTTTAAAGAACCAAACTAATAGGGTTACCAATTCCCAACAAAAAAAAGAAATAAAAATAATAAAAGGGAATCACCCTCCACCTCATGATGCTTAATAGTTACTATATACAATAATGGATTTCTATACATTTTTGCATCAGATGAAAACTTTGGTTGTAAGATTCAGATAATTTTTTTTAAACTAGACATTAGAATAAGAAAGAAAAGTATGTCTTTGTGCCCCCTCTCCCTGTTCATGCCCTACCTGGCCCTGTGGCAAAACTTTGCTCATCCAGACTGCTGATCGGTACTGCACGCTACATCCACTCTATCACGTGACGCATACTGCTCCGATGTGCTACAAGGTTATAAGCTGGGTTACGCTATGTCGCAATTTTTGTGAGGTGCTTTTGTGATATTCAATGGATTGGATTACATTTTTTATTTCTCTCCGATATCCGATTCAGTAATTTAGGTCAGTATCGGACCGATACGTAATATCAGATCGGCCCATCTCTAAGGTTAACCCACTTCAATGGAGACAAAACCCAACAATAAGATGAGCCCCTATTTGGTGACAGTGGGAAGGAAAAACTCCCTTTTAACAGCAAGAAACCTCCAACAGCAACAGGCTCACAGAGGGGCAGTCATCTGCTGTGACCAGCTGAGGACAGATTTAGAGAGTTTATGTAATTTGTGTTTATAGAAGTTCACTCAGAGCTCAACTGTGCCTGTTCTTAAACATTCAAAACATTTCAGCAGGCTATGACATTAAATGAAAAATGCCATTTTAATTCAAATTTACCTGATGTGCTTTGGTTTGGCAGTTTTGTTGACCATTTTCATGATCAACAAAACATGATGCGCCACAATGAATTATGAAATGACATTTTCTCCGCAAATTTCCTCAGTGGTGCTTTTTTTGGTACTATTAGATTAAAAATTCATGGTGTGCAGTTTCCCCAGGTGTTGTTGTATTTTCTTTCAAATTTCTTATGTTGCGACACGCTAATATGTACAAACATGCATATTTATCAAGTATATGTTATATTAACCACGCTTAACACATTAGTTTAGAAGATGAATTAAAATTGCAAATTAGTACTATCAGAACTCAGAGGTCCAGAATATTTGTTATTAAATATAAAATTTAGAAGGAATCCTGCTGATCCCTTACCATGAAAGATGTTATCAGCTCTACCACAGAAGTCATTTAGGTGGTTGTTGAGGATGATTCCAGTGCTTGAAGAGAGGACATTGGACCCAAATCTGTAAAGAGTAAACATTAAATGAACTAGGTCTAAACCCTGTGACACTGTTGTGGAAAAGTCAGCTGGTTTCTAACAGTGAAACAGAATGATGCAGGTACGGACTCATCATTGATGCTGCTGGTGACAGACACAGCAGATCCATCTTCAGCCAGCACAGATACATGTGTGGTGCCGATGCTGTCCAGATATGAGTTTTTGCCGTAATACTGGGGATCATGAGTCTTGTCGCTGCTGATCAAGCTCCGTATGTGGTTGGCAAAGCTATCCACTGTCAAATTCTTTGCCATCTGTGTGAAATACAGAGCATCGGAATTACACAAAATTAACAATAATCATAATATGAATAATAATACATACTAAAATACTTTGAGACAAATATAAAAGTAATTTAGGTTTATCTGCTTTAAAAACATTTATTTATACTTATAGGTTTTAAAAGTTACATCACTGCTCAGAATTGTGCTGAAATAAAAATGCAGAGTTACTGGGAAAGGCTGAGACACAAAGCATTTTTTCAGAGTACTCTATGCAGTAAAATAATAAGTACATCCTCAGTGCTTCTATAAGAGCTTATAGAAGAGGGTAAGTACTGGTAGTGATATGCAAATGCCCTTGATAAACTGATCATTAACACAAAGTCACAATCTCACCGCAGCAAATTAACCCAAAGTCCGACTGTGCAATGCTCAGAGATATTACAAAAAACAAAACAAAAACAAAAAAACAAAACTTCAGACCACAACTCATTATCAGTGTGCATAAACCGACTGTGGTGGGATGTGGTTTGTGGATGAGCTGCAGGCGGGGGTGAAGCAGTGGGTTCAGGCAGAGCAGAGGCTGATGTGGTATTGCTCCTTTTAACCATTTAGTCACTTAAATATAATCATACTATATGCAATAAAGCAGGTGCAAATCTGTAGGATTTTGAGATACTTACTTTATCTGAGCTGAAGTTTGGATCTCGGATATGTTTCTTTAATCCATTGGCAAATTTTAAAGCTTCAATATAACGGTGATAAAACAAAATCTTTTCATCAGTCGTCTTAGGTTCTGAATTCATTTTGTATCCTGAAAATATAAATAATTGTTATTTATTTCATTTAAAACATCATTTCTTAGTGTATCACATTTGTAAAGATTGTTTCATATAAGAAAATGATCCTTATTAAACACTCTACATGCTAGAAGCAACAATCAGGAACCTTTCATGATGTTGAGGATGAGGCTGAGTATGGCTCCCCCTGCAGGGGGCGGAGGGAAGTACATCCGGTACTCTTCCAAAGAAATATTCCACGCATCAGTCACATTAGCTTGATACAATGCCAAGTCCTCCAGTGTGAGTTTTCCTCCTGAGCAAAACCAGTGAAACAAATGATTTTGTTGAGCAAAAATGAACACAATGAATTTCATAATCAAGACTTTGAATGGATCCAGACAGATCACAGTGTAGCCTGTGAGGGATCATGTTAGAGTTTTCCAAAACCAATAGATTTTTGTAATTTGTAATTAGATCATTGTGCCTGGCAGACATAGAAAACGGTCAGAAAGAGAGCAGGATGAAACCCGTCTGATAATACCTGCATCCTGAATGTCACTGATTAAATTCTTTGCTATTGTTCCGTTGTAAAACACATCTGGTCCCTCGTTTGCGATCGTCTCCAAAGTGTCAGCCAGTTTCTCAAATTTCACAGTATCACCGGTCTTAAGCAGGTTCCCATTTTTATCTAAATATAACTCCCTAAAAGACAAAGACAGTGAAATAAAGCTGAACCATTCATTGTTTGCTCTTTGTATTTTTGAAATCACATTGTGGGTGTTTTTCATACCGTATTGACGTATTATTAATGCGTGGGATGTGTTGACCTTGGTAGTAAGGAATAGGGAATCCTTCTCTGGCTAATTTGATGGTCGGCTGAAAGAGGTCGGCCCACGGCAACTTCCCATAAAGCCGGTGTGCTGCTTCATAACCTCGAATTTCCCCAGGAACCCCAATCCATCTGCTATCTGGTTAGATAGATAATGGATAGTCAGTGCTGGAAAGTCCCACATACATTTGCTCGTGTTTTAAGTAAACTGTAAGGTCCTGACCTTTAATGATCTGAGATGATGTCTGTTATAATTTGGTGTAAATAACTAACATATAAACTAACTAACATACATATAAATAACATTTTGCATCCTACACTTACTTTTAGTTTATTTCACTATATTTACACTATTTCTGGCTCAAAGAAGCATTTAGCATATCTTATATTTACTTTTCTTACTGTTTATGCAGCCTGTGTGCAGGAGTGTAGCACAGAACTCTGGGCCCCATAAATAAATGGTGTCTGTAGCCCCCTTTCTTTCCTTGATTCATCTTTCTCACACATATTCTAATGTCTAATTTCTATTTTCTTAATTTTTTTTATGTCTGACACAAGTGAACTGCTCCAACTACTCCCAGTTCTTATTGCTGTCCATCCCATACTCAAATGCTGTCAAAAGACACTTCTTAACAGAGACTATGCTGATTCTACATATGGATCCACAGCTTCCCTTCAAAGTCAACACACTATAGACAATCAGGGAGTAATGCATGAAGGTCATTTGTACTCTGCTGACAGCAACATAAGGGACAGGGACATGTGCATCCACAGCAGCCTGTGTCTCTGGCCCCACTTTAGCATCTCACAACATTTCCAGCTTCACCTCCACAGACAGATAATCTGCCAGGGAACGAGTGGAGATTAGCCAAATTAGAAACAATGACTGATAAAGATGGACTTGTGAGGAGAGTTAAGATTGGTCTTGGGGAGGAATTTACATTAATTGAAGACCAGAAAATGGGAAAGATGGGACAGCATTCTGGCAAGAAAGCTTTAATGTTAGCTTATCACCAGCTGTTGTACTTTAGCTGGTTTGTTGACTGCCTGGAGTTGGAAGCGCTGATTGTCCAGTCTGTTTACAGTAATTAAATAATAATGCTTATGCACTCCTTAGTGTGTTAGAGTCCTGACTTTTGTTCAGTAGATGAGGTTTGAGGTGAGGAGGAGGATGACATTTTAACGAGATACCTGTCATGCTGTCTCTTTCCTTCGCTTCTTTGATGACAAGAACCCTCTCAGGTGATAAAACAAAGGTATGATCCTTCATATCTTGAGTTTGTCTTGCAGACTAAAGTGCTGAATTAAAAAAAAAAAACCTCTACAGATAACTGACTACAGCTTTAACATTTTTGTGTTACATCTTGTGCATGATTTGGAGAAAGACCTGTTAAGACCTGTTTGGAGAAAGATCTAACTACTCCAATCTCTCTGGCTTTTTCTGAAACTAATTAGCATGTGTTTCATTGTGTTTATGTTCGATTACTCTGACAGATGTCATATAGGAAACTGACTCGCTGTCTTTAATAAATGCCAACGGCCAAACCCTCTGTAGTGGTTTGCTCTCTTTTTTATCATTTCTGTTTTGCTTTCTTGAGGAAAGAGGAATGACTCAGTGTGCATTAGCAGCCACCTGTACAGAATAAATTAACTGTGGCATAAAGGTGAGTCCAAGAGCAGATTAGACTAAAACATTATAAATATTAGCATTATGGCAGAAAAACAGCCCACCTTGTAGCCACTCCGTGGTCTGCTCTGTGGTTTTACGACACAACTTAAGCAGGTCAGAGTTCACATTTCTGGGGACAGTCTCTCTGGAGTTGATGATTTTCACTCTACCTTTGAAAAGATGACATATTATTATGTTATTCCCCAGCAGGGCTGAGCAAAGAGGAGCGAGGGTGTTTTGTTACCAGAGCTGTCCATCACAGTGAATATGACCCCGCCTCCGATCCCTGCGCACTGTGGGTTGATGATGGAGGTGCACAGCAGCGCAGCAATGGCAGCATCTACTGCAGAGCCGCCTTTCTGAAGAATGTCCCTGAAACAGTTCATTGTTATCACTTTAGTGTTATTGTTATCATGTGTGCACAATTAAATTTTAATCTTTATTAAAATTATAATGTCCCACAATTAAATTGCCATGACTGAATAACACGACGATGTGTTGTCTTCGTTGATGCATGTGCTAGGGACGCACAGTTCACTGAATTTTAATCTCAATCACGTCCCACAATCAAATTAACCTAATTAACCAACCTATTGCACGCAATGGCAGAGTCATCTTACCCTCCGACCATACATACATTACACAAAACATCAAATGGGAAAGACAGGTCAGAGAGGTATAACAATGGAAAATGCACCACATGAGGAAAGATAAGGAGAAAAAAAATAACTCCCCCCAGACTGAGCTCCAACAGGGAGATCAGTTTGAGAACAGAAAAAAAACACCTCTGCACAAAGATCATGAAACAACCCTTAATACGCCAAAGAAACACATGACAAGCAACAGGAGTGGGTAAAGGGTGAGAGACAGCCGAATTAGACAGTACATCCGAGCCTGCAGCCTGCAGCCTGTGCGCTGGTCTCCTTGATCCCCGTCAGCATCGGAAGGGAATAAGCATCGAAGGCGTTTGGAAAGGGAGGGGGGATGAGTGTGTGCATATCAGTGTATATGTATGTGTGTGCGTGTCCAGAGTTCAGCTGAGACAGTGTCCTTCGCCCTGCCAAGCTAAGTAAACAGTCTTCCAGCCAACCCAGGTGGCCTTGCATGGAATGGGAAAGAACAGACTCAACAGTCGTTATCAGGGTGTTGTTCAGCTCCAGCCTTGAGACCACTGCAGCTGGGGCCAAAGGGGTATCCGCGTGAAGTGATGGTGGTTTTTACTTTAGTGCGAACAGCTCACATGAATTTCAAAGCAGTTCTACAGTCCAACACTGGTCTCTCAATCTCCCGTTGGAGAGCCGCGAGCTTCACCATACTTGCGTTCTGTGATGTTGCCATTTCTTGTGCTCAAGGAGCCGATTCTGAGAACTCACGGCAGTGAGCCTCCCCGAGATGTCATCCAATTTGCGCCCAGAGATGTTATTCTGAGCTAGCCCTTCCGAGATGTATCCAGTCTGCAGTCAGAGATCTTATTCTGAGTATTCACAGCAGCCGTCAGCCTCTCCAAGATCTTATCCGTGCTGACTCAATGAGCCCATTTTGAGAAACTCACGCCTCTCTCATCGTTCCAATCCCAGCGGGCAGCCTTGTGGGGGTTTGAACAGCCCATTCCGCTTTCTTAATCCTTCGATAAGTCAGGGCCAAGCCAGCTCCGATCAGCCAGAACCCTGTTACCATGGTTCCGAATAGGTAGATATCTTCAGCACTCAGGCTCACCCGAGCCCAAACATCTTGTTGAGAAAGGGGTGTCAATTGCATTTAGGGACCAGTTGATCAAATCCATAATTCCTCTTTTAGGTTTTAGAGAACAGACTGTGAGAGAGTGTTCCAGGGAAAAGTAATACACGAGACTAGACAAGGACATAAGAGGCTAAGCAGGGAAGCTAAGGGAGAGGAGGAGAGGAGAAAAGTGCGACCGCCTTCGTCAAGAGCAGAAAAAAAAGAAAGTGATGCAAGAATACTACACTGGCCAGCATATGACACAAAATTCACCCCCGCAAAAACTGATAGTAGGTTTAAATATTGGTGAAACTTTGGTATTACCGCATACTGAAAAATATCATCTCAATAAGGTGTTGATACCTTTCAACAAATGTCAGACAGTTACAACCTTCTTTAGATATCTCCAATTAAGACATAATTTTAATACAGATATTGTGTCCAAGGAGAAATAGCCATTAGTGCAAATATTTATAAATGCATGTAAAGGGAAACTGACAAAACAAATCTCTATGACCTACTCAATACTACAGACAGAAAGGAAACTGTCTACCACCTACATTAAACTCAGATGGGAGAAAGAGGCTGGAATAAATCCATCTGAAGAAGATTGGTCTAAAATATGTAAAACCACAGCCACTACTTCAAGCTCCGATCCATGGAGAGAGTTCACCTGGAAACAAAACTCTGAGGTTTTTTTAATCACCCCTAAGATTAAAGAACTCCATAAACTTCAGTAGGCCACTTCCATATTTTTGGAGAATGTCCTAAAATCGCCCCCTACTGGACAGAAGTGGTCTAAAGAACCAAGCAGATAACTGGGTTACATCTTGAGAGGAGTTTCAGTGTCTTTTACTTAGCCAACATCCCAATTGGACTGAAGAAACAAGACAGATACCTGCTACAGGTATTTCAGGTGGTCAGCCAAAAAGCTATAACACACAAGTGGTTGAAAAAGGAACCTCCAACTGTTTCGGACTGGACAGAAATACTACAAGAAATTCACGTTATGGAGCGACTAACCTTCTCCTTGAGACTGTCCTCAGAAAAATGTGAGCAATACTTGAAGAAATGGAAACATTTTCTTTCTGAGAAATTACTCTCTAGTCTTGTGGTATTCCTTTATATTATCTCTGGTAATAATATGTATCCAGGTTGTACATAATTTTCAACTTGTAACCTTGTGTATGTCAAACTTATACCTAAATGGCCTAATCTCCCTGATTTATTTATTTTTGTTTGGTTGGTCCTCCTTTTGTTGTTTATGTTCAAATGTTATTGTCTATAAAAATGGAAGAAAAAAAACACTCGATAAACAAAAAGTTGTTTTTTTTTAATTAACGTGATCATTTCCAGACAAACAGGTGGGTCTTAAATTGTATAAATCCTAAATCCACTTTTTCGGGTGTCTGTGAGGAGCCTAGCATCAGGACTGTGGACAAGCTGGAGACAGGGCAGAGAGGACTGACTGAGACCAGTGTAAAGTCAGTTGCAATCGTCCAAGTGGGAGGAAATAAGAGCATGAATTCCAATTTAACCATCTATCACAGAAAGAAGAGTCCTCATTTCAGTATTTAACCACCAAGTTAAATATGTCAAATATCACACACAAGATTTTTTCCATAGGGTTTGATGCTGGACAGATGAAACTGACCACAAAGCTCTCTGATGGAACTAAGCACTTTGAGCGCTCAGTTTCAGTAGAAACGCAATTTAAACAGCAGTTTAAAAGTGAAAGGATTTAATCCTGTGTTAGGTTTTGGTAATTGCACTGAACCTGCACTGAATTTAGGTGAATAAGGAGGACCAACTTTATTTTGATCCAAAGACTTATACATTAGTGAGAAAGTTAAAATTTGTATGCAGAAAATGCAGAAAAGACAGTAGCATTGTGTTTGCAGATAAAAAAAAGTGGAAGTAAATTATTACATACTGTTTCAAACAAAAAAACTGAGAAAAATATTAAAAGTTGTAGCAAAAAAAGCTTAAATAAGACTGAAGATTACAAGGTTTAAATTAACTGAATTGAACGCTACACGAGAAAAAGCTGAGTAATTAAAAAAAGAAATGACAGAATCAGAAAAATGGTGAATGTAAGCTGATATTCTTTAGGGGACTGGGAAGACTTGATACTAGAATTGTGACCTAAACAAGTTGATACCAAGGGTTATGCTAGTTAGCTGATATGCATTTACATGTAAATGTTTTCGTAATATAGTAAATGGCTTTTCTACTAGCAAAGGGCTTTATACAACTTGTTCATTCACCCAGGTTTTCAGTGCTACCTAACTACCATCCAAACCATTCACACTCCGATGGATGCATGGGAGAGCAACCTGGGGTTAGTATCTCGCCCAAGGATATTTGGCATGCAGACTGGGATCGAACCAACAACCGGTTAAGAGGTGACCCGCTCTACTACCTAAGCTACAGCCACCCCATATGCCACTAATCATTCGAATAAGATACACTCCAGATACATTCCAGTGTTTAACTGACTGAATAGTATGCATTGTTCTTCACAATCTGCAGCAAAAAAATCTTTAAAAATTTCTTTTCATGTTGGCTTGAAATAAAATATCACTGTTGGTACTGCAGCTTACTGCAACACAAGTATGCGTTTAAATTAGGAGAGGCAAAGTGTGATATCCACATGTTGGACCAGCATGTCTACACGCTTTACCCTGATATTGTACTGATATTATTCCTGTTAAGGTTCAAAATTGAGGAGGGAGAGTACAAACCACTCTTGGTCCAGAAGGTCTTGGTCAAACAATGATTTTAATGAACACACGTGTGGGAAGACACTCTGTACGCAGACAGCCAGTAGTCCTCGACTTAATCAAAGCATGAACAGATATTTTATAGCATCAGGGTTTGATTTACTGACGCCCCTTCATGCGTCACAGATACATTTTATACATAGATCAGATCAACACCACCATGGCTTTTAAGACAGAACATCATCTTCTATTTTTATGGCTGGCCCTTCCTGTCTACCTTTCAGTTCTTGTCTTGTTCCTCTTTCTTGCCGAGACAACAAGGAACGGTTCCTCTTTTACCGAGACACTTTTGCAGTTACAGCCAGACATGAGTAACCTCTTCTCTAACTAATGTGTGTGTGTGTGTGTGTGTGTTGACCTCACATGCTCTTTGTGTCACCTCTTCACCTACTGTCTGTGTCTCGTCCTCAAATGCTCTTTCTCAATTCACCTGTTGCACTTCTGACCTTTTACCAGACCAGAAGCTCACTGAGACTATGTGTATGTCTTCTACTAAATAAATATTTTAACCAAGAACCTCTACTAAAACCTTAATATAAAATGATCTGATATATAAGTGTTTTGTAAGCATGTATTGCAATTCCTTCTATGTTCTAGTTTTCCCTCAGCATGGATCATCTAGACACTCTCACTAGATGAAGCTTAAGACCTTTAAAGAACCTGAACATCAACTCAAATAAGCACAGATATGCAATATGTATAAAATAGATATAACTGCACCTGGAATACAAAGTTAATTTAATACCTGTATGCATAAAACCTTAAAGCCTTCTTAAAGCTATCTGTTACATTGTTAAAGCCTCGTCTTAGCCTGCTGCTCAAAATAACTTCCTGCTTTCACTTCTGCATACAACTTCCTGTCAGCCTGCAACTCAGTCTTTCTGAAAGAGACACTGTTTAACCCCTGAATGCAATATAAACTCCAGATTATATTATTAATGCAATGGTAATGATGACAATTATTTAACAATAGCAGTAAAATAATTTCCCTGCTCCACATTCCCTATATGCCTCTATGTTGTCAGTACAGATGATGTCAGTAACAATACTGATTTTTCAGTTGGGAACAAAACAGGTCTTAGATCCGGGTCTTTGAAGTTAATGATGGGATCTGAACACACACACACACACACACACACACACACACACACACACACACACACACACGTAAACAACAGTGGGTACAAAGAAAACCGTCTGGAAAGGTTGAAAAATTAAACAGTCAAACTGTTACCTTGATGCTTTTTTAAAATTTTTGCTTAGCATATTTTAAGGTATATTTTGTTGTGTAACTGTAAACATTTTATAAATATTATACATGCGTAATTCTCAAAGATGTTTTTAGCGCTAAAGTTTGCATTTGGTGCGTAATATTATGTGTAATGTGAAAAACAAAAATGTGTCAGAAGTTTAAAATGTTACTCACCGTCCAATCCGTGAACATTTCTCGGAGTCTGCGGCCACAGCAGCTTTTGAAAAAGGGCAATCAGCACTGGGTTCCTTGACACACTCACTTTTACCCTTCAAATAAAGGATAAAAGCTGGTAGACCAACTACTAGAGCACCTACAATTAGACAAACTGCACCTACAACTAATAGGGGGTGAACTTTGGGCGGGCAAGTACAAGTCGTTTTTGCGCTCTCAACATCCTCGTCCTTAACGTCCTCGTTGGGGGGACACATAGGAGTCGTATTTGCCCCCCCAACGTCCTCGTCCTCAGTGTCCTCGTTGAGGGGGGAAATGGGAGACATATTTCCTCCCTCAACGTGCTCGGTTGATTCAGGCATCGCTGCTTTCTTCTCTGCATAAACGTCGGTAATTCACTTCCTCTGACAGTTAACCGCCTGATTTCCCAGAACCACGTATTGCGCACATATATCCGCTGTGTGGGTACTGACAGGTACAACGTGGCAGAGAAGTGTGTTTGTGGTAAGCAGAGGTAGCTGCTACGACGTTTGATTGATTGATTGATTGATTGATTGATTGATTGATTGATTGAATCTTTATTTTGAACATGTTGAAAAAGTACAAACACATAGAATTAAAAAGAGACAAACAAACAAAGCAAAACAAAAGGAAAACGAGCAACCACATCTACAAATAACTGTCATGTTCAAAAAGGAGCAGGAAGAAGCATAAGCTTATTTAATCCCACCCCTTATCTAGTAATCAATAGACTACAGAAATACCTCCTTGCAATTATATTATATGTTATGTGTGTTTGTGTTTTGTTTTATATATATATATATATATATATATATATATATATATAGATATATAGATATATAGATATATAGATATAGATATAGATATATATTTCTCTCTATCCATACATACACATATACACATTTTCAATAACCCCAGTAAGGCCTCAAAGGATACACAACCTACAGATATATATACCCATACCAGCATACCCGTGCACCCGCACACACATGAAAATATTGGACAAGGACACCCTATCAAATCTCTACCTCCTCCCTGTATCCTGCAAAAACCATATCCTTAAACCGCTTTTTAAACTGCGCCATGCTCGGACATTGCTTCATATCTTTACTTAGTCTGTTCCACAGCTTCACTCCACACACAGAGATGCAAAAACTTTTTAATGTTGTACGGACACAAGGATGTTTTAAATTCAATTCCCCCCTCAAATTGTATCCCCGTTCTCTTTTAGAAAACAGTTTGAATGAGTTTTACTTTACTCAAAAATGAAACACTTCTTGAAATTTTGTTATGTATATGATTTATATGAGACTTCCAGTTTAATTTATCATCTAAAATCACACCAAGAAACTTATGTTCAAGTACTCTTTCAATTTCCACACCATCTATATGAATCTGCACTTGTGCATTTCTAAGGGAATTCCCAAATAAGACTATTTTAGTTTTACTTAGATTTAGCGATAGTTTGTTCCTGTTAAACCATTTTTTAATTTTGCACATTTCTGAAGTAATTCTATCCAGCAGCTCCTTTAGATTCCCTCCAGAAAAAAATATTTGTGTTGTCTGCAAATAATACTAATTTTAATATATCAGATGCCTTACAAATATCATTTATATAAATAATAAATAATTTTGGACCCACTACAGAGCCTTGTGGAACACCACAAGCAATGTCCAAGCATGATGAGGAATGGACACCCAGCTTCACAAATTGTTTCCTGTCACTTAAATATTTTTTGACCCAGTGCAGTACAACCCCCCTTATCCTGTACCGTTCCAGTTTATTAATTAATATGTCATGATTGATTGTGTCGAATGCTTTCTTGAGATGCAGAAATACTCCAGCTGCATACTGTTTCTGATCTATAGCATTTGTAATCTCCTCAATTGATTCGATTAATGCCAGAGATGTTGATATTTTTGATCTGAATCCATATTGACTGTCAGAAAGTAATTTATATTCATCTAAGAATTTGTCTAATCGTTTATTAAACAGGTTTTCTAGGATTTGGGATAATTGTGGAAGTAAAGAAACAGGCCTGTAATTTGTGAAATGGTGTCTGTCCCCAGTTTTATACAACAGCACAACTTTAGCTATTTTCATTTTGTTTGGAACTTTTCCCGTCTCAAATGATAAGTTGCAAATATATGTTAGAGGTCCTACAATTCTTTCTATGACCTTCTTGACGATTTTCATGTAAATATCATTACAATCAGTAGATGTTTTATATTTGCACATGTGTACAGTGTCAATTATTTCTTTTTCCTCCACTGCTGTGAGGAACATTGCTCTGCCCTATGCTTGTATTTCATAAGTGTAAAATGTATCCAGCTGATCCCTTACCAAAATTAGATATTGTGCAGAAGTCAAACAGCACATCATTGAGGATGATTCCAGTGCTTGGAGAGAGGAATCTGGAGCCAAATCTGTAAGTACAAAATGCTAAATGATCTACAACACATACAAGTAGAGACATTTTACAAAGCAGCTTCTAAAAATAATCTCTTAAACCTTTTCAATCTTTCAGTTTTAAAGGAAGACACATTTTTGATAGCTGCTTCCTAACAGTAAAACAGATTCATCCAGACACTGACATGTGGTTGATGTTGCTGGTGACAGACACAGCGGATCCATCTTCGGTCAGCACAGACACATGTGTGGTACCCATGCTCTCCAAATACGATGTGATGCCGTAATACTGAAGATCATGAGTATTGCTGATCAAGCTCCATATATTGTCTGCAAAGCTCTGTGATTGCAAAAACAAACGCATTAGAGAAAATAATGAGAGACAAAGACAAACAACAAATAAAAGCTGAATCTTAAAGAGATTTGAGTTCAAAAACCTCTGATACTTATTTGTTTAAAATTTTATGCCTTTTTCTAGTTTGAAATAACCATCAATTTAGTAATAATAATAATAATCATTTTTTGAAACCAGGAGCTTCACTTAAATATATTATCTATATTTAGTGTTTTGTGCTGGAATGTTGCTATTTTTACTCCAGTCAGATCTAAATACTGCTTCCACCACTGTTCAAGCCATAACTAAATCAGTTATTAAATTAAACAGCTCAGCTCAACACATTAAGATTTCAAGAAAATGTCAGTTTGTGATTTTGTGATTTCAAAGTGTACATGAGCAGCAGCTCAACAGTCTGTGTCTATTGGAACCTTTCATGATGTTGAGGATGAAGGTGAGGAGGGCTCCTCCTGCAGGGGGAAGAGGGAAGTACATCTGGTATTCTCCCAAAGACATATTCCACACATCAGTCACTGTAACTTTACACGAGGCCGAGTCCTCCAGTTTCCTCCTGAGCAAAAACAGTGAAACAAATGAATCTGTTGAGCAAAACTGAACACAACGCATCTTATAATCAATACTTTTAATTGATCCAGACAACTCACAGTGTAGCCTGTGAGGGATCATAGCAAATATTCACAGAGCCAATTGCTTTGTTTGTTTGTAGTTAGATCATTGTGCTTGGCAGACATAGAAAATGGTCAGAAAAGAGAGCAGGATGAAACCTGTCTGACAATACCTGCTTGCTGTATGTCAGTGATTAAATCCTTTTTTATTGTTCTGATGTAAAACACATCTGCCCCCTGCTCTGCAATCATCTCCAAAGTTTTTATCCAGCTTCTCAAATTTGACAAAATCATGGCTTTTAAGCAGGTTCCCAGTTATATATGAATAAAACGTCTTAAAAGACAAACATAGTGAGAGAAAACAATCATCATTTGATCCTCATATTTTTGAACTCACATTGTGGGTGTATTTCATACCGAAGCAACAGGGTTCTGTCATTTTTAACAGTCTCCGAGTTGTGTTGACCTTGGAGTTGAGAAATAGGGAATCCTTCTCTGGCTAATTTGATGGTCGGCTGAAAGAGGTCGGCCCACGGCAACTTCCCATAAAGCCTGTGTGGTTCTGCACTACCTCGAATTTCTCCAGGAACACCAATCAATTTACTATCTGATCAGATGAATAATGGATAGTGCTGGAAGGTAACGCATACATCTGCTCATGTTTTGAGTATACTCTAATGTCCTGTCCTCGTATAATTAAACTTCAACTGATTTCTAACCTACTACATCACAAGGAAACACTGTACTTTTTAAATGCTGTGTCCATTTATAACTAGTATGTTAGAGATAAATATTTAGTTTTATTAGTTTTACATTTATTTATTTGTTTTGCTATATTTACATATTTGCACTTTTCCTGGTTTAGCTAAGTTTTCAAGATATGATATAGTTGCCTTCCTTTGTATTTATGCAGGCCTACATGTAAGGATGAAGGAAATAACTCAGGGATCTATACATAAGCAGTCTCTGGTATCATTGCTTTGCTCATCTCACATCTCTCACACATATTATGTTTTATTTTATGGGGTGGCAGTGGGGCGGGGTCATTAACTGTATACAACAATCTACTACTACTACTAAAATTAGAATTAGTAGCATTTTTTTTCAGTGAGTTTCTTACCGTTCATTTCTAAGATTTTAGAAAAGGTTGTGGCTAAGCAGCTTATAGCTGTTCTAGATGAATACAGCATTCTGGATAAATTCCAATCTGGCTTTCGTAGAGCTCACTCTACTGAAACTACACTTCTTAGAGTCTCCAACGACATTTTAATGAGATGTGATGCAGGAGAATGCTCCGTTCTGTTGATGTTGGACCTGACCTCCGCCTTTGATACTGTCGACCATCATATTCTGCTAGATAGGCTGAGAGACTGGGTGGGTATATCAGGGGCTGCTTTGGACTGGTTTGAATCCTATTTGCATGAACGATCCTTTTCTGTGGCTACCTCTAAGTACAGTTCCTCTTCTACTTTTCTTGCCTATGGTGTGCCACAAGGTTCAGTTTTGGGGCCTTTATTGTTCTTACTGTATTTACTTCCTCTTCAACACTTATTGAGCACTTTTAAGGACATTTCGTATCACTGCTATGCAGATGATATTCAGGTATATATCTCCTTTAAGCCCCATGATGTTTCCAAGCTACAAATTTTGCACAAGTGCATAGACTCCATTAGATGTTGGATGGCTGGAAACTTTCTTCAACTAAATGAGGAGAAGACTGAAGTTCTTGTTTGTGCTCCTAAAACTTTTGTACCTAGTGTTATGGAAAACTTGGGTCCACTTGCTACATTTGCAAAACCGTCTATCAGGAGCCTTGGTGTTAGTATTGACTCAGCTCTGACTTTGGATGCCCATGTAAAATCTTTGGTTCGCTCCTGTTTTTATCATTTGAGAAACATTGCTAAGCTGAGTCCCATTGTATCGTGCTCCGAATTAGAAATTGTCATTCATGCATTTGTTTCATCTCGTCTGGACTACTGTAATTCTTTGTTTACTTGTTTATGTAAAGCCTCTTTGGATCGTCTGCAAGTTGTTCAGAATGCTGCTGCAAAGCTTCTGACCAAGTCCTCCAAGTTTTCCCATGTCACACCCCTGCTGATTCAGCTGCACTGGCTCCCCGTTAAATTCAGGATCCAGTTTAAGGTTTTAACCTTGACTTTCAGGGCCCTGCATGGACAAGCACCAACATATATAAGTGAACTTTTGCATCCATACATACCCAGCAGGTCCCTGAGGTCATGTGACCAGGGCTTGCTTGCTGTCCAGCACACGAGGCTGAAAACAAAAGGCGACAAAGCTTTTGGAACTGTGGCCCCCAGATTGTGGAACTCTCTCCCTTTGAGCCTGAGATCTGTGGACTCAGTGGTCACTTTTAAAAAACAGCTAAAAACCCATCTTTTTAAACTTGCTTTTAGTTGATTTTTATTTTTAGGTTTCAGCTTCTGTGAAGCACTTTGTGATTTTTATCTTGAAAGGTGCTATATAAATAAAGTTTTACTTACTTACTTACTTACTTACTTACTTACTTATCTCAGTATCTCCCATGGAGAGACTCTGGCAGGCAACGCCTTTTCTTGCACCTAAAAACTTCTTTCTTTTAATGGTAAAGTATACAAATCGATTACATCAATTTATTCTTCAGTTATTTTCTACCTCAGTTTTCTCAGTATTAAACTTTGCATTTTTCTTCATTTTATTTATTTATTTATTTATTTGCTTTAAAGTAAACAACAGCAACAACAACAAAAAACTTTCAAAAAAATCCTTTTGTTCCTTTTTGTCTTTTCCCTCTAAAGACATCCTGACCAGGCTCAGTGGTTGAGATGGAGGAGCATAACAGCAACATGTTAACAGAAACTGCTGAGGTTCTTGGATGAACTGAAAAACTTCAAACGAAGGAAAAGTTGAGTTTATTTTCTGTAAAGCTCAGGTGGAACTTGATGGGGTGACATTGAAGGCTCCATTCTGGACTTTGTCACACTGGTACATGAAGAGAGGTACCAAGAACAAGAGTGTGCACTGTACACACACACAGCGTCTCAATTCAATGCTTGCTCTTCAGCTGGTGTCACTTAGCAGTTTTGTCTTCCTGCACAAGCAGAGGTTTTTGCTCGGGAAGTAACCGTGACCTGGTTTTCAGAGATTTCTCTAACATTTAATGGTCGTGAAATATGTCAAACTTTTCTCCCCTACCTAAAATTAAACAGCTGCGAGCATCTTGAAGACAGCAGAGAAAATAGTGGCACTGAGGATTTTGAACTATGGCACTCAATATGCCCTACCTCCACCCTGATTGGAGGATAACTGCACTTACAACATTCATGGACATTACACCTTATTTATAAACCGTATTTCTATTTATACTTCAATGCAACCAACATCCTTACCTCTTTAAACTGTATTTATTATAGCCTTATTTAGTATAGTTGCAACAGCACCCCCCCACTTGATGTGCAATATCACTGATCACACTGCACCTCTCAATGCACCTCTCAATAGATGGCATGTATTTATATGTATATATATATGTAAGCGTGTATGTGGAAATATGTGTGTGCATGTATGTACGCATGCATACATGTATATATACACATATGTATGTATGTTTGTATGGGTGTATCCGTATGTTTGCAGGTATAACCTGTACATATCTTTCTTGTGTAAATGTAAATTTGTGTGTGATTGTGTAAATACTTATGCTATTGTGTACTTCACACACTTGGAGAAATGCCAAACAGCCTTTCATTGTTCCTGTAACAGTGACAATAAAAGCTATTCTATTCTTCTATTCTATTCTATTCAAGCGATGCCACTTCTGGGGATTTTTGGACATAGGAGGAGTGTGTACACAGATCCTTATTGACTTAGCTGCTGTCTACAGTTCTAATGTTTCCATCAGAATAAGCACTTCTAATTGTACTTTGCTCATGTTTTATTTGGTGTTTTATTTATTATATGTCCTGTTCTAATAAACTTAAATTTCAGGAACACCTTCTTTAGATCTGTTCAGTTTTATTCATATAGCACCACTTAACAATCAACAGTTCTTGTCTCAGAGCGCATTATATCGTAAGGTAAAGAATCGACAGTGGTACCGTAATCTAAGACAAATGTTCACTCGGATTCATTCATGACGTGAATGCAATTCTGTAATCAAAGGTGTGTTTTTGGACATAACTGACTGCATATGTATACTGTATCATGAGTGCACAGACATGGATGTAAACCACAAATTAACTGTTTGGCTGAGTCAAAACAACCATAGCAGTGATTCTAGCTTAAAGGTGCTCTGGATATTGTTAAATATGCAAATATGGTTAGGTCCATAAATATTTAGACAGAGACAACTTTTTACTAATTTTGGTTCTGTAGATTACCATAATGAATTTAAAATAAAGAACTTAGGTGCACTTTGCGGGCAATGACAGCCTGAAGCCTTTACCGCAGCAGCTTTCAGTTTCTGTTTGTGGGCCTTTCTGTCTGAAATTTAGTCTTCAACAAGTGAAATGCATGCTCAGTTGGGTTATGATCAGGTTGGCCATTCAAGAATATTCACCTTCTTTGCTTTAATAAACTGTTGGGCTGCTTTGGCTGTATGTTTTGCGTCATTGTCCATCTGTATTATGAAACACTGCCCAATCAGTTTGATTGCATTTGAGCACACAGTATGCATCCCAGTCTCTTTGTGTTGCTGAGTTCACCCGTTTTTTTTCTGTATTTCACAGCATGGACCAAACTATAGATTTTGCCACCCCTAATATTGTAGCAATTTCTTGAATGGGTTTTTTCTGTTTTTGCAGCTTAAGTATGGCTTGTTTCACCTGCATTGAGCGCACCTTTGACTGCATGTTGTTTGTTCACAGCACAATCTTCCAAATGTAAGCACCACACCTTAAACCAACTCCAAGCCTTTTATCTGCTTAACTGACAATGACATAATGAAGGAATTACCCAAACCTGCCCGTGAAATAGCCTTTGAGCCAATTGTCCAAATACCTTTGGTCTCTTATAAAAAACATATGTTTCAGTAAACAGGTTAAAAAAAAACTAAACTAAACTTGTGTCAGTGTCCAAATATATATATGGGCCTAACTGTACTGTTAATTTTTTTTTTCTTTTTGTCAGTGTTTGTCAGATGTCCTGTTTAAAGAAAACACTTTGGAACCCCTTGAATGCGAGTACATATATACACATTTACATAGCGACAAAGTGACTTCAAAGAAAATAAAAATGCTCAAATTTTTAAGATTGTGAGTTGAATCCTTCCAGGAAAGGTTGTTTGATGTGCACTGTCATAAACTATAACCAGCAAACTATTGCTTTGTGACTGCTGTGGGTGAAATCAGGGCAAGTTGCAATGCATTTTGGGAAATGATGTCTCCAGAAATGTTAAACAGCAGTCGATGGGCGAGCCATGAGACATGCGGAAGAGCTCCATCAAGTAAAAATAATCAAGAGACCAAAATCAGAGGGAAGGCAGTTTTTCTTTCAAAGTAAAATAACTGACTACAGTAAATTGAATCTCAAGACATTTGTTAATGGTGTTCCCATATATTACTTTTACTGCCACGGTAATTTATTACTTTTTTCGGAATTATTACTTTTCTTAACATTGTGAGGAAAATGCCAAGACCCTAAATTAATTTATTGAAATCTTACATAGCTAACACAATTTTATGCACAAAGGTTAGTGTGTGGTTAATGAGGAAGCTCTTATCATAATATTAATAATTATTGTTGTTGTTGTTGTTATTTGTTTAGGGACAGTTTTACAGCAGAATCTACGACTGAAAGTCTGCCCTCCTCCGCTTACAATTTTAGACTTTTACTTTGAAAGTCATAACCGGAAATATTGGTGGGTATTCCTTTCCTTTCTGTGTTGGGTGGCTTCCCTGGTGGAGCTTTTAGTATTTACATCAATATTATCTGAAGCCTGTCCTCCGCTGCCGTCCTCCACAGACAGCCAGACAAAGATTCCTCCTGTCGGTAGAACAGCTTCTCATTTCTGTTTCTTTCTTATTTTCTGTTGTTGGTTCCAGTCACGACTTCTTTTGTGCATTTTGGAGCTGTTTCCTGTGATGTTGGCGAGTGATATCCGTCTGCCGTGTGCACTGCAGTGGTGCGCAGCTTCGCCTGGAGAAACACCTGTGCGCCGGTCTCTTCGACATGCCCACAGTCATGAATGTTGAGTAGGTATGAATCTGAAACCCGCCTCAGACACTCAGGTAGAGGGGAGGAAACGTGACCTTAGTTCTGCTTGTTTACCGAGCCTTGTGGAACGTTACAGCTCATCAATATTTTGGGCATCAGTTTGTAGACAGCTCGATCCCGGTGGCAGCATCCGTGAGTGCTCGGATTACATTCAAACAGTGGAGTGTTTGGAAGAATGAGCGTTTTATATCGCTCTCCTCGGCAGGGTTTGGTGGTCAGTGTGTCCTAAAAGCAGCGAGTGTTTGTCTGTGTGCGTGTGTAGGGGGGTGTGGGGGCGTCTTGATGGTGTCAGACAGGATGTAGGGGAGGATCTGTTGGAGCAGGATTACCCGACCATTTTTGGTGAGAGCGCAGACTGGAGTTCTGATCACAGTTGACGCATTGCACTCCTCGCATTCTGGCTGCCGGTCCCATTATCATTATATAATCATACTCATGTAATCCAGCCTTTTTATTATTGTTATATACTCAGCATACGATTCCACAGACTAGAACCCGCTCCCCCTTCTCCTTCCTCCCCCCGAGGATCCATTTATGCAGCTCCTGCTGAGCAACCTATGAATGCCAAATTATAAATGTGGGTGGGTATCAGCAACTGTTTACGTTTATATAATTCACTCTTCCGAGCGCGTGCGTGTGTGTGCATGCGCAAAAAAATAGAAAAGGGGAGAAATTTGAATTAAATGCAGCGATGTACCCATGACTCATGATTTTATAGAGAGGAGAACAGGGGTGTGTGGGTGTGTGTGTAAGGCTGAATTCAAAATTGTGTTCACTGTGTGTGTGTGTGTGTGTGTGTGTGTGCATGGGGTGCAGTTGTTTTGAAGTCAACAGTGTGTGGGTGACTTCCAGCAGCTGTGTTTAACATGTGGTGGATCCAGGATGGTAAGTTTTTGTCAGAGAGGCAGGTGTGTCTCACACAGATACAAAGCAAAGTGTAACGAGTCACACTGTAAACAGAGTTTGGCGCACTGATGGCACCGTCCTCCTGCTGTGAATTCTATATCCTCCTGTCTTCTCATGGCCCCCCTTTTCTCTCCCTTCTGTCTTTGTTTTCCAGAGAACTGATAACCCTAAGGCGTGGTGTCTGTCTGCATTTGTCTGAAAGAGCAGGAGAGGCAGCAGCAGAAATACCACACGGCCAGACATCATGCAACGAGAAACCTTCACTCGCTGCAAAGTGCTGAAATGTTGGGCCTGAAGAGCGAGCGTGTCAGATTGAATCAGCAGACTGTTTCCATCATGGAGGGGCGATAAGAGCTGCTTGACACTAGACCCGTGGCCCCGCGTGTGAGTGTGTGTGTGGTTTACGGCCACCTTTCAATCACAATCAAGAAAAGACACATTCACTGATCCTTCCCCATCATCGTTTTGCGTTTCCTACCGATTCAGCAACCCAGAAACGAGCCAGAATGGAGTGGTCACTAGAGAGTGTGAGGGAGATGGTGGCTGGAGGGATGCAGTCTATAAGGGAGTGTGAGATCTGTGCTTTTGCCATAGCCATGTGTGTGCTGCTGCTGTTTATGTGGTACTGTTATCGGGTGGGCCGGGAGCATGGCTCTAGCCCTCTGCGTGGGAGGTATCTAGCTGGCACGGGACGGATTGGAGGTGTGGTGGGGGGCTTCATGAGTTCAGACTGTCGTAGCAGGGGGAAGGGAAAGCACGGATCCATGCTGGAGGAGCAGAACGGCTTTGCTTTCTGTCAGTCGTCAGAGTGCTTCCGCTGCACCAGCGCTGGAGAGAGCCTGAACCAGAGGCTCTATCACAGCCTGCAGGAATACGCCAAGCGCTACACCTGGTCAGGGATGGGCAGGGTGCACAAAGGAGTCCGTGATCAAGGCCGGTACCTTAACAGCCGACCGACCATCCAGCGGCCAGAGGTCTTCTTCCTGCCCGACCTGCCGTCAGCGCCTTTCTTCTCCAGGGAAGTGCAGAGACATGACGTGGAGCTGCTTGAGCAGAGCTTCCCTGCACTCCTGGCTGAGTTCGAGAGCATCTACCACCAGCCTCCGGGTCGCAGCGGCTCCTCCCTCCCGCCGGGGTGGAAGGCCAACAATACTCCTCGCGGGCAGTGGTGGACCTACTACCTGGTCAACCAAGGCACCCCTCTGGTTCTAAATGTCAGGAGATGTCCCCGAGCCTGGAGGGTGCTGGGCCAGCTGCGCACCTTCATCTCCAACAACGTGTTTGGGAACGCCTGCTTCTCAGTACTGACTCCCGGGGCGCTCATCACCGAGCATTACGGCCCGACAAATGTCAGGCTCCGATGCCACCTGGGTAAGAGAGTTCACTGAACTGGAACTAATGAGTCTCAGTGTGAATTTTAAGCCAATGCAACAGCAGATGATTTCAGTGTATTTATAAGGAACAACGCAGAGAATCAGCTGCTCTTGAAAACCTGAATTCTCTTGAGTCATGGAGGCAAAAGGCTAAAATGTTGTGTTATGCTAGAAAATGTTTTCATGCAGCTGAGCTTTGATTCCCTTTCCATCTGTACCCTGTGAGATGGCTCTAAACAGTCACGTTTATCGTTACGTATGCAGTCATTTTAGTGAGAGCGTTTAGAGCAGCGTGCTGTAATGACACAGGGCCCTTTATGACCTGTGCATTAGGCCACCTGCGCAGTAGAATCCAAACAAAACAAATGTTTTAAGTGCATTTATTTTTGAACTATTATAACGACACATTGGCTCGTTTATTACTTTGTTGTTTTTTTGTCTTTTTCTCGACAGGTCTCAGAGTGCCCCCTTCCTGTGAACTTGTGGTTGGTGGAGAGCCGCAGTGCTGGTCTGAGGGCAGCTGTTTGCTTTTCGACGACTCCTTCCTTCACAGGGCTTTCCACGAGGGTAAGAAGGCATTAAAATTCAATCTTGGCTTAGGCTGTGTCATTTTATTTATTCTAAAAGAGGATTGGCCTAATTCAATCCAGCAGCTAAGGTAGATGTAGAGCCTTTTAATGCGAGTCTGTTATAGATTTAAGTTCACAACATCGATTTTGTTTTTATGCACGCAGGGAGCCAGGAGGACGGCCCCAGGGTGGTTTTCATGGTGGACCTGTGGCACCCCAACGTGGCCGCCGCTGAGAGACAGGCTTTGGACTACATTTTTACACCGGGCCGTTTAGAGGACAGGGAGGGGAAATAGGTGTGAGTGAGAAGCCGTGTGTCCAAGTGAGACACAGATGGCATTTAGGGAGGTGTGTGTAGTATGAGAAGCAGCCCTTTTTTTTTCTTCTTTTTTTTCCTGCCTCCAGACCAGCTCTCACATTCACTGTGTACATATTCTCCAGCTCATGCAGTCTTGCTCTTAATTCCTCTTAGCACATGACCAAACATTGGGCCTCTTTTATCAAACACCTTTTCTCTGTCTAATTGTATAAAATGCAGCCATATTTAAAAGTTTTTTTTAAATAGAGGTTAGTAGGTGCACGCAGCCATTTTTATTAATGTGTAATAACACCATAGCAGGGACCTTTTGGCTCATTTCTTGCTGTTGTGTTGCTTTATTTTGAATCACTGAATGTTTATTCGAGTACAGATGAATGACGTCACCGAACAGCAAAAATTTGGGGATTTTATCTTCTACTTGCGTCACATTTATTTCAGCAGCAGTATGCTAATGTGGGGCAAAGTCTCTTTGCGAGCCAGGTAATAGCGCGTCACTCTGTCGCGGAAGTCTTTCACAGCACACGTCGGTCCATAAGTCAGTCTGACCTGTTATGTCCCAAAGAAGTGAAGTCATTCTGCATGAATTAAAGACCCCTCGCTTCCTTCGAGGCCTTAAGAAAGGCAATTGGTGACAGCCAACATCTGTTAACTCATTTTTAACTTCATAATATTTTTCTGTAACACTGCTAGAGTGTCATTGTTGAACACATCCTTTATTTGTCTTTTACGAGTCACACTCCGTCTGTTTGAAGCAAGCCATTTTTAAGAGCCACAGTTCTATCTGTGCCTAAGGTGACCAAATAAGGAAAACCTTGTCGAGATGATGTCAGTCGAGCAAAATAGTACAAAAAACCTTTGGGAGCAAAGCATTTAGAGCTGTGTGAATGCTGAACCTCTGCCCTAAACTGATTACTTTTCCATAACTTTGCCTCATTATTTAAACCTTTGACTGTGTTTATTTTGGCAATACCAGTTTTTTATATATAGTGTAGTGTACACTCACTGTCCAGTTTATTAGGTACACTTATTCATTTGCTCATGAACCCAGATCATATTAGCCACTCGCATGGCATAATCGAGGCAGCCTCTGTGTGTTCAAACTGAGCTTCAGAATGGAAAGAAAGGTGATTTAATAAATTGAAAGTGTCATGTTTGTTGTGTGCCAGAAAGGCTAGTGTGAGGATTTTAGAAACTCTAGGTTCACTGTACTCAAATGACCTCCACATTCACCAGAGCTCAATCCAAAAGAACACCTCTGGGATGTAGAGAAACAAGAGAGTAGTCATGGACGTGCCAAATCTACAGCAACAGTGTGATGCTATCATGTCAATATGGACCAAATTCTCTGAGAGCACCTTGTTGAATCTGTGCTACGATGAAAGGCAAAAGGGGGATCCGACCTGATGAATCTAATAAAGGGGGTATGTTTCAGAAAAGCTTGAAGTTCTGCTGGGGGAGATTTGATAATTCAGCTTTTTATCATTCAGCCATATTCCCAGCTCAGCTGTCAGAGGGTTTCATTTATAGTAACATATAGGACACACTTTTTCCTTTTTATTGAATGTTAACATATTGTTATTGATTGTAATAATTTATATGAAACCACCACATGGTTAGTGATGGAGTAAAGGTGAAGAAAAGGCTCCGGTGTTTGTTGGCGTGCTGTGCCAACTGTTGTGATACGCACATCAAGACAGATTCAGCCATTTGTACAAAATGATTTAATAAGCAGTGCAGGATCCTTCTGGAAATCTAATTTGGAGCTGGGTGCCGTGTTGGATTTCTGTAGTATTCCGACCCAACTGGCAGCCGTTACGTAGATACGGAAATAGAAATGGATCGCAGATAGAGCTGTAACAGTGTTAGAGCAGCTACAGAGGAATGTTGTCTTTGCTTGTCAGCAGTAAGGCGAACCGATACATCCATGTGTGGTTTGCTAACTGAGGTCCAATGCCGATCATGACGTGATTGTTTACAGACGCAGCTAATGCCTCTGTCCCAGCTCCTGCCGGTGTGCTAGTCAGTCGTGCTCCCCTTTGGAAACATCCCCCCGCTTTCACAAGACATGGTTAGGCAAGCACATTTTTAGATCCGAGTGTGTGAGTCGACCTGTGCCGTACCACTGGAGATGAAGTGTTTTTGGTAAATTTACTAAACTCTTGTAATTTGGTTGCATTTGATATGAGGTTTGTATTTCTGTAAATAAGGTTGAGGTAAAAAACAAACAAACAAAAAACACAAAAAGCAAAAAAAAAAATGGAATGGTCTCAGATGTTTGTTCTTTTTTAAACAATTATCTTCGATGCTTCAGACTTTTGTGTTGTCCTGATTTCTAGCTAAAGTGATTGCATTTCATTGTCCACTTCAAAGAGCCATCCATGTCGTCATTTTGATAGATTAAATTAGCATATTCTGTAAAATGTTTATAAAGTAAAGCTCTGATGTTCTGTGATGGGTTTATATTTCCCTTTTCTTTCAATCACTGTAATTTTGCAGCACTGTATCTATTCTCAAGGCCACAGTCTTAACTCTTTAACAGCACTTGATGGATATATGTGCACAGTCTAAAAGCTAGTGAAAATGAGTCTTCAGCAGCTTTACTAGTCCACTGCAATTCAAGGTACCCATCAGTTCTAATGTTTACAAAGGCGTGATCATTTCCGAGCTGTCGACGGCATCGGATGACGCTGACGCTCAGCTGTCAGTGATTGGGTTCGAATCATGAGCGCTGTTAATCCATCTTAGAGAATGAAAACTGTCATTCCTAAAGCTTTCTACATGATGATGGGGCAACCGTTTTGTTTACATTTGGACTGAGGATTTGTTGTTTGACACCTTCTTGTGTGAATTTTGAACAGTATTTCTGTACATTTAATAAATGGTCGAGTATCTTATTTAACCAGCTGGTGTCTGAATTCTCACTTGCACGCAGGAGTTACAGATGTGAGTCGGAGGTAGGCTTCAATTTGCTAGAGAAAACTTGTGTGAAGGATAAAGTCTTATGGTTTTTTACTTGCACAACATAAAGCAAGAGTTTGTTCCCTGTTGTCATCTAGATGCAGTTTTATACTTTTGGCACAAGGAGGCATACCAGTGCAACAATGTTGTCACTGCTCCGGTTTCTGCTTGTGACAGTTATTTCCTTTCAAACTTGTTACTTGTATATGATGTCAAGTCAGAAACACTGTGCCACAATGCAAAAATTTCAAATGAAAAAAAATTGTGTGTCTCCTATACAGTGCTGTCCAAAAGTCTTGAGCCATCTCTCATGTCTATATTTTGTTTCTAAGCAGTCAAACTTTTGTGTAATTTTTAAAGTGGTCCAGGCTTTCTGAAGGTCATTCAAAGTTTTTCTTTGGACATTGGCTGCTTTTTCACTCATATTCAGTACAGTGCTTGTTTCTGACCAGAGAGGCACATAACTCAAGTAGATAACAGACAGCTTAGCAAACAGCCACTTTATTACTAGCAGTCTGTCACAAAAACACAATTTCTTCCGATTTCCCATGTATTTTCTTGAAGACCACCTAAAGACATGACAAGAAGAGAGTTCAGGCTGAGTTAACAAATAAAGGCGGTCATACCAAATACTGACTTTCAAGCTTGTTAGAATTGTACAAATCCTATTTTTGCCTTATATACTGTATTTATATGTATATTTGCACACGTTTCAATTAAATACTACATCTATTTCCCCTTCTCCTGGCAAAATATAAAGAAATGAGTGATAGCTCAAGACTTTTGCACAACACGGTAGATCAGTGTGGTTTGTATTTGTAGTACCTCTCTAAAGTTTCATTCGTGTTTCCATACGTGGGCTTTATAGCTCTGATTGTTCAAGGCCTGATGCCAATGCCACAGAACAGGAAACACAGTGGTTGTCTAAGCTGCACCCTTCATAGGCACAACATTGTCATAGTAGTCTGTGCAGTAATAGTTGATGTTGGTGGAAGGTTAGACCACCTTTAAGATTATATAGTTATTGAAATGTAAGCAACATATATACAAACAAGGATTATCAGTGGATAAAAGATATATGCACTGCACTGATGTCACTGAGTCAAAGAAAAATTCAATAATAAGCAGGTAAGTGCAAAAACATACAAAAAAATCTTATAATTCAAACCAGGAACCTTCCCGTCTTGCTGTGAGTAAAGTGTGCTAACCCCTGCCAGCTACTGTCACTCACTGCACTGAAGTTCCTGGTTTGAGACCTGGCTGGGGCCTCTCTCTGTGAAGTTTGCATGTTCTTCCTCCATGAGTTTCCTGTGGGTAATCTGCTTCCTCCCACAGTCCATGCTTTTCCCATAATGAGATAAACAAAGTACCTAAAGTTTATATAGTATATAACATTGTATCAGTGAGGTTAAATCTGGCTTGCAGTCCAAACTCCTGTGATTGGTCAGTAACTCTAGAACAATGCTATAAAAATGCTACTTTATTGCAATGAGTTCCTTTTGGTGGTCACAATGACGCAACAGGAAGACAATCCAAATCCATATCGAAATGTGTAAATATGTTTATCTGCCTATGTGGCAGAAAGTGTAGGGTCTCACACTTCCTTTGTCTAACACTCAACTTTTCAGAGTAAAACAGTTAGAAAACGGCGCAAACCACTGTGAGACATGTGCGGGGGAGTTCAATTTTCAAAACTTGAATAGTCTTGTTTTACATAAGAGCTTACGGTGCATAATAATGCTTTCTTTTTATTCCTTCTTCCTCTGTTGATTGTTTGTTTGGGCAGTTTACATTAATAAAACATTAGCAACATAACTTTTTATAGGGTTTAAAGTTTTATATTTAGGACGAGGTGGATCCAGATCCCGACACCCCCTCCCACCACCTTGACCATTACATAATTTTCGAGGATGCTGGCCAAAAACAAATTTGAACCACACCCGCTCTAGCCACGCCCCTGATGGTGCAGAATAGCCACTTTCTCAGTTTTAGGTAAATATTATCCAAATGCGTAGTTCTGTCATTAATTAAAGCTCCTGTGATATTTATTCTCCACCTGTTGTGGTTCACGTTATTTTTTTTAGAGTCTTTGAATTCAAATTTAAGGAGCAGATTAGTATCTGTTATTTTCTCACTGAAAACTAGAGCACCGTGTTGTCTTGGGATACTACCATCCTCACCTACATCACAGCCGATGTCACACAAACAGACATTCACATCAATGAGAAGGTGACGCGCTCTGCAGCCTCTATTCCACTGTCTGTGCGCGCTCCGGCACCGCTGCCGCACAGCAATCAGGTGGTAGCTCAACTTGAAGCGAGCGGGCTCTGCGGGAGAATATGTGTCGACAATGGAGAGAAAACGGCAAATGGTGTCGATGAGCAGCCCGCACACAGAGACCGGACCAGATTCGCCGCGATGAGCACCCCCTTTCCAAAATCTGATTCCACGACCTCCTTACTGAAATCGTCTTCGGCCGCGAGGAGACCGACACACCTCCCAGAGCACACGGCAGAAAGCCAGAGAAGTCAGCACCACCATCAGCATCACAACCAGCGTCCCGCCGCGCTTCTGAGCAGCAGCAGCAAAGCCGAGGAATCCTTCTGGTCGGCCGAGTGCGACGTCAGTGCCCGGAGACCCCTGTGCCATCCCTCCCTCGTCGGCAGCCAGGACAGTAGTAATAATGCAGCCACTCGGGGCAAGTGCAAGTCACATGCTCCTCACAGCCAAGTTTCCGCTCCGCCGGAGCCGAACGGAGATGCAGGCCGAAGTGTGAGGGAGCGCTCCAGGACATCAAAACACCGTCACCACCACCGCAGGAAGCACAACCGAGACGAGCGTCCGGCAGCAGCGGGACCGGACGAACCGGAGCTTCCCCGTCGCTGTCACACGCACTCCCGCGCGGTCCCCAGGGTGCCCTCTCTGTCGGACAGCAATGACGACAGGGTTCCCCTCTGCGAGCCGAGGGACCGCAACGGGGCCAGTGCGGCCAACAGCGGCGGTCAGGTCAGCAGTCCATCCCCGTCCTCTTACTCCCTGGTCCCGCTGTCCAGCAGGTCTTCTCGTCGCTCTCGGAGGTCCAGCGCTGCTTCTTCTGCATCAGATATTAATTTACGCACCATCCTCAATTCACTCTTTGGGCAGGTAAGGCCCTGAAATATACGGGAGAATTAAAGCAGTAGTGTGGTCTCAGTTAGAACACAACAGCTGGGTAAATGTCATTTTACACGCTGTGACAGTGACACCCCATTTCCATAACCTGTATGAAAATGATTATTCTTTTTTTTAACCCTACTAGAAACCTTTTTTTTAAAAAAGACTATATCTGCATTGATTTCTGAGGCTTCTCTGCTGAAGGCCGCCTTGTTGTTAGTATATTTTTATGCATGAGGTGCACACAGATATGAAGCAGTGAAGTGTACATGTGGCTTCCCTTGAGTCCTGTGTGTGTCCTGTGATGCTGTCAGCAAACACTGACACTGCTGGACGTACAAGAAAAAGCTTCATCTAAACATCTCATTTCTTATATAATTTTACAGTTCTTCCTCCTACAGGTTTGCTCAGTCCTGTATGGTCCAACATCAGAGAGGTGAAAATCTCACATGTGTTAATGTGTATTTGTTCAAAGGAAAAAATAGGGGGGAGGGAACTCATTCATGTTCCAGCATCAGTCTGTCAGGCACACTGCTGCGTTTTCTGTTTTGTGACTGAAGGAAATAAAATTGATGTTCCTGCTGATGATGAGGGGGCTTCTATTTTGGGCGACAAATCTATTTATACAGAAGAAAGGAGTTCAGCCTAATGTGCTTGGATTTTTATCAGTGCTCATTTTGGTGTGTGTGTGTGTGTGTGTGTGTGTGTGTGTGTGTGTGTGTGTGTGTGTGTGTGTGTGTGTGTGTGTGTTGGGGGGGGGGGGTATGTATAAAAGCAGCCAGGTTTCATTTTACACTGAAAAATCCGAACTAAGCTCCAGCTTGCTGCTTAAACTGCTGGTAATGATGTTTACTGAGGACATTTTCCTCTTCTTTCTCTTCCACAAAGGCCAAGAGTTTATTTGCTGCTTTTATAGTGTTTGGGTTTTAGTCAGATTATGAATCAGGGAGTGATTTACATACGTTGCCAAAATAGGCCGATCTCAGTCGTAAAATAAGCTCAGCACCGGAACATGGAGATCAACCTTTGTGGCTTCCAGAGAAACATTTTCTATTGCTTTGTAGTACAAAAGCCATTTCTACAAATAACCCGTGAGTCAGTCTGTGAGCAGTTCTATGAAAACATTAGCATGACCTGAAAGGGGGCTTTGATGAGACAGCTACAGAAGCAATGATGCTGTAACGCATGGTTTGAGCAATACCAACGCATGGTGCCTCTGGTAGTACATACAAAGTAAGCAGGATTTACATTGCACTGATTGCAGCACAGAAGAGAAACACACATGAAAATGAGCACTTACACATGTAGATATACATTTAACTGCAATGGCTGGACTACATGTTGACAGTATTCCTGCCACTCACAGTCTTTCTATATGTGTCTCTTCCATGTGGCTGCTGTAGGTCAGCATGACCTTCCTCTAGCCTGCAGAGGGCAAAGGATGATGTGTGGGTGTGTGTGTGGGTGGGTGAGTGGGTGGAAGGCAGAGAAAGAAAAAAAAAATCAAAATTCATAAAATATAAAAAGGCCATAAATGAATTCAAATGTAATCTGAAGGCTGGACATTGACAAACTGTTCTGGAGTGAGAGTTCATCCAAGGAGGAAAACAAAGCTGTAAATAGGTCATCACAGAATGTTCCTCCAAACTTGCCTGCTACAGATTTTCCAAAACCCTCCCAGAGTGCATGCAACCCATGACGTAAAGGTTTACTTTACATTTGTTAATGCTTTGTTGTGTTTTGCTGTAGGAAAGTTTACGCCATTTCTCTCATTTATTCTCGTGTTTGGAGGTCTGTTAATCTGTTTGGAGCTGTCCGTGCTGTTTATAGTAGTCTGGTTAGTGTGACAGTCAGGTGAAATATTGCTCACATGTCTTCTTTTCCTTGCATAATTCTGTTTCCTTCTTTGGTCCATCCACTTCCCGCCCTCGTTTATGTTCTACCCCTACCCCCACAACTCTCTCTCACTCTTTCCATATCATTGCTGGTCTTGCTTTTGCTACACTCCACAGTCCAGAACAGCATCCTTCACAGTTTCTCATTCGGCTGTAGGAACAGGTTAGAAGCCCAGGCTTCATGGGTCTTGTTGAAACCAGAGTTTACACTCCTCTCAGAACCCAGAGTGCAAGCTTAACGGAGAGAAGGCCCACATGGTCCTTTTCGGTGCCTCTTCTTTCCTTTGGTATGGGAAACTGCTTAGACTGGCCTCTGAGAACGGTAAGCCCGTGCTGCTGCACTCTGCCTTTCTCAGCTTCCTTCATAGCTCTTGTACTAGCTACAGTAGCACTTGCAACTTGGAAGCAGACTGTACTGCTGCATAGGTGGTGCATAGTTTTCTGCAGTTGTTTCTGTTTATTTTATTGCAAATGCTCATGGTAGTGCAAGAAGCATGCACCTAATTATTAATTAGATGAATACTCATTTTTAGCCCCCCTCCTCCACACACACACACACACACACACACACACACACACACACACACACACACACACACACACACACACACACACACAGAAAAAACAAAAGAAAGAAAAAAGAACAGAGTTTGATGTTTAATTCTGCAGATGTGCGTGCACTGCACTGCTTTGTAACCTTGCTCTGGAGTATAGTTTGTTAAACTCAAGTCAGGTTGATGGTTTCAGAAACTTGCAGATCTTTGTTACCATCCAGAACTGCTTTCCTGTAGAAGACATGATGTTGTGATGTCTGTCTGTGATCAGTATATGTGTAACCTCTTCCCCGGTGCTTTCACTTGCCTTTTCTCTGCTTCTGTGTGTGTGTTTACTGTTCCAGTGACACTGTATAGGTGTGAGGTGCCAGTCCGTAAAATGTGGCGAGTAAACTGTTATGAACGATGAGTGGAAAGTTGGCAGCATGCTGGTTTATTGATGTATTTACCTTTCAGTCGTGTCTTCATATTTTCCACATTGTTTCTATTGTATACACACTTGCACCCCACCACCACCACCACACACACACACACACACACACACAGGCACTGATATATAATTCTTAGATAGTATTATTCTACTCTGCAAAGCTCAGCTGTGTCATCCCTCAAAGTATACAGGAGGTCTATAGTGACTTTCTCATAAGAGCTCACGATTCCCCTCTCAACTTGTATCTTTGTTCCATTCTGCTGTGTCTCTGCACCCCTCTGGAAAGATGCTCCAGGATGCTGAGCGGAGAGTCAGAGTGGTGCTGTCCTGTGAGGAGATGGGCCAGTCTGGGTATCTTGGGTCTTATCAGGACTCCATTGTTTCGGTGACACAAAACTGCGTTCTCGTGAGCAACATACTGGGACAATCCTGTGTCTTCCTGAGTAAAGGCATGGCAAAGTGCAGGCAGGCTGTACGTAAGTCTGGACAAAAATTCTCTTTAATGACTCCTTCCTGTCAGAGAAGCTGTCATTTCTGCAATTATTAAAGAAGCTGCAACTTAATTGTACATCATTTTCAGCTATAAGCTTGGAATTCACTGGTGAAGAAGAAGGTCAGAAAGATTAAATGCAATGCATGTAACCCAACAACAGTCCAAACATGTGTCACACGTGGACAACCAGCTGTAGCAATGCAGACACACCTTTTCTCTGTCTCTCTTGTTCTCGCTTTAACATCAAAAATCTGCATGTTTGTGCAGTGAGTGCACAAAATATTACAGCAGCATTCTGACATACTGCTCCGCTTGTCAGGTTAATGTGTAGCTGGAGCTGGATTAGTTAGCTTAGTGCCAAGATTTAAAAAGAAGGGCAAACATCAAGCCTGTTCCTGTCCAAAGATAACAGCATACGCCTCCCAGCACTGCTTAAGCTTCCATTAATTAACGTGCTGCAGCTTGTTTACTCGATCCATATAAAAAAGTATTAAAAGGGGGGCATGTTGTGGTTTTAAGGGGGGCCTATTATGCTTTTCCATTTTTGCAGTATAGTGTATAGAGGTGGCATGGTGGCTGGCGCTGTTACCTCATAAAAAGAGGGTTGTGGGTTTGAATCCAGCTTGGGGTCTTTCTGTGTGGAGTTTGTATGTTTTCTCTAGGTACTCTAGCTTTCTCCCACAGTCCAAAAGCATGAATGAGGTTCAGTTAATTGTTGATTCTAAAGTGACTGTAGATGTAATTGGTTGTTTATCTCTATGTGTTATTCTTGCAGCAGTCTGCCAATCCGTCCAGGGTTAGGGTGTATCCTGCCTCTTGCCCTGTGACAGCTGGGATGAGCCTCAGCCCCTACAACTCTGAATTTGATGAGCAGAAGAAAATAGATGGATAATGTGTATATGTAGTGTAGACATTGCTAGTTCAAGTTGGACTCACTTTTGAGTCAGAACTGATTTAATTCTTTATGGCACAGATTCATCAAGGTGTGGGGAAGTCAGAGATTTTGATCCATATTAAGATGAGAACATCACACAGTTGCTGAAGATTTGTCAGTCGCACATCCGTGATGAGAGTCTCCTGTTTCTCCACATCCTAATAGTGCTCTTATGGATTGCTATCTGGTGTCTGAGGAGGCTATCTGACTACAGTAAACTCATGTTCATGTTCAATAAACCAGTTTGACATGATTTGAGCTTTTTGGTATGGTGTGTTACCTGCTGGAAGCAGCCATCAGAAAATGGGCACAATGTGCAATACTCAGGTAGGCTGTGGTGATTATATGCTCATTTGGTCCCAAAGGACCCAAAAGTGAGCCAAGAAAATACATTAATATATTCAAATTCCTTCCACCATTACACCACCAGCCTGAACCTTTAATACAACATAGGATGGATCCATGCTTTCATCCATGTTGTTTAGGCCAAATTCTGATCTTACTATCTAAATTTCACAGCAGAAATCATGGCCCGTCATGTCAGGCACGGTTTTTCCAGTCTTCTGTTGCACAATTTTGGTGAGTCTGTGTAAACTGTACCCTCAGTTTCCTGTTCTAAGCTGACCTGAGTGGCCCCCAGTGTGGTCTTCTACATGTGCATTCAGAGATGCTCTTCTGCATAGCTTGGTTATAACAAGTTTTTATTTGAGTTTTTGTCGCCTTCCTATCAGCTTGAAGCAGTCTGGGGATTCTCCTCTGGCCTGTGTAATCAATAAGGTGTTTTCATCCAGTGAACTACGGCTTACTGCATATTTTCTCTTTTTCAGACCAGTATCTATAAAGCGAACCACATAAAACACAGTTGTGTGGGGAAAATCCCAGCAGATCAGCTGTTTCTAAAATACCCAGATCAACCTCTGGTACAAACAACCTTGTGGTTGGCTGATTAGATGTCTGTGTTAACAAGGTGTTGAACGGTGTGTGTAGAAGTAATCCTTGTGGCTAAAACCTCAGGCTTCAGACTGCTGTAAAAACTCTTTTTCTGAGATAAACAAGGTTTTTTTTTTAACTGAATTATTCACAACCACTCCAGCTGAGTCCAACAAACATATAGAGCTGGAATAAACATAATAGGTCCCCTTTTAGAGAGGTTATTTGCTATACTATTGCTAGAGCAGCAAGTGCACTTCAACACACTGTAAAGAAAAGGGTGTGATATGTTAGTTTGTGAGTTTTAGAGGGTGATAGGTGGATTTTGCTACTTTCAGACAGATTGAGGCTAGCTGTTTCCCCCCTGAGTCAACATATTTATCACACAGACTTGAGAATGATGTCATTGTAATTTATCTCTTGGCAAGAAAGGCAAAAAGTTTTTATTGCCTTAAATGTCAACCTATTCCTGTAAGAACACACAAAATCCACAGCTCATGTATTTTCCTGTCTGCACTGTGGTGACTGATCGCAATGGTGATTTGCATAAAACAAACAAGCGTCTTTGAAACGTTTTGCTCTGATGTGTTGCGCTGCAAAGACGTTCAGCTTTTTCTGTAGCATAAGTATATTGGATAACCGATAATGGTTGATGTATTAGCAGTGACTGATTGACACAGGCTTTGCTCGTGGACTGCACGTGCATTCATGTTGGGTTGGCTGGTCCTCTGGGCTCATATTTCTTCTTTGTTTTCTATGTCAGTTTTTTCCCATCTGAGAGCTCTTCGGGCCCAATGTCAGCCCTCAGTGTTGTGTTTAGACTTCACACGACTCCTGCTGTTAACCCCTGAGGACTCTGGGACATGTCTGCCTCTTTCTCTGTCCTTTAAAGGTTGCACTTATTGTAAGCCATTGTAAGCCATTGTAAGCAAGCAGGAAAAAAATAGAAACAGTCACATTCTTCTATGATCTCCAGAGTCTTTATTCCCAGCTATGCTTTATAGGAATTGGCCTATTTATGCCAGAAGTTTGGTCATCACGACATGAGATCGTTTCCAATCTGCTCTTACATCTTTACTTTAGCTGAAGTTTACTTGGCGTCTGCGGACTGTTATGGAAAATACTGCTGATTTAGAGTCAGGCGTCACTCAAGTCACAGCATTGTCATCAGTATGTCTACATAGAGCACATATGCAGAAGAATATTTGATATGATGATGATGATGATGATGAATGTTTTCTTCGCGGATTGTAATTTTGATTTTGTGCTGTTTTTTCTCAACAGGACAGAGAGCTGAGGCCAGAAGAGATGGATGGTAAGTTTCCCTTTGCTTAATGCTGTCACTTTCTTTCTTTGCTGAGGCCATTAAGATAAACAAAACAGAGAGTGAAAAGATGAAACAAATTATTCAAATCCTTCATAACATAAGTCTAAAATTACCAGGATTTGTAAATGGAAACAACGTGCAAATGAAAGGGCTAGAGTACAGATCAATGCACAGACGCTACAACCCCAGTCCGCTGTGCAAAAATGTAAATAAAAACAAAATGCACATCTAATAAACAAATATTATATTCACAACAGAACATGGAAAACATGTCAAATGTTTAAACTGAGGAAATGGATAATTTTAAGAAAAAATATGAACTCATTTTAAATTTAATAGCAGCAACACATCTCAAAAAAGTTGGGACAATGCCATGTTTATCACTATGTCGCATCCCCTCTACTTTTAACAACACTGTAAATGTCTGCGAAGTGAGGAGACCAGCTGCTGGACCTTTGGGAAAGGAATGTTGTCCCATTCTTGTCTGATATGTGATTCTAGCTGCTAAACAGTCCTGGCTCTTCTTCGTCATATTTTCCCTTTTGCAATGTTTCCAATATTTTTTAAATATGTGAGGTCATCCCATTCAGATGATGCCTGGACCATTTGCTGATCTAAAACTCATATATACCTTTCAGCATTGACAGTGCGCTTCCAGGTGTGCAAGTTGCAAATTCTATAGGCTCCTGCATACCGTCAGAGATGCAGGCTTTTAAACTGGGTGCTGATAACAAGCTGGATGGTCCCCGACTTCTTCAGTCCAGAGGATGCAGCATCCATGTTTTCCAAAAAGGATTATAAATTTTGATTTGTCTCATACTTTGCCTCAGTCAGTGAAAATGAGTTGTAGCTAAAAGTAGAGAGACGTGTTCTGGATCATGTTCGCTTCTTCTTCGTTTTGGCAGAACTTTAACCTGATTCTGAGGATGGCAGGGGGAACTGTATTCATGCTCTGAGTTCAATATTTTGACTATTATTATTATTTGCTTTTTTGAACCATATGTGAGGAGCGACTGGTGTTTTTGAGCAAAAACAAGAACACGCCACATCGTACTTTGATTTATTAGCTATTATCTAATTTCTAATGAGACAACAATTTACTAAATGAACATCCTGGCGTAATAAATGAGACCCAAAACTAGGATTTTTGAAAAAAGGAACATGTTTACTGGGGTCATAAATCAAGTGCAATCAAATTAGTCACCCCGTTCTGGTCATTTGTAAGAATGGATAATTAAGGCAATTTTGCCCTTCCACTTGCTCTATACTTGTACATTTACAGCCATCTTTTATATATACCATCTAGGGATCAATATAATTCAATTACTAATACGATTTCTGTTACTATTTTTATAACAGAGCTCCGAGATGCTTTCAAAGAGTTTGACAAAGACAAGGACGGTTTCATCAGCTGCAAAGATCTCGGAAACTGCATGAGGACCATGGGATACATGCCAACTGAAATGGAGCTGATAGAACTAAGCCAACAGATCAACATGAACTGTAAGGACAAGCAGTCATCTATACACATCACACATATAACTATATCCTCTGTGTCTTTTGAGGTTTGAAATTTGTACTAAATCCTCTCTTTTTTTTAAGTGGGAGGTCATGTTGATTTTGAGGATTTCGTAGAGCTGATGGGCCCAAAACTCCTCGCCGAAACTGCGGACATGATTGGAATAAAGGAGCTAAAAGACGCATTTAGGGAGGTGAGACTGTCTGGATTCAAGTGGTTTTATTAGCTACTTTTCTGTTTTCAATACTGAACCTCGGCTTGTTGTTTTCAGTTCGACACTAATGGAGATGGTGCCATAAGCACGTCGGAGCTCAGAGACGCAATGAGAAAACTGTTGGGACAACAAGTAAGGTTCAGCTCAGAGCGAGAGAGTTATCGTTAATGAAATAGACGTTTTTTGTTGTGCTTTACTCACTGCTACCATCCTGTTTGGTTTTGGTTTTTCAGGTTGGTCTGAAGGAAGTAGAAGACATCCTAAGGGATGTGGACTTGAATGGGGACGGACTTGTCGACTTTGAAGGTAAAACGTCCTTTTCAGACAACCTGTTTAAGGTGTAGCGTAGAGTGTGGCTGAGCTGCAGTTGCAGTTTCGTGCTCTTTCTTCTCTCCTTTCAGAGTTTGTACGGATGATGTCTCGCTGAGATCATTAAAATGATCGGTCCTGAATGTGAAGCTACGTCCTTCTCTACACTAGACTAACTACAACAAGACGACATACTGAGAACTTCTGAGCCATCCAACTCTGAATGACACTGGAAAATAAAACTACTTTGAATGTTACGGAGTGAAGGCGTCACCTCACGCTTTCAGTCAATAAGTGTTCTTCCTGAAAAGTCTCCAGTTCAACTGAGGCAGAATTCGCTGTAGCCTAGCTGATGATTACCTAATTTATGTTTGGGTTGTTTTTTTTTTGCACTTTAATTAACACTAATAACTTCCTCTGTGGATAAATCGCTGGTGTCTTAGTCTTTACGTGGTCTAATTACGCGTCTCACAAAATGTCACCTTTGATGTACAACGGCGTCAGAATGAGAGGCCGAATGTTTGTAGAAAAGATGTTAAAGGTCACTGTACTGTTGAAAATTCCACTATATATTCACCCAGTATGTGTTATATTAGAAACTGTAACCAGAACGACCTTTGTGTGACATTGGTGCTCCACCGAGGAAACCATGTGGTGGCAATGTCCTAACTGTGTATCCTAACTGTGTGACCATCTGTGGTTTTTCACTGTGCCAGTTAAAGTCTGATAAAATGCACCACTGTGTGACATGCAGTTCAGTAGACTGATGATAATGAGCTGCTGAATATAAATACTTTTCATGTATGTTATTCACTTGTCTGGGATGAAGGGCAGATGAAATATTTATAGAAGAACAAGATGCACAGCTTTTAAATCCGTGGAGCCAAACTGACACTATCCTGCCAATGTCAAGATTGTTTTTCTCTTTTAAGAAACACCTTGCCCTGTCTGGGATTACACAGTAGAAATAACGTATATGAAGCGTATTTACAGTGGATGTGATAACGTTGTAAATGTACTGTCTGTCGGTGTCTCAATGATTGTATTTGTGGTAATGCTCCACATGTCAGTGCTGTCAAAAGAAAATTCTATGCATGCCAAAGACATTTATTACATTCAGTATGCACATTTGCATTCCTGTCTAACAAAGTAAACAAAATAGCCGCCAAGTTAACTGTAGAAGAATAAAAGGTGTTTACATTTGAGCCCCTTTTATTGTGGTGATGTTGCCAAGGAAAATGTGTTGCTGTCTTTAGTTTGATATTTCGATCAAAATGAAAACATGACAACAGATTATTTCAGTGTGGACCTTTTGTTTGTTTTTCTATAATGCATTCATTTTAAGAATGATTGTGAGACTGCTGTTACTGCATGTCCTGAGGACAAATCTCCGCCCTCCTTATAATATTTGTCATTCATATAGCAGTATTCAAAAATCACAAGCCAACCCTGATTTCTTTATATTTTGCTAGGAACGCGGCAAACAGATGCAGCGGTTTATTTAAATATGTGCAAACATGCGTGGGAATGCAGTCGGTATAAAAGACAAAAACAGAGCTTGTGCAGTTCTGAAGAGCTTGAAAGTCAACATTTGGTGAGACCAAATGTTGTTCTTTAACACAGCCTGAACTCCCTCTGCCAAGTTTTCTTGTAATTTCTTAAAGTTGTCTTCAGGAATAGTTCTCCAAGCTTTTTGGAGGACATTCAATGCTCTTCTTTGGATGTTTCTGCCTTTTGTTCCATTCAAGATGTTTCTGTAACGTTGAGGTCCAGGCTCTGGGGAGGCCTAATCCATGACTGATAATGTAACATTGTGTGTTTTTCTATCTAGACATGCTTTTAGTGCATTGACAGTGTTTTGGGGATCATTTTCATGCTAAAAACGGAAGGTGTTTCCAATAAGGCTTGCTTAAAACCAAAGAGGTAGCTCAAGACTGTTATACTGTACTGGGCATGTCTGTGAGTCTGCTAGCTGGGTATGTTTTGATATTATTGTACAATCATCAAATGTCATCTACGGTTCTAGAAAAAGCATATGACAGGGTACTAAGAGAGGAACTGTGGTACTGCATGAGGAAGTGAGGAGTAGCAGAGTGAGGCAATGGTGAGGTGTGCGGTAGGTGTGACAGAAAGGTTCAAGAAGGGGGTGGGATTACATCAGGGATCAATCAGGGAGCCCCTTCTTGTTTGCAGTGGTGATGGACAGGCTGATAGATGAGGTCAGGCAGCAGTCTTTATGACTATGATGTTTGCAGACGACATTGTGATCTGTAGTGAGAGGAGGGGACAGGTGCAACAGAGCCTGGAGAACTGGAGGTATGCTCTGGTGTAACAGTGAGGATGCAAGGAGTGGTGGGTGAAGGTGGGTGAGGTTAACTGTGCCTTCTTCCTGTGTGAACTTTTATCAGTTTCGTTATTGAGAATATGTTTGACAATTACATGCAAATTAATAATTTTCCATAAAACAAACATACATACATTTGTTTTTATAATCTCTTTATTAAAATTCACAGGTAAGACTATTCAGAAACTGACCATATTCAGAGTACTCTGATATGTGCAGCAACCAACAAAGTTAAAGAACACGTCTGTTTTAATGCTTTGCCTACATTTTCAGTGCAAGATGAAGTTTTCATGCACAAACAACCAAACACTGAGGCGGGCACTGCAACACCCACGACATAGCTGCACTATCACGTGCTGCCTCTGGGTTATTTGTCTTCTGGAGAAAAAGATGTAGCCGAGCCCTAAATGTCTGTAAAGCAGCAACAAGCCAATGTGCTTCGTGGAAACACTAGGTCTCTGTAGGCGTGTGCCGCCGTAACACTACAGTCAGTACTGGTTCAAACAGAGAAACAGCTGCACTAAACTATTTCTTTTTATTAGGCTTTATTTTAAGAAGAAAGGATATTTAGCAAGTTAAAAAGGGAAAAGGGCAGTCGTAAAACACCTGTCATCCGTGGCGGTTGGCCGTTGCCATAGCAACTATCTTCATTCATCTCTTTCTGGTCAAATCTCAGGTGCCCCGTGTTCGCGCAGAGGGCTCTCCTGGATGCGCGTTGCGTTGGACTTTCCCAATTGGCCGAGACCCTACCATACCGGAAAAACAGGGGGCGGTACTTCTTCTTAAAGAACACGTGCTGCATGCTGTATGACTAGATAGTTCAGTTCATTGTATTTAAAAGAAAAAACAAAATACTGGAAGTACAGCGTTGAATATTTTTCCCCTTTGTTTTTACAGAGTGAGTAGAGCTGTCAGATTTCTTAACAGCCTTCCCTCGAGCGGCTTTTTTGAAGGGACTGATGGTTAAACCGACGGGCAAAAAAAAGCTTTAATCCTAAGCAAGTATTGAAAAATACAGCACTTCACACGCTGTGAAGTCCACAATGATAGTTTCATTGGAGTTTAGAAGTTTTAAAATATTTTTATGCCTCATAGTCACTTCCTAAAACTCTTCTAAAGACTCTTCTGCGCTATGTTGCCTTTAAGGCTAAACTCGGGGCTTTCAAGCTGAAATCCCTCACTTGACGTGGAAAAAAGACGCACGACAAGTCTTGCCTGTTTCTATTAAGTGTGCATAATTGTTCCAGCCCTCAAAAAGTAATTTTCTGTCATATTCTTCTAAAAGTGAATTAATAGCTGTGTTTTTTGTGTTTAAACAAAGAATTGTGTGATTGGTTTGTGTTATACAAAATGTGTTTGACGGTCCGGGAAACCTTTAAGCGGCGGAGTAAAGTGATTGGACGAAGTACTTGTCAGTCATTTGAAGTGTAGTTAGGTAGCGTTGCTCCGCCCCCTGCAAACTGCCAGCAGCTGCAGCTAGCAGCAGAGCAAATGTTCATTTGGATGCACACATTGAATGAAAGTCAGTGTAGGAGGCTGTAGTCAGCAGCAACTAACAATATCTGCACTAGGTGAAGTTATCGCACAGTGTAGATTTTAGGCACTCAGCTTCACAGGGCAAGCAGAGACACGCCTATACTTTGGAAAAATCCAGGTTGGAGATATTTGTGGCAGGGGAAGGTAAGATTTGCCGGGCTCTCATTCACCAAGAATTTCTGGTTAGACAGGTAGGTTAGCTAGCAAGCTAGCCTAGCTAAATAACCAACGTTATTCACTGCTAATTTCTCGTCGTCTTTTATTCTTTGGCCAATGAATACAGAGGTGATATGTCGTGACTTTGTCACCGTGAAATTACAATAATTGTTTAATAATTGACTGACATTTTCCGTGTGTATGTGCAAAATGCCACTGCCGGTACTGTTAGCATACTGGCTAACTTAAAGATATCATGTTTCATGTCATCAAGACGAGCTTGCTAGCTCCTGACACTGGCTAATGTGGTACAGTTAATGTTACATGCCGCATGCGGGGAAATACCGACGCTGAATATCTGTCTGTGTGTCCAGGAGCAGGCGGTGTGAGGTAATGCAGCGGGTCACGGCGCAGCTCGTCGCCGGGCTGGTCGCAGCGGTGCTGTCGCTGCTGTCCGAGCAGTCCTGGGCAGATGGTGGGGGGCCCAGCCTCTCTGAACGGGTTATCTGGGCTGTAAATGCCGGGGGCGACGCGCATGTAGATGTGCACGGTATTCACTACAAAAAGGACCCACTGGAAGGGAAACTTGGTAAAGGTGAGTGAACGTGATTAACTGTTAAGATGCGTGCGTGTCTTCGCTAGGCTTCACCTCTGATGTTCTAGTGAGAGTGACATTGTGAAGGTAGGTGCTCCACGGAGGTAAAATTGGCATTTCCTGCAGAAACCCCTGCGTGTTCTGGCTTCCGCAAGTAGCTCCAAACTTATGAGGAGTCAGCATAGAGGGCTACAGCCCCGCCCCACTCAATATGTAGAGGAAGCAGGTAGTGATGTGATCAGCGTGACTGGAGAACAGTTTTTGGTTCCATTTTTGAGGCGAACTTATTGAACCTTGGTGAAAACGCAGCATGGTTGGTTACTTTTTTGACGCACGGTGCTGTTATGTCATCAAATGTAGAGAAGGTCTGTGGGGTTTTGCAATATGCTGCAAGTCAACTAAAGCAGCACATTTCTAGTACTTTTGCTGTTAGGCAGATCTTGTCTTCTGATTGCATACCGAGCCTGATGATGTTGTCCGTTTGTAGCCTCTAATTATGGGATGCGTCTGCCAATACTACGGTCCAATCAGGAGGACCAGATTTTGTACCAGACAGAGCGCTACAATGAAGACAGCTTTGGATATGACGTCCCCATTCGTGAAGAAGGAGAGTATATACTGGTTATGAAGTATGCAGAAGTTTACTTTGCTCAGTCACAGCAAAAGGTAAGGCAGTTTTAAAAGGCTGTTCATGGTATGATTTGCTAATTAATAAGAAGTTAATTTAGTGAGAATAATGAATAAAGGGACAGGAAGCATTTTTATATAAAAACATTTTTTGTTGCATTTAAATTGGTTATGGCCCAGTATATTTCCCATCTCATGACCACTGTGTAAAAGGAACATCATAACCTCACCTTTAATCCACATTTTCTTGTACTTTATGAGTTGTTAATGTTCCCTGTTAAACGTGTCTGTGAGTGACAGTACAAGAATGAGGTGTTAATCATTACTGATTCAGGAATGTTTTTCCAGGTGTTTGATGTTCGTCTAAATGGCCACGTGGTGGTGAAGGACCTGGATATATTTGATCGAGTAGGACACAGTACTGCTCATGATGAGATCGTGCCCTTCTCTATTAGACGGGGCAAGCTGAGCGTGCAGGGAGAGGTGTCCACTTTCAATGGCAAGCTCACTGTGGAGTTTGTAAAGGTGAGTTCTAATTTGTTGAATTATCTGAGCTTGGCTATTTTTACACACGGTTTACATACTGTGTGGGATGGGGCTGTAGCTCAGGTGGCAGAGCAGGTCAGCCACTAATCAGAAGGTCAGTGGTTCGATCCCAGGCTGCCTCCTGGCTGCATGCTAAATATCTTTGGGCAACCCCATGTCTGCCAACTGGTGGTGGTCAAAGGGCCCCCCTGGCAGCTGTGGCTACAATGTAGCTTGCCATCACCAGTGCATGAATGTGTAATGCAGGCCATTTACATAAGAGTGCTGTATTTGGAAGTATTTGTCAATTGTTGAGCTTAAAACACTTTTCTTTATTTTTCTTTTTTTAAACCCAACATGTCCAAAAACAGCGATGAACTAAGTGTTTAATTCTTATTTTCTATATCTTTAATAGTGTTTTAGCATTGTAAGATGGCAACAAGCAGCTATGTGTAATAGTCAGAGGTTGGGAGAAAAGGTAGTACTCACTTTATGTTAATATAACTCAAATGCAGTTTGATCTAGATATGAGCATAACTACTTGTGTGTCATGGGTGCCATTACCCCTGACACACATAAAGCTTTGCATAATGAACTCCCTTTGTGAAAGTGTCTCTTGATAGCCAGTTGGTGTGTGGGCTGTGAAACTGACTGATAACCATCCAGTATCTTATTGGCTCTTAGGGGAGAGTGAACTTGATGTGGCTTTTTTTTTTTTTCCTGTTCCTACTATTATTGTCAAGGAACTGAAGAAAATAACTGGCACAGCAGATGCTGTTTATGCTGTTTATGGGTGGAGTCACAGAACCTGTTAAACTCAAAAGCCCCTGAAGAAAAAAGCCTAAAGCCCAGACCCTACCATGCTTCTTAAAAAAAACAAATAAATAAATTAAATGATGTTTTGTTTTTTTTCCTCCCTGATATCACTACAACTACCTGTTAGATTATGAATTGTTATAAATAAGCTAAAAATTAAACCTAGGTGTACATCACTTGCTTTGATGCTTGCAGGTGGTGAATTCAAATTAGTAGCGGAGGAAGGACAGGATTACTAAGAGTGTGGCACATCTGTGGTTTTCATTCTTTCTGAACAGTCTGTTTTCATGTCACAGATGTAGCGTGCTGTTTCACATTCGTTTCAGTGATTTTGCGTTTATTCATTTCTGGATCATCTTGACACACGAGCTTTGGTAAATATCAGGAGAATCACATCAAGATATTATCTGAAGCTGTCCTTTCCAACATTCAGCGCAAAACAGGACTCTCACTGCTAGAAGTGGTTTATTTAGTTCAGGCCAGGGTGTTGTCTGAGTAGAGGACAACCGCGCTGCCTGTGAATTTATTGGATGTTTACTTGCATCTATTTTCATATCGACACAGGTGGTCAGAGTTTTGTGGGTAATGTCTGCGAAAGTTGGGGGTGTCAAAATGGTTGGATTGGTTAACATTGTAACATCTTATTTTCCTTTAAACAATGTAATGCTAATGTAATGATTAAAAATAATAATAATAATTTCATCAGTGCTTGAACCCTGTGTTTTGAGGCATGCCCTTGTCTCAGCTGACTCACAAACCTTGTTGCCTTCCTTGGTATCATTTATCCCCCATAGTGTCTTGAAGCTTTTCAACCTAATTGTCTTTAGAATAGTTTAGATCGTGCATCTTGTACCATATTTTTATATCTTGAATCTCTTTCATGCTCCTGTTAATAGTGGAGTCGATGTTATCAGTGTGGTTCCCAATAAGTGCCTTTGAAAATGGAGTGTGTGTGTCTGTCTGTCTGTCTGTCTGTCTGTCTGTCTGTCTACTTAATTAGGTCAAGTAAGTTTTTATTGTTGTTGGTTTTTTCTTTTTGAGATTTATTTTAATTCATTGATGTGACCTGCTATTTATTTCCTTATCAGAAGTTAATAATTCTTATTTTGTTAAGTATCTCCAGTGTGAGTGTAGCAGCAGTATTGTGTTTCCCATTCACATAATCCATCATGTTCGACTTTAGACTTTTGAGATATAAGAGCATGAATGAATTAAAATCAAATTTACTTGACCTAATTAAGTAGGACTACTTACACACACATATAAAAATACATAAATCAATAAAATAATAAAATGCGCACATGCGTGTGACTTCTTATTGACTGCTATTTGCGGTTTTGGAGTGACGTGGCAACATGACCAAAATTAAGTCATGGGTTCTGTTACTGTACAAATATTCTATGTAGTGTTCTCATTTCAAATGTGTTTAACTAGTTTCACTGAATGACTCCAAATTGAAATTGTCTAGTCACCATTTATTTTCGCACACATGCATCATAATTATTACTTTTCAGTTTATACTAATAAATGTTGATCAATGAGCTGCAGCCATAGGGGAAAAAATACAGCTTTATGATTCCTTTTAAAGCTCTGAATGACAGCAGGTAGCCTGTTTGTAGGGCATGCAACTGTATGCTAAATGTATAAAGTGGCATACTTGGGAAAGTTTCTGCAGTGACCTCTTTCTTCCATTTTTTTTTTTTGTGGACCACTGGCACTCTTTGCATTTTTCCTGTCTAAAAAGATTTCCTTCCCTGAATCAGTTGAACTCCATTTGGACACAAAATGGGATTAAATGTACACCACAAACTGAATGGGAAGTCGAGAAACAAATATGGAAACTCAAACAACTAAATGGGAGCTTTGAAAGTATATGTGGATACACGTTTTGCTTACATTTGAATCTGCTGTTTCAGGGTTATTATGACAACCCCAAGATCTGCGCTCTCTACGTGATGAAGGGGACATTAGAAGGTGAGTCCTGAGATTGTTAAACACTTGTTCAGCACTTTACAGTGAAGTGTGTTGACTAAAGCATTTTGACTTTCTGGGACCAGCGAGCTCTCCCTGACTTTTGTTCTACATCTTTTAAGATGTACCAAAGCTTCAACCTCACCCTGGCTTAGAGAAGCCTGAGGACGATGACGACGACGATGATGAGGGTGAAGTAGGCGAGGAAGGTGGGAAGAAAAAGCCCCCAAAAGGTACCCATCACAGGGTCCAGTCAGGCCCCCGAACACCAAACCCATACGCAGCTGACAACAGCAGCCTAATGTTTCCCATCCTCGTTGCGTTTGGGGTGTTCATCCCAACACTGTTCTGCCTCTGCCGGCTGTGAGCTAAAACTATCTACTAACGAGACGGACACGGGACTGTGAAGGAAGGGAGGAGGAGAATGAGGGGGGGAGGGGTGGTAACAGCAGCACAGGTAAAACATACACACAGGAGAGGGCTGGACAAGGAAGTACACAAAGAAGACAATAACTTTTGGAAGACCCACTGCAAGACGACGCAGATGCTGTAAGAATTGGGGGGGGGATGCAGGAAGTGTATGCTGTGCGCTTCTCTGTGAATTTGTTTGCATCCACCTCTGCTGACCCTTTTGAACAGTGTTAGCCATTTCCACACCAGTCCTTCAAAGGCTGGGGAGGGAAAAAAAAAAAACATTTCGGCATTAAAAGGATGCTCAAGAGTGTTTGGTCCGGGACGGTTTTTGTAAACTAAAAAGCATTGCTTTGTACGGGGCGTAGAAAGAATGCACTCCTGCTCAGCATCTGGCCAGACATGTTACTTTCAAATTGGAAATGGTACTGCTGAGAATTTGATTAAATAGAACTAACTAGAAATCAAACACGGTCACGGTTAATGGAAATGCAGTTGTCATCTGAGAGACAAGTGCAGAGATGGAATATTCGTATCTTTCTGTTCTAGTTGGTCCTTTTTTGTTGACGTGCCATCTTCTACCTGCCATGTTGAAATATCAGAAAGTCCTTTGCAAACCGGTGGGCTCACTTGCTGTCTAATTCGCCTTGCCTTTACGTAAATGTAGGTCGGGTTTCAGAAATGCGTCTGTGTGCAGTGATGAACATCTTTGGTATTGTTCCACCAAATACTAAATCAGGGGCATCAAAAAATGTGCTCATCTGTGATAACAAATTACAAGACCCTATTGGAGTTTGTTTGGTCGGTTTTTTTGTTTGTCTGTTTGTTTGTTTTTTTTGGGGGGGGGTCATCCCGAGGATGGATTTATTTTATAAGTCGCACATCTAATCTTTAAAAAAAAAAAAAAAAGCAGTTTCCTTCAGTAAAAGACGCCATATTCATATTTGGTGAGAGGCAAAGTTCATGCTGTGAAAAGCTTCATTGAGTCAGTTACATCGCTGTATTTTCTGTGACATCTGCCTTTTTTTTTCTGTTCATTCACTAGTGCGTGTCTTTTTTGTTTCACCAAAGAATGTCATTTTTGTTATTTTATCAGAAAACTTCAAACATGGTGGCCTGTTGTTGTTTTTTTTGTTTTGTTTTTTAAATTTGAATTTTATATCTCTGTCCAAAATGTGTTTTTAAAACAAATGTGAGTAGTTGACTCTGAAGTGTTAAACTATCACAACAGGTCAGGACTTCTTGATATTAGGATTCTAAATGATTACAAATCACCCCCCCTCGATACACTTGCCATGTATTCTCCAAGTCACTCTTTGTATATCGGATGTTTGTCCTCTGAGAGGTGAGAAAGCACAACAATAATATAAGTTTAAAAAAAAAATAATAATAATCAACTGTGTACCGGATGTTATGTGTGAACCTTTATTCAATTCTTCTCTTAGCTTTTTCCATTCTGTTGTCGTCAAACGTTTCAGTGTTGCCTGTACATTTTTGAGTAGTTACATTGTGAATTTCCCGTGGGGTCATATTTCGGTCTTTTGAGTTGATCAAATTGGGACAAAATGAAATCTATGAGCGCCCCCCCCCCCCTCCCCCCCCCTCACATATCTATGTTGTCGGCGTCCGCTTTGATCTTTTGGACAAAAATGTTCTTGTTGGCTTTCCACGCAGACTGAAAAGAAGCTTTGTTTCTTGGTTTTGGTGGCGTTGTTGTGAAGTCTCCTGTTAATGTATCTAGTTACTTACCTTAAGTGCTTAGCTCTACTCTGAGGATGATTTTGTAACTTTGCCTGTTTCACTAATGCGTCTTAAGTACTCACCACCCATCCACCCAATCCTCCTCTCCCTTCTCTGACTAGTATTGCTGTTGCCATACGCAGTACTTGAAAAGTGATTAATAATTCAGGCGTCGTGGATGCTTCCTTACTCCTCAGTCCTCCTCATTGTGATTGATGGTGGTTTAAAAATTTGGTGCCAGAAAATATTTAGCCAGTTTATGGTAGTGTTGTGTGTGTGTGTGTGTGTGTGTGTGTGTGTGTGTGTTTTCTTTTGAATGTTGTAATATCTTACTCTTATTTCATACAGACTGGTGAGAAATGAAAGAACAAACCAACAGTGTTTCAGTGTGCCTTGGCACTGATTCCAGAAGTTTCCAGATAAGTGTGTCACGAAGGAAACTGACTGGTGTCTTATGCGGGAGCTTTAGCATGTTTGGGTTGTTTTAGTGTGAAGTTTACTCATATTTTCACTTTATTTTTGGTTGGGTTAAGGCAGCCAAACCTGGTGGGGTTTCCTAAGTGGTTAATTGTTAGTATCTTCAGAATTTTGCTGGTGATGCCAAAATGCCTTGACTGAGTCTCAGCATGTTTATTTTTTATTTTTTTTAATTGGAAGTGAGACTAGACTTGGACCCTCCTTCAAGTCACTCCCATCGGGTTTGAAGGTTTGTTTGTTTGTTTTTTGTTTGTTTCTTCTTGTAGGACAAAGATGACCATTTGATTGCGTTGACCTTTGCCTTTATGGTGGCACTTAGGCTCGCTTGATGACACGGATATCGAGAATGTGTAGTCCTTCCATCTGTCTGCATTTTCTGCCACTTATCCAGGTCCCAGGACAGCTCCTTAAGCAGAGATCTCTCTCTCCCCAGCCACCTCCTTTACCTTCAAGTGTTCCTAGGACAGAGAGACACAATCTCTCCAGCGTGTCCGGGGTCTACTCCAGCCTAGTCCCAGTTGGACGTAACCGAAACACCTCATCCAGGAGCGCAGATCAGGTCCAAGTCAGATGCCTGATTGAGCTGAACTGGCTCATTTTTTTGCAGAGATCCAGCAGCTCTGCTGACCTGAATAGCCATCCAGTCTTTAAGGCAGAACCTAGACACCATTCAGAGGAAGCTCATTTCCACCGCTTGTATTTGCTCAGTCTTTCTTTTGGTTGCTATTTAGAGTTCATGGCCATAAGTGATCCACAGGTAAATCGACAGCTTCGCTTTCAAGTTCAGCGCTCTCCTCACCATGACAGAGCACTGGAGCATACACCTGCTCCTTCCTTCTGTCTCACATACAAGACCTGGAGATACTCAACCACCTCCACTTGGGGCAACAACTTGCTCCCAGCTTGGTGTGGACTCTCCACCCTTGTCATGTGCAAGCTTGCGTCCATCGCTCAAAGAAGCCATCAAGAAATTTTTATAGTTCTTTATTATAAATAGTGTACTATTTATAATATAGTGTACAATTTGCATGGTTTAAAAAAAAAAAAAAGGGGGGGGGGGGCACACAATGTCCTCTTGGAGCCTTGTTCTCACCCCTTGCAGGGAAAATATAACACCAGCTTCAGGGGGCCAAGTGGACCCAAGCCATCCCATCAAAATGCCCCATAGCACAGCAGAAAATAAGGTCTCCTCGCTGCAGTCGTCAAGTGTGTGACTGATTTTTGTTTTGGGGTTTGTTTGTTTTTTCTTTATTTCATTTGTCACCAATCTGTGTAAGCGCCTTTCTTTCCTCTGAAAAGATGCAAGACGTTCATTTAATCCAGCGCCAAAGTCACCATATTCTGCTCCTCTGCAAGTCTACACAGTCGCGTTTGTATATAAGGTACAAGATCACACTTTTTATCGTGTGACGACAATGTTTTTGGTTTTAATTTGGGGTTTTAAGTGAGGGTTTGTTTTTGATCTTGTTTTGTTTCTTATGAAGATGACTTTGTGGCCTTTTCTTCTGGGGAGAAATGGTTATTGGTACGGAGTATAAAAATTCTAACAGGCAGCCAGATGAGCTGTCTGTTAAACAAATGAGATTATCTCTGAATATATGGGATCTTCCATTGCGTTAGGTGTAATTTAAATCGGAGCGGGGCTGACCTGGAGATATTTTATAATACGCTTGGATTTGTTTGAAATTTTTTTTTTCCTCAGGATTTGTTTTAGTTTGACTTTTTAAAACGTGATATATTATTGGTGTGACATTTTGCACTGCCTCGTGTATTTTTAAATGTCGTGTGTGTGTGTGTGTGTGTGTGTGTGTGTGTGTGTGTGTGCGCGCGCGCGCGTGTGCATGTGTCTTTGTTGCCTTGAATTGTTAAATACAAATGCGCTTTACCATCATTCGCCTTGAGGTGGCTCTTTTGTTGGCTTATGTCAAAACAGCCTTTTATTTTTTTTCTTCCTTCTCTGTACAAAAAACTTTTCAGGGCTAGATTTTCATTCCACAGGAAGGACTCTTTTTAGGAGAACAGGACACATGTTAGAAGAATTAAAATGTATATCAAGTCTGTTCTTAACCTCAACTAAAAAAACACAAAAGTTTTGCAGGAAAAGTGTAATAAACATATACCCACAACTTATTTCAAGCAGTGTCCTCACATCCTTCTTTCCAGACCTTTTGTTGTTGGTCTCGTAGTTAACTACCGCAGTGGAATGAAGATCTGCTCTGCTTTTTTTCTTTTCCCACAAGAGAACCAAAGAATTTCAGTCATTCCATCCAAATTGTTCATCAGAGTCCTAACATGGTACAAAATAATTACCTCTCATCCTTTCTTTCACCTGGGAAACGTGCTAAATCAAGCTAACACGTCATTTCATGTCTTGTCATCGCGTTTATTGAGGCCATGCCAGAATACTCAATCTTGTTTTTGTTTTGTTTTGTTTTGTTTTTTGTTTTTTAAAAATCTTTGTAAAAGAGTCGTTTGAATTGCTCTGTAATTATTGTAAAATTGTTTTTGTTTTGGCATGTTTTCTTTTAACTTTTTTTTTTTTTTTTTTTTAAACGAAACGTGAGATCAACTTAAACGGAAACAAATTTGAACAGCAGAAATCAGCTAACTTGCCCATTGCCCAGGCAGCAGCCCATTCAATTTGAACAGCCGGGTCTGCTGCCGTGAATGTGTATGCGTGAGACATGGAGTGTGCAAGTTGTACCTTATACGCACGTGTTTGGTAAATAATTGCTCTTCTGAGGGATGTAAGCAGCAGCAGGTGGACTGAGAAACTGTATACGAGACCCCTGATCTTCTGCCTCAGATATGGCATATATGGGAACTGCTGATAAATGCTGTCTTTTTAATAAATGTGCTATTTTATCAGAATGTGTTGCTGCTGTTCTTCCACCTCCACCACCCAGGAGTTACCACCTACAATTATTCCAGGTCAGTTAATATTTGAACATAGTGCTCTGGTTAATTGAATTTCTTTTAGGCCGAGTACTTTGGAATTAAAGTGTGAAGTATGCTGGACTTGGTGTAGCGTACAAAAGTCTTGAGCCACCCCTCATTTCTCTTTCTTTTGTTCCGAGGAGCCAGAGTTGTATTTAAGTAGTGTTATCTGCTCATTTTCCCTGCAGTCCTTGTTCCTCCCCCACTTTCAGAGGAACTTATTCTGTTACGTTACCAATCACTTGAGCATAAAAGACTCGTAAGGGATAAACCAGTAATATCTACACATAATAGAGAACTTGGCAAAACAAAAAGTAGTATTTAATCATTTTACTGCTTGTAGCCTGTTGCAGGAACACATCTGTTCCTATTTCTTTAGCTATATTTATGAAAAATTGTAAAGATAACAGTTTGACACACAAACTAGTGTTTTTACTCCAACAAGGAGACTCCCACAGAGCTGTTAGTTGAAAACTTGGTATTTCTCTGCATGGCAAAAGCCTAAACACATATATCTTCACCAGATGAACAGTTTGCAAAAGTAATTTATGGAATCTAATGAGGTCTTTACTGAAAAATCCATAAAAGATCTGATACTGAGAGATGCATCTGGACAGAAGTGGTCTAAGTGGAAAGAAGTCGTGCTTAATGAAGAGAAACGAGGAGAAAACACTGATCTATGCTAAATGACACGAGCTGGACTGAACAGCAACAGATCTTATGGAGTGATTAATCCAGTATGTACAGAGGTACAACAGTGAGTGTAGACAGCCATCTTTGAGACACAGCGTTGGCGATCTTTCCAAAATTGGTGAAATTATGAACACAAAGTTCAAAAAAGATTTAGATCCAAGTTTGACTGCATGGTTCAGTCATCCACAGCACCTATTTCCCATTTTCTTAACAACATATAAAGAAATGAGGGACCACTGTACCTTTTGTTGATGCATGAATAGCTTCCAACATATTGGCTTGGCTTGGTAATTATTATTGATCTATCACACATTTGTCTGTATCAGGGTATATGTCGTCTGATATGTGCAAATATATTTTTAAGAATTTGTTTTTTAACTGAACTGCAGTAAAGATCAGGTCATCAGATAATTCTTGTTATTACTTTAAAACCAGTACATCATTTGATACCGCCTAAATATCAGCGTTAGCTAAAAATCCAGGACAAGCAAGGCTCTACCTTAAACCTCTTAACCTTAAAAGTGCCCGTGTCATGTGACGCCTTGCATAAATAACACAATAACATACATTATTCATTTTTTTTTTTTTAATTACTTCACAAATGGATAATTGTCTCTCAGATGATGGTGGCTACTCACTGCCTGAACCCTTTGGCCAGATTATTGTTATTCAGATTAAGGGTAGCAGCTCTCAAATAGCTTTGAGTGCCTCACCCCCCACTGGCAAACTGAGTCAGAGGGTGAGATATTGTGTGTGTGTGTGTGTGTGTGTGTGTGTGTGTGTGTGTGATAATAGAAATACTCAAATAGTCTAAAAAGGCTAAAAACTGAACAAGCCTGAAACTGAATACCTCCACAGAGGCTGAAAACACACATGCCACACCACATCAGGAACATCTGGATCTCATTTTGTGTCATATTCCTTCAGTTTGGTATATATTTGGCGATAAGATGCAAAATTGTATCTCACAATGGTAAAGAATCGTTCCAGAAAATAACAATTTTGAATCCAGAAACAAAAAAGAATCTCTTCCAAGTCAGGCAAAGCACCACCTCAGGACCGCCTGGGGGTTTTTTTGGGGTGTTTTTAGCTGGGACTCTCATCTCTTATTTTCTGTTTGTCCTTCATAAGTATATATTTTTATTTTGAAATCCTTATTGAATGGCAGCAGCGTCGTGCCATCTTATGCCTTGTGTTCCTCGGTGCCATAAATTTAGGGACAGCAACACAGATAAATAAAGTCAACACTGTCGTCTAAAGAATTTTATTAATAGCTGATTTATTGTGTAGCCAATAAGTTATTTTATGGTCAGTTCAACCACATAAGCAAAGCAAATTTTGAGTAAACAAATGAAACAAATGAAAATCACAAAAAAAAGTGAACGATGATAATCATCGGTTTCTGAGGTAGGATAGAAAAGTGTCACAGGGTCCGAGGGTCTAACCATACGTCCTCACAAATGAACAGAATAATCACAGCTCAGTTCAGCATGGTCGCAGCACATATGCAAGCCCTTTGTTTGTCCAGGTGTTGTTTTTTTTCTTTCTTTTCCCACCAACTGTGAAAACTTCTTTAAATAGAAGCACGAGGCAGATTCATGCGTAGCTAAAGGAGGACAGCTGCTGAACAAAGCAGACTGAGGCCACGCGGTTTGCTGCTGGACCGAGTCTCATAACCACAAAATTACACAAACTTACAGTATGTCATATTTACAATGTACATATTTACATATATAGAGAGAGAAATAGATAGTTTACATAAGCTTTAGCCTATAAATTAATCATTTTGACATTTGAAGTGCATCCTTTTGTGTTCAGCTGGTAATGGCAATAGACTGATGAATGCTGCCATGCAAAAACAGTCAGGTCCAACTGTTAACCTGATCCAAAATAAAGAGCCATGAAAGGTGTGTGCGTAAAGTCAACACCACCAGCTCTACATGACACCTCAGTTCCACCCTGACTGCAACCCAGGACCAAGCCCAGATCCAGAGGACGACTCCCCAACATGTTGTCCTGCGGATCCTTTACGAAGGGGTTTTCACCCGGCGGATCTCCACCGGACAAAAACGCCACCCGCCAGATGTTTGTCAAGCTGGGGCCCTGCCTTCGACCACCTATGACCTCCTGTGCGCTGTGGAAAAGGAACAGCAGGTCCACTCTCAATTCCACGGTGTGACCCCGTGACCCCAGAGTGTACCTAAAGGTGGCAAGAGACAGTGTCACAATCAGGCCAGCCATTCCCAGAGCCCATCAGTCAAATGATATTACTGGGTCTTGAATAAGAGTGTGTGTAAAAACACCAAAAGTACATTTCTTGAGTTTTGAGCCTGTACCTTGTAGGAAGCTTGTGCTTCGCCATGGATGGAAGCACAGGGCGGATGTCCAGATGTTGCGGGTTGGAAAGCTGAAGGTGAAGCTCGGCTCTTGTAACCGTTAATGACAAGATCTCCCTGGTGAGGACAAACTCCACACCCGTATCTGGTGAGGCGGAGAAGAGGCAATTAACAGTCTGCCAGAGTCACGGTACAGCATTTCATGTCACAGAGAAGCACATTCACTCATGTCAGGCTCTGCTGCAGAGGTGATGTTTTCACTCCTAATGCCTTGTTAATGAGTCAGCAGGATGTCTCAACAATTCTTGAAGGGAACATTAAGCCAGCTAAGACTCATTTGTGTGCAGATAACACAGTCCTCCCTGCAGCTGCATTATTCAAGTCATTATCCACCCCCAAACTGCCTTTCTGTCTTCACTTCACCTCTGCTGAAAAATGATATTTTTAAAGGGAAAAGCCAGAATGCATACTCTGTGTGTGGCTGCTTCGTGTTATTCATGTTTCTTTTGCTTAATTTTCTGCTAAATTAGGTACCAATTCATCCCTGTAATTTATTCACTTAGTTCATCGCTTATTAGACCCATTCAGAATGGTTTACTGAACAAAGTTTCTCTTCTCTCCTGATTAATTTGCAGCACAACTTTTTTTAAACTCTGGAATTATTAAAATTCTTAATATAGCAGGTAAGCTCAAGAAATATGAGAAGAAGCTGTGTGGAGGCCAGCTGATGCTTACAGATGTGAAGAGTCCGTTCCCGTGGTTACCACACAGCTAGTTTTATGTATTGAACTGAACTCTGTTTTGGAGGATTAACCACAGGGATTATCTTCGATCTTCGATTTTAGTTGGGTTTTTTGTTTGTTTGGGGGATTATTTAGAAATACTCCCTCCCATCAGGATCAATCCCGCTCAGCACATCTGACCTCCACAGGACGAGCATGAAGTTAAAGTGAAAAGTTAAAGTTTCTTTTGCCTGGGTGTATTCTCTCTTTCTTTTTTTTTTTCTTACCTCCTCTCATGCGACCTTGAATCCCTTTCAGCCTCCTGCAGTTTTCTCCTTCTTGACAGCAGCGGTAGACGCGCCGGACGAAGCCGAACAGAGGTTTTCCTGGAAAAACCAACCCACGTGAAGCTCTCGCGGAAAAGTGCCGCATGCTGATCTCCAAACGCGTCCCGCTATCCACGCGAGCTTCTTGCGTGTTCTCCAGCCAAGGTGCTTCCAGTTCCGCGCACCGGTCCGTGCGTAAAGTCGCTTCGTGTGGCTCCCGTGACAAACGCTCCGATGTGCCCACCGCGCGCCCGAACACTCCACAGCAGCTCAGCATCATTAAAATGAAAAGTGATGTAATCCGCGTGCAGTTTGAAGAGGCCATGGTGAAATCCCGAATTCCGCCCAGTGCTTTTCCAGCGACGAGGAGCGGCCACTTCTTCTCTGATGCCAGCTCTCCAAAGCCTTGCGGCCAGTTTGAACCCCTCGCTATTATACCCCACTGACAATGGGGGGACAACACACCACTTAGAATTTGAATCCTGGCCCTCCTCACAGTCCCTGCCCCTCCTTTTGTGCCTTGCCCACCCATTTGACCCCCGCTGCCTTTTATTGAATGCGCCTGCATAATTAGGCGCCCCCAGAGCGCCGAGCAAGCCCATTCACATTCAGCTACTTAGCTAATTGCCCTAATTACTCCATAGCTGGATGGTCGAGAACGACGTTACTCGGAACACGTATAGGGGAGGATATTCTGAGAGAGCAAAAGTATGAACATCTTACAGGCATGCGTTTGGCATTTCAGACCGCTTTGCACACACCTGTTCATGGTCGTTTGAACGGAGGCATTAAGCAAGAGGCAGAAAACAATAGGCTCCACACTGAAGTCATAAGGAGGTCAGGCAACCCCAGCTGTTTTCAACAAGTTATGAGAAAAGTAACTCATAAGAGGCCAACTCAGAGCGGATCACATTTTATTTTAAAACACACAGAAGTTCATCACAGCAAACCTCTTCTCAGACAACCTTTGAATACACACATTTTGTGTAAATGGCAGCAATAAAGACAAATCACAGTCCTAATAGCCAAATATTTAAATAACACTTTTTGATTGCTGACATAGAGTTGATTATAAAATGCTTTAGAACTTCTAGACAAATAAGCCAATACAGGAGCAGCGAACAAGCACGTTTTTCTTCTCAAATGTGGGAGAGGATAACGATTCTGGCTTCAGTCTAAATGCATGAGTGAAAGCAACAGAAACATCTGCTGCAGACAGTTACTTTATTTTTTTTTTTTGTCTAAATGTAACAAATAAAATTAGACTCATACAAGCATGGAAGTAAACATAACCTACTTTAACTAAGCTTTAACAAGCATCCACTGTCATAGCAAATTTATAGTTACAATATAAATTTAAAAAAACAGTTCTGCTGTGAATATGAGATCCACTAGGGTTTTACAGCACAGTGCCACAGTGTACGGTAATGTACAGCATGGGAACAAGTAAACCACAGCTGGAGGGCAGCAAAGAAGATGTAATCCTGTTGTAAAATTTCCTACAGCAGAGCTTTTTTTTCCATTTTATTTTTTTAATGTTACTTACAGGGCAGTTCTTCTCCCAGTGAAATACATTTCCTCCTGAACGGGCGACCCGACGCTGCCCTGTCAGAGCAGGTTAACCCCGTGTTTCAGCAGTCTGTGCCGGGCCTTGCTGGGTAGCGAGAAAGCGCTGTCCTGGTGGTTCGGGATGCCCGAGTTCCTCAGCGAGCCTCCGTTCTGCTGGAAGTAAGTCTCCTGGGCCACGCTGCGGGTGCCATACACAGCTGTGCTGGCATTCCTGTCGACATAATGTCACGCAGATTTAAATTTCAAGCCCGCTGTGCAACAAACAAACACACTAGAGAAGGCAAACAGTGTGGGAGGTTTTTACCAGTAAACATCAGCTGTCAGAGCGAGATCCACGCTAGTTAAGGGAAGGTTTAGGTTCAGAGGGATGAACGTGATAAACTGTCAAATAATCCCCCCTCCCTTCTAACCTTTACTTGAGTAGAAGAAGAAGAAGAAATCCCCCTGCCCCCTCCACCCTCTCACACCAAAAGCTACTGCATCATTGCCATGCTGACCTGATAATAGCCTCCTGCAGAGTCTCAGTGTTACAGAAATGCGAGTGAAGAAGTGATGTGGCTCTGACAAAGGGTTGATCCCAGGCTCCCCCTGACCGGCCAGACAGGTTGGCTGCAGAGACACACAATAACAGAGGCACATTAACCTGGACAGGCATGCCTGCAGCTCAAAAGAATGCTGATCACAGTCCTTGAAATTAGCAGTTAGCTCATGCAAAGACAATCTACCAACCCTCCCCCCTCCTAGCCCCACTGCCCTGGGTAGAGATGCAGGGACTTATACTCACTTCAGCAGAAAAGTGAAAGTTGGAAAACTGGAAGAGACAGAATGTTTGGGAATATCAGATATGAAAAAAAGCTGAAAAGACAAGCGCAGGGAGTGCCGAATATTTAATGCAGGGAGACAGCTGATTAGATATTTAAGGGGCAGTTATTACTTGTGAGCGTGCTCTGAATGCAGTCGAAATGGGCAAAGGTGTAGGGCCCTGGACCTCCCGGGGCACCCGGAGAGATGGTCCTCAGATGGGCCTCCAGTCCATTGAGTGAAGCCAGGCTGCTGTGATACTGGAGACAGATCGACAATGCCACGTATCAGCATGACAAAGGCAAAAACAACGCACTCATTTGCTTGAATTTAAATTGAGCTGCAGTTTGCAGAGGAAAGACAAAACACAGCCCTCACCACTTCCTCCATAGAAGCGGCGTCACTCATGAAGTGAGGCTCCACCAGCAGAGCCAGCACCAAGCCCTTCACTCTGTGCATGTACAACGTCATGGGGATCAGCGCATTCTCCTCTGAGGCGTCAGAGAGACGATGAGGAGGAGGAAGAAGAGGAGGAGGATCGCTCTTCCCTGCCTTGTGGCCTGAAACACTCCCACGGGAGACTCTGCTGTCTTCCTCCACCACCTTATCATCGTGCGGCTGCTCATTTCCAGACTCGACCGCTTGAAACTCAAACACACCCCCAAAAGCTCCCTCCACTTCTCCTCCATTTAGATGGGAGTCTTCTTCAAACACGGAGCCGTCTCCTTCACTGCGAATCTGGCTGCGACCACCTGTGCTGTCGCGGGAGCGGCTCTCTTCCGCCTCATCTTCAACAGTGTTTTCTCCATTTGAGAGAAACTTGAGCGACTGTGGAGATGGGTTGAAGGAATTGGCAGCGCTGTGGGACGAAGCCGGGCTGAACACATCGGAGTCTGACAAACGAGGGCTGAGGGACGCCTTCTGAGGAGGTTTGGATAAACTTGGATTTGACACCTGTGACTCAGTAGAAGGAGTGTCGGATAAAGTCCTTGACAGGCGGGTCTTCTTTGAGGGACCATCTCTTTGTGGCGTGGTAGGACAGCTGGAAGGTTTTAGAATGTCAGAACTGTGTAACAAAGGGATTCAAGCAGCTTGTTTAAATAAGCTTCACTGAATATCATCTGTAAAATAAATAAGGAGAAACCACCTGAAACCTTTGTCGACAGGAGCGGACTGCAGGTCCTGGAGTTCAGGCGCGGTCAGGAACACAGTTGTGGAGCTGACAGTACCGCTAAATGAGCTTGATGCACTTGTTCCATTAGGCCGCTGAGCCTACACAAAAAAACAAAAATATTATTATTATTTGTTGCTGCCTGTTATACAGCAACACTTAAATGCAACAACCAGGAGCAGCAGCACTCCTTACTTCGGTGTCTTTCTGCACAATGACAATAAAGGCTCTCTGAGCACCTCTGAGAGTGAGAGCTGCATCATCAGCCCACTTTAATTATCCACCAGCCCACATCCTCCCAGGGAATCTAACAGGTTTGCTAGCTTGTGAGAACACCTGGCACCACACTGCAATTCTGCCTGCGTCTTTGCATTAGCTGCTTATAGCTGAGCTACCCCGGGGTCACAGCAGCAGCATACAGGATGAATCACTGCGTGTGCTGAGATTAGTTGTCATGGTTTACTCCAGTTTTTCTGTTTTCTGTCATTTATAGGTTTTATTCTTTATTCTTCAACACAGCCTGAACTGTCTTAGACGAGCTTTCTTATACTTTTCTTTAAATAGTCTTCAGGAATAGCTCACCAGGCTTCTTCACGGACAAGCTCTTCTTTTTGCCTTCTGTTCTGTCTGTCTGTCAAAACACTGCTTCAATAATGTTGATGTCCAGTCTCTGGAGTGGTCAGTCCATGACTGATGGTGTTCCACTGTGTCTTTTTTACCCAGGTTTAGGGCACTGGCTGTGTGTTTGGGATCATCATCATGCTGAAAAATGAAGCTGCTTCCAATAAAACACTTTTTGGCACAGTGGATGAAAATGATGGAACTCTACTGGGTTCATAACTCCATTAATTTTGACAAGATCTCAAAAACGACTGGTGGGAATGCAGTTCCAAACCATGACAGAGCCTCCGCTGTGTTTTATAGATGGTCACAAACACTCGGAGTGTCTTTGAAACAAAACTTTTACATTTGGAGATTTGGATTCATCACTCCATAAAACCTTTCTCCCCGTTTCCCTTCATTATTATTGGATTTTTCTCCCCTATTTCTTAAGTACATTGCTTTCAGATTCTATTAATCTGTTATAGATTAATAGGACACACTGCACACCATGTTGAGATACACCAAGTTTTCATCAGGCTGAAAATATGCCAACACTTAATATTCATTCATTTTTACAATGCATACAAGCTGCTGTTTCAAACTTAAACAATTTCTTGATTGTTTATAGCCCGTCCACGAGTGACGTTCTGCACTTTAACAGCAGGCCAAAGTTATGCTGTATTTTTTGTTACATTTTAGACATTATTAAAGATTGCCTGCGTCTTAGAGAAACAAATATATAGAGTCAGTGGAGACGTGGAAATATTATGCGTTTATAGACCTATCACATCAAAGAGAGTGACCCTGGATGAAGAATAAGTTATTCTCTGACTTCTAAAGTATGGCTTTTGCAGCTTGCTCAAATAAAGAAATTTGTCACAAAACACTAACTGCACAGTGCATCAATCAAGCATGGTGTCCTCACAGCGGAGGGACCTGCGAAGTACCCTTGAGCTTCCATCCCCTAATTATGTGTATGCGTGTGAATGGGGGAGGGGGCTGGTGCGTCTCGTCTTTTCAGGCTGCTTTACTTACGTTAACTTTTCATTATATCTACGATTTTACTACTGCTGATCTGAAGAAAAATGAAAAAAAAAGTTGAGGAAACCTCTGGACAGATGTTGAAGTCCTACCTTGGTGTATGTTTCACTCTCGTGAATCATGACCTTCATTGTGAGCGCTGGAGACATCTGTGTGCTGACAACTCTTTGAAGCAGATCACAAAAAAATACATTAAAAAAATTTCTGATTTCAGAAGCTGACATTTAAAAGAAGAAGTCGTGGCCGTTCTCTTCAAACGCGAGCTCACCTTCCTCTGAACAGAATACATCCAGCTAACACTAGAGGGCAGCGCTGACAGGCCTGAAGAATGAGGGCCGCTTTGAGCAGGAGAAGAGGGTCAACCTGAGGAAATGAATCCGATGAAATGTTACCTGCAGCTCATGCAGAAATAAACAATAAAAAAAATGATTTTGCTTTTATATTATCATCTACTGAGCAAATCTCCAGCGTGTGCCCACTGTATTGTTTACATGTATCCTGCAGGCACACTAAATAAGCAGAAATGAACCGCTGATGGTTTGTCGAGCCATGCTGAGGTCTTACTCAACACCACAAGATGTTGTTATATATTCTGCCTTCTGAGTGGCGGCAGGCTAAAAGCAGAACCCCACGTGTGACCTTTAGTACTTACGTTAGTCGAGTCAATGGTCTTCAAGCAGCTGAAGATGTGACTAAGCTCTGAGGATCCTGACTGCAGGTGAGAGAGGTACCTCGCCCACTGGGCTGCCAGGGTTTCCTGACTGTTGAGCTGCCAAGCAAAGGTCAAACTCGATGACAATGAGCATTTGGGGATTTTATTCAGACAGGTGGCAAATTAAAGGAAATTCAAACATAAAGGTGGCAGACCACTGTTTAACGGCACGGCCCGAAATGTCTCACATGGGCCGAGATTGCTCGCCTGCCACAGCGTGTGATTCACCTTGTTGTCATAGTCAGTGCTACGGATGAAGCACAGGGAGGCTCCTCAGAGAAGAGACCAGACATGAAGTTTGCACTGACCCTTCACACTAAGTCCACCCAAAACCATTTCAATAAAAAGCCCCACAGTGTTGCTGAAAGCCACACACATAAAGGTTTTTTTGCCCCTTTAACTTGTCACTGGTTGTGCTGTCAGACATCTTGATCTTTTTGTGACGGCTGATGTAAATGTTTCTTAAACCTACGTAGAACAAAGCAGAAGTATTTGTGCAGCTGCACCTGATAGCTCTGGCGGACAGGGCCGTTGTAGAAACAGAAGAGGTCTATCAGCTGGTCCAGGAACTCAGACACGCTGACAGTAGGGACATCCACCGAGCAGCCCAGCGCCTGGGGGAGAAAAGAAAACACATCCCCAGAATAACCATTAGGGAAGCCTGAAATATCACAAGAGGTTGCTGCTGGACCACCAGTAGAGCCCCACTCACCCAGAAGAAGTCGTCTTTCATGCAGATGGCGAACTTGTTGCGCCGCAGCCTGAGCGTGCGCGCTGGAGAGGAGGAGAGCTCGGAGACGCAGCGGCCCACGCCGGCGAGCTGCCCACACAGCAGCTCCTGTTTGTCTAGTGGGGTCTGACAGAGACATGTGATGCTTTCACAGACTTCTCTGAAATCAAGCTAAGAACATACGCACACAAATACAAGTGCTGGGAGATTGTTATCATCTTCGACACACTCCCTAACACACACACACACACTAGACGTGCAGCTTGCAGCACTTTGTGTCAGCCAGACCTCTTCAGGGTAGAAGTAGCAGATTCCGTCTCTTGTAGGATCAGCCTCTCCTCTGACCTTGGATCCATCATATAGGAAGAAATAGTTACACCTGCAGAAGTAAACACACACGAGTGGCTAAATGTGTCATTTAAGAAATAAAGAAGCAAGAAAAGACACATTTCAACCACGCAGTAGTAATACTGTGCTGGAAGCAAGCATCTAATTAACTTTGTGCATAAAGATATGTGTTTGGTTTGCTATAATAATGTAGTAGCTCACTATCAGCTAAGTAGCAAAGCCGTGTATGTTTATGGTCCATCCTGCATGCTGTAGCTGGTGTCTGTAGTAAAGGTGGCTCTCAGCGGATCTTACATTCTTGAATCTGGCTGCAGAAGCTCAGCCATGACCGACGCGAAGCCCCCAGGAGCCCCTCAGTATCTTGTATCCATCCGCCCGAGCAGGCTGCAGATGCACTCTGACACACACACACAACTACTAAAACACAAAAAGTGGAACTGATGTTTTATCCGCGAATTCTGATCTTAGTAATCGCCTGTCACGCCGCAGACGGTCCGCTGTTTGCCGCAGATCACTCAAAACACGGCCACGGAGCGTGTTTTCACGCCATGTTTACGTTTCGCTCGCCGTAAGTTTTAATTACTTCCACACAGAGAAAATATCGCCACTTGAGGAATGCAGGGCAGTCACACGCAGTGGAAATCATGTGAAAGGACGGCGAGCTCACAGGGACAAACTAGTGCGCCATTACGCTGCACATTACTAGAAAGGTGAAGACGAGAGTGTGCGAGGATTACTCACTGCTGGTTGGCGGATTGCCTCTTAGTGTCACATTGATTATGATCCCAGTGTCGGTGCTTTTACGTGAAATTGTTGTGAAAAGTGTCACTTTCTTCTTATTTTGTTTGTTTGTTTTGTAAAACCATCATGGCGTTTTCAGACAACGTGCTTCTTAAACATCTTTGAATGTATGAATCCTGCACAGTCAAATGTGTCTATTTTAAGCCATTTTTTATTGGTAATGAACAGGATTTATGAAGGGCTAAAATCAAGTAATGATCAGCATTGCAAGCCTGGTTGCTCCTACTCCATATTTACAGTCTGTCCAGTTCTTTTTTGACACTTAAAACATCTTTATAGAAATGTGATATTTGTTTCCATGTTGGCCAGATCTCTCTTTAAAGAGACATTTTTTTAGTCTCAGTAAATAGTCCCTTTACCAAAACTTGATTGCAGCTTCTACTTTGTGACAGGGCCGTTCTTTCTGCCTCGGAATGACTTGATATCATTCATGAGAGTTATGTTTGAGGTGTTTTTGACAGATTATAGCCCAAGAAGTCATTTACAACTGTTTAAATTACTCTTTGATTTATGTGGAAACGGATGCTTTAGGTAGAACTTTTTAAAAAGACGAAGAAATCACATCCACGCAAAACTAATGTTCTGTTTTTATTGTATTTTATTTTTAAATTAAACCGGTGGCACATTACATGGACCGTTTCTGTGTATTGCTCCATAAGACTTCGACAACAACCGATCATAAGCCTGGAAACGTGAGATGCCCGCGTGCTCTTCATCCTGGGAAAGGCAGTGCCAGAGGCTTTTGGCAGGAAAGGTGACCTCCAGCAGCTCCACTCTCGCGCACGGTGTTAAAGGTCGAGCGTGGATTTAAAACTGCGCAATAAGAACGCATTTGTAACGAGCCCCTCTCAGCATCACGCGTGTTTCCACTGGGACTGGATCGGAAAATTTTGAAACGCTCTACATCTTACAGCCGCTTTGACTTCACATTTTCCTCCGCAGAGCCATCGCACATCCGTTTCTCTGCTCTTGATTAATGATGGCTACCATTCGTGGGCCGTGAACGCGCACCGCTAGCCAGCCCATGGCTGCAGGAAAGCGCGATGACACTGGACTCAGCTGCTTATCAGGTGACAGAGTGAGACGTTTAAGCATGCAGCTGTTCAAAAGGAGGGACCCGAGTTTAATATTTTTGGCGAGGAAGCGCTGTTTTCACTCTCAGTCCAGCCCAGACATTTTGATTTAGTGTCCAAGCCTCCTGAGGACGTGCAGCTGCTGGGCAATGTCCACGCCTAACGGCGAACTCTGGACCCACAAACAGGCGCGCAGTGCACTGTGGGAGTCCAATGACACACCTGCCTCTGTATAAAAGTCTTCACAACCCATTCTCCGGCACACACCGGACTCAACAGCGATGATATGAAGTAGTAATAGTTACACTAAGCAGACACACTTTTACCAAAATTAATATTTAATCAACATAATGATTAACAGTTGACTTTTTCTACTCTGAACCTCATGATTTTTACATCACTCTTTGGAGATAAATGTCAGAGAGTTAGAGCTGTTCATAGACAACGAGCAGACAACGATTCTTATAAACTGCGAAGTTTATGCGTTTGAAAATCACGTGACCCAGCGGCCTGTTTATTAGGAGGCCTCCAGCAGTGACAGAACAGTTAGCACCAATTTTCTGCGTGCTGGTGATTAAAAACAAAGAGTCAGCTTTGCTGTAGAAGGTTTCCAACTGAGCAAAGTGACTCAGATGTATCTGCATGGCAGCCATGATAAGAGCTGGTGAAATTCCTTGGATGCTAAAGATGCTCAGATGCTTCCTATCCTTTAGCAGAGGATAGGCTGGAGCGTCCTGTATTAAAAAACCAACATGACTGAGAAATGACGCAAGTCATCACATAATCTCCCGCGCTGAGCTTCGTTTAGGCAACCGCAAGAAAATGATGAACTGTTACAAATCTGTCATGTCATGAAGATGTCTCCTTGTGTGAGACACTGTGTGGTTTAATGAAGTATCTCTATAAATAACCACAACTGGCCGGAATAAAATCATCAAAACAGAACGAGGGTTCTGGTGGAACACCGACTGCATTAGCTGCATCTGCTTAGCAACGGCATCCATTAATGTGACTTCAGAGAAAGGTTAATAAAAGTGGATCAGCAAGAACTCTCTGTCACATCTTTCCTGGACCTCAGGATGTTTTCCAAGGAGCTTGAGAATTTCAATTTAAAAATTTAAGCATAAGATTTGGACCAGTTGTCACAAATACATATAAAAGGCCCTAAAAGTCTCTTCTGACATTAAAGCCATCTGTTGTTGCATTCGTTCATTTAAACCTGCTGTGGTAGAGTACAGTGAACATGGTGCTCTCACAGGCTCCACTTACATGCTACTGTGAACCCTCAAGCAGCCATGCTGCCTTCCATCAGTGCGCTTTAAACACTCTCGTGGTCTGAGAATCGGTGTACGGCAGCATCAGCACCGTTGCATAAGTTGTGTGATGCAATATTGCAAAAAAAAAAGGGTAGTGACATGTATCATTACAACCCTGACCAGCATGTAAGAGATTATGCTGCCTACAGCTGCAGCCAACTACAACCTAAACACACCTCTGTGAGCGTGCCGGGGTAAAAGGCAACATGTCATTTCAACAAATTCTTGTTTTTCCACATAAAAGGATAGAAGTACTTTTGTTTTTTCCTTGCAATCACATCAGCTGCTTGTCAAGTAATAAGATTTCTTTCTCCAGCTTCCTCATTTTAAGTGCTCTGTAAGCCATCTCTTGGTCCCGGTTCTCAATCTCCTTCTTGAGGTAGGAGCAGTAGAGAGACCTGAGGTTTTCTGTCTGCTTCTGTGAATCAGATTACACAAAACATGCGCTCTTGTTGCATTCGTTTCTTCTCATTAGCACAGGACAGCTGTGACAAATGGACCTCACCTCTCCGCTTCTGCCACCAGCTGTAGCCCCGGCCGCGTTAGCGCCCTCCTGCAAGCTGCTGCCGTGAACGTCCTGTTAAAAAGAGCAATCCAGTCTTCACGCCAAGTACTCACAGGCAAAAGCTCCAGGAGATGCACGCGCAGCAGTACTCACCCCTTCAAACTGAGTGTCACTAATGTCCGTCTCGTCGCTGCTGAGGCTCTCTGGTTCAGTCTTTGTTATGGGCAGCAGCAGGACAGGGTGGCCCGACACTGCAGCAGCGAAGAAACATTTAAATAAGCCAATGTGGAAACTTTTGCAGGGATGCTCGTGAATTTCACCTACCGCTCATGAAAGAGCTGTCAGACACAGCTGCTGGGTCAATACAGGCGCCTCCAGGGAGAACCTCCACCCTCAGCCCATTGTCTTTGTGATGCAGCACGTCATCCTCACCCGAGTTCAGAGACGGGGTCGCCGAGCCGCCCTCGTTTCTCATCATTGCAACCCTTTTCCTTTTTGCTGCACAGGGACAGATTTGACAGGTACGTAACACACCTGGACTTTACCGACTCTGAGCCAGTGCAGGAAGAGAAACACTGAATGTTATACAGCTCCGTCATGCTAGTGCATGTATGTGCATAAAGCATTTTAATGATGCGGAGAGTTCACAAGCTCAAAGATCATAAACTCATTCATTTAGACTTAATGATTTGCAGAAAACCACAAAGAAAAACCTCTTTTACGAAGCAACTGCTGACTCGCTGAGATCAAAACTAAGACAAAGTGCTTGCACCTGTTTGCACAATGTTCTTGTGTTTGACTTTTACTTGCTGCCATGTCCTTTTGTAGCCACTGTCTGAGACCCTGTGAAGCAGGAAAAATAAAGATGATGTGTCAGTAGGGTCTATATTCAATAATTTGAATATAGGTCAATCACACTCACGAGTGAATAAATGTCCTTACGCATTTATTTTATCAGCAATTCTCTGCCAGGCTTCCTCTCTGAGTTTAGAGGCACTGGTGGTGTTGGATTTAGCTGTTAGTATCTCTCTCTCCTCTTCATACAACTTCAGAATGAGCTCCTGCTCTTTGGAGCTGAAAAAATGCGCCCTCTCCTGTTTCCTCATTATCTGAAAATCTGTTTTAAAATAACACAGAAATATAAATGTACTATAAATGTGCACGAATGAGAGTCAAAAACCACGTGATGATTGTTGTTGGTTTTGATTGTTTTTTGGGGGTTTTGTTACAGTTTGTGTGATCTTGCACAAAGTCTCCTCACCTCCGTCTGCGTTCATGGATTTCGATCCGGGTTTCTGCGTGCGACTGATCTTCCCTTTGTGGAGGAGCGGGGACGCGCAGTTATCCGAGATGTTTCAATGCTAGATTTAGTAATCAAATCGTAACCCGCGGTCGCGAGACGGAGTAAAGCCGAGCTTGATCGATGCCACGGTTAGTTACGGCACGAGTCCCATCATCAGTTAGCCTCGAAAAAACCAGAAGCGGGCAAAGGTAAACGGTGTCATTGAGCTGTCTATCAGCGAGCTTTGTTAACCCTGGATTTTCTAATTCGGCTTAAAGCGCGTTCACGTGAAAGAGGTGGAGTCTGTAACAAAGAGCGAGTCACGTGCGCGAATCATCACATCATCACTGATAACGTTAATGGTTGTTGGGTCGGGACAAGCTTACGGAGCTGGTTTATAGACACTGGTGACCTGTGGAAAACGTAGGAGTCATGTCGGGTTTGGGGGGGTAGCCACAGACTGAACGGGCACAAGCCTGACCCAGATTTTACTGAGTGAGACAAAGAAAAGGGTTTTTTCTTTTATGTGTAACAGAGGAAGACAGGTGTGAACAATACACAAGAGCTGCTTCAGCGCTGGAGTTGCAGGCACTCCCTCAGCAAGACATCAAAGCTTTTACTGGGGAAAGAACACTCGTTACTGCCAGCTCCTCTATTAGGACTTCTCAGTGTCTGCTATGAACAGGGTCTATTAAGATTTTGTGTATGATCTAAAAGAAAAAACAAACGATATTAAACAATGATGGCTGCATAGTGTAGTGATTCACGTGACCGTGACCATGAAATCAACATGCTCTGCTACCTGTCGTGACTAAGGCAGCCGATGAGAGTAGCTTTATATTGAAGAATAATTATTTACAAACTGTAACTCCTGTGCTTTGTGAGTATGCTTTTTCAATAAAACTGCTGTTAGTAATTAGAAATTGGATCCAAACCTCTCACAAAAAAGGTTAAAATCTGGCCAGAACAGGCCGTCTCTGTGACAGGACTGTTTCATGGATACCGACTGGTCACTGTTTGAGAGCAAGAATGTAGAGGAACATACTGAGACTGGGCTGTTCTATTTCACTTTTTGCACTGGCAACATTATTGTCACAAAATACCGCCAGCTTTTCCCCAGCCAGGATGAGTGACGTGCGGCTCCTCCTCAGAGTCTGTAACAGCACCTACAGGCCAAAGGACAAGGTGCAGTATTCCAGTGCCAGAGCAAACCCAAAGCAGGGCATTGGAACTGCCAAGGACATGTACAGGGTAAACAAACAACAGCCCAACTGGGTAATTCTACTTATTTTCTAACTGGAAATAAAATGGGTCAAACTGCATGGATACATACAAGAAACATGAAGTGAGGTAATAGAAGTTACTTTATTTATGTTAAGTCAGACATTTTGTATAATGGTCCAGAACAAAGGAGCTATTGGTTCAGGTGCCCTGTGTTAAGAGCACAGAGGTAAAACGATTAAAGAGAAAAGAGTAAACTGTGAATAGGAGTGTGGTCCAATAACAACTGCTTAACAAGGACTGATCCCATCTGTGACATCTGGAGGTTTGTTTTTTACTCATGTCCCTCATAGCCATCAGGAAGAGGATTCACATGTGGGTTGTGGAAGAGACTTTTGTTGCCATCACCCCAGGGGAAACGCTAATGGGAGAGGAAGCATAAGAAAAACATAATTAAGTCAAAAATAATGTTGTTGTTTTTTTAAAGGCAGCACTTAAAATTACAAGTCTCATGAAGTCAGACCTTGCTGCGAATGCGGAGATGGGTGTAGGGGACAAACTCTGGTTGCTCATGGCTGTGGTGCTGCTCCTTCAAGAATGTGTTCAACATGCAAACTCCAACACCTGGAAGGGCAACCACGAAGGTGAGGATCTTCCAGGTCTTACCTGGGGATAAGAAATCAGAATTATTTAACTAACAAGTAACAATAGAAAGAAGAGCGAAAGAAGTAAAATGATAACAATGTGCTGACATCTGACACTGTTAGATCATATGAACGCCCCTGAGACAGTCGACAGAGCATGCCCTTGACCAGAACTAAATCCAAGAAATACAACCAGTTTAACTCACTAAAAGACAGTTACATTCAAATCTGGTCCAAAAATACACCATATAAAAAGGCCCCACTGGATGCATGTTGTTACTTTCAGCTGTAAGATTTCTGATAAGATTCTGTAAGATATGACCTCACTTAGTGAATAGTTAGACACGGTTTAAAGTCTCTCTTTTAAAAGACTGTCAATGCGAAATGCAAAATTAACTGTGCATTTATACAAGAACAGTTCAACTTCCTTGCATCTCCACAATTATTCAACTCAATTCAGTTCAAAGCTGTCCTTTTCCTTCCTGCTCAAAACGCATGCCTATCCTCTCTTTATCTTAACACTGGTCTGCCTTTCTCGTGTTGAAATAAATACTTCCTTTACAAGCTGTCGGTCATAACGATTATCAGGTGTCTTTGTGACTATCCTTTCATCTTTTGTTGCACTTTAGCTCGTAAGACATGCTGTTCCGTCACACTGCTCCACTTTTAAATCATATTAACTAACAGACTGCGCTGCTGTGAGACACAGACAACAACAAATGCAAGAAAATCACAAGTTTCGGGGGGCAGCGACTACGTGCTCTCCTCTCAAGGATGCATTGCTACTGCTAATGCTAACGCTAGCTAGCTCAGCAAGGTCACTGGATCTAACATAACAGGTCGTCTTAAAGCCAAAACAAATTAAATGCAACCACTTGTGTAAAATAGAGCGTTATAATTACCTGACTGCTCGCCGTGTCCGGCAGCGGCAGAGAGCTGACGCCGGGTTTGGGTCAAAGAAGACCTCAGCAACACTTGAGAGAAACGTCCAAAGGCCGCCATTTTCCTTTCTGGCTGACGAATAGACCGGAAGAGGTTTGTACACATGCGTGACGTAAAGGCCAGACAACTGTGAGCTCTGCTGTGTCACCAAGCGGCGAGATGGAGAACTGCAGCCTGCATTTCACATTAATACAACACAGCTGTAACCGTGATCTGTTTTCTCTGATTTCATGTGATGTGAGGTTTTCTATATGTATCATTCGTATATATTTAATCCCTATAATATCCTGAATATTTATAATTGGGCTATTTGTATTTATTAAAGGTATTTCTCATATTTTGTAACTTTGTAAAATATTGTTATATATAATTTAGTTCAGCCTCCCCTCAGTTTCTGTATATTGTATATTGAATGCAAAATTCAATTCAATTCAATTCAATTTTATTTATATAGCGCCAAATCACAACAACAGTCGCCTCAAGGCGCTACAATAATACATACAGAGAAAAATTCAACAATCAAATGACCCCCTATGAGCAAGCACTTTGGCGACAGTGGGAAGGAAAAACTCCCTTTTAACAGGAAGAAACCTCCGGCAGAACCAGGCTCAGGGAGGGGCGGCCATCTGCTGCGACCGGTTGGGGTGAGAGAAGGAAGACAGGATAAAAGACATGCTGTGGAAGAGAGACAGAGATTAATAACAAGTGTGATTCAATGCAGAGAGGTCTGTTAATACATAGTGAGTGAGAAAGGTGAAAGGAAAGGAAAAACTCAATGCATCATGGTAGTCCCCCAGCAGTCTATGTGCAGCAATTTATGTAGCATGCAATACAGTTTATATGGAGGGAAAAAAATATTTCTAATGATCCTGAAAGTCACCTCTATTCTTCAGCACAGCCTGAACTGTCTTAAGCAAGCTTTCTTCTAATTTCTTTAAGTAGTCTGTCACGCTGCTCCAGTAATGTTTGGGATCCTTTCCACATGGTATTGCATGGTGGATCAAAATCTGATTGTACTTTTCTGTGTTTATAATTCACTCAAATTTGATTAGATCCCCAACACCACTGTAGCTAGTTTTTTTTTTTGACTTTCATTTTTTTTTGTTACAGCCCCTAAATTCTCTCAACTTCACCCCAAGAGAATGATTCATGAACCTTAAATAACTATAACACATTATGAACGTCTCCTGTGCCTGGAATGTGTTTCTCTTTAAACAGGGGAGGATTTTGTGGGGTTGCATGGTCAGAGTCCAGATACGCAGATACTCTGGCTGATCAAGGTGAGTGATAAGTTTTTTTGGTTGGGATTGTTTGCTCTTGATATGGCTTTGCAGGCTTAGACTAGTGCATGACACAGGGGGTTATAAATGTAATCATCTAAATATCAATAAATACAACAAGTATTTACATAATTTAAATTTACAATAACTCAAATTTTAGCTGTACACCTTTGAAAGTGTTTGCTTTTAGACTATTAAAAGACCAGCGTCTATTTATTGAACCATTAATAGTTAACATAATATGAGGCCTAAAAACAAACAAGAACCATTTGGTTAACCTCTTGTAGTCTGATCATGTCTCTAGACTGAATCCTGGTAACTGCGCTTTAAGTACTTATGCACACATTTGCATCAGCTGATTTCTTTCAGCAATGGAGCTTCAGTATCACCAGGTTGGATCTTTGGATAGAAGCTCTGTCCATGAAAACACCACAAAGACAGGTAACATTTTCACGTCACTTCATTTTAATCAAGTAGTTTCCAGTAGTTTCCAGTGATTTGGTTGGTTACTGTTTGTAGGTATGAAGAGGATTGTGATTTTTGTGCTCTATGGCCTGCTGGTGCTGCTGTTGTTGATTCTGCTGCTGGTAACTGGGATCAAATGTACGACTATAGTCCACAGTGACCACAGTCAAGTAAAGCTGGTTCATTCATATATTATTATATAACTGTAAAGGAATCTAACCTTTTTCTTTCTATCATTCCTTTATCTTAAAGTTTCACAGTTAAGCAGGGAAATCACAGATCTCAAACAGTATCTTGGGAAAACGAACCATGGAGGAACAACATCAGCTCTCAGTTCAGGTTAAAAAACAAAATGATATCTGGTTTGAATATGTGCACACATAAACCTTTTAGTCCTCTTCACAATCTTGCGCTGTCATTTTGTGGTTTTCCACATTTAAGGCGAGATGACAGTTCACAGTGACGCCTTAGAGGAGCTCACCCCAGTTAGAGGTATTAAACCGCATGCTTTTAAATCATTTATATCAGATTTTATTTCTTTTTACAGTCAACATATGCTAATCGTTATCATAATAGGGACATGCAGCGAAGGCTGGGTGTCTTACCAGAGTAGCTGTTACCTGGTATCCATCACCAGTATAACCTGGAGCAAAGCAGAGGAGCAGTGCAAAGCACACGGAGGACACCTGCTGGTTCTGAACACTGCGGAGGAATTGGTGAGCTCCTTATCACATCAGCTTGCTGTGAACATGCCAGTTAAGAAGCACACATAGTCTTAAACAAAGGGTTTTTTTTAATCACTTCTAGGACTACATTTCCAGAATTGTTCCAATCAAGTATATCTATTGGATCGGACTCGTGGAACGACATCACGAGGGACAGTGGAGCTGGGTGGACGGAACTGACTACAGGTCAACCCCAACGTAAGAGAAATGTAACAAAAAAAAGTAAAGACAGATGAGTGGGAGGAACAAATCGAGGCAGAAGGAAGTCATCACTGTGTGTGGCATCATTATTTCTCCTCCCTCTTCTGATTGTGTTCAGTTTCTGGGATGAAGGTCAGCCAGACGACTGGGAATACAGAGAGAATGGAGAGGACTGTGGGCAGCTTCATCCGCCTGAAAGACGTGAACGCAGGTTGTGGAATGATGCCGACTGTAACATCACGTACCGCTACATCTGTGAGAAAAGGGCATGAGGAACAGGGGAACGCCCTGAGATGACAACCCCGCCCCTCCCTCGCCAGCAAGGCAGACCCTGCATGGCAGGCAGGAGTCCAGAATGATGGAAAAGATGTTACTGGTGCTGATGTGTCACAGAAATAGATGAAACGTGCATGTATGTCTTTAAGTCTTTTCTTGGACAATAAATAAATAGCTATGGAAACAATAGCACTTCTATTCATTTACTGATGTTTTATTTTTTCAAATGATGATGCCCTCTTCAGCTCACTGGCAGCGGTCACTCTGGATGTCAGCATTTTCCTCACTGTAACCAGCCTCACTGAAGCACATGGCTGCATTCCTGTCACACTCGCAGATAAATTTCTCACACGGATCGTTGTCATCTACAAGGGGAAAGGCAGAGAAGACGGTTGAGTGTTTGCTGTACACAGTAAGAGAAAATCTAGCTGTAGACAAGGTTGATCGATAGTACACTGCTGTTGTTGTTAACACTCACCCAGGCAGGTGATAGTTTTGCTGGCCTTGTCACAGTTATAGCTGTATATTTCAGTGTAGGGGTTGTCCAGGATGGCCCAGCAGTCATCGTGCTGCATGGCTTCACTGTAGCACTGGTCGTGGACCTGACAGCACCTACAACAAACACAGACCATTAAAGCAACCCTTTTAAATTTACTAATTTTCTTTATCTATATCTATCTGTGTCTATAACAAGCAAAAAGCAAACATTAAAAAATATGTCTGTAACAGTGCGGCTCAGTCCATGGAGACATTTTTAACGCCTTGAGTTCACTAATCAATTTTATCTAATGAGCTTTTAATTAATAAAACAAAAAGAGATAATAAAGCAAAGTTGCACAAGAAACGCTTTTCACTGAACACTGTAAATTCTAGCTAAATTCCATTAATGCAATAGATTTAATTTACACATACAACTGAATGGCTTTTCTGAGGAAACAGTTACTGTGAGCACAAAGGCTCATGGGACTGTTAATGTTCAAATAATGAATTAAGTAGTTTTGTGGTCCTCATGTGGTTTCTACTGTTTGTGTGGCTGAGAAAAGACAAGTTTAACTCGTGTCTGCCATGACCAAGATTAGAGTGAATAAAGATTTCCAGCCTGTGTTCAGCTAAGTAATAATCATGCAGTTGTGCAGTTTGTGGGAAATCTCCTCACATGTGATATTAACACTGCAGAAAAACACTCTTGGGTTTAATGACATTTTTTTTGATACATCCACTTGGATTACATAAACTATTTGCTATTCCTGCTAAGTTTGTTTAAATACTTTGTGCGATACACCGTATAACTCACAGTGACTGTGGGAGACTCAGAGGTGGATATCTCACTGGGGGACAGAACGTGGCAGGCAGCATGAGCAGTACGACTCCAGCAATCTTACCTGTCAAGCTCATCAACAGGTGTGCCAGAGCCTCCCAGCCCGCAGTAGCAGCCGTAATCAGCGTAGTCCAGCGCTGGCCAGCTATCGGGTACCGTGCACAGGATCATGGACCTGAACTGCCACAGAGCTCGATAACCCAGCACTACGAGACCCAACAGAGACATGTAGCAGGTTCACATCCCAGAACTGTCTGGCATTGCATCAGGCAAAATCAAAACTCAAGCCTCTTGGGAGATTTTCTGATATCAGTTTCACTGAAAGAGAGCTGTCATGACAAATACTTTTAAACTTACGAGCTGGGAGGCCGAAGAGCACAATGAGCAGAGAATGACTCAGATGCATTTTACTGGAGAAGTGTCTCAATGGTCTTTGGGGTAAAGCTGTTGCTTTATATTGACCGTCCAACTGAGAGGTGGTCCTGCTTTGACCAGCTGCTGGGACTCATCCAGTCCCTTATTTAATACCTTATACAACGTATATGGATCCACATGTATTGTAAATAAGCAACAGGTGCATACACAATCACATGCATATAAGAGCAAGCACAAACACATTAATGCTTTTTATATTTGGTTGATTTTTTTTTCTGTTGTGTAAAGTTTAATTTCCTTTGATCTTATATGCACACCGAACACAAGCAAGGTGCAACCGAAGGTCATGAGAGCTGTGCCAAATGTTAGCTATTTACACAGGTGCATGTTCAAGTTTTAATTTGACTCCAGGTAATCCAAACCCAAGGGAGCACAGAGTAAGCAGAAAATGTAGAAATACATTATAGACCACGTTATTCAGGAAAATTTTAAAAAAAGAAGCCCAAATAGGGTAATTGGGTAACTTTATAACAATGTCAGGCTGTTAAGCATTAGTAGGATATTAGTAAGGTATTGGTGCAGTATTGGTAAGTGCTTAATTCACCATTCCTCCTCCTTAGTGTGTGATAATTATCCGTCTGTTGCTGTTACACCGTGTACAGCAGTCACTGTTACCACATCACTTCTAGTATCATACATTGCCTGGAAATTAGGCTAAGAATGACAGAGATGATTTTTTTCCTGAACATTCACGAGGAATCATTTCCACAACTGGACGACTCGTGCTGAGTTATGGAGCACATAATAGGTTACTAGTGGAGTCCATGAGAAGATAAATGCTGTCTTTTTAGGAGTCATGTTGGAGACAGGAAATGGAAATGCTTGTTGTCTTTTTATTGCTTCTGCTCAGAGAAACACTCAAGTATATGTAGCTTTAGTATACATGCAGCAGTTTTGTTCAAAATAAGAGAGCATAACATGAAAACACAGAAGGCCACATATCTCAAAGTTTCTATGAGTGAATACAGTTGTTTTACTGGTGCAACAGAGCAAAGCCTAACAGCAACGGTCCTATTGAACGATTGTATCCTGGTGTAACTTAACTGTCATGGCTCTGCTGGTGGTTCTCTTTATTAATGATGCTTTTAAGACTGCTGCTTTTTGTGAGTCTCCCAGAGATCATTTTTGTGTCTTCTTTGATCCACTCTTTGGGTCTTTGTGAAGCAAGGCTGTTTACAGCAGTTACAGTCACAGCACGGACACAGACAGCCTAAATAGGCTCAGCAGTGTTGCCTGTCACAGTCACCAGCAGGTGTGCTAAAGCCTCCAGGCCTGGAGTACCAGTCATTGCTCACTGAATCAAATAAGAGCTACACTACAGAGCAGTCACATTTTAGCATGTAATGTCTCCAGAATGTTTTCAAGATTTCCAAGATGTCAAAGATGTTGATTAAAAAATGCAGAGGTCTTTAAAGAGTAGAGGGATGTTATTTCTTGGACATTTGGGGAATTTCAAAAAAGTTAGGGTTAGGGCTGGGTCTCCAGCTCCCTCAGCACAGGGAGGCTGTTATACTGCCTCCCTGTAGACGACGCCATCAACATGGCCCTACACTTCATCCTGCAGCATCTGGACTCCCCAGGAACCTACGCCAGGATCCTGTTTGTGGACTTCAGCTCTGCCTTCAACACCATCCTTCCAGACCATCTCCGAGGCAAGCTTTCCCAGATGAATGTGCCTGATCCCATCTGCCGGTGGATCACTGACTTCCTGACGGACAGGAAGCAGCACGTGAGGCTGGGAAAGAATGTCTCGGACTCCCGGACCATCAGCACCGGCTCCCCTCAGGGCTGTGTTCTTTCTCCTCTGCTCTTCTCCCTGTACACCAACTGCTGCACCTCCACCCACCAGTCTGTCAAGCTAATCAAGTTCGCAGATGACACCACCGTCATTGGGCTCATCTCGGACGGGGACGAGTCTGCCTACAGGAGGGAGGTTGAACGTCTGGTGTCTTGGTGCAGCCACAACAACCTGGTGCTGAATGCCCAGAAGACAGTGGAGATTATTGTGGACTTCAGGAAGCACACAGCCCCACTCCCCCCCATCATCCTGACTGACACCCCCATCACCTCTGTGGACTCATTCCGCTTCCTGGGTACCACCATCACCCAGGACCTGAAGTGGGAGCCCACCATCACCTCCGTCATCAAGAAAGCCCAGCAGAGGATGTACTTCCTGAGGCAGCTGAAGAAATTCAACCTGCCAACACGGACGATGATGCAATTCTACACTGCAATCATCGAGTCCATCCTCACCTCCTCCATCACCGTGTGGTACGCTGGAGCCACTATCAGGGACAAACAGAGACTGCAGCGTGTTGTGCGCTCTGCTGAGAAGGTGATTGGCTGCAGACTCCCATCTCTGCAGGACCTGTACACCTCCAGGACACTGCGGCGTGCAGCCCGGATCTCAGCTGACCCTTCTCACCCTGGACACAGTCTGTTTGACCTGCTCCCCTCAGGCAGGAGGCTCCGGTCCATTCGCACCAGAACCTCTCGCCACAAGAACAGTTTCTTCCCCTCTGCTGTTGGACACATGAACAATAACCACATGATTGTCCCCGCCACTAACACATGACCCTACGCTGTGTCACTGCATCATTTCATGTTTGGCACTGATCACCACCTGCACTCATGTATATATCTTTCTACGTAGCACTCATAATTCTTATTCTCATGTATATATCTCATGTATATCTCATGCACATATCTTTCTTTCTACATAGCACTTTAATTCTTATTGTCTGCACTGAAGCACCGCAGCAATTTCCTAATGTTGTAAACCTCAACATCTGGCAATAAACCCATTCTGATTCTGATTCTGATTCTGATTCTGTGGTCACTTACAATAGTTACTGTGCAGCAGTAGCACAGTGCAAGAAGAATGAATTTATAGAAAATAATTCAAGCAGATTAAGAGAAGCTTTGGGGGATTATCTTAATGCGCATTGAGGTTCTGGCATGTTACTTATGTCAGGTTTCCACAAATATTTGCTGACCTTTTTTTTTTTTTTTTTTTTTGTTTTTTGCCTGTCCCATTTGGCTCTTTTGCCATCAGAATTGTTGTCTAAAGGCAAAGAAAGATGCCCAACGGATTTACTTTACCAAATTGACCATCCCAGCCTTGCCGTAATGGTCCATTTGATTCACCTTTTATTGTTTATTTTATTTTCACTTGCTTAATACGGGACAGACTTGACTGGGGGAAAGAAGGGGAGAAAGAAAGAGGGAAAGAGAAACAGCTGAGAAGAGGGACGGGGGAGAAGGGCAAAAAAAACAAACAAACAGAATGAGCAGAGAAAAAAAAAGAGAAAAAGAAATAAAAAAATGCATATATCAATCACCTGGATCACCTGTTGAGAAAGAAAAAAGAAAACAAGCAGAAGAGAACAAGAGTAATAGAATAAACAACATCACAATGATATATGGGAATATGACAGTAAATACTAAATATTAAACATTATTGTGCAGCACATAAGATCAACAGAACACAGTGTGCTTTGAGGTAGGAGCCAAAAAGGGTGTAGTTTGTGGGTGTGATCACCCGTGTGTACACCTGTGAGCATGGACGCGCTTGTTTTTTTAAAAGGTTCCTTCATGTAATGATCTGCTAGAGGGTGTGGGGGGGCCACAGCCCCGTCCTCCAGGGCATGAAGCAGGTATGGAGGAGATCAAAACTCCAGACATATTTGCTGACCTTTAAACACACTCCTAAACCTTGTGGAAACCTTCACAGAAGAGTTGTAGTTGTTATAGCTGCAAAGGGTGGGCCAACATCATATTAAACCCTGTGGGATGTCACTCAAGTGCACATACGTGTGAAAGCAAACGAGCAAATGCTTTTGGCAATACCTAAGTAAATATCAGCTTGACAAATGTAAACTGCACAGTAGAGGGAAAAAAATCGAGTCTAATTAAAATAAACTCATGTGACCCGCAGAGATCCACATGAGAGCATTTGTTTTTGTCATAGATGTCCTCTTTGTGATTTGTCAGCAGTCCTAGAGGAGAGGTTTCTATGTGACTCTGATACTGGCACTGATACTGATCTCTCTCAGTTTTTAAAGCTCTAACTGTAATTTTGTCAGCCGTACTTTAATATGCATCACTTTATTTTTTTAACTACTCAGTGTGCTGTAAAGGTCCAGCACATTCATCATCATGTTCTGCTTCCTTTTGTGACAACACTATGAGATACACATATAAAACACCCCACGTCAGAAATGTGCCGTGGAAAGTTGTGGGAACTGTGGTAAGTGCTGGCTATTTACACAGCTGTGAGGCTGACGAGTTATTTTTAATTCAACTTCCAACAATTCAAATCCATGGAAACACAGAGTGACCAGGGAGAAAAGACCAACCATATAATAGAGGCAAGTAGAAGAAAAATTTTCAGTTAAAAGTAAAAAATATTGTAACAAACTTTCATTATATAAAAATGTGCATAAAATATAAAGGCAGGTGATGGTGATGAAAGCTTAACCCCATAAATAACCGTATATACGTCTCTGAAGCCAGATATGAGGTCACCAAGGTCTCATCTCACATTATATTTTTTGTGCTATAACCTTAAGATTTCTATGTAATGCATATATAATTAAATTAATATTTTAATTATATACAGTCTTCACAGTATATCAAATGAATGTCTGAGCTGTGAGTCATTCACTGACCTTCAGACGGTGACATATTTGTACATGGTGACTGCCTCCTTGATGACGATGACGATGACGATGATGATGATGATGATGATGATGATGATAACCTTTTACTCCAGACATGTAAATCAAACAAATCAACATATACACATAAAATATAAACGTGACATGAAATACCAACTCAATTGCCAAGTCCAAAATAGAGTAGGAAGGAATACCTACACACTTATTAATCCCTCCCACATGCTCAAAACCAGTTTACCCTGATCACCATTAACCCCACATCCCCCCAATACTTGTCTACACTCGCCCCACAAAAGAGAGAAAGAAATTTTTTTTATTTATCTGATAAATATAGATATAATGATATATCTATCCTTCCAAAACCAGGTTCACAAACGTTTTTGTTTTTGTTGTGATCAAGAACCGGAGCTGTTTTGTGTTTATCAATTTATTTGTTCTCATCTGTTAATGACAACTTCGTCCAGTATTTTGAAGAGTTGTAAAAGCAGAGAAACAGGCCTGTAACTGTATCACTTGTGACTTGGTGTCGATCTCTATTTCTGTACAGTGTTATAACTTCAGCTATTTTCATTTGTGTACAAACTGCAATTGTATGTTAAAGGGTCACTGACGTTTTGTTTTTTTTAGCAATGCCACTTATGTCACACTACTAAGCATCAGAAAGATATAAGTAAGGTTTTAACAAATGCTTAATCCATCATTTATATAGCATTAGTCCTGCTTAGCAGTTTATTACTGCACATATATTATTATGACTATGATTATTGCTAGCAGTGATGCGGTTGCAGTGACAGCTGTAAACGTGAACGGCCTAAACGTAACAGATGGATAAACATACCTGTACTTAGAAATGCCATACTAAGAAGCAGTAATGATGTATAAATGATGAATTAAGTATTTGCTAATACCTTACTAATAGATCTTACTAATGCTCAAAGTGCCACCTTCTTTTCTTCTCGGTGCGTTCAGCTGCACACGTGATCCAGATATCTTTGATGTAACCTTCTGTATTTTATAAATTCTCTAATTAATTAGAGGCTTTTTGTAGACCTTTTATGATCCATTGGTATTCTCCATAATTTTGCTCTTATAAACGTTTTCTGAATGTTTTCCTTATAGAAGGAACTTGAATCTGTGCTTTACTAGTGAAGCCATTATACACAGTTTTCTTTTGGTTGTCAGGATTTTTTGCCAGTTCCTCTTTTTTCAATGGCACTGCACTTTGATTTGGTTTATTCTGACAGGTGTTTAAACTGTGTTTGGCAGAGCTGTTCTGAGAGTGAACGGAGCATATCTGTACGTGTCAGAGTGCGTCTGAAAGGGGCAGTTAGTACCAACTCCAACTGGTTTTTAAAGGGTTTTGCTGGTCTCGTGGCATGGATTTTATTTTCTGGCAGAAAAGGTGGACGATGTGCTGTAAGAGTCCCAAAATGTCATGGCTTTTTTGTATATACTCATGCTGAACATTTGGAAGAACATTTAGATTTTCATTTTTAATTTAACAAACATCAAGTTATTTTTCATAGCATTTAATCCCCCGATCTTCTAATTGAACCTGAAATCTGATTCTGGGGTCTGCTCTTACTCATCAGGTTCACATCAAGTTCACCAGTCTGCTGAGGGAATGATCTTAACTGTCCAATCGCATTTTGTCCTACTATAACAAGCCTTTGTGCCCACTGCCCATAAATTAGTTCAAGTTCACTGTAGTGCATGGTTTGACTACTTATGCATCCCACCACTCACTGCTGCTGAAAAACAACTAGTGGATGAAATAAACTCCTTTGATCGTTCACCTCTCACCTGTTGCTTCAGAATTAGGTCTTTGAATATTCCTTTCCATTATTTTGTGCTTTCCACATGTGATTGAACTGTACCATTTGGTGGTTCATATATAAAAGCATAATTTATAAACTGAAACTTTGATATTGATTTTTCTAAACAAAGTTTAAGAAGCATGTCATAAAAATACTAAAGTGAGGTTTATTACCTTAAATTTACACAGTACAGAAACCGAGTAAATGCTGTTATGTTCTACCAATGAAATACAAGAAAAACAAAGTGTGCTGGCCTAACAGAGCATCAGATTTGATGTTAGTCTTTGACAGATGTCTCCACCCCCTCTCACCTGTACTTATAAAAGCAGGCTGTACCAAATTTCAGGTTCATGTGACTGCAACCATGAATTTGATTACTCCTCCTCTGCTGCTGCTTCTCACGGGTAAGCATGAAAAAGCTTATGTACGTTATTATCAGTCGTGTTTTACACAATGACTGTATCGCTTTAAAAGTTGTTGTTGTTGTTTTTCCTTTACAAGAGATTATATATATATATAAATAGATAAATTCTCCTAATCGATTTTTTGAGTACGTCCTAACAGCTTGTGCGGTCAGTGGTGCAGTGCTGCCTAAGGCAATGTGGCATTTTGGGTTGATGATCCAGTGCGCCCAGCCCGGTGTTAACCCTCTAAGATACAACAATTACGGCTGCTATTGTGGCTTCGGAGGGAAGGGGACCCCCCGAGATGGAGTGGATGCGTAGGAATCAGACACTACACATCAGACTTGTTTTCAGTTTTTGAAATAGAAGGGAACTTGACATTGTCTCAAACATGCTCTCTCCTCCCGATCCATTTGCAGGTGCTGCCAAATTCACGATAAATGCTATGCAAATAGCAGAAAGATTCCTGGATGCGGGGATGCTGAAGACCTTCCTTACATTATTGATTTCGATTATACCTGCAATAATCAAAGAGTGACCTGCTCAGGTAACAACAAGTCTTACTAAACAGGCTTACACACACACACATTTTGGGCAAAAGAAATAGTTAAATTCTAATGTTCTGGGTTTTAAAAAATTTATTTAAATCACAAATTTCCAACTGTCCATGTATGTATGGAACCACGCCACATTTGTAATGTTTAAATGTGTTAGATGTTTAGCTATTACTGTGAAGTTGTGTATTCATGTGCTGACACAGCTCTTTCTCTGCAGCGGCCAACGATACGTGTCAAGCTGCTGTGTGCGAGTGTGATCGTGCTGCGGCTCACTGCTTTGCCCAGAATACATACAACCCAGAAAACAAGAACCTGGATCACTCAGTTTACTGTGCCAACTGATCACATCACCCACCACAGCAGAAAGATTGATTTGTCACTTTTCAATACTCACTATTTCCCATTCATAAGCACTTATAACACAGCTGACTCATTCTTTTAAGGTGTCAGTTTGAACACTGATCCACAAGTTTAACTGAAATATTTTCAACTTTTGATCCCATTACAAAATTTATTCTGCTGTCTTTAGACTGACATCAGGGTCTGGTTTCAGCAAAGCAACCGTACAACATACAATTGGCTTTTATTTCAAAAATGAGCTCAGATCTGTGGAGCCTTGTATAGAAAAGTGGTCACTGTGGAAACTGTGGAAAGTTGATTGGTTTTGATTCATTCATACAACCTCCAATTGTTGTTTATTAATGTACAAATGCCATTAATAAAGACAGCCATCATCTAAAACATAAAACTGCACAGCTGGTTCTTGATGGTCATCTAGCTTGAGCTCAGGATGAATGTGTGCACTCGTGTACTTGAAACAAATGAACCTAAATTAATGGTGTCATCTAAAGTCTTTGCCTTGACAGAGGGCAGTAATACAGAGAGCTGCTGGACTATCATTTTAATCACCCTGTCTCAAGTCTTAGTATCAGTAAGTTATGCGGGAACAGCAGGACTGATGGGACTGCGCTTTTTCTCGCCAGCACAGTGGCCAAAAGAGTCACAGCAAACTAAACCAACAGCTAACAGGAAAAAGAAATGCAGTGAGGTGTGATGGTCCTGGGTTTTCTGTTTTGGACTTTTTTTTATTCTTATTATTGAACATACCCTTTGGTTCTTAGTTTGACCAGTATTGTTTATTCCTGATGTGTATCATGTGCATCACAAGTCTTTGTTTTTTGGTTTCTTTATGGTCTCTTTTATGTTTTCTTAGCCTTCCTTTTATCCCCTTCTGTGTCAGGTTTGTGTGTTAGAGTCTGTCTTCTCTGTTTAGTTACTTCCTAGTTTTCGTCACTTGTGCTTTGTATTGACTTAGGCTACGTCCACACTAGCCCAGATAGATTTCAAAACAGCGTTTTCATCTGAAAACGCGTCCACACTGTCTTTTTCAGTCGTTTTCACAGAGTCCGAAAATGCTTACGTTCCAGCACTGCGCATGCGTGAAACGCAAGAAGATTCGACCTGCCTCATTTCTGTCTGCCGTTTATTTACTCTGCGGCTCTTTGAAACGTTACAGCAAAATGTTGAGAAAAAGCACCGAGTTTTTTTTTAAATGGACTAACAATGAGGTGGAGTTGTTGCTGCGTAAAAGTACAAAGTTGCAAAAGCGAGTGAGAGTTAAAGAATTTAAAGAAAAGCTATCTGGAGCATGTACAAACTGATATTAATCTTTAATAGGGCTGTAAAATTGAGAGCAAACAAAACAACTGCTGTAGAATGCCCTCTGCTATCTTAGTTTAATTGGTTACATGACTGCATCATATGACTAACATGCGTCATCTTTTTAGAAAGTCTGCATTTTCGCTGTCCACACTGCATTTGAATGTTTTCAAATGTATGCGTTTTCCACCAGCGAAAACGCCGCCTCAGTGTGGAGGCCAAAACGGAGAGAAAACGAGAAAACTAATGTGTTAGTGTGGACGTAGCCTCCACTTGTGTGTTTCCTTGTCTCACTTGGATGAGTGACGAAACGTTTCTCCCACAAAACACTACGTCCTGATGAACAGAATCAACTTTTGGAGATTTACTTTCCTGGATGATGCATCAAGACGTTTCCTTGTCTTGGTTTCTCTGTGTTTCCCATTGTTTCCTGGATGCATTCCCTGGGTTTCCTGTATTATTGTTCCTACTGTTTCCTTGTTATTTGCATTTCCTGGCTCCACTGTTTTTTGGATCATGTTTATCTTTGAACTATTCAGCATTAAAGGCTTGCCATATTTTTTACTTCTGTCTGCTGTGTTCTGCATTTGGCACCACAATAAAACTATCCTCATGCTACGCAGCTGATTGTGACAAAATAGGACTGGAATCTGCAATTTTAAATGTCAGCTGGTAAAAAACCCCAGAAAACTATAGTTCATAACATGACAGCATATCAAAAATGTATTTTTAAAGCAACAGGAGTTCTTTGAAATGAAGCTTCTTTGATCCTTACACATTGTGTGTCTCATTAATTAACATGACTTTGTTACTGAAACAATGCCTGTTCATCCTGCTGAATTGTATCTTGGTTAATCAAGTAAATCTGAAGACAATTTCCCCCAGCATGCTTGATGCTGGCCCTGTGAAACTTTTGTTTTGCCACAATATGCCTTGGTCTTTGAACTTATCAGCTCATTGTTGTCTTTCAGATGCTTAATCTCTTCTTGTCACCAACACTTCCATGTGACCATACCCCGCCCACTAGTTTTTGTCCCCTCCCATGCTTTGTAAGTGGTTCTTGGTCGTCTTAGCCTCTGAGTCCCACTCTCTGAATCTGTTACTAATACTCTGACACATCCTTGCAACGAACTCTCGGAACAAAGGACTTGTGTGATTTCTTAATATTATTTGAATGTGCCTTGTGCAATTCATCTTTAACATCACATTACTTTGGATTGAAGATAACTTTGGTAAATCTGTGGGGGTTTTCTGTTCAGTGCACTTTTTTGGTCTTTATTTGGAACCACCAAGACTGAAATGCTGCTGCTCTCCGTGTTTCAGAACTTTACCTAGAAACGTCTCCATGTTGTGCTGTAGTTGAAATCTGACAGAAGACACTTGCTGACTATTTACGGAGTGTCTCATTCATCTATCTGTACTCATTGCACACTTTAAGGGACAGAAGTTCAGTGACTGGTGACACAAGTTTTTTTTTATATTAACGTATTTGTTATGTTATAAAATGTCTTTTATGCCTACAAATATAATACACAGGTGTTTTCAGGGCTTCACCAAGTTGACTGAGCATCTGTACATGGAGAGAGTCATCTGAGAGGAAACACAGGTATGATCAGCGAGAGCGTTATCAGGCACCGCCTCCTGTAGAGATGATTAGCTCCAGCATGTGTGAGCATACAGCACTGTGCTTTTGTGGTGCTGTACTGGGGGTGATACATGACATGAACAACTACACAGTAAAAATCAACACATATTAGAGACAGCGTTTTATCAGTGTCCTTAACTTTTTAAATCTGATGAGTTCGAAGTATGATGAAGGATAATTGCACACTTTCATCTTCAGAAAAATGGCTGTCCGCAACACGCACGCAGAGGGTTTTCGTTTCTTATGGCTCATTAAGAGCATCCCTTGTGGGATTCTGATCAGGACTTCTGAATCCAAACTATAGACATCAGAGGAGATATATGTTCAGTCTGGCTCATCACCAACTTTTGTGACTTGAGAGAAGAAAACTGTTCTGATTAACAATGTTAACAATAGTACAAAAAGATTGGGATCCCAATCTTTTTATACTGGAACCCCCAGGATTCAGCTTCAGAACGGCACAAACTAGTCAGGCATTAATTGTCTGCTCCCAAACCAGAAACCTGGCTCCACTGGCCTAAAGACAATTTTTGCTGTGGTAAGTTCAATTATTGTGAGAAACTTTTAAAGGTGTTTTTAATCAATAAAAACACCTTTAAAGGTGTGTTTTTTTCACACCTGCATAGAGAAAAATCTAACTTTTTTTTCTCTGTAGGTGTGATTGCAAGTAGACTGAGGACTGAACACTACAAGTGTCAGCAGGTAAATCTATTAGTCTCAGTGCAGGGGTGGAGATAAATTTGCACACCTCAAACAAAGAGAAGAATATTGGGTTATGGTCTTAAGACCACTGGGACCCTACACCAGGCAGCTTGTTCAACAAACTGAGTTTAAAACTAAGCTCTGAGTCTTGTGTCCGACTTATGTCCGACTCCACCATGCAAGCAGACCTGGGCACGGTTTGCAGATCCTTTACAGAACCTGTGACATCTTTAAGTGATTCCGGTTCTGGGTCGAGCCAGTGGGACTGATTTAGGTGACTTTCAGTGAAAAAGATGTTGAAGTTCAGACTCTGACTGAATCTCAGTCTGTGAAGACATTTCAATATGAAATGTAATCAGTTTACAGTCAGACTGTCTGCAGCTGCTCTGCTTCCATTAGTGTGACCACTTATAATGGAACAAATGACTGATTATTGATCAGTGCGTAACACACAGTACACACACACTCCCTCCCTCCCTTTATTTGTCTTCCCTCCCTCTCTCTCTATTAGTATGTACCCGTATGTGCCTTAATTTCTCCCACCCTCCCTCCATCTCTATCTCCTTACTTCCTCCCTGTATTTACCCCTCACCCACTTCCTCCAATTTCTCCATCCCTATTTACCTTCATTTATTCCTCCCTCCATCCTATCCCCTCCCTGTATTTACCTCTCCCTTGATCCTCCTCCCTTGTCTCCCTTCCTTTGCTCCATATCTTCCTCATTCTCTCCTCCCTCCTACCTATACTCATGTGTTATCTCTTTCCTCCCTTCCTATATTTCTATCTTCCTCCTACTCTTTTCCCTCTTTCCTCCAATCTTTATGCCTTTTTTCCTCTGTCCTTCAGTTCCTTAATCCCTCCCTATTTCCCTTTCTTCACAGCATCTTCCCACTCTATCTTCCTACCTTCTCTCCTTTTCTCCCTCTCAGGCTCCCTCCCTTCATTTCCAATTCACTTACTAGTTTCCTATCTCCCTTTCTTCCCACCATCTATTTAATTTTAACTTTGAGTTTAAAACTTTCCCTTTCGATACTAAAGGCTCAAGCTGCTGATGGACTTGTGATGATGCAGTGAGTACTTCCAATGTGCTTATACTACTACTGCGTGTCATTAACCTTTATCTTTTATCTCCCACGCTGTGCTTTTTGTTCTGTCTCTATGCTCTCTTCCCTTTATCCTTACCCCCAAACCAGTCATGGCAAATAACGACCCTACCAGAGGTTGCTTCCTGTTGAAAGGGAGATTCCCCCCACTGTTGCCAAGTGCTTGCTCATAGGGTATCATTTGATTACTAACCCTAATACTGTAGGGTCTATATCACATACTGTACCTTGACAGCTACTGCTGTCAATTAGATTTATATGAATAAAAGTTTGAATTGAATTGATTATAAACCCTAACGAAACCCAGTCATTTAACACAGCACAGTAAAACCCGAGAATCAACCAAAAACTGAATTAAGAACTGGTTATTTAAAAGTTTCTTTGTTGATTTACTTTCTTATTTAAGTGATGGTGGATTACAACTTGTTCATTTGACTACAGTAACAATATAATTTGAAAAGTATTTTTGCACAGAACATGGCCTTCATAGCTTTTTTCCATCACAAATATTAATTTTCACGACCATCATGTTTGTATTTCATGTTTCCTTCTTTACTTGTCCAGGACTAAATGTGACACAGTTTATCATTGGAGTGACAAAATATCCCCAGTAAAACACACACACACACACACACACACACACAAATGGGGCTTTTCAAAACTTAAAATTGCCTGTAAATTGTGGTGATCCTATATAGTTGACATGAGACATCGGTAATTTTCCTAAACTTCAGTGATCAGCCTCCACAAAGCCCTGAAACTACTAGGTTGCTATTGTGATCAACTAAACCAGCCTCCTTAATTTAAAGCAGGAAGCCTTTGGTTGTTTAACCTCGTTTCAAAAGTTCAGTTTCGTTGCTGTGTCTGTAGATCACACATAGATTATAGACAGGATTCAATTCAAATCTATAAAGACCTCAAGAGGACCAACATCTCCACCCAGCTGTAAAAGTCATCGACAGTGCACATAACTCCATGAGAGTAAAGATGACAGTGTTAGTGGGATGACCCAAATCCCTTTCTGTTTCAGCTTTTCATTACTCCACCATTATACCACCACTGTTCCAACTTGAAAACTACTGCTAACTAAATAAAATACTCATAAACGCATGCCTTATCGTCTACACCAGAAGTCCCTAAAAATCTGAGGTCTGCAGCCTCTTATTACAACTTGCGGTTATGCACCAAGGCTACTGTCAGTGACATCCTGCAGTAGGAAGGCTGTAGAGCGTTTGTTTGCTTTGCAGCTGATGAAGCAGCTTCTGCAATTGGGTGACAGAGAAGAACAGCCACATTTGAGTGGAAAGATCAATGATAAGCTGACCATCATTCACTGAATTAGAAGATGGTCCATGATTGGAGGGGAGCGGAATAAATTCCTTGTATTGGCATATTACAGGAAATGATACCGCTATATGGGGATTCTAAATGCTGCATAACAGTTTGCACCTAAATATCATGTCATATTTGCTCTTTTACATTTCACATGTGCCTTTCTTTCAAGTTGACCCCAAAATTTGTTCTCCGTCAAGTGTCAAGAGCTACCAAGTTGATTAGAAATATAGAAATATAACATTCTGTAATATGTTCATGTTATTTATGTCCTTTACCTACATGTTTGTGCAACAGAAGTAAACATCTGTCATGCTTCTCTTACCTGATTTTCACTCTGCTAAACTTGTTTCTTTATGGGCACAAACAACAGGAAAAAAAAAAAAAGACTGAAAATATGTAATTGAACCATTTCCAGGTTTTGCTTTTCATCGTGTCCATTTAAAAACAATTTGATTATGTGAATCTTTACCTGGATGTAGATACAGTAGGTGCAGTGAATGCTTATGCTTAGAGTCAACATACTGTTGAGTATGTTGACTACAGCCGTTTTAGTATATTCATTTACAAATTGCATCATTCAAAAAAAAAAAAATAAAAAAATAAGAACAGCTGCACAGGTGGACACTGATGCTCATCTCATGCTGAACTAAAAATAAGTGTACTCGTGCAATTCACGACAAAAACAAGAACCTGGTTTCTAAAGCCCAGTGTGTGCACAGAATCATACAACCTCAAAAAATAAAAACCCACGCACAAACACAAAAACTCATAGCACTAATGGATTTTTGCAGTCATCATTTTTTTATGAAAATTTCATTCTATTTCTGATTTATAATGTGTCATCTGAAAAACACTGTATTTTTAGAAAAGAAAAACAAAAAACAACAGAGGAATCATATGAAATTCATTACATGTTACATTTTTTCCACCTCTTAGTGTCTTTGTGTCCATTTCCTCGTGTAAGGAGAGCCGATGCAGCTGTGCTAGCCTCCTGGTTAGTAAAACTAACATTTTTCAAGTCTCAGTTTCAGGCAATTCCAGGTCACTTCAATACAAATGTCAAAATTGAGGCTTGGCGTCAGAGTTGAACGATTACAGATCTCCCCCGTCCTCATCATTTTGGTCTCCAGCAACCACACTTGTATTAATTAATCAGGGTGAAGTTGGAATGAAGTCTTTTAAAACACCGGCCTGCTCATAACATAACACGTATTTGCAAACATTGAACATTTCAACATTTTCAAATTCTGAGATCATAGAACAGTTCAAAATCAATAACTTTACCAAATGTTTTAAACCGATATCAGGAAGATACTTTAGGTCCAGTTTCAGCAAAGCAGTCCAGATAGCAGCTGTGTACACCAACAGATCGATTTCAAAAGAGGAGGAGGGAGCGCACCTCCGTGGATTATATTGGCTTGTACAGAAGAGTGGTCACGTACTTTTTCTTGTATCGGTGTGTTGCACTGAGAACCATCACCCCGTCCTTTAAAAACAAACAGAAAGCAACCCACAATCACATGATCGCATGACATTTTGACACAGCACCGTGAGAACTGACAATCACAATCTGAACTACAGCATTAACAATTTGGGCAAAAATAAAAAATTAAAAAATAAAAAAGATCTATTCAATTTGTTACCTTGATGGAGAGGGCATACAGGTGATTTAGCATCACATGGTTAGGCTCTGGAAGCAGTGTCGGGTCACACTGTGGAAAATTCACAGCAGGATGAATCAAACGTAAAATTAAACATATGCATATAAATAATTATATAATTAAATGTATATAACAACTCAAAGCCTGGACTTACAGAAATACCAGTGTCCTTGTTGAGCAGCACTTGCAGCAGGTGAGGAGGTAAGAAAGGAGGATGTTTGAGTTTGTCATCTGGCTTGGTTACATATGCGTCCTGTAGGTAGGGGCCAGGAGGAGAACTGGACAAGTCTGGGAAAGAGTGATCAAATGTAAACAAATAAATAACTTCGCCTTAATAAAGCTTTACAGAGATACAGCAGACAGAATTATTCAAGGACCCTTTGTAAACAAACACCAGTGAAAACAAACAAAAAAACAATATGCAATATTGAAATAAAAACCAGACTCCTCCAAAATGCTGCAGCTGCACTCTGCATATTTTAGCTGTTTCGGCGCATGTAGACCATCATTTTCTGGGACAATCGATTCAAAGGCTTTTCCATCAATAATCTTTATTAATCAGGCAGCATAAAGTTTGGACTCGATTCCAATCATTCATCTACAGTCAGCAGCCACATTATTGGGTAAAAACTTCTAGTACCCCTGTTGCCTGCATAATTGCTGTAATTCTTTGCTGCATAGACTCAACAAGGTGCCGAAACATTCCTCAGATTTAGTATATTAATTTGATATTGATATGACATCATCACAGTTGCTGTAGATTTGACAGCTGCACACTCATGATATGAATTCTTGTGTTGCACCACATCCCAAAGTCCTCTTTGGACTGACAATGGCCATTTGAGAGCAGTGAACCAACCGTCATGTTAAAAAACAAAACAAACAAAAACCAGTTTGAGATAACCCGAGTCATCTCAAACATCAGCAATATTCAGGGTAGACTGGTGTTGCTCACGCTAATACACCATCAGCAGCCTGAACTGATACGAGGATTATGTTGTTTACATAGTCGGGAGCCCACAGAAATTATAGCTTCAGTTTCCTGTTCTTAGCTCGGTGTGGTCTTCTGCTGCTGTAGTCCATCTGACTTCACATCAATAAGGCATTTTCTCCCAGAGAAAAGCCGCTCACTGGATATTTTGTCCCACCCACTCCATTAGCTAGAGACACTACAGATGGTTTTGTGGGGGGAAAAAAAAAAATCCCAGCAGATCAGCCATTTCTAGAATACTCAGACCAGTGTGCGGCCAACAACCACGCCAAAGTCACTTAAAATCACTTTTATTCTCCATTCTGCATTTTTGTTTGAACTTCAGCTTCATGCCCAAATGTACCATGTCGTTACCATGTGACTGATATTTGTGTTAACAACAGGCTGAATGGGTGTACCTACGTAACAAGCTGGCTGCTAAGGGTACAATCATCAAAGCAATAATCAGCCAAATATCCAAAATTGTGAGCATACAAATCAATATGGCCCAAGTCTGAACATGCTTTGGAGTTACAGAACCACCTCAAAGTTTTTGAGTTACAAATTAACAAGTTTCCATACCCGAGACGTCAGCCGAGTCCTGAGAGTCAATCCTGAGGGCATCAAAGACTTCAAAGTCTGTTGTTTTCACCTGTATGACATTATTGACTGTTCCAGTTTTAGACGTTACCACGGCCTGTGTGAGAGCATAAAAAAATTAAAACATTTTAAAAAGGTAATGATACACACTTCTAAGTGTAAACCACTAATAAGAGTAAACTAGTGACCCCAAAATGTAAAACCTCCACTCACCCCAGCCGGATCCAAGATCCACTGACCATCCACACAGAACTTGTATTGGTGCTCTCCCTCAGGCAAGTCCACAATAGCCACAAAGTTATTCCGACTGGGTTTGAGAAACAACCGCTTGTTACTTTTTAATAAGTTTAAACAGTGAAGCATCTCTGAGGCTGCTTTCCCCTGACTCAAACTACCTTTTGTTGAGTGGGATCTTGGTAGACCAGTTGTTAAAAGAGCCGGACACAAAGACGTCTTTCGCTGCACCCGCCCATCTGAACACAGTCGGTCTGGCCTGCGCTAGATTTTTAGCGTCGCTCTCCAGGTCCTGCTGCCAGGCCAGAAACTCCTGTAACTCCTGTGGAGACTGAGAAGCATGATATCACTGCATTACTGCCCTGTTAGCAAGAGCGCCTGTAGTCTTTCTCCAGACTGAATGGCAAACTTAGAAAAACACTAAAGGATACAGAAAAGTGCTTTTTGTATGTGTAACCTCTAAAACATAGCTTTAGCTTATGATGCTCTTTGATGTTACTCTCCAATTAGATACAAAAAGACTTAATTCACCTTTATCAGGAATTTGACATTGATAAAACAAACTGTTGGACAAATCTTTGTTTTAACATTTGACTTGTGTACACATCACTAACAGAATATATAGCCTTCCTTACATCCATTACACACAGTTTGCACATCCTGAACAGACCACATTTGACCATTTTGACACATTACTGACACTTTGCACCAACTATTTTACAAGACACTAAGCTCTTTGGATTGCTCTCCCTCCTCCGAGGTAGTGTCAACATGTTGCCTCAGCATTAATTAAACTGGTTATCCTGCCTCTTGTTCTCCATTACACTGCACTCTGATCAGTCGTAAAAATAAAAGCTTCTGGTTAATAATTCTAGTTTAGGCCCCTCTTTTACCTCTTTAAAACCATATATAAGAGGTATTGATCCAATTTTATTTATATAGTGTCAATTCACAACAACAGCTACCTGTTACAAGGTGCTTTATATCATCAGGTAAGGAGCATACAATAGAGAGAATATCCCAGCAATCACACAATCCTGCTCTGAGCGAGCACTTGGTGACATAACTCCCTTTTAACAGGAAGAAGCCTCAAACGGAACAGCCAGGCTCAGGGACTGGCCGCCATCCACGGCGACCAGTTGTGGTTGGGGGGGAAATTGGTTAATTGTACAATAATTGGTACCAACTCATTTAACAACAAATTTACTTCCAAAAGCCTGCATGTCACTTGCTATCCAGTGCAATGGGACAGAACAGAAAGCTTTATTTAAGAGTTCATGGTGTAAACTTGCTCTAATACCTTTTGATCTTCTCTCTGGTAAAGGTCTGCATCATCTGCGCTGTCCATCATGATGTTAGAACGAGCCTCCTTCCCTCCATGATGTCCCTCTCTGTACGACCTCTCACCATGACTTCCACTGGATCGGTCACTGCTGCTGTTCCCCATCCTGATGGCTTCACACACTGCAAGAGACAACGCATCAAGTCAGCAGAGTCTACCGGGAGCCCCGCAGTGGTCCCTACAATGACCACCAGGGGCCCTTCGCGATACAATTCACGTATCCACTAATAACAACAGCAGCAGCAATGATTGCCAGCTAACAACTACAAATAACCCTCCCAGTGGCGCCTCAGCTTCCTGCAGGATGAGCACCTTGGTCGGGGTGTTTTTATTCTTGTGTCCTTATCGTTGCTTTTTCCGTCTCCTGAAAGTTTTCCTCTGCCTGTAAACAGCAGAGCCGAGCGGCGTCCTCCGTCCCCGCGGACTAATACAAAACAGCAGTCAAGTTTTCTCCTGGCCCTTCTTTCTTTCGTTTTTTACCTTCCGCTGCCCTGATTTTAGTTTTATTCCGCCTTAGTCAGCCGTACTCTGATGACTTTCGCCGTTGAGCGGAAACTTCAGCGTCTGGCGTTGAAGGCCTGTTGAAAACACACCTCTTCCGCCTCCTGTGCTCGTTTTCAAAGGCAGTTTAACTGTTTGCTGCCCTGTCGTCACTGACAAGACCTTCTCGTTTACTGCGGCGGACTCATCTTTTTATATGTCGTGTCCCGCGGCTTCTTGAAATCATTGAAATGCCCAAAGAAAAAGAGACTTGGACGTTATCATCCGCGTTCAAGTACGATTTTTTTTTTTAAATATAGTCACAGTTTTTAAGGTTTTAAAGGTTTCGAATGCATTTAGAAGAAAATGCAAACATAGTGTATGTATTAAAACTGAATTTTTTGGACTCGAACTATATGTGCCTATTTCCACTTTTCTGCATGTTTTATCGTCAGTTCAGTTTTATTCATATAGTGCCAAACAGTCACCCCAAGGCGCTTATATCAGAAACTAATACGGAGAAATCCAAAACCATAAAAATAAAAAAAAACCTCTATTAGCAAACACTTGGTGACAGTGGGGAGAAAAAAACGCTTTAATCAGGAAGAAACCTCCAGCAGGGAGGGACAGAGCTCTGCCATGGCCGGTTGAGGCGAACGGGACGGAAACAGGACAAAAGACACACTGTGGGAGAGATTAATAATAAATATTGATTAATTGCGGAGACACAGAGCTTGAAAAGAGGTGAGTGAAGATTAAATACTCAGTACATCATGGGATGTACCAGCAGCCTTGGGCAATTGCAACGTAACTGAGAGGGTTCAGAGTCACCTGATCCAGCCCTAACTCTAAACTTTATCAAAAAGGAAAGTTTTAAGCCAATCTTAAAAGTAGAGAGGGTGTTTGTCTCCTGAATCCAAAGTGGGAGCTGATTCCACAGACCAGGAGGCTGGAAACTGAAGGCTCTGCCTCCCAGTCTACTTTTAAATACCCATAGGAGCCACAGGTAAGCCCACAGTCTTGGGGCAAATTGTTCTTTTGGAGTGATACAGTAAAGATGGGTTCTAATGATTCAATACCTTATATGTGGCGAAAAGGATTTAAAATTTAATTCTGGATTTAGTTATACAGGAAAAAAATTGTAAATAGAGTCAAATTTTGTTAATTTGCATGTTTATAACTGCTAACATCCTGCCAGGAAGTGGAGATTAAAATTATTTATATGGTTAAATATCGAATTTTTAAATGATGGATCTAAGTGCTCATGTTAATTAATGTGCATTATCCCTGCTAAATAAAAGAATTATCGCCTGTTCTTTACTGACGTACTGCCAGCTTTTCTGTGTTACGATCACAGATCCATAGGTTTCTGCAGCTCAGCACTCACATCTGATTCTTCTGAGACATTCTCACACCTCTCCAGTTTCATGTAATCCATATATCCGGGTGTTACTGTATGCACTCAAAATAAAAACAACACAGGGTCATCAGTTTTTAATAAAATTCATCTCTTTTTTTCTGTCTGGATTAGCAGAGAGAGAACTACTGTACATGTAAATACAATTGACAGCATGCATTTTAACGTGTATCAGTTTGTTCCCTGAAGCAATATGATGTCCTGTTTTTAATGCAATTCCAAAAAATGAATATTTGATAGATGTTTTGAAAAGAATCCAAATGTAGCATAATACATTTAAACATCCTGACATTTTATTTGAAATAAAATTCAGTGGGTCACAATGTTACAGTTTTAAGATTCAAAAAGAAAATCTTAAACAAAAGCATTAACATTAGCAGTCGTTTCCACAGTGGTCATTTTTATTTTAGACTGTGTTGGAGAAAAAAAAAATCAGCAGCTTATTGTATTTCCAGGGATATTCTCTATAAAATTTCAGTGCTTCATGTGCAAACAGATTACTTTCCAGTGTTGCAGCATTGGAAACTTGGTCCAAAGCACAAAAATCAAAATCATTCAAAAGATTTTAGCTATGGTTCATTTTCACCAGCCAAGGTTTACAATTAGAGATGTAGTTCCTTCTTTTCTCTCTTGGGGATTTATATGGATTTGGAAAAGGGACTTCAAAGGGAAAACCAAGTCGAGATGACCTTCTTCCAGTGCTGTACAGAGTTTACGATCAGCCGAGAAGCATGGCACTCATGTTTTATGAGGTTCTGCCGATGGAAAATGCCAAAATCAGAGGTTAACACAGATCACAATGAAAACCTCTTCATTAAGATACTTCTGGGTTCACGGCAATGTGCCAGCAGTTTCACTACTATAAGCTGGTGATTAGACTTTTATTTTCTTTTTAATTAGCACAGTGATTAAACTGTAAAAATTGCATGCTGTATTTTTAGCCCTGTAATAGCGTTAATGTAACCTCTCAGATTACAACTACTCATACACGTAGTCAACAGCTTGCAGCAGGTGTCAAAGAAGGTGAAATGAGGCCAAAAGGCAAAGTGGACTGAGTATTGTGAAATTAACCTACTATAGTGTGGCAATATTGTCGCCAGATCATAATCATACTATTGATTGTAAGGAGATCACATGAGTTGAGTCCCTGTTTGAAATATACATTTTGGTATAGGTTTAAGCTTTGCCATCAGCACTTCTAAACTCGTTTTTATTCTGCATGACAGGAAATATGAATATTGTGTCATTTCTATTTTGTGTAATTGGCCATGTTATCAAGCAGATGTTATCTGATAGCGGTTCATAATTTAGCCCTTTAGTTAAAAAAAACCCTGCTCACTGGTAGTACAGCAAAGGCTCCTCTTTTACCTTACATTCACATAGCCTGTGAAAATGCAATTGCAATATCATTTACATAATAGCTTCAGCCAGGATGTATGGTACATTAAAATTAGGTCCACCAGATCTTTTAAAAACCTCCAAAGCTGCTGATGACAGAAGCCAAACAGAGCTCCTTTCCACCACATGGTGCTCATCTCGCCATAACAGTTCCACCTTTTCGCCTCTTCCATCTCTTCTTTCCCCTCAAGAGGTCACACCCCATGCTGTAATGGAAAAAAAACAGATTGCTGAAATGTCTTGCTCTTTCCTTTTTATACACCTCTTATATCTGGTGCATTCATACCGTGGTAAAGTGTATAATGATGTACGCAGTGATGATGACAGCACCGATGACAAACGAGGCAATCCCCAAGTGGAGAGCTTTCCGACCCAGCCGTCTGGAGCCATCATAGTCCTCGTGGGTATAGCTCTTCTGGGCCTTTGGGACAATTACGGACATTACCGTACATGCTCACACTGTGTGTGTAATGTTTTGTGGGCAAATGTGCTGTGAGGAAAAGACTAGTTCCACTTTCCCAATAATAATAATCCTCATAGTGACACACAGCACGTGGCTTTCATGGGAATCTGCACCGAACATTTAGGAAATGATTATTTGTGCGTTACATCTGCACCTGCCTCTCATGTTGTCTCTAATTCATATTTGTATTGTAGCCAATGTCCTAAGCAGTGGTAACCACACGTTGCTAAGCCTGCATGCCTCATCTTATTACTCACGGCTACAGCAATGCAGCAGCTGCTGTTGGCACTCACGCCGTCTCATCTGACAACTCAAAGACTTGACATCAGTCTAAATGCATCTTTGCTATCTATTCTTCAACTTTGTTCAACTTTGTGCCACCCTGGCTGGTAATGGATGTTCTTTCCTGAGCTTTATCCACATGCTGGTCTGATAGCATCGTTGTATGGAGCATTACTGTAAGCAGTCCAGGGTGTGGTTGGATGCTTGGAAAGAAACAGGAGGTATATTTGATCTTAGCAAACATCAGCAGAAGCGTTAATGTTAGGCCACTCAGAAACGTTAAGTGGGTTGGAATAACTTTACACAGTAAAGATGCAAATTTCTCACTTGACTTATGTTTGCTCCATATTTAATAACTATTGCAATCACCCCACGTGGTCTGTAGAGTTTTTCCCAGCAGTGGTACTTTTACCTATAAAATATGCATTTATGCAGGATAACATATGCTTTGATTTTTTTTTACATTTATTTGTTTTTTTGTTTTTGTTTTTTTAATGCCAGCATACCTCTTAAAAACATTACGCATTCTAACCCACAGCTATTCATTAAACTAAAAAAAAGACAGGATTCAGAAACCTCACATTTCCAACTTCGAGCAACTTACCAGGACAGAGAAAACCAGCGCCACAATATTGATGGGCCACGCAGGACAGAAACAGGTGAACATGGTGAGCCAGAGGTAGCTCCTCATAGGGGGAGTCTCCCGAGCCTCCTCGTTCTTCACAAAGTCAGAGCTCCCATCCAGCGAGGGCTTGGTGTTCATGACTGGCTTCAACACCCGCCGAGACAGTAGAAAGCAGAGAGGCGAAACAACAGCACTGAGACACTGGGAGACACTGGGAGGCTGGAGGTGGAAGCAGGGGAGGGGAGGCAGTGGAGCAGCGATGATGGAAGATAGAAATCAGCCAGCAGAGATTATGAGAGAGATGCAGAGGAACAGAGGCAAGAAGCCTGAGCAGATACATTTATAATGTTTTACTTCAGACTTGTAATCATGCATTTTTTTTTTGTAATCAATTATTTATTATCGCCTATATAAAAGGAGGAAGTGAAAAAAGGAAGAGAAGGTACCATCAGCTTAGTCTCAAAAGTGACAGAGCAAAATATGACACAAAAAGGTCCACCCTACCCTTTTTCCTCCAACCTCATGTACCCCCATACTCAGAACCCAGATGGTATACGTTAATGCGGTCAGAGAGAGAGTATATCAAAAAAGGAACACATAATGGATACATAAATAAAACATTAATTTTTAATAAACACATTAAAACTCTGCATGCCTCTGTGCTCCATCCCCTACTGCTCATGTATCGTGTACAGGCATGAAATAAAAAAGCTCAACAAGGAAAACAGACTTAAAACAATACATATATATTTCAACTAATTTATCTAGTAGCCTATTACATTCATAGGAATGTGTTAAATGTAATTTATTATTATTGATGGCAATGAAATGCACATTTAAAGCAATAATAAAAATAGCACTGTGCCTTGAGCCAACCCTCATTTCTTTACATTTTGTTTCCAGACCTTCTTAAGATGATCTTTTTCCCAGGTTTTCTCAAGGTTTATTTGGACATTGGCTACTTTTTCAGTCTAGTCCTTGTACCTGACCATTGTCGAAGGAATGCTTTTGTAACCCACTTACCACTGACCCAGCAATCGTCCAAACACAGAAAAGGCACCTTTCTCAAGGGATGAACCAGTGTTCTTTCTACACGAACAGCTTCTTTGTTACTAGACGCCAGGTTAAAAAAATACATAATTTCTTTAGTCAAGTCTACGAAAAATGCCAAATACAACACAGTTTGAGTTATAAAATAGTATTTTCACCAACAAGGTGATTCCCAAAAAGCTTGGGTATATCTCAGCATGGTGTGCAGTGTGTCCTTAAAAAATTCAGCGGAAAGTGGTTAAGTGGAGGATAAAATTCTTGTCACTGATGGATTCTCCTTCTCAGAGCCCGGACCTCAACATTATTGAAGCAGCGTGGGATTGTCTTGACAGAGAACAGAACAAACAGCAGAAGAGCTTTGAATGTCCTCCAAGAAGCCTGGACAACTATTCCTGAAGACTACTTCAAGAAACTATATTTATTAGTTTCAGGTTGGCCATTCTTGTATTTTGCTCGTTTGTGTTGTTGTGTTTGCACATCTCTGTTGCTTGTGGGGCTCGCACACAAGAATTTCACTCGCATGTGCTGTGCCAGTGTGCCTGCACATGTGATGTGACAATAAAAAGTGATTTGATTTGATTTGATTTGAAATTAGAAGACATCTGCCTCAGATAGTTTAGACTGTGTTGAAGAATAAAGGTAGTCATACCAAATATTCATTTTTAAGCTTGTTGGGATCCTACAAACTCCGTTTATGTACTTTTGTTCCTTTTATGTTTGCACATTTCAATACATCACTGCATCTAATTCTTACATTCCTAATAACATATAAAGAAATGTGTGGCTCAAGACTTTTGCACAATGCTGTTTTTATGGATTTTGTGCAAATTTAAAGCAACGTGGAGTAAAGCTGGTTCTCCTTTAGAGCATATCATAGTAAAGAAACTAGAATTACACATAACATTGGGGTTTGTTTGTTTTTTAAAAATTGAGTAATTTTATAAAAGGCTTATTTTTACTTATTGTTTTGTACTGAAGTTTATTACAAATGATAATTCTGGACAAATGTTAAGACGCACTAATTTTACTCAGCAAAGGCCATCTGCTGTCATGTATTTGTGCCAAATCAAGCCAATAAATGGAGCTAGAAATACAAGATCATTTTCCTTAGAAATAGTAGTTTTAAATGAAAAAAAGCAAGTCTGTGTAGGAAATCAAGAAAAACTCAAACAGGACACAAAAAAGTGGAATGTTTTAAAATAATTTATTAGGAATAAAAGTTAAAAAGTTTTGCTTTCCTCCAAAGGAATAAACACGAGAAAAATGAAAATCAGAAAATGTTACAGTGTTGACAAGATTGTTATAATGCAGTGAAATCAGCATCAGAGTTTGAAATACCATGGTAGCTCGCAGCAGACAGAGCGAGTGTATCAAAATGTTTAAAAACCTGGTATTTTGTAGATGGGGAGTGCTTTTTTATTTTATCGTGTCCGGCCAGTGCAAAATCCTAGTAGCTCTGAAAATAAGTGTTTTGGTCTAAAAACAAAACAAAAGAAATAAGTCACATTGCTACAGTCTGTGACCTCCAGTGGATATGCAGCGATGGATGGCTGTGGGGTGGGTATGACAGGTAAACAAGAGTTAATAAGACCCCACCTTTCTAAAAGGTTCAACCACCCACACTTTTATATCAATGTTAATGTAATAATAATAATAATTTAAAAAAAGGGTCAGATTAAAATTTCACATTTGCAGCAGACGCCCCCCCCCCCCAAAAAAAAAAAACAACAAAAAAAACAAAACAAAACAAAACAAAACATGGCACATTGGAAACCAATGTGAATAAGACCAAATGACACACGAATATCAACTCATCTTGCAGAGGAAATCAGTCAGAACGCAAACTGTGCACGACTGCTCCATCGTAACAGTCCTTCATTTGCCCTCACAATCATCACGTATTTAAAAATCACAGTTAAAACAACAATATGATAAAGTAAGAAGTCGTGTTTTTCCTCTCCCAACAGGAGTGCTTCCACACCCCTCGTCTCCGAACAGTAGCAAGTGTCGCTCAGTACGCAGCCCCTCACCCGCTCAAGTAAAACTCTGACGCTGCTCCTCAATGTCGTAAGACTCACGTGACGCATCATTTATAAATGCCTGGAGAGAAATACAGTAACAGACAGACAAACTGAAATGTTCTCGACCTTCATGTGAAACTATCAGTCAAGATTGATAAAAGAGATCGTACCATTTCGCCAAAACGCTCCCGCCTCCCTGACGCAAATTTTGCAGAACCCTCTCACCCGCTAACCAGCCGTATTTACAAAATTTTACAAAATTGTACACCTCATGAAGGCCTATTACGTAACAGAGACTAATGACCTTTGTCGTCTGACCATTATTAGTAACGAGTCATTGTTAAAAAACAAAACAAAAAAAAAACTACCAAGATATACACTTTGTGACACATTTGAGAAAAAGTATTAATCCCCAATGTTAAAATTCAGTATGAACTAGTGACAAATATACAGCTTTCCAGTACATTTTACATCTCCTGACCTTCAAACAGCCATCACCTGGAGATTAAACTCCTCCCATCTCAGAGAGATCAGATTAAAGAGGTCAAAGGAACCAATGAATCACAGCCAAAACAGATCATGAAATAACACAGCCATCACAAAAACATATCAGAGGAAAAACACAAAGAAATACAGCATCTGAATGTGTTGCTATTACATGTAGTGATAAACGTTTTTGCTCTTTTTGAGAAGGTTTTTTTTTTTTCTTTTAAGTCCCCCCCCCCCAAAAAAAAATAAAATTGTGGTGGAGTTTAGTGTGGTGTCTGTAGAGTCAACTGGATGTAGCTGACACCAGGGCAGGTTGGCTACAGGTTAGGCCACCCCAGCCGGAGACGTGGACTGGACAGAGACAGGCCAGATCAGCTCCAAAGCAGCTTCAACTCCTTCCAGCTCTCAGTCTACAGCTCTGCACTGACACACAAACCGGCGGGATTACTCACAGGTTAGGCAGCACGAAGCACTCGTATGTGTTACACTTAAAGGATGACAGCTAGCAGGAGGACTGACTCACACTCTCAGTGATACCCGTTAGTGAAGGCCGTGGCAATCAAAGGGCCCTGTGGGAGCAAGCATGCAAGGTCAGTATGATTTCATATAGCCTAAGAGCTACGCTGACTACTTTTGCCATCTTGGGCTAAAGGTGGTAATAACTGGAGTTGGAAATGTACACACACCAAAATAAGCTGTTAAATGAGGGCCAGATTAATTTTTTTTAAAAACCAAATTGTAGAGTTGCTGAATCTGCTTCTAATGTTTATTCTTGTGATGTTCACTCAACAAGTTCATTTAATCACTCAACATTTTAAGAAAAGCACTTATTTGCATTCTTGCAATGGCAAATAAGATCAGATAATACCACTCCTGCATCTGTCCATTCAACAGGAAGCAATTCCCACAGTTAGCTTAGCACAAAGACTAAAACCAGAAACCACCATCGCTAACCAGCATGTCTAAACTATTTTTGATTGCTTAAATGAAAACGGTTTAAAAAACACTTTTGTATAAAAAAAACTAACATTTTTAATGTGAATTGCTGTCTAGAAGTACTGTTTCCAGTCTCAAGCTAAGCTAGCATGGTGATATATACAGCCTTATAGACTGTATACAAAAGATGGAAGCAGCATCCATGATGTCACTCATTAGTACCACTTTTAAGCCTCAAGATGAACCTTTTAGCCATGACAGACTTAGCTTTGGGTAAAAGGTTGTCAATCGCAAATCATTAGTTAATGAGTGGAGCCTGCTTTACACTCGTTTCTGACCCTGATCATAATTCACTAAATTAACTTACAGCAAAAGCAAAATATACACTAAAGTGACACAGGAGTCATGCCCCGCTTGCTTTTACTGGGAATGTGGATTTAAGGCACTTGCACATTGACTTCAGTAGAGCGGGGCCAATATTGGACTTTTAAGACCGATATCAAGATGTTATTTTTGTTGTGGATTTCTTGCTGTGTGGCAACAGCTAACCGCTAACCACTGTGCCACTTATATCAGGATGTAGAGACCATTTTCTCCCTCTTGGATACACAAAACCCAAACAGAATAACCTAGCATTTGTTATGCGCCCTGCCCGACTCTTCTTGGATCAGCTGGTTGTTGTATTTGTGGGGTCCCAAATGCGTATTACATAAAGGAAATTTGCATTTCTCTCTGGTGGCCAGACTATGCAACCACACAACTAATTTATCAGCCATTATAAATGCAGATACAGATAAATTAGCAAATAGCTAATATTGGCCAACAATACTGGCCCGCAGATAAATCAGTCAGATGAACCGGTTTTTAGACACGGATGCTATGCCCATCTTCTATATACAGTTTCTGTATTTAATGGACAGACAAGAGTGTGATATTGACCTTTTACATAATATCTCAGCCTAAATTATTATGATAATTAAAATATTAGAAGACAAACTGTAGGATAATGCAGTGATGTACCAGTGTTAAAGTAAGCGTTGCAGATGCTACCTGCCTTCACCGGGAAATTAGCTTAAATGTGATTTTTTTTTTTTTTTTTTTTAAATGAGGACCAACGGACTTGATGTAACAGACAGAAGTTACAGCTTTAGTGATACTAAGGGTCAGACACGACTCAAATCAAAAACTGGAACACATAATTAATGGCAACAGTAACTTACCCCCAGACTATGGCTGAATCCAGTGCTTGGTGCAGGGCTTGCAGCGCTGAGGTAACTGCTGACGGCCGATTCCTGACTGGCTGTTCCATAAAGGTCTGCCATTGGACCTGGGCTGCTTGTACCTAAAAATCCAGCAGAACGAGACGGGGTGGAGCCTGAAAGTAAAAAATAATGACTGACGTCACAATAACGGAGACATCAACCTGTCTCAACTATCATTTTAGTGCCAAGGTTAAGCGAGCGGAGGTTAGATTAATGAAGAGGACTTAACACAGATTAAAATGTAAATCTTCTAACCTGCAGGGAGAGAAAGTAATTTCTCTGTCTCACACTGGATGAGAAAAATCTCATTTTTAGACACACTAGCAGCACGGTTCATTGATTAGCATTAACAATCAGGTGATTCACCACTTATGCCCACACTGACACTTGCAGTTTAGACTAAAACTTGATAATAATTTGATTGCTGATATTTTTTCAAATTGATGATAAGTGCAGCTGAGGATGGTGAGAATAGTATTTTGACCAGATGATGGATGTTGTGTTTAATGTCATTTGGTACCTCTGACTACTGCCGCTGCTGCCGCAGCTGCCATTGGTCCATATGCCGTGAGAGGAATGGCTAAAAAAGGCAGAGAAGAAAAGATTAAGTTAAAACATATGATAGAGCAAATGTTAGATGTAAAAGGAAGCTAACAACTTTCAATAAAGAACTGCAGATTCTAGGATCATTTAACTTAAAACAGGGTCCATTGAGGTCACCAGAGGAGCCCTTTAAACCAAACACCTACTTCTTCCCCCATTACTGTCAGCAATCAGCCTACAGCTAGAAACCAAGGAGGACCGACAAACACAAACATGCAAACCAAAGAGTGATCATGTGTTGGTGCTATTGTGGGCGTGTAGCAGACTGACAACGTGCTGCTTGTAAAGTCCAGAGGAGGGACTGACTGACCTGTGAGCTCAGGGGGGTGGGGTGAAGTCAGAAGGGGAGTCCTCTCTAAGTGGAACTCTAAAACAGAAACATCAGAGTGCTGTTGAGACACACACCACCACTGCCAGCAAGGACAACACACACAAAGCCAAGGGGAGGGGCAAATCACAGGTGAGAGGAAGTACACGCACAGGGCAGGTGCGTGTACTTAAAGGACGGAAAGATGTTTTACAGTCTAAGAAGTGGAGTTAAATGACACACAGTCATCCTGCTGAGACAGCAAAACAATAGAGCAAGAGTTACAGTTTGGTCGTCCAGGCTGATCATTTCAAATCATTCAGAAGAAAGCGTCGCATTTTCTTTTACTGGAATCGTTTCCACATCACTAAAGTTCAATGTCATGCTAGCATGCATGCACACACACACTCAAGCAAAGCAGATGCAATTCCACTCCCTGATATTTACAAGCAGCCATTTGCACTCACTGTGTTTTATATGCTTCCATGGAAACATGTTTGTATTTGTGACAGTGTGTCTACTGGCTGTTCAACGTGACACTACTCCAGCTACTGACTTCATTCAGTTGACTCACTGACACAACACTCCACCTCATTATTCAATACATCCTGTGGAACGTGCGATTTCACACAAACTGGGACCTTTGTGTGAAATTCCCTCCAGCAGAAGGCTGCTGGGAGCAAACTGTGCAAATCAGTTCGGATTATTTACCTGATGTGTCCATTCTTTGTTTTATTAAACATGACCCTGAGCCACAGTCTTAGAAAGAGTCGTTTTAGTGGGCACCAGGCACTTCCAAAGGATGCACATCGACTAAAGATGGCTGTATCTTTATTCCCAGAAATAGGATTTTAAAAAGAATAGTCCTTAGGGTACAAGGAGCATAAAGTATATTGCGATTACCAGGAAACTGGTAGGTGTATCCAGGAGTGATGCCAGCATAGCTCCGACTGGTGTAGGTGGCAGTCTGAAAGCCTGGATAACCTGTGGGAAGAAAACTGGCGTTAATATGCGAACTGAGGCGTACATGGGATGTATCCCGAGTGAGGACAATTACACATGTGGTGAAATACTGAACACGAAATAGATAAACAGGAATGCATGCGTGTGTGCTGTTTTGCTGCCCCCTAACAGTGAAGCTTTGTACAATCCGTGACATGCAGGTGTGTGATATCCTACACCTGTGATCTGGATTTCCTCGCAAGGACGGGACTGGGCGGATTTCTGTCATTGTCTTCACTTACACTCTCAGCGGTGCTCATTACTCAGGGAATTTCTTTGTAATGCAAGCTGACACCTGAAGAACCTACCTCAGGAGAACATTCAGGGGAATAACAATAATGTTACCCAGCATTAGCGCAACAGGATAACAAAAGTAATGTAAACATTTTTTTAAATCCTCACCTCAGAGAAAGAATTTGCCACCAAATCCTTTCTATGCACTGGATAATTAAAGAACTGAAACTGAAGAAAGTAGTTCTCAGATTGAACAGCAGGTGGTAGCACCAGCGTGGTTGTCAGTACAAGGGTAAAGGGTGTATTGTAGAGGATAATGTTCACAGTAATGGAGGTTTGAGACTAGGGCTGAACGATATATCGCATTTGCGATAATATCGCGACATGATCAAGTGCAATTTTCTAACCGCAAAGGCTGCGATTATACTGCGATTATATTATACAATTCATGGGCTGCATCCTCCTGAGGCCGCATTTGTAGACCGATTACGTCACAGCGACGCGCCGAAGGCTGTCCAAATTACTACCATATCCCAGAATTCATAGCGCGGCCCAGCCAAACTCCAGTTTCCAGCAATGGCGGCCGCTACTAAGTTTTAAAATTACTCATACTAATCTTTCTGGGTCACAAAATAAACTTTTAACATATTTTCAGGCGAGAAAGTAGTTGTGTAAACATCAAATATCTGCTCGGTTTATCAAGATATCCCATATTTGCAAAAGTGCTTCGACGTTTTCAGAGGCGTCTGCTACCCACCAGCTCAACAGCTAGCCGGGAGCTCGAGGGTTACTGATGCGGCCGAGAACGGCACAACTCCCGGCACATCATTTTCAGATCACCGCGGAGTTTCGCTGCTCGGGTTAAACGTGATATATAAGTCACTTAGACAACCTAAAAATGTTATTGTTGGGCTTTTTTCAGTGTTTTGTTTGTTCGTGAGTAAATCGGTTTGGCTGAGATTAAAGTTATTAGATTAGATAAAATAAAACTATTAATCCCCCGGGTGGGTTCCTCCTTGGTTTTCACACAGCTGACTAAACGTCAAACAGAAAACTTATTAAACAGAAGTATGAGACAGTCGAGAATTTACACCAGTGTCTGGTTATATTTTAGATAGCAAGAAGCAGACGGCCGAGTTTATTAAACTCCACCGAGACAGCGGTGACGCTAATCAGAACTAGACTGTCCAATTTCACGCCTTTAAACTTTAAAGGCGTGTTTGTGTGTGTGTTTATACAATTGCTATTATGTTTGCACTTTATGTGTAATGTTACTGACTGCAGAGATCAGTAAGATGTGTGTATTTTTTTATTTATTAGTTTTATTTATTTAATATTATTTTTTAATTGAATGACTGTCTAGTAGTTCACAGATGTCGAAAAACTGAGTGTGGTAAAGCCACTGATTTTTTTTATGTATATTTCTGCAATCTGCACATTGTACTGACTTTCATTTTAATGTTTACACCAGGGTTCCTTGTCAGCACTTTATGCTCAGATGTTTGTAAGCTAAAAATAAACTATTGTGTATGTTCAAATATACTGTTGTGATTGAAGAAGTTAAATAAAAATGTCAGTCATCAATTCATGCATCACCTCATGTCATCATAACAGAGGTCTGTCTTCCAGGAAAGAACAGTTTAAAATTAATGTAATATAGTATTGGCCATACTATATGATGTATTGCTTGTCTTTGTTTAATAATACAGAAGACAAATACTTTAAAAAATAATCGCATATCGCATCGCAATCGCAATATTGGGGCAAAAAATCGCAATTAGATTATTTTCCATAATCGTTCAGCCCTACTAGAGACCTTTTTTTTCAAAGGGCCATTTCACTCATTTTACAACCCAAGGATCGACTGGAAAAACCACTGGAAAATATTGTCTTTAGCTGTGTGAGGATCCACCCCAGCTGGTGAAGTTACAGGGATGCTGGCTTTAGCTCCAGTCCACAAAAACGTGACTACAGGTGCTACAAATCAGAGGAAACAGTTTTTAAAAGAAGGGATTAAAAGGTGCTATTTGGTTGCATAAATATAAGTGTATTTCAGCCACGTTATTGCGCTCCTTTACTGTACCCCCTGTGACTTTCTAAACTGTACACAAGTGTGGTATTCAAGCTTTAATATGTAAAGTTAACACATGTATTAAAGCGCCACAGAGGTCACAGCTTTTATGAGCTGCTTGGGGGAGAGTTATAAGCTGAAGCGAGCAGCCGGCTGCAGTGGTCAGCCTTCTCCCAGCGAGGCGCCGCGTGACCTTTGAGGAAGCTGGGCCTTTAATGCTGGAGCAGTTACCGTTGGGTTCATGTGCGCCGCCACATCCTTCCTGTCCTGATCGATGCCAACTTACCCAGCATACCGATGCCCAGCATGAAGGCGTCCATCCCATACGGCATCACCCGAGAGCGCCCCCTGGCCGAGCCGGTGGGGGACATCACCTCCTTGGGCTGCGCTTTCTTGCACTCCACCTGTTTTCCAGAAGAGAGGAGAATGATCACACCTTAGTTTCTATGTTGTGCTGATGCAAGAGTGGCAAATCGAGCCCTCGTACCATTTTATTGTTGATCTCGTGGAAGTGGATCTCGCACACTTTCTCCACCACGTCTTCATTCTCAAATGTTACAAAGCCGAATCCTGACGAGCAGAAGGCAAGTTTGTAAGTTAAAAAACAGTAGATCGTAATAATTCACACAACACGCTGGAACTAGACAATAGGCCTTTCTGTACAGTAGTACAGCTAAATAGTGTGGAGTAATTAGTGGTGTAATAGCCGCTTAACACATTGCCCCCCTCCTTCTTTCAATGCTCCTTTTTCTGCACTCATCCTTCCTTCCCTCCCTCCCTTCCTGGCCAGAAGGCCCGGGCAAAGCTGGTAGGCTGTCATAATCGATCAATCCCAGGGTGGGGAGGAGGTGCTTAAGGAGGCTTTATCCTGATCCCGATTAACGGACTGGCTAATTAGACTAGCCCCGTTCGTCTCCTTGCAGCTCAGCCCACAGGAAGGAGGACGATGGGGGGTGTGGAGGGGTTGGAGAGGGATCAATAGACAACCAGAAATGGGTGGGGGAACAGTAGAGGAAAAAAACGAGGAAGAGTTGAGGGAAGGCGGGGTCAGTCCATCTCACCTCTGTGTCTGTTGGTGGTCTTGTCGAACATGAGCATGGCATCGTCGACCTGAGGGGAGACAAACAACACAGTTTTTTACTCAGAGCTCTCTCTCTCTCTTTCTCTCTCTCACCACGCGGCATACTGCCTGACCTCAGCCCTTCTCAAGTTCTGCAGGGAGGCTCAGCAACAGATGGACAGAAAGCGGGAGGAGGGGAGGGGGGAGGCAGAGGGAGGGCTGCAGACGAGCGACAGGTTACAAAGAGGAGGCCAAGGGGGCAAAAACAGGAAGATATGTTGAAAAACTCCACAACAAGCTCACGTACATAACAGGCGATACAAAAAGTTGGAAGCTGCGTTAGCTCCTTCTTACAGAGAGCTAATAAACCACCCACCCTCTGACCCCCTCCAGAGTTTGATATAACCATGGCAACTGTACAAAAAGTCCTTATAAGAAAAAAAAGGGGGAAAAAGAAAGGAAAGTTCAAGCCCAACATCAAATATGCCTTATGAATGATGGGAGAGTGCCAATGACACAAAGAGCACTGCAAAGAGAGAAACACTGACACACACACACACACGAAAAAGTAGCGAGTCACAAGCAGAAAGGTGAATCCATCGGGCAGGTGGCGACTCGATGAGAGGGGAGAGCTGATAGTGAGAGGAATAGCGACAGGTGGAGATGTGGTGAAAGAGAGCACAGAGAGTCCTGTAAGAGGGAGAAAGGGGAAAAAAGGAAAAAAGAGTGGGTCAAAGTGGAAAGGGAGGAAAAAGAGGAGACAAAGGGAGAGGGAGAGGGAGAACAAAGAGGCCTGGAGGCTTTGTTTGTTGGCACAGTCAGCCATAATTCCTCCTCCTCTTCTCCCTTTGACCTCTCCCTCTGGCCCGGCCTCCCTTTATAGAGCAAAGACACAGGTGTCTGTTCGACACACACACACACACACACACACACACACACACACACACACACACACACACACACACACACAGCTTCTTTTGTCAAAGTTGACCTACTCTTTAGCTCAGTCTCTGCTTTTATTTCTCTCGCTTTTAGTCTCTTCTGACATGTTTATACTTCAGAGCTCCACAAAAACATTTGGTAAGTAAATCTGTGCTCTCGGTCTATAATAAGTTTACTGGAGACAGTCCACAGAGTAATTTGTCATAGTGACATTGGAGTGTCAGTCCTTGCCCAGTGTCTGTGTATGTGTGTGTGAGAACCCACAAGGGCAATTTGCCTACAGAAAGGTCAAAGGTGAGTGAGGAGTGTCAGTGTGCCTCTTAAGTCACTGCTTACTTCCAGCCTGACATTTACTCACTGCCTACAAGTCTCCATCTCTGCACAAAAAAAAAAAACAAAAAACAGCCTTTATTCTGGACACCAGTGGGAGAAACGGCCCAAAGTTACTACAAAGTCAAGCAGAGGAAAGGGTCGGCGTGCAGACTGGCGCAAGTGATTGATGATCAGACTAAAGCAAACAGAAACCCGACGTGGGCTCAAACCGCACATGTCGGCCTTTGGGATGCTATGAAGAAGATCAAAACAATATTTAATGGCGGGAACAGAATTAACTGCACAATATTTCAAACACTGAGCATTTTCACAGAGTACTGCCAAACAATATTCCCCCTCATCCTTCCCCCCCACCTCTCATCTTCCCTGTTATCCCCTGCCCATCCCTCTCCGCACTCCTTTGTCCTCACCAGGACGGGACACAAAAGGTCCAGTGAGGCAGTCTAATCAGGAACTTCCATGGATGGCTGAAGCCTGCATTTCACCGTCCATCCCTGGATATATCTCTCGGCAAAAATTCATCTAGACGCTATGATTGAGGAGGGAGCAACAGAGGAACTCGAGGCCAAACCTTTCGGCACTGGAAATGAAGCAACGCGCGGTCAGAAACGCAGCACCTCAGACCGAGTCTTTGCATCTTTGCTTTTAAAACATTTTAAAGGGCTTGAGGTGCAGACTGAAATCTGCTGGACAAAAAAGTCTGAATGATAACTTTGCACAAGATCCCCGAAAAACTGAAAGAACTGAGTGTGTGAATGTAAACCACACGTATTACATGCGGTCAGTTTCATATCAGAAGACACACTGGATTGTAATTAATCCAGAAACCACCAGTATGCAGATAACTTCAGAACAAACTAGCAAAATATTTGCCCAGCTTTATACAGCAGTATAATGGTCCCCCCCCCGCCACCACCACCGATCAGCACTCACACATACCCCATTTTGACCCAGTTCCCTCTCTTACCCCTCTGCAAACCTCCCTCAGTAAGGCCCTCCCTCCCTTGACGATGCCTTTGTCAGCCCACGGTCTATTTTTCGGCCCCCACGCCTTTCAGAATCTTGCAAAACACAAAACATCTTTAAAAAAAAAAAGTTTTCAAACCTAATTTTTAAAAACACCGACGTAAGAAACTGAAGGAAGAGCGCCAAGTTTACAAGCTTTTTTACAACAACTCAACTTCTATTTATTGCTCCCAAACTCGTGAGTTGGACCCCCCCCCCCACTCTCCACAACCAACACACTTATGCTAACGCCGCCTCATCCCTCCTCCCGCAGAACAAAACCCCCTTACCCGCAGAATTACTTGGGGACAATGGACAAGCCGGGTCACCACGGTAACGGGCCAGGAGGGGGTTGTGGGTAGGAGCAGCTGTTACATCAGATTAATTCAGATTCTGATAATCCCTCCTCCTTCCTCTCCATCACCACACACTCACTACAAAACTTTTCTCCCCCTTCCTCACACAACCTCCTCCTCCACTCCCCCCCCACCCCTCGCTCCGTCTTCCAGTCCCCCTAAACTTCGCCTGCTGCTCCCAGAGCCTCCTAGCCTCGTTATTTTTTTCTGTCCTCGTCGAGCCTTTTTTTCTCGCCCTCCTCCCCAGTAACTCCTTCACTCCCAGTCAAGTCGCTTGATTCAAAGTGAAGTTTTTCTCCGAGAATGTGCTGTGAATCTGAACCTGCCGAGCTTGTGGGATGTGGTACTACGGCTTTTCTGAGCTGCTGATTTGTTTCTGCACCGGCAAACTTATGCAAGTCCGTAAGGACTGGCTGGTTTCATTCCAAACCGCATGGACCCACCACTCACCTTCCCAAACTGGTCAAAGTACTGCTTGACGTCCTCGATAGTCGTGTTCACCGACAGGCCTCCCACAAAGATTTTCTTGGTTCGAGTGACCAACTGGACAAAAGAAGGAGGAAAGAAAGGGCAGCACTCATGAACCAGTTTCATTAGAAATGCATGCACATGGAGTTCAGTGAGAGCTACATTTGATTATAAAGCTGTGTCACTAAAGCTGATCATATGAAGTCATTAAGTGTAATGGTAGAATTATCATCCACACGTTTTCTTTAGGCCGTTTAAGTACACAATACAAACTGCTGCCAGGTTTTACAAGAGCACAGGCCACATGTGAAAGTGTCTGACTGACTAGCCGTAATGACACTAAGCAAGAATGCAACACTCTGTTTTAAAGGCTGTGAATGACTTTGCTCCTCTAAGTTTGATGTCCTCAAGCTGTGAAGATTTAAAAAAAACAAAACAATAAAAAGCCCTGATTTTAAAAGATTCACATGCTAAGGATTCGGCTTCTCGTGTGTTATTCGCTGACCAGCAATTCACAAAATCTTTTAATAAAAAGCAGGACTTCCTGCGTTCCTCCAATCGTGTGCACAGGAAGCATTGGACACCTGTTATTATTTATTTGGGCTTTTTTGTTTCACTTCCTCGCAGTTTGTCTGATGCCAGTGAGCGAAGTGAGTGAGTGATGCTGTATGACGTATTGCTGGCTTTCCATTAGTGAATATATAAAATTTATTCTTAGCAGTCAGTGAGAGAAAACCAAAAGAATAAACTGTTGTTCAATGTTCAATTTCTGTAACTATAACACTACAAATGACTCACTAAAATACAAACATGGGCAGTGTTGTTGCGGTTTTTAATCTGTCCCAGCAGTCCAAAAGGAAAACCACTTTTTTTTTTTACTAAACTGAGCCATCAAACATTCAGAGATTGGACTCGTCAAATTTTGGGTCCTTTTTTTTTTTAAAGACCTAAAACAACTAATTGATTGCCAGAATTGCCAACTCATTTTATATACTTCGACTAACTGATTAATTAGACTAATCATTCGAACAGCGCTGGACACCAACTTAAGTCAGGGTGGGACTTTGGAGTACAACAGTAAATGCAAATTTTTAAAAAGAAAAAGATCAGTAAAACTGAAATTCCAGCTATTTGTCAAAGCACAGCTACAAATTGTACATCAAACAAAAGGAAAACAGTTGTTTTGTTCATTATTATAAGGCTCCGCTTGGCTCTGATTTGACTTACATGAACATCATTGCTTTGAAATGTAACACCGACATTCAGGTGAGGGTCTAAAAGGTTTTGTTAACCTGTGCTCACATCAGCATTATGAGGCACTGTCCCAGATACGTGACAGAAAACACTCGACGCTGGACAAGCGCGAGGAGGCCGCTCGACTCACCTTGGGCTGGGCTCTGCGAGGAAATGCGACCTTTGGATCGATCTAAAACAAAGGATATAGAGAAAAGAGGACCTGGTTAGTGATGCGCTGCTATAACCCGCCGCCTTGCCCTGGTGTATTCTGATATCAGACCCTCATCTTTCATTCTTTAGCAAGTCAGCAGAGAAGGTACAACACATCCAGGTTATCCTGTCATGCCTAGCGCACGTGTTCACTAATACCACACAACACTGATGTCTAAAAAACCTGTTTTTCACATCAAACTTGGGCCTCGCTGTACTAGAAAACGTGACGACACCACAACGAAAAATCTACAGATTTCTCTTTAAATCAGAAATCCGAATGCAGACTTTGGCCACTCAAGCGTCGAGTCTTCCAGGTGTGTGATGCCAGTGTGCGTGTTTACGTGTATCAACACTGATGTAGTGATTGCGTCTTATTTTGGCCACACCTCCAGCACGATCAAGTGTATAATAATCTGTACCAGACTCCAGCGAGCGTCTCTTAATAAAGTACTTACAAATTGTTGATCATTTTCCATCAACCAAGACAAAACGGGAAAAAACTCTGCCTGAAAAGGCCGACTGAATCGAAGCGAGTGCGTGCTCTACATTCTTCTGCTTAAGCCACACATTGTCAGTGAGTGTGCAGCGTGTGCGAGGGTGTGCTACTAGTTTGTGTTTTTTTTATTTTGCATGGATTTGCCTGTGTGGTGCAGGCACATGCATCTCTGGCTTGATCGATCGTGTAAATTTCCGTGCATGTGCGCGCGCGTGTGTGTGTGCGTGTGTGTGTGTGTGTGAGCGTGCTCGCGCAGGTGGAATGCCTGGGAATGTCCGGCGAACCCCAGGCCTCTCTCGTCACCACCATGTGACATGTGATCTCCTGGAATCTCACACGGACACCACAATCACAAACACACCTCACCTCGGCGAGGAAGGAGAGCCGGAGACGGAGGTCAAGTGTGTCAGAAAGACAGCGGGAGAAAACGAGGAAGGAGAGGAAGACAAAGAGCTGTCAATCACATCGCGCTGACAGCGGACACACCAAGTCTGTTCGTTCGATTTTGGCCTGCTTGTGACGCAAGCGATGACAACAATAGAAACCATTCGACCTGTGTGATCTTTAGGTGGTCTGGCTGGTCTGCCCTGCAGTCCGTCATCTTTACTTCCAGAAAAATAAAAGTGCTTTTTTTTAACTGAGTAACTCATTTCAGATTAATACAACCCCAAAAAACCAACAACAACAAAAAAACCCAAACTGATGTGGACTAACCCCCCGAATGTCACCAAGGTTAAGATTGGAGAGAGAGCCAAACCACACCATGAAGATGCAATCATAGACAGGCTGTAAAATTGGAATTTGAGACCTCTATATTAGTCTATACGGTCTAATAGAGCTAGAGAACAACTAGACTACGCCACACTGTACTGCTGTTACACTAACAGATGGTGAGACAGTACAGCGCTAAGATTAGTCCGTAACCATGAGAGGGTAGAGTTGAACTACAGTAGAGAGCTAGAGCCTCTATGGTAAACCGTGTGCATTTACCAGAGTTTTCTAATGAGAGTCGACATCACCAACGCAAGTTTCTGTCTCTTATTTATTTATTTCACTTTCTTTCTAGAGAGCAGAGTGAGAAGACTATAGGCTAACACTGGAGGATCAGATGCAGAGTCTACTGTTTAGTTTCTATGGTGGCTAGACTACTCTGATAGTCACCTCCGGTCACCAACCCTCCCGATGTCCAAAACTCCTGTGTACATTCAAACAAACAAGACACACACACACACACACACACACAAACACACAAAATCAAACACATGGCAGCACACGGCACATCCGTGGTGAGGAAATTGTGAACATTAAGCACATGAAGTGGCCGTGTTTATCGGACTCATCCCGTTGCCTCAGGTGTTCAGAGTGTGACACAGGAGACCAGCTTTGCTTTCACCTGCTGAACGTTTCTTTCTACTTACTTAAAAACTGACCTTACATGCAAGAAGTGAACTTTACTGGGAAATTCCCAATGCACATACATACTGACTGGACTTTTATGAGGCTGGGGCATCTTGTTCTCAATGATTAACGACTCTAAACAAAATTTGTTTTGTTGGGTTTTTTTGGGTGGGGGACGGCTTTAATTTAAAAAACATTCACTCGTGAGATTTTTATATTTAAAAAACAAACAAACAAACATAAACATATGGGACAGAAATATCATGAATACATGTGAGGCCTCAGAGGTGTAGTTTAGAGAGGAGTCTAACCTCACCGGACTCAAGGTAACAGGGAAGAAGCTGAACGTAATTCCAAGAGAGGTTTATGAAATCAGGGTAATCCCCTTTGACCGGCTACATCCCAGCTATGCAACAGTTGGCCGAGTGTGCTGCCTGTCACAGCCTGAGCTGGGAACGCACTTAAAGCAACGCACCGATTGGGCCGCACTCAACATCTCAGAGGAACAACTCAAGCTTGTTGACTCCAATCCTATTAGTTAGGAGAGTCACAGTAATCACAGACGGGGTTATCCTGCCCCCACCACCACCTCAGTCTTTCCACTCATCTCAGTATGGAAATGGTTAAGCAGGAGGGGGGAGTAGGATAACCCCTAATGCAACTCGAACTAAAAGGCTGTGTGACTTTGTTGTAAAACTCTCCACAGTTGCACCTTGGAGCTGCAGCTGAATGGACACTTTGTCCCACAAAAGGTGTCTTTTGCTTCGGCCGTCACTAACTTTACAGACAGTGGGAAGCCGGGAGGACACCCAGAGGGGCAGCTAGCAGAGCAGCAGTTGCATAAATCACAGTAAGGCCTGCTGCAGCACACTGGTCAAAACCGGACAGCATCTGTCCTTCAAACACAATAAGTACCAATAAATTCCTCTGCAGCACAGTATTCGCTCCTCAGCCTCGCGGCCGAGCAAAGCTGCGTTAATTCCAGTGCTGGAGCGGTTCAGTCGGTCACAGCATGGCACATTCTTTCTGTTGCCACTGGAGAACTTTTCTCTCTCCCTCTCTAACAGGATAACCTGTCTGCATGAGAGAGGGGAGAGGGGGCAGGGTGAGCAGCGGTCTAAAAGGGCTACTCTACTCACCATCCAACCCCTGTGGCTGATCACTGAGCCCTTTCCACACCACACACACACACAGGCTGCCACGGCACCCCTACCAAAACACCACCGACACCCAAGTGCCAGCCACAAGGGGACCTTCCACGGCCCGTGAGGCTGCGCTGATGCACGAGCTGCGGTGGAGTGGGGGGGGTGTCAAATTAAAGACAAGGAATCATTATCGGTGGAGCCAGCGATGAATTTAATAAGTTGCTTATCTGGAGGATAAACCGTCGGTGTCATGACCTCTTCTCTCTGCGCCTGCAACTGTTTGCGCAGTCTGATTTCTGGTATCCAAGAAATGATTGTAAATGATGTGCATTGTTATCTTCTTTCTTTTGTGACAGAGCCATTCTTCAACTGTGAAGAAAGGGGGGGGGGTCACTATGGAAACAAACCCCATGGTGAGTTAGTGGCGTCCAACCATGATGGTGCTACTTGTCATAGCTGTCGTGCCTGCAAGTGACACTATAGCAGTCGGGCACTTGGGAAACCAACAAACTATGAAGAGCTGAATTCAGCTTAACTTCTGTATCAAACACCCCCAACACACTCCTCCAAAAATGTCACTTTTGAAGTCATAATAACAGAAATGTCTTATTTCTGTAACTTTCTACAGTGAACAACCATTTTTTTCCCCTTCTTCATTTTCTCCTCGTCCATTTCCTTCTACAACACCTCCACTTATCTCCCAGAGAAGGTGAATCGTGCAGAGCACAAAAGAGGGGAAAGAAGAAATAGGCTTCCCTCATTTCAATACAGTCACTAACCCGCAGCCATTACCACTCCCACTGAGGAGAGAGGCGGGGGCAGCGGTCCCTATGGCGACCAACGGGCCACATTGTTCCCAGGCCAGCCCACATTCATTACTGACAAAGACACACACACACACACGCACACACACTCACTCTGCAACACAGGCGATTAATACATTTGAAGTTAGAATTCACACAGGTGAAAAAGGCCTGAATGTGCGACTTTCTCGAGGCTACATTCACAGTTTTTCCGTGATCAACAGGAAGCTCACGGGAGTCTGATTGTTGCCGCATTCACACCTTGATGGTTTCAGGTTGCATTTTCTCGTTTCATTGAGAAAGTTTTTTTTCGGGGTCAATTCGACCCCTTGGGGGCAGGAGGAGAAGAAGGGGAAAAAAACCAACAGCAGAAAGGAAAGTCTTGCTTTCCTCTTCCTAGAGGCCAAATCAAAGATTGGCAGTGAATTCAACCCTGTCCAGCCCCCCCCCCCCCCCCCTTGTTTCTATGGAAATTGACACTGGGTAACATTTTGCCTGTTTGTCTAAAGAGAGCGAGAGAGAGGAGAGAAAGAGCACTTTTTCCCCCCTCCCATGTGTCTCCGCTAACATCTTTGAGATGAACAGGTTCATGTGTAAGGTGTGGCGGCGGGCAGACTCGAGCGACACCAACATGGTGGAACGATCGTAAACACACCAAAAATGGAGCAATGTTACACCTCTGTAGCGGATTATTGGAAAATCCACTAATCAAACAGTGAGCAATGGGATTATCCGGTGGTGGGAAGTAAATACAGAGAACTCACTGTTTTGGAGTCCAACTCGTGCCTGGTTTGAGCCAAAACTTTATCCACGCCAGCCTGATCGACAAAGGTGACGAATCCGAACCCTCTGTGGGCATCAGGGTGGGGGGAGGTGGGGAGTGAGGGAGAGAGAGAGAGGGAAGGCATTACTGACACATGTTGATATGACACATTACGAGGAGCGAGAAAATCGCAGAAATTCAGACAAACTTCCAAGCTCCGGGAACAGCTCCCTCACCTCGAGCGCTTAGTAACTGGATCTCGCATCACCATACACTCCTTCACCTCGCCATACTTGCAGAAGTACTCCTTCAGACCCTCTGGGAATCAAACAAGGCAGGATAGAAGACACAGGAAACAAGTGGTCAACAAGCAATAAGTACTTTAATATCAAAAAGTTAACCAAAGGGGATGGGATTGGGGGGAGGGGGGTGATTTGCCTGCTGAGATTTGTTTCGTCAAACTTCCTGCATTTTTAGATTAAAAGTGACAAAACATAAAACGTGTTCACGTGTCAAAAGAAAATTCAAATCACAAATCATTTCCAATCTCAAGAATTTAACACCTCCCCACCACCCCTTTAATGAGCTTATAAGAATCCACTATGGTATATGTGAATGGGGGCATTCATTCTGAGCGTGTTTGCCACTTCAAAACTAAAAAAAAGAGACAACAAATAAAAACAAGCTGAGTTCATCCCAACAGACACCGTAACAAACACAGCTTTTCCAATAAGTTTGGTTTGGCTCCCTGTGATCCACGCCAGGATTTCTAACGACATGGTGGCATTTCAGGAGAGCTAGTGTTGGAAAAAAAAAAAAGATTTACCTTGTGTTGTTTGCCAGCTGAGTCCACCTATGAACATTTTGCTGCGGAAAAACAGAGAAAATATTTCTATTTAGGCGACACAGTCATCGTTTCTTTTTTAAAAACCTCCGGTGAAATTAATGCGGCACCTCAGAAATGACAAAGTTGAGACCTGGAAAGTTTAACCGTGGAGCTTTTTTTTTTTTTTTTTAAAGGTGGATGATCAGGGAGAATCACCTCTGATTTTACGCGAGAGCTGTGCGTGTGCGTGGAAGTCCTCTCGCAGGATAGCAGGTTTGTTTCAGAGGTGTGTGTATGTGTGATCAGAGGTGCGAAAGAAAGTTTAAAAAACAAAGTTTTCTTCCATTACCAGGGGTCATGCGGGGAGTCCGCGGTGGACAGGCTGCTCTGGCTCCCTTCCGTCTCCATTCCGTGTCCTCGCGCCGTGTGTGAGTGGGTGCTCTGTGTGTGTGTCCGGGCCGAGCCGTGCGGGAAAACAGGCGGAGAGTGAGTGAGAGGAGCTGGGCGGGTTTGGCCCGGGGTGACAGAGAGGGGAGCGGGCCAGATGCAGGCTGGGACAGACTCCTCCTCCCCCCTCCAGTCAGTCCTCGCTGTTGTCTCTCACTCACGCTCTCTCTCTCTCATCCCACCACCGAGACACGCGGCTACGGAGTCAAAGCTGCTGCCATCACTACCACCGCTTCCGGGAACGCCTTTAAAAATAAAAGCATTGACTGGGTAGCACCTGTACAGTTTTTACCGAGAAAAGTGTTTAGGTCTTTAAAAAACAAAACAAAACAAACAAACAAACAAAAACATAAGGATTGAAAGAAAAAAAATCAAACAAGCATGCCTTTTTCTTCCTGCGCTAAAATCAGCTGATTTCAATTTTTACGCAGGGAGGAGAGAAATGGTGCAGTGGTTTAGAGCTTTTGAGGAGGGGAGATGTCGACATTACCTTTATTTTTTTTATTGCATGAAAGAACAAGAGTGTGATGATAGAATGCAAACTGTGTTCAGCACAGAAACAACTGCATTATCCTGCTAAAACAACATCAGACGGTATAGATAGCATGCTAACTCAAAGCTAGCCAAGAAATAAGTGGAAGCAGTCCTCGATTCAAACTATTTGTCAAGAGCTACAAATTCTTAACCTTGCACACATTTACTCTACTGTGTATCTACAACCACAGATAGCACATTTAAGGTTTCTGAATCCCTCATAAGTCCCATAGTAAGTAAGTAAATAAAATTTATTTATTAAGCGCTTTTCACAGACAAACAGTCACAAAGCGCTGTACACAAGTATTAAAATAAACAATACAATCAACAGACATTATACACAATGTAAAAGATCAAATGTAAATAATGTAAAAAATATAAAATATGTAGATCAACAAAAGGCTTGTTTGAACAGAAAAGTTTTTAACTGCTTTTTAAAAGAATCCACAGAGTCAAGCAAACGTAATTGTGGTAAACTGTTCCACAGCCTTGGTGCAACAGACTGAAAGGCTCTGTCCCCTTTTGTCTTCAGTCGTGTACGGGAACCAACACACTCTGAGTCTGTGAGCGGAGATGACGAGCAGCAGTGTATTTTATAAAAAGCTTGGATAAATAATCTGGAGCCATTCAGTGCTCTGTATGTTAAAACAAGAATTTTAAAGCGAATTCTAAACTCTATTGGGAGCCAATGTAAAGAATATAAGATGGGAGTGATGTGAACACGCTTGGTAGAGCGAGTTAGTAGTCTGGCTGCTGCGTTTTGTATTGTCTGGAGGCGAGAGAGGGATGATTTATCCAAACTAGTAAACAGGGAATTACAGTAATCTAAGCGTGATGACAGAAATGCATGAATGAGTTTTTCCAGTTCAGCTGAAGAAACCATATGTCGCAGTTTAGATATGTTTCTTAAATGATAGTAACAGGACAAAGATTTTACATGAGAGTCAAAACCCAGAGAAGAGCCAAATATTACTCCAAGATTTCGAATATTTGGCTTGACAGATGGACCTGACTAATTTTAGAATGTAGCTCAGGAGGAGCTATGATCATGGTCTCGGTCTTGTTAGTATTTAGAACGAGGTAGTTGCTTGAAAGCCAATCAGAAACCTCGGTTAAGCACTGGACTAGGGTGGACAGCCTATCCTGCTGATGAGGCTTAAAGGACATATGGAGCTGAATGTCATCAGCATAAAAATGATAAGACAGGTCGCTAAAAGATTGAATGATACCAGCTAAAGGAAGCATATAAAAAGAAAATAATAATGGACCTAAAACTGAACTCTGTGGGACCCCACAGGTCAGGGCAGCAATGTCAGGGGTGAACCTGTCAGTCCTAACAGAAAAGGTCCTGTCTGATAAATAGGAAGAAAACCAGTCTAGGGCAGAGCCAAAACCTTGAGCCTGTTAAGTAGGATTTTGTGGTCGATGGTGTCATAGGCAGCGCTAAGATCAAGCAAAATGATCACAGAATAATTCCCTGCATCAGATGCCATTAACAGATCATTATAGACTATTATATTATATTATAAGTCCCATAGTTAAGTTAATTAGCAGTCATTTACACAGCAAAAAAAAATGTTTCTTTGATTGAGTTAATTTGGTTCATTTCTCTCATTACACTGTATCATACTACACTGCATTCAAAATGATGGAACACGTTTGGTTTACACTGTTTTGACTCTGATTTATAGAAGTTGCATGAATAATTAATCATTTTTCCATCCATCCATCTTCTTCTGCTTATCCGGGGCCGGGTCCCGGGGGCAGCAGCCCAAGGAGAGAAGCCCAGACCTCCCTCTCCCCAGCCACCTCCTCCAGCTTGTCTGGGGGAACAACAAGGAGTTCCCAGGCCAGCCGAGAGTTATAATCTCTCCAACGTGTCCTGGACTGATTATTAATTTTTTCCCTAGCTTTTTGAGTTATGTGTCAGCTAGTACAGTCCTTGCTGGTCTGAGCAAAGAGGAGGCACAGGGTGGAAATGGTTGAAATGCAAAGGCCACCCACATGGACTGAACCATCTGCTGTAACGGCATGAAGTTCTCATTACCTCCACCAAAGAGGTTAGCATTTGCATGCATGCGTATCATTCTGTCTGAAACAGGATAGCTTGAAAAGTTTGGAATGATTTCTGATAAAAATTGTAGGGGTCTAGAGTGGGGTCATGTTAACTATTTATTCAAATTTAGTGTTCACGGCCAACTCAAAGCTGACAAAAAGCCTCATAACTTACTGTGTGTACTGTCAACATATAGAAAGTACTGCACAAAGATTTAAAATATCATGTTACATTTGACTTCTGACCTCTCCTTCAAGGTCAATAGAATAATAAAGTCAAAGTGATAATAATGCTGTGTACAGGTATTTAAAACTGTTTCTTACTGCCTTTGTTTGTATTGACAACAAATAGAGAATGATATATGGGGATTGTAAATATCATGTTATTTTATCTTGTTATGTACATGACAGTAACATATTTTATATAGTATAATAATTATATATTAGAACTGTTTAAATGCACAATAATTTGAATGCATGTACAATGTTCCTTAATAAGTTGAGGGTTTTTTGGACAACAAACTAAAAAACAAAACTTTTTGCTAAACATTTAAATGAATTTTAGTAAACAATGAAGATTAGTTTGATGAGTTAGTGTTTTTTGTTAACTAGTGTTTTTGAGTAACGCTTACTTTCAGTGTTTTGTTTTTTGGACATTTTGGTCAAATTAAACCCACTTTTTGAAAATTACACCTGTGCTTGTATTTTCATGTGGTCAGTCCCTTAAATGCAGTAATGCATGCATCGCATCAGCACATCAAGAACAGGAGAGCATTTTTTTGGGCAAAAATGGCATCCGATATTTAAAATTATTCTATACATCTCACGTTTGACCACCTAGAGGATGATTCTGGCTTATTTCACACCCCTGGTCTAGACTGATTGTAGTTGTAGATTATATAAAAATGTAGCAGCTTGCAATAAATCAACTGGGATCCCAGACAAAAGTTGAAAAACGGAGCTTCCTTTTGTGTTTCATCTTGATGCATTCTCAATCATCCAGGGAAACAAATCTCCAAAAGTCACCAACTTGGAGTGTTTCAGTTTGCCATCTTAGGGAGAAATCAACACACATGGGTGTATGTCCTTTGTTGCTGACATTTATTGATGAAAACAGTACAAAAAACCAACCATTTGTACACATATTTACAAATGGCCTGCTGAGTGGTGCATGGAGCATGTTCATTGGTTCATGGACCTCCCTGAACTAATGGCATTTATTGCAATTGTCATCTTGCGGGGGGTTTACAGGGTTCCATCGGTAAATGACTGCTGGTCAGCAAACCTGGGAAACCCACAGATAATTGGAACTATGGCACGAAACCGCTTCCAAGACATCATGCAACACTCCACTCCCCCACCCCCTCAATCACTCACCCCCACTCCCCTCCCTCCAGAATTCCTAGGTAACGACCTAATATACATATGAACGACTCCAGCATTTGACTGACTGCTCTCCGGCTTTTAAAGGTAGAAACGCAAAATGATGACTCCGCAGGGGTCTAAGGTAGAAAACCAAAATGACTGCTCTCCGGGGGTCTAAGTGTTAAAGCCCCATTGCCCACAACTGTGCCTTTTCATTAAAGCAGTTTGCTGTTTGTCCCTGAAAGATCAGCAAATGGTTGCGCACGTGTTTCAGATCGAAAGGGGCCCCGGTTCCTCCAAAAGCCACTCTGCAGTTCAAGCACCACTTCTGTCAGTCAAATGGAGCAGGTGGTGTGGCTGGATGAAAAGGTAGGGGAAGGAATAAGCCAGAAACTCACAGGGAGACTTCATTTTGTTTCTGTTATTCTGCTTAAATAATCTACATGTCTATTTTTACTTAATACCATTTAATAAGAGGTTGGCCTATACAGATAAGCACCTCAATTAAGCTTGCTGCCTCGAGGAGAATATCAAAGCCGCTAAAATTACAGCATGGCTAGAAAAGGAAAATGTATGAATGTAGTTTAATATTGCAAAATGTTATTTACTTTTTTTAAAAGTATTATTATTAATAGGACTGGTCGGTGATTAATAAGAATAGCTTACACTCACATTCCCTACCCGTATAACCCCTGATTGTATCCAACTAGCGCAATTTTTCTCTGTCACCAGGTAGCCAATTACAGCCCCATGGAAATAAAGAAATTGCCCTTTTAATACTATAAATTGATTAACAGAGCCATGATTAGTGTTTTAGTAATAGGTAATCTGCACTCTGACTGCGTGTGCTAAAAAAATTCTTACATTCATATTTTGGAATACAGTGTAGTGAAAAAGTATTCGCCCACCCTTTATGACTTTTTTTGCATATTTGTTGCACTTACATGTTTCAGATCATAAAACAAATTTTAATATTTGATGAAATGAATAGAAAATTCAGTTTTTAAATGATGATGTCATTTCTTACAGGAAAAAAGTGATCCAAACCTACCTGGTCCTGTGTGAAAAACTAAATGCTAAATTAACTGTGATTAACTACCGAGTTCAGTTTCACGAGCCACACCCGGCTCTTATTATTGTCAGACCTGCTGAATGAAGAAAATATTCTGTGAATTGATGACTCAAAAGGTGAACTTTTTGGAAGGTTTTAGTCCAGTTACATGTGTTGTAAAACTTACACAGCATTTCAGAAAAAGATCATAGGAGCAGCCAATCATGGGGGTGGTAGTGTGATGGTCTGAGGCTGCTTTGCTGATTCAGGACCTGGATCACTAATTGACGTTACCATGAATTCTGCTCTCTACCAGAAAGTCCTGAGGAAGAACATCTGGCTGTCAGTTCGTGCCCTGACGCTGAAGTGTATTTGGGTTATGGAGCAGGACAATGACCCAAAATAAACTTTGGGTCAATAGAAACAAAGTGAAGAAAATATGCGGCTCATGTTTGAAAACCCTCTAATGTGGTTCAGTTGAAACAATTCTGCAAAGAGGAGTGGGCCAAAATTCATCCACAGCAATGTGAAAGACTCATTGTCAGTTATCAGAAATGCTTGATTGCAGTTCTTGCTGCCAAGGGTGGCACAACCAGTTATTAGGTTTAGGGGGTAATTACCTTTTCAAACAGGCCCGTGTAGGTTTGCATAACTTTTCCCCTTAATAAATGAAATCATAATTTAAAAACTGCATTTTGTTTTTACTCGTATAATCTTTGTCTAATTAGTTTGACGATCTGAAACATTTAAATGTGACAAATATGCAAAAAGCTAAGAAATCAGGAAGGGTGCAAATACTTTTTCACTGCACTGTAATTTCATGCATCAGAATTATTTACCACCATAGTTGGAGACTAGATGTGTATTTTGGAAATAACAGAATAAGTAATAAAGACACTCATTTAGGAGTATCACACTCCAACCATGTTATGTTACAGTCAAACCAGAGTAAACCAAGTGTTTTAGACTGCAGACCTTTAGTCTTCCTGCTTTTTTGTGAGCGTTAACCCTTTATTATGAAGGAAGAGTTTCAACTTCCTGTCACAGTCTGGCTAAGTTTGACTGACTTGTCGAAATTTCCAGTTTACAGACACAGGAACTTATCTGCTGTTCTCGGTCTGGTTTAGTGTGGTTCTAAAAAGGTCCAAACATCAGATATGAGAGGTGATAGACTAAAATAAAGTCTCCCAGAACACTGTGAGTCATGTCATCAGTTCCACAACACATGTACATACTTTTGTCTTCAGGAAATTAACTTTGTGTGCTATTAATACAATCAATACCATACAGTATTCCTGTTCTTGCTTCATCTAATAACTGTGGATTCAAATATGTCTGTGGAAATGTGATGTGTGTCAGTGTCCTTATTTGCAGGTAGAGTTAAAAATGTGTTTGTCTATTTTGATGCACCTTCCAGGCTGTAAACTGGCTTATGCCTGTTTACAGCTCTGTGTAAATAATCATTCTGTACATTCGATAATCTTTAATCCTACAACTGTTTACAACTTGCATAGTTCCCATTTCTGTATAGCTGTATATCTCAGATTTCTGTAAAGTTATTTATTTCATATTCTGTATAGTTTTTCATATTTATATCCTGTTCATATCCTGTACATAGCTTGTACTCACTACAGCCTGTACATACCTATAGTTATAGAATATTCACAACATACTTCATACCGTGTACATTATAACATACCATAATAGACCCATTTCTGTAATATACTCACATATCTATATTATTGCTAATATATATTGTAATATATCTATATCACTAAAGCACTTCTGGATGGATGCAAACTGCATTTCGTTGCCCTGTACCTGTGCATGTGCAATGACAATAAAGTTGAATTCTATTCTATTCTATTCTATTATGCAACGGGGTATAACAGGAGGTTTGTGTGCTGTGTGCTCATTCAGTGCTGGGGTTTAAGTATTTAATTAGTACCAAAGCCAGCTCTGGCTAATCTTCTCAACACTGACTCAACATGTGACCTGGTAATGTTAAGGCCAATCAATAGCCTGAGCAATTCAAACAAAGACAACGTCAGCTTTGACTCGCAGTAGGTATACATGCATGCGGTCCTATGCAATCGTTATGGTTTGAAGCAAAGTTTCTAGGTGGTTTCTGCTAGCATGGTCTCTGTTGGTTTCTACCAAACTGCTTTAAAACAAGTAAAAACACAGCCTCCAGATCATGCCTCCACAGTGTTTCCATGCCTTATAGAAACACTTCGAGCCCAGAGCGCACAACCCAGCACACATCCTATGTTACACAGACACTGATTTAGGTTTGCGATTGTCCTCTCCAGCACAGTTTATCCTCATTGAGTGCTGCAGTCAGTGTCCTGCCTGCAAACAGGCCTACTCTACCCTCTGCAGATGAACAGATGAAGCTCTGGAAGTGGGACAGGGGCTATTTGGACAGGAATTAAGGGGTGTGTTAAATTTCTGCATGCATGATCAATGGGGTTGAATGGTGGGGTTGGTGGTGGGTGGGGGCTAACGCTAGGCAGAGGCAGAAACAGAAACCGAGGGGGAGAGAGAGAGCTAGCGAGCAATGGCTCACTAATGAGAGATGGACAGCGTGGATTGTATCTCATTACCAATCAACATAGCTTTGAGTTCTCCAGAGAGGGAAAATGCAAGCTCTAATGTGTGCTGCATGTGTTCCTTTTTGATAAACCCAGCTTGTGTGGTGGGGTATTAGTCACAGCGGTATCTGAGCTGCTGGAAATCCACACACAACTGCCCTCTGTCCGTTTTGGTGAGGAGTTTCCTCTGAATAGTACAATGGGACTTAATTACAGGTCACTGGCATGTCTCAGGGAGATAGAGGCAGCTCTGTTACCCTTCCAAATACAGTATAATGCCATCTTCCCAAGGGTGGGGTGGGGTAACAGGAGCTGAACACAAAAAGGTGCTGATAGGCCGAACCTGAGAATAGTATTAGGTGATCCAGGCAGAGAAAGTGAGCATTTTACAGTGTAAAGAGAAAAGAGGAAAGATAAAAGACTACATTAACTCTCAAAGGTTTTCTCCTATTCAGTTTGCCCTCTTTCCTTTCCAGTTCAGTTCCAACTTAGTCTTCCTGCCAACTTATGTTGTCAAAAAACAAGAGGGTGGATTAAGAAAAAGAGAGGGAGAGAGCGGGAGAGACAGGGGGAAGGCAAATCTATGGAAACAATAATATTATTCGAATTCAACAGCCGAACAGTTTAAAGTTTAAACATTAGAGATGGGAATGGTGAACCACTTTCAAGTTGTCCAGTATACCGGAATCATATTTCTACAAGCATATAAATTTCTTTATCAACGCACAGATGTCAAACTCAGCAGTGATTTCCAAGCCTTTGTCCATCTATAATTTCCACAAAGAAAACTGATCAAGAATTAATAAGGGACTCAATAAAGAATCAGATCTATAGTCAAAAATCAATAAGATTATATTCATATCAGAAATGCAAAATGCAGAATTTGCATAGGCCTACTGCTGTATTTTAAAAAAAATGTTTTGCATGCTTTGCATAGAATTTCAGCTTTGCAGCTGACGTGCACGTTTTCTTTGTTTCATTTCATAATGTGCCAAATATGCAAGCAGCCTGGTTTAGCAGCACCCTGCAGATGTGCAGGGTTGCACTGTCGTGCTAAAATAATCACGATGGCAGCAGTTGATGCTCTAAAAGCTGTAGATTTGTATACATCGTTCAGCATTAATGGTGCCCTCACAGGTGCTCTTGGTTACCTCATGCCATGTGCAGTCATGCGCTCCCTGTACTGAACTGCACGCTGAAAACACACCAGGTGGTCTCTCTCCTCAGTTTTGAATTTCACAGCCCACAGGAAGGTTTTCCACTTCACTTGAGGCTGTCTTAAAAGCAGTAAGGCCCAGAGAAGGCAGCAGTGTTTCTGGGTCTTGTTTTTAGATGCATGGCAGAGTTGAACTTTTATTTGTGGATGCATGATGACTGTGTTCACTGGCGGTGGTTTTCAGAAGTGTTTCTGAGCCCATGCAGTGATTTTTCACTACATAATTATGTCTATTTTAATCACAGACACTCGACATCAGTCTTTGTCCTTATGCACAAAGAATGCAGAGATTTTTCCCAATTTCACTGAAGAGTTTAAAGTAAGTTGGATTATTACATAGTTAAAACACGGAATAAAATACATGTGGTCTAAACCCCTTCCCATATTTACTTCTACAAGATTCATCACTGGGGTGCTCTTTGGAAATTTTGCTAACTAACATAATTAAATGTAAGATATTAAAACAGGCGTCTGGGGCTTTTTGCATTACACTTGTCCAATTTCTTGTTGCACTTTTCTTAGCTCTTTCTGGGATGTGCTGCTGGAATCAGATTAGAAATAAGCACATGTATTTCAAACAAGGGAAAAAAAAGAGAAAATCTTGCTCCTTTTTTTAAAGTTTAATTTGTGAAATAGTCACAAGTAGTCGATGATGTCCAAAGTGTTTGACTTGTGCACATTGATTTAAAAAAAAAAAGGGGGGGGGGGGGGGGGGGAGCACAGTGTTAGAGGTCGACCTTAAAGCACTCTCTCAGTAAATGTGGAAATGTTTTAGGAAACTGATGTGCCAACTTATTCCTTTCTTATTCTTTGTCCTTTCTTGTCTTGAACTCATGTTCATGACAGAAAACACTCCACCAAGGCCCCTAACATGAAGCAACTTCCTGAAAGTCTAATGTAAAGATAACACAGCAGCGCCCTCTCCTGGCAGAAAAGACAAATCAAACTTTGCTCCTGCTTAGCTGATCTCCTGCTCCTCCGTGTATTATTGACTTATTTATTTCTTTATATTTTACATATGCATTAACAAATAAAATGTATGGAATAAGAAAAAATAAGAATGAAAAAAGCCCAAAACTATTTTTCTAAAATGTCCTTTCCGTGTGAGAAAAAGCTATACGTAAAAAGCTCCCAACTTTCCAAGTCATGTTTTCCCCCCACTGTCTTATCAGTTTTCTGCTCTGAGAAGTAGACTGTGGACTCTGCCAGTGCAACACCCCTCATTTTTATTTATTGTTTTTAAGATGAACTTTGGTCCCTGCTGAGGACTGAGGGAGAAGGGACAAAGTTCACAGGGCGCACGTAAGGAGGAGGGGGTGAATAGGAGGAAGGTTAGATTAAAAGAAAATTGACCTTTGAAAGCAAAAACAACAAGTGAAAAGCTAAAACCGGACAGCTCTGGACACATCGGGAGGATTCAGCAAAGGAAAATGAAAGTTTACTTTCTCATGAGCTGAAGAGGGACTGCAGATATAAAATAATGCGGCCTGGCACTGGCTGTGTGGCTGTCGTTTGAGCGTGGTAGTGCACATGAGAGCAGTTTGTTTGCGAGGCAGTAGTGAGGTAAGACATAAGACTAATGGAGGTAGAGGAGAGGGCTGAGGCAGCCAAAGCGGGGCCGAGTCGTCTGACGGCCCTGCAGGAGCAGCTGATCTGGGCCCTGCTGGAATCTGGACTGTCCCGGGAGGTTCTGATCCAAGCCATGGGGGAACTGGAACGAAACAGGGCAAGTGCTGGCAACGAGAAGGGAGAAAGGGGGGATGGAGAGAGCTCAGAGGAGGGAGAAATGGATTTCCCGCCACCTATATTCCGAGAACTGGAGAAGCTCCCTCCAGAGGAGGCGTCCAAATTGAGGACTGAAGTCGAGCACCTACTGCAGTAAGTAGATCCTGGCACTTCTCTGGAAGCTTAATGGCAACAGCGACAATCATCCTAATGTCTCGGTAACTGCTATTCTCACTCAGCAGCTTTTCCAGTAGGACCCGGTCGGATAAATTCTGAAAATTGACAACATCCTTGCCACCGCTTCTGATTCTCCTCGTCTTTGTGTTACCTCCCGTGTGTCAAAACCACACACTTGAGAGTCGAAGCAATACTTTACGCATTTACCTGTTAACACCACTATTCCTATTGTCTTCTTACACTCTGTCCCCATGTCTTTACCAAATCCTCCCTCCTTGCCATGTTTCTCTGACTCTCTCTCTGCAGTCTGGCTCTTGGGCGAATATAAAGAGGGTTCCTCCTTTGCTAGTTACTAATTACCCACCCTCATCATTATTCCCTGACCATTTCTTAATAAATAAGCCAAGAGCCTGAGGTGAAGATTAATAGAGCAGAGCTAGTCATGTGAGACTGTGTTTGCGCAACGCATGAGTGATTTTTGTCCGTTCCGTTTTAAGGCCTGATCCTGAAAATATGGAACACAGACATATAAACATTGGACATTCTGTCATAAACATTAAATGTTTAAAAAAGTGGGGGAAAAGCTCGCTCTAAATAGGATTGTTAAAAAAAAAACCCAACTAATTTTTGCCGATACCTTTACCAAAATGTTTGGAAGCTGTTTGAGACTTTCAAAATAATTTGGTGTGTCTTTAATGACGTTTTCAACTTGATAATTAGGAAGTGTTAAATTAGGCTTCATAAATCTTTTACATGTTTTCCATTCCAGTGATCTGAAAGGGCTGGACTTTGTTCCCCCGTGCTCTCTCTTATCTCTCTTTGTCAACAAACCTCTCTTTGTGTGGTCATATTTTACATCCCTACTGATGTGACAAACTGCCTGGTTAGCACTTCTACATATACTGGTATCTGTTAAGGAAAAGTCCACTAAATAAAAATGCACAAAACTATAAGGTGGGCCGTTTTTAAGCTCAGGTGTCTGTCTGTCTGACAGTGAGGATCCCTGGCATGTTGCAAAAATGGTAAAAAGCTACATGCAGCAGCATAACCTACCTCAGCGGGAGGTGGTGGAGTCCACGGGACTCAACCAGTCTCACCTCTCCCAGCACCTCAACAAAGGCACGCCCATGAAGAACCAAAAAAGAGCTTCTCTGTACACCTGGTATGTCAAGAAGCAGTGCGAGATCAGCCAGCGTGAGTACACAAGCCGTGCTGGAGCTCCAAGAGTGCAAAAATAAAAGAAAAATGTGAGGTGTTTAAAAACAACAACAAAAACCATGCTAACTTTTTAAATGTAGAATTTACCAATGCCAAACGTGGCCTTGCAACTGTGAAGGACCAAGGGGAGGACACCAAGAAAGGACGGAGGAACAGGTTCAAGTGGGGTCCAGCATCCCTGCAGATCCTCTTCCACGCCTACGAACGACAGAAGAACCCGAGCAAGGAGGAAAGAGAGGGGCTGGTGGAGGAATGTAACAGGTGAGACGGGATTTTGATTTTGTGTTCATTTATCTTGTTTTTATAGGGTTGCTGTGATTGATCTAAATTCTTGGCATCTGATCATATATTTCTATAGATTTATAACAATTAACACTTGTAATAAAGAGAGTCTGATTTCCTCTTTCAGGGCAGAATGCCTCCAGAGGGGCGTGTCTCCCTCCCAGCTTGCTGGCCTCGGCTCTAACCTGGTCACTGAAGTCCGAGTGTACAACTGGTTCGCTAACCGTCGGAAAGAGGAGGCTTTTCGTCACAAACTGGCCCTCGACACGCCTTTCGGCAGTCAGACTGCCTCATCCTCCAACGCCAACCTTCCACCCAGTCCCGAGCACGGTAATAACCCATCCTCATGTATGGAAATTTGAGAGGGAAATCAGAATGGCTTAGAGACATGACTCTACTGGTTGTGCTGCTGGATGCTCATATTTACCTTTATTCTATTTAGACTTGGAGCAATCGACCAAAGTCAGCTGTGATGTGTGTAAACCACGAACCTTATAAATGTTCTGGGACTGACTGGATGATTGTTGTTTCCCCAGGTGTGAAATACAGCCAGCACATCCCATGCGACACTGTGAGCTCAGCCAGAGGCAGCGGAGGGGAGAGAGTGGGGCATCTCATGGTGAGTCCAGTCCAACTGGAACCAAGCCACACACTCCTCGAGACCCATAACCCCAAGCTGGTGAGAGCTCGTGTCCGGATCCCTCGTGGTTCAATATGCTAAATTACCAGCTGCCCTAAACATGCCATCCTCTGGTTTCAGGTGTCCAGCGGTGGGCCACTACCCCCAGTAAGCACTCTAACCTCCCTGCACAGTCTGTCTGCCTCACCTGCATCCTCACAGAGCCTCATCATGGCCTCAGTGCCCAGCGTCATGAGTCTGGGGGAGTCCTCCCTTCTCATTGGTAACATTGGTTCCCTTTATTTCCCATTTTGTAATAAGGGGAAAAATTCTCAGACCAACGTCAATGCTGTTTCACAGGTTTAGCCTCCACGCAACCTCAGACGGTGCCTGTCATAAACAACATGGGAGGCGGTTTCACAACCTTGCAGCCCATCTCATTCCAGCAGCAGCTTCACGCCTCTCCTCAGCCGCCAATACCACAGCAGCTTCAGAGTCACATGGCTGCCAGTCCGTTCATGGCAACCATGGCACAGCTGCCATGTCACAGTAAGACTGCAGTAACATGAAGACTAGAGCTCAACATGTCATCCCCAAGTAAAGATTCATTCATCTGTTTGTCGTTCCAGTGTACAGCAAATCGGATTCGCCCCAGTACCACCCGTCCAGTTTGCTCTCGCAAGCCATGGTCATCGCAGACAGCAGCAGCCTGACCAGCCTCACTGCTGTCAGACAGGTACTGGGACTGACCAGAGCTCAGTCTGTTCAGAGCATCTAGTTTTAAAACCTAAATCATTGATTTTTGTTTCGGGCAGATTCTGACCACAGACCCTGAGGAGCAGGAAGACGCACCTTTACAGGAAGACTCTCTAAACATGCAACCACACTCACCTGCACCAGGTACAAAGATGTAAACAGCATGTAAATGTAGGGACTGATAAAGGGATAGAGATTGATGATATGATGTTGACAGGAAAGTTGGATATATTGCAGGAGACCAGAGCTCTTTCTGTCACCTGGATTCACTGACAATCAGGAGAAACGGTCCCACGAGTTGATCAAGGGTTCATATGAAAGGGGTGATGTTGGCAGGGTCTGAGCAAACTGAAAGGGGCGTTTTACAAATCATGACTTCCACAAAAAAATGATTCACTGGAATTAAGACTGATTGTGCTATAAATCACCAGATTATCAATTTTCTGCAGCATTCATCTGATCCTTTTAATAACAGTCGTATTTATATTTATAGATCTTTAATCACCATTTGATACCTTTCTCATTCCCGTCACAATGTGATGCAGTTTGCACTTCATTCGGTGGGTTTAATAAGGCACGGCTTAACACGCCGAACATTTAAAACTTATTCATCCAGCAGAATAAAACATGCTGCGAATAAAAGCATCAGTAAAAATGTGAAACTGAAACTCAAAACATAACCGGCTCCTGACAGTTCGAGTTTTATTCCTTCAGCTGGAGACTGGGTGCCGTTTACAGCTTGAGAGTAAAGACTAAATATAAAAATAGAATTCAACCTTAGTGGAAATTTGATATGAGGTCTTGAAAAAATAAAATTGTTGTAAAATTGTTTAGCGCCGACAGGAATAAAGTTGCATGTAAAAATCTATATTTACATATTCATTATTACCGATGCTCCATGAACTTGTTCATGCATGGAGATCTGCCTGATTCCAGGGATAGTGATGCTATTTTTGGGAGATTTGGTTGGTCAGGTGGTCCAGGTAAGGTTCACGGCATAAGATTAGATTAGATGAAACTTTATTAATCCCTTGGGTGGGTTACTTCGGGAAATTCAGTTTCCAGTAGCACAGCAGCGACAGAAGTTGCGTGTTACAGATACAATAATGGGGAATGAGAGTAAGGATATAAGCATAAGTTACCATGGCAAAAAGTGAACCACATGCAGTACAGAACACCCAGAGTTAACCCTGAAGTTATCTGGATAAGCCAAAATCTGGCTTCATAGTACAGGCCTCAGGTGGAAGCAAACCAAGGCCATGAGTATTGGAGGTGGATTCAAGATGTTCTACCGTGCTGTAGACAGGAAGAAAAATGGATTAGGGGTGATCCTGAAGGAAGATTATGTGAAGAGTGTCAGACAGGCTCACGAGTTTGAAGCTGGAAATCGAAGGGGTGATGCTAATGCTTTGGAGAAGATGGTTTTGACAAAATAACAGGAGGCCGAGCTGGTGTTAAGATTTTCATTGGGAGTGAGCAGGATGGACAAGATTAGACGCTGATTAGATGTTGAAGATGGAGCTGCCAGGGAGGAGGAAAAGACAAAGAGCACAAAGAAGGTTCATGGATGTAGCGAAGGAGGACGTGCAGAGGGTTGGTGTGACAGAGGAGGGTGCTAGAGGTGAGATGGAGGCATATGATCTGCTGTAGAAACCCCTAAAAGGAGCAGCTGAGAGGAGACCATGAAAGCAGACGACTGGTTCAAACACTGCACAAAGCCAAAAGCTGACATTTACCCATTACATGGTGCATAGAGCAAGGCTGGCTACGGCGCATAAGCCAACAGGGTGGTTAGCTAGTCCATCAGAGATGTTTCATTATTTACTTCTTATCATGTGTACATCAATTGACTGATATCAGCAACTCTTTTTTTTACCTTCTACACCTTCACAGAAAAGAACCCAAAGATAGACTCTCAGATGTCTTTGTAGCCTGATCCTCATAAATGTCCCAACACAAACACTGTTTTCAAACAATCTGAAGCCTCTTTTCTTTTCTTTTTTAAATTAACAGTTTCATCCGAGAGCCTCGAGCTGTATCCTTCCTCTCAGGCGACAGAAAGCCATCAATCTCACCTCCTCTCACCGTCTCCGACAGAAATCAGCTCCTACATCCCTGCACAAATGGTTTCCACAGCACAGTAAAAGAGTCTCCTGACTGTCAGCTGGATTCAGGAGTGAATCGGGACGTATGCCATGTAAGCTTGGGGCCAGTACTACAAAGCAAGTTCAAAATACCCAAAATACTGGCTTCATCCACCCCAAGATCAGCATTCAGAATAAGTAGTCACCCGAAAGCTGTTATGAACTTGATGCGTCAAACCAGGGTCTTTCCAATCTAGATCTGACCAATCAGAAACGTGGACAAGCAGTGCAACTAATTTTACAAAAGAAGATAAAACTACAGAAACAGAAACACGAGCAGGTAAGGTCTACAGTGTAGGTTACCATGAAGATGTACCAAAGTAAGAAGCAGGTCGCCTTCGTAACACTGAAAACCCAGAGTTGCACCTGAGCGATGACACTGTTTGACTCAAACGTCAAACTGTCACTGAAACGAGGACACAGGAAATTCACTCGACACAGAAAATCAACGGAAGATTAACACTGACGTGTATTTTTTTATTCAAATATTTGTAAATGTTTTAGAATTTAAACAAAATGTAAACTGATCTGAAACTTGTCATCAGCATGTTACCTGCATTTTTTTAACTCACCTTGAAATATTTTCACTTTTTTGTTTTAACATCATTAATGACAAAGTAAAGACCAATCCCAGCTTTTGAATAAAAATATTTTAAATCTTTGAATTCACCGTGGCAGAAAGTCATTTAAAAAAATAATTAAAAATCAGTGCAATGCTTCTTCCTCTGCGTTTTCTTCTTGCCTCTTCTTCTTCTTTTTCCGTTTTACTTTGACTTGCATGTGTTCCCGTTCTGAGTTTGTGAGCTCACCATTACTCTGAGCATCAGGAGTAGAATCTGAGTCCACCTGTTCCCCATCCTCCTGATTCTTCTTCTTCTTCTTCTTCTTCTTAACGCGGCTCTCTTCTCCCTCTGTATCCTTCTTCTTCGTCTTTGTCATTTTTACCGAGCAAGGAGACTCCATCGAAGGGGGTGAGAGCACCAACGAGGGTAACAGATCTTTGACAGACACCGCTGCCTCTTTCAGCCTCATTTCCATCTCATCATCGCTGTCGCTGAAGGGCAGAGAGAGAAAGAATGTCATACGGAGGGAAATAAAAATGAATCAATAACACAAGGAAGAAAACATTAATAGAGATGAAGAACCTTGAGCTGGGAGCAGGCCGACGCCTTACGGGGGCGGGAGGATCTTCAGCTTTCTTTCCTGGGACTGATGTAGAAAACAGACGAAATCCTAGAAGAAGAAAACTGTCAGGTTTAAAGAGATGAACACAAGTTCCCATAGAAACAAAATCTTCTTAAAGAGCCAGAAACTTTACCTTCCTCCTCCTCCTCATCATCTTTGTTACATTTAGCTGGTTCTAAACAGGATGAAGTTTGAGGCTTTATCTCTGAAATACAACTGACAGGCAAATATAATGGTTAATAAGATAATCTTATGATTATCAATTATTATAAACAAAAGGGGTTTTTTTTGTTTTTTTGTAGCCAGAGTCGTTACCTGTCAAGAAAGTGTCCTAACTTTCTGGCAACATGCGTCTGGAATCCTGGCGTGACCTGGAGCTCGTTGCCATCATGTTCATGGTCAGCGACAACGAGACTGTTATACAAAAAAACTTTATGAAGCTTATTTTATTTCTGACATTCATATAAAAAAACAAAACAAAAAACAGATACCTCTGTACTTGCCTACTGAGATAAAGGATCTACAGCCTTTTGCAAAAGTCTCGAGCCTCTGACTCTGAACTCTCAGGCAGATTTTTCTGCCCTTTCTTTCAGTAATCTGCAGGAATATTTCTCCAGGCTTCTTGGAGGACATTTAAAGCTTTTTGGATGTTTCTGCAAGATTCTCTCACACTCTTTCACTAATGTTATGGTCTGGCCTCAATCTACGACTGATAGTATCCCATTGTGTGTTTTCTTAATTATGTAAGTTTTACTTCATTGCCAATTTTGACAAGATCCCCAACACCACTGCCCAAAACCCCCAAATCCTCTGTATAGACACTCACTGCTGTACCTCTCTCCTGACCTCCTCCGTACATATTAACAATTATTTGAACAATAAAATTCAAATTTGGATTCTTCCCTCCATCAGATCTGTTGCCAACGATTTTCAGTCCAGTTCTTGTGTAATTTAGCATGGGTTCTTGATAGCCACACTTCCACTGAGACCATTTGTTATAAGGCTTCATGAACAACAGATGGATCAACAGAGGGGCATCACTCAGGTCAGGTCTTTGCTAAACGTTTTCCTGTTTTTAAGGGCATAACTTTCAGATACTGTTCATCTGTTGTAGATATTTTTAGTTCTCCATTTGTTTCATCTACTCGTATTTTTTAAAGACACGCTATGAACCATGCCAAGTTTTTGGCCAATAACTTTTTAGTAATCACTTTGTTGGCGTAAAAATATTATTTTGTGGCTGCCAAACTGTGTTTTCTTGGGGATTTTTCATAGTTTCAACTAAAGAAATGGTAACAAGTAATGTGTTTTTGTGACAGGCTGCTATTAAAGTGCCTAAAGACACAATGTTGTGTTAATCAATGTTAAGTGGCTCAACAAACAAACAAGGAAAGACAACATTCCTTTGAAAATGATCAGGCACAATGACTGAACTGAAAGTGAGTGAAAAAGTAACCGATGTCCAAAGAAACACTGAAAGACCTTCTGAAAAGCCCGAAGAACTATTGCTCAAGACTACTTTAAACAATTCTAAGCAAAATATAAAGAAATCAGGGTTGGTTCGAGTTAAAAACATTAACTTGAACCAACAAATTATTATTACGCAATGCGAGATTAATTTGCAGAACAGATGGATAGTCATAGCTTACAAAAACTAATTTTAAGTACATCTGGGGGTTTTTTTTTTTCACATTAATTGAATCTAATATCATTACAATTTACTGCTCACATTGGAAAGACACAAAGTTCACATACAGAGCTTTTGTGCGTGAAACAACAACAGCGTGTTACATCTTTGTGGGTCAAACAACCAAATCTGGAAATACTCTAAACCTTTCATACATTTTCCCTCCTGTGCAATAGTGAAAGGAACAACAATGTATTCTGTTGGAACATTGAAGCAGTTTTCACACTTGGACGGATATTTAACACTAAAAGAAGCAAATGGATATTTTAAAAGGTAACACTTACCGCTTTGACTCTTTCACACTGGCATCCGCATCTTAAAACACAGAGAGTTAGTGTCTTTAACAGAGCTACACTGCAGCTGATTAAACCCGCGCACTGTGTTGATTTAGCAAGCTCAGGGGCTAGCTAAAGCTGCGCTATGCTCTTAGAGTCTTACCGTAATGTTTATTTGTAACCAATTAAATAAATTTCATTAGAAAATGTTACTGACCGACAGCTCTTTATGCATGGACTATAAATATTGTGGAAACTTCTCCGGGGTACCTGTTGGGAACGGCTAGCGGTGCACGTATGCTAGCTTGGCCCCTCGGTTCAAACAGAGGAGGCAAACACTAACCTTTGCTTTTGACAGCCTTCGTCTCCCAAACCGCCTCCTGACATCTTTTAAGTACTTCGTCGTCACTGCTGCTGGAGTCGTCCGAAACCCCAACCATCTTTTTAACGGGGGCCGCCATGATGAAACACATGTGCAGCTACTAGTGTTGTGTTTTCAGCAGAGGATTCTGGGTAATGTATTTTGTTACCCAGGTGAGAAAAAACCCCAAAGCGTTCTCAGACTCATCACTACTTTCATTCCGTTTTAAGAAACGGTGGTAAATCAAGGTTAAATATTATTTTCAAATTACTTTTCAAATGGAAATCAGAGTTACATTTCTGGGTCCTGTTTTCTTCCTTTTTCCTAGAGTCACTATCAAAACTATTCAGTGGGTCATGGCATGTTTGGGGTTTTATGAGGTGTGTTTATTTTTGTCTCAATATTTGGGAATTCTGTGCAGACCCACATTAAGTAGGACACATGGTCACTCTAACTTGGACAGGTCTCACAAGCACATCACCTTGTATGCATTTTGTTCAGCAAACTTACAATGTGATATTCAAGTTTCAAGGTGGAAAAACAACATCCCTTATAACTCATTTATATTGAGACTAAGAGAGAGACTAGTCTTGGCACACCTCAGAACAAATGTGAAAACATCACTTTACCCTGCAGGTTGCATAGAACTTAATCATGTATCATGTAGTGGATAAATCGACAACATGATACAGAGAGTTTACTGCAATTTAGACAAAGCTGCTCCTTTAATTTCTCAAGTGCAATTAACACGACTCAGAAAGAGAAGCTCCAGGAAATGTCAGTAAGCATATCCACCATCAGTAATCTAGCATGGATTAGTGACAATCTGACAAGAGAGGTTGTGATATGTGAGACTGGGCAGTGCTGTGTCTGATTTGGTGATGTGCAGTATAGGAGCTCCACAGAGGACTTTGTCATTGCTCATATTTCAGACTTTCAGTACAACCCTGTGATGCCACCTACAAAGACTGTGCAGTGTTTAGCTCTAGTAGTGATGGCAGCAGGGGGGGAGTAGTACAGAGCACTACTTGATGATTTCATAGAGTGATCTGGAAGGAACTGTCTCCTGAATGTGAGTAAAACCAGAGAGATGGTGATGGGCTTAGCATCTGCCCTACTGGAGCACGGGCACTTTCTCTAACAGACTGATTCAGCTCTACTGCCAAGAGGACAGAAACAGTTAAACTTTCCCACCACATGTTATGATCTCTTGTAACACAATACATCTGCCTGGCACAGAGACATCTGTCAGATATTAATAAAATATTAATTTTAAAGAATTTCCAAAACATAGGGTAAATAAAGTACTTTCCATCTCATTCATTCACCCATTTTTTTATTTATTTACAACAAATTGGATAAGATGAACATTAGCAAAATTAGCCAATATAAAAACTGGTGACCATGCAGCAGGTGACAGAGTCCAACATAGGAAAAAAAGAGAAGGGCACAGTTGACAAAAGGGTGCCTAATGTGATATCCCATTTGTTGTGGGTATTAACGGACTGCATAATATGTTGTCACTGACTCTTCCTCACTGTAATCATCCTGTTTTATAGAAGGTAATGCTACAAGAATACAGAAAAAGAACATCAGGAGGCAATTTTACATCCCTTCAGCTTTCTGCCACGAGTGGACAAGAAAAGGAGACTTCTGCACATTAAAGGTGAAAAAAAAAAAAAAAAAAAAACTGGATTCAAGGCACATAGAGTCAATAACAGTACAGTAGGAAGAAGTCCGGATGTGTGTATGCATGACTGAAATGCAAATTAACAAATACACTTTAAACAACCATTTGCAAGGTTTCATTACTATCTCCTGCCTTGCAGGTTTTCATTTCAGTAACATAAATTCAAACAAAACCCAACTATGAAGAGAAATCCACGTTTCACCTGGAAATCACTCTGCAAGTGGAGCCCAATTTCAAACTCTTAACTGCTGCCGTTTTGAATAAATTACAGACAACTTTTCAGCATAATGCAATTCAGAGCATCACAGTAAGTAAGGTATTCCTTCTAGCAGGACTGGCATCACATGAAATTGTGCACACTGGAAAACTGGTGTAAAATTTGAAAAAGACATTCGTATACAGATGGGTTAAAATTTGCACAGTCACCAGTATCATCGGTCAAACAGGTCAATGACTGCATCTACCCCAGTGCCTCATTAAAAATAGATCCAACTACCAAGTTACCTCCCTCTGTACTGTCAAGTTGTGTGCTACTGTGGTATTTCATTAGTAAACTGAGAAGGCAATCTCAAAGGAGAAGAGCGTACTAACAGTTCAATAGGTATACCACATGTTTGGCCAAACGCTGCTAAAGAGTGGGATTCACAGCACTGCTGTGACAAATAAACAAAGGATGAAAGAACTATGCAATTGTACAAAGAAGGCAGAAAAACACTTCTAAACATGGACGGCACATAAAAGAAAAACATTTAAAGTCTAGTAACTAGATCTATCCCACAGTTTTCATAGAACAAAGACATGGGAAAACTTTTGTTATAACAATCTAACCGATTGTAGCAGAATGAACATCACACCTGGAATTATTTAAAAAAACAACAACAAACAAACAAAAACAAAACAGGAAAAGGGAGAAGACCATTTTCGAATTAAGGGATATTCTACCAAAGAAGAAACTGGTCATCTTGTACTTCATAAAACGGACACCAAGCTTAAATATCTGACAAACAGTAGCAACTGCTCTCAACTCACATCTGAGGAAGAATCAAACAAATACTAATGCTACATCTATTGATAAAACAAGACCGAAACACCTACATAATGCTTGTTTTTCCATAAAGGAAACACAATTGTCACTTGCAAAAGGTAGTTCAGCTCAAAAATAAACAAACTTATTACATCAGTAATTAAATGAAAAACTAACGTAGTCTACAGACGTTACCACTATAGATGTGTTACTCAAAACTGTCCCTTTCCAGCAGAGACAGCAGGAAATTAAGGCAAAAGTGTTCAAGCAGTTACATTACACATGTATGACAATCCAAAAGGAGAACAGAAAGGTTTCAGTCAGATATAACAGCGAAATACTGAATTAAACATTCTCTCGGACTCCCAGAAACTGAGCTCTGTTCGGTACTGATGAATTGATCCATGATTTCATATGAAGGCAGATATGGTTGGGTTTTTTCCTGCTTCTGTTCCTTTTTTTAAACTATGGTGCTTTATTCCGATAAAGAGTGAATACTTCTGTCTCTGCCCCATTTATTGAGGGGCACAATCCAGAAAATCGGTCTCCTGGGAGCTACTGCATCCTTTTTAAACACGCCCCCCCTTCAGGTATTACAGACCACCATTGTAGGCATAGTCTGCTTTGTTGTGCATGATGAGTTTATTATCCACAAAGTAGAAACTGTCTGATCTGGTCTCATAAGGGTGTGCCACCATTTGACGAACTAGAAAAGGAGAAGAGCACACCATCAATTAAGAAATAAAGATATACAGATCTGGTAATATGAACAAAAAGGAGCAGAACTTACTGAGGTCGTCAGGAAGCTGCGGGAACTCGTAAATGTGTTCACATGTGTTGCAGCTGTTAGGAATGCAAAAACCGAAGTCAAAGTCGAAATTCTTCAGAAGGCGTCCCTGAAAGTAATGCCGCTCAATCATACGGAAGCTGTTAATGGGGCGGTCACCCACTGTGAACTCCACTCTGCAGAGAGGGGAAAAGAGACAAATTAAGAAACTAAATAGACACCTGAGGCTGATCGTGATGCAGTCACACTGTTGTAGTCCATTTACTCACGTCGCACCAACCGTGCGGAGTTTTAGGAAGGCTGGTGTAAACTGGTATCTGACAAAACGCCCCGCACTGGTGTCTGGATCGCCACCCTCCTCTTCACTCTCCACGGGTCCTGACACAGAAGACTAATTCAGCTGACTGGCATACATGCTTTACTGTAGTGCTTGAAATATACATAGGGTGTCTCTTTTCAAGTTATGATCATCCATCAAAAGGCTCTGATACAACTGAATGAGCACAGTTTGAGATGGTGGCGTCAAATCAAATCGGCATTTAAAGAAACAAACAAAAATCTAAATACATGCAGAGGATGCGTTACTAGTGAAAAGGGGAAGCAATAGTGCTTAATCGTGGGTCCTTCTTTTTAGACTTCATGTGTTTTGATAGATTTACATTTGAGATAAAAGTAAGGATACCAATACACAGCTGGGCTGCAGCTCTCGTGCTTGGTGACAATTCATCTTTTTAAATGCATGATAACTAAACAGCTTTAACATGTTTGCATGGATGTATGATCATTTCTGTTATTCATTCAGGTGTGTTCTATATTTTTAAACAATTTTAAGCTTGGTAACATGCAGGCAAATTTTGAGTGTATCACTTACCGCTGTTAGGAGGTTTGGCGATTTCAAAGAGCACTGTTCCTGTCTCAAGATCTCTGATTTTGAAACGTGTGAAGTCAATGTTGTAGATATTATCTTCAGGTCTGCAAAGATAGTCTGGAATGTGGAAGGAAAAAAAGCAAGTTAAGCCAAGACAATCAACTTATGCAGTAAACGTGAGGGAGTTTAACCCTCTGCAGTCAAAGTGATCGTGTTTAGTAACACTGATGTTAACTTTTGCCTTGTTCCAGAGTGGGGTAAACAGACTTTTGGAGAAAAAAAATGTAAATAGTTTTTGATGTGTGACAGTTTGAATGGTTATTTAATTTCATTGCTGATTGACAAGATTTGGTGAAAAATTTAATGAGAAAAAAAAAAAGCACATTCTCATTGCCTAGAATTAAGATTAGTGTTATCACCGTTTGTGAGCTTAGACGTCAACTAGCAAACAACTACTAGAAAATAGAGGTCCCCTTATTTAAATTCTTCTGTATTGAGGTTTCTCATTTGATGTCATGTTCACATTTTAAGAGATTTATCTGCCTCATTGGATGTGATTACAAGCCATGTTTGCTAAATTGGATGCAAAGAAGGTGCTGCACCAAAAACCTCCTAGTGATTGCTTTGGTTTCTAGCAGACTGTCATAGCTGCCTGACGTTTTTCAAATTTGTCTGCAAACACTTGCAAACTACTAGCAAAGCAGTAGTAAAAGTATGACGCAAATGGAAATGGAGACGATTGGATTTCAAAGTAAAAGCATGTGGCTCTGGAGGCAATTTGGATTGGACTTTTTTCAGTTTTACTACAGCTCAGAGAGAACCCGACCGTTGCTTGCAAGGCCTCAATGATCAGTCTCTTGGTATGTGTGACTGGGGCTTTAGTAATTACTTAATCAGATACTACCACCAACCTCCAGCAACAGATCAGGGAATACCATTTTTTCACATCATGACTAGAGTCTGCATTGTCACCATGATTGTCACACATCCAAAATAGTGAACACGTTAACGACATGTGGTTGCGCAACTGAAAAACCTCAATATAACAACTTTGTGAAAGTCACACAACTGTTTGGAGCACAAAGACTGACCTTTACTTAGAGAACTGAGACAGCACTTAAGGAGCAGTCAGGCTTTCAGAATCTGTTTTTCTGGCTCCTGCAAACTTCAGTAATGGTGACTAATGCTATAGAAAAAGGTTCTAGTGTTCAAACAATGGCAGTGAGATAGAGCAGAAGTAATGTCATTGTTGTCTGGGTGAGAAAAAAGCTAAAAAACAACATTAGTCACTAGCTGCAGCTGTAGTCAACTGGGTGTCCGATGACAAACCATGGGATAGGGTTCAAGCAGGTTACTACATGGGTGAAGGTGATGACGGTTAGGGGAGAAAATGAAAGAAGCCAGCAATCCAAATGAATTACTCATTAAATAACTGTGTGGAAAGTTGGTCCTTTATATTGATGAACACACAACAGGCACCATAACATTCAGAATTTGTTCCAAATAAGACATGACCTGGGAGAGGAATCCTTATGTTTAGGAAGCCGGTAGTAAGGACTAATGTAAAATATCACAGCATTACAGTGTGTGGAACAACTGCACAGACGAACAAAAAAAAAAGCACATCAATACATAATTACACAAGTTTGTTCAAAACAACAAACTGCATAAATATAGGAAATGCTCCTCCCAGAGATCGAGTTGTCTCCTTATGTTCTAATGAAGCCTTGTCTTAATTTTCTTTTTTAAAAATCAAGGCAGGAAACCCAAGCTGAATGTATTCAGTAAGATTCTCCTTTTTGTGAAAAAGGAGTACAGCCCGAGAAATGTAAACTTCTACCTACTGCTGTTCAGGTACAGTATCTACATTATATGTAGAATTTAAGATTATTTCATATCGTTTTTACATACTGTACATAAAGCCAAAGTGTTGTAATTACACTTCCCACTTTGTTTTTGTTTTCTTAATATGAAATCATCCACTTGTGTATACTTTACACATAATAAACTAAAATCAAAACAAAGGTTCAACTGATCATTAACTCATTAACAGCCGTGTCAGAACCGAAACTGTGTGCTTTATAATAACTTACTTAATAAACGTGGGTGAGTAGAAGATTCTAAACCTAAAAGTTTAGTCACTACACCTCCAATTGGGAAGAAATGAGAAGAAACACAACAGTACACGTATCTGCCAAACACACTTACTAAAACAAGTTGTTAAGATAATAATAGGCTTTTAGCTGTTTGACCTCCCCAAGCCAGCGTGGGGTGCCCTAAACAATGCTCGCTTTGGGGCTTCAAAGTCCTACTTGCACCCTTGCAAAACCCCCAAAACCCCCAATGAACCCGTGCTCGCAGAATCACCAAAGTAACACATGTAGTATTTACCTTATGAACACATTTAGAAAACGTACCCTTTGGTCGACTGCTCTCAAACTTATTTTCTTAACGTTAGCCACAATTAGCATAGTGCGTAGCTAGTTAGGCGATCAAATTTCGCCGCTTTCAGCAATGCGCAACTTTACGTTGCCATAACATTACCTTCCGTAACAGCCCGGAGCCCGAGGACATGGTCCGGGGTGATATCTCTTCCTAGAGCCCGGAGTTCATCCTCTGTGACCACAGGCCACTTCTCCGTTTGGCTGCGCCTCGACTTCAGCTTCTTCAGCATTCCTCCGCCACTCTTTCTGTCCCTGTGGTTGCTCTCCGTGCCGGTGTCTGCGTCCTTCGGGCCCTTGCTGACTGTTTGTAAAGGTTTGTTTCGGGAACCGTTCATTTCGGACAGCGCGGCAACAATGAAATGAGGAGCGGAGCCTATGAATTTGGGAGCGATTTAACAAACTAGGAGGTAATCTCAAGATGGCGTGAAACGTGTTAGGGAGATGGTAACGCGAGGTTGTGATTGGCTAAGATCGATGGAGGTTGCCATAGTTACCCCAGGGGTGTGAATGGTTTAATTTCCGGGCCTTTCCGTTTCCTTATGAGCTGCTTGCGTTGTTTAGCTTTTAACACACTGGAGTGATCTGATTTGACGACCGTTTTATCTTTTCTGAAAGCCACCTATCTACCAGTTCTTCCGCTTTTGAAATATATTACCCTTTAATTTTTTTTGTTCGGATGTGTTGTTGGGCCCATGTAAGTGTCGAATATACATTACATCTTTCCAGCGTGTGGCGCTAGTGCGCTTGTCCGAGTTTTGTTGACGGAAGTTCCGACGGAAGTAGAGTAAAGCAGCGATGGTGCGGCTGAAGACGAGGTAAAACGTGCCATTCGTATACTGTTTCCTCTAGCGTGTGTGCTCCTAGTTTCTGACGCTACATATTCTACCGCAGGTATTTACTATGCGAAGTCAACGTGTCGGACAGGAGCCAGCTGTTGCTGCTCGACGACCGAGCAATTATGGTGGCAGTGAAGGCAGCGGTAGCCCGCACACATGGGGACTATGGGGCCGCTATGTGTAGCATTAGATTTTGTGGTAAGAAGTTTTAGATACTTTCCAAGGATCAAGCGACAACACTTGAAAATACCAGTGAAAGTTGTTCAAATAAGCATCAGCACTAAAGTAAATTTTAAAATGTATTTAGCTGTTCGTAATGTTTGCCTGTGGAAGCTGGTCAAGCAAAGTTAAACGAAATAATAATAGTCCCAGCCCTTTGGCTTCTGGGGTGACGACATTCTTCTTGACATCGTGCTAATGTTGCTGGAATGTCGTTTGACTTTTAATTTTTTTGTCTTTTCCCCCCTTTTAGTTAAATATCTGAACGCTCACACTGGAATAGTATTTCTACGTTTTCCCAAAAGGTGTTACAAACTCCTGTGGTCTGCATTGCCTTTCATTACCAGTATTGAAACTCGTGGGCAAAAAATTCCCTGCTTTCTAAACTGTTTGCATGTAGGAGGTAAGAAAAAACTGTAAACTAATATTCCAGAATGAAAAATACATACAGTACTGTGCAAAGGTGTTGAGCCACTCATTGTTTCTTCAAAAAATCTGAAATAGTTACACTGATTTATTGAAAAGTGTGCAATCATAAATTTAAATACTGCATATAGGGCAAAAACAGAGTTTGTACAATTCAAATGAGTTTGAAAATCAATACAGGGTTTGACCACCTTTATTGTTCAACACAGTCTGAACTATCTGTCATTTCATTAAGTAGTCTTCAGGAATAGTTCTCCAGGCTTCTTCATGCACATCCAAAGCTGTTCTTTGGTTGTTGGCTGCCTATTTTTCCTTTCTTTGTCAAGGTGATCCCACACTGCTTCAATGATGTTGACTGGAGGTCAGTCCATGACTTGTTTTTTTTTGTTTTGTTTTGTTTTAATCCAGGTATGCTTTTACTGCACCGGCAATGTGTTTGAGATCGTTGATCACGAGGAAGACACTTTCCAGATGGTATTGCATGGTTTATCAAAATCTAATGCTTAATCTCCTGTGTTCAGAAGATCCCTCACACCACAAACCAAGATAGACTCCATCATGTTTTACAGATGGCTGTAGACACTCACTGTTGTACCCCTCTCCTAACCTCCTCTGTACTTATTGGAGACAGTTTGGGGGGAAAAAAATCTACGTTTGATTCATCACTCCATAAGACCTGTTGCCACTGACTTTCAGTTCGTGTGTAAGTTGACAGACTTCTGGTTGTTTCCCTTCATTAAGAACTGCTTCTTGACAGCCACTCTTCCACTTAAATCATTTCTAATGAGGCAGTGAACAGTAGGTGCATCAGCTGAAGGTTCAGATGCATCTTTCAGATTCTGTGTGAGGTCTTTGCTGGATTTTTTTTTTTACTATTTCTTAAGGACATGACTTTCATATACAGCAGATAGTTAATCTGCTGTAGATAGTCTTTTAGGTGTGCCACTTCCTTTTTTTGTCACCCAGTTCTGTTTTTTAACAATGGACTGCAGACCATGCTGAGATATACCTAGTTTCCATCTTACAACTCTTTAGGAATCGTCCTCTTAGTGGAAAAAATACTATTTCCCACCCGTCACATTGTTATCGTTGGTATTTTTTCATAGATTAAACAGAAGAAGTGGAAGCAAATTATGTACAGTTTAAAACTGGTTCTTTGCTAAGTTAACATTTATGTGTACGCCACTGGTGAATACCTTGAGTTAAGTGCTGTGGTGTGAATGAGACACGGCGGGTCCAGAGATCACAGTTTTGAGCCATTTTATTCATTCCAGCTGCAGCTCTCGGCTGTCAGCCATACATGCATCACACCACAAAAACTCACAACAAACCCCAGTTCCCCATGTTTTAAACTCGGCGGGCATGATTACGGATACCATGCAGGTGCATCCGCACGGCCCCGCAGACAACGCCCCACCACAAGTGCTTTTTTTTTTAATACTTGAATGAATCATCAGTCGGGGTTAAGAAACAAATAAGCATTGCTCTGAAAATGGTCAGGTAGAAAGACTGAATTCACAATAAGTGAAAAAGCAACCAAGAAAAGCCAACAACAAAAAACTTTGAAAGACCTTCAGAAAGCCTGGAAAATTATTGCTCACGACGATTTTAAACAATTATAAGGAGGTCTGGCTCCTTGGAAGGAAAATAGAAAGAAATTAGGGGTTGCTCAAGACTTTTGCACAGAACCATACATTTTAACTACATATAATTTAAGGTGAGTTTTGTTTGTTTCAGGGACAATTAGAACATGTCAGAAGTTTCTGATCCGATACAACACCCAGCAGCTCCATCGAATGCTGCCTAAATGTAAAAGCGAAGGTAAAGAATTGATTTGAACACTAAATTTTGCAGTTTTGGTCAGTGTGTTTCTTAACACTACACTAATATTATCCTCATAAAGTTGTAATGTTCTACATTTTAACTTTCGTCTTAAATCATATAGGATGTGATCAAGCTCTTCAGTTGTAGATCTTGTAGTTCACTGAAGACAACAAACATTTGATCTTGGGACAACAAACACAAAATGAACAAAAAAAAATGCAATTTGACGGAGTTCTCCTCGTTTCATTTGCAGAAGAAAAACGGCAGGTTCGCAAAGCAATTCTAAGCTGTTCCCTAACAGAAAGCAAGGAAGCATTTGAAGAGGATTCAGAGAGTGAGGAGGAAGAGGAAGAAGAGGAGTGACTTGACTACATGCTGGGGCCTGTGCTCAGGTTCAAGTAGGATGCCTGGTTGTGCTTGTTTTTTGTTGTGACTGAAAGAGAAGTCTGTATGAAGCATTTGAAGAAATAGATTCACAACTGCAAGAATACCTTGCAGCAGGTTCTCAGTGCTTTTGTTACTTTTAACCCCTCCACCTCCTTTAGATAATTCTCTGCACTGGAGGGACGGTTTACATGGATAACTTTGGGTTGCAGAGTGGTCTGATGGACTGTCTTGAGTGTCTTTCATCAGCAAAGTCATGTGTTTGATCACATGATCATAAGTTAGATAGTTAAATAAAACTGCATTTACACAGTGCGACACAGTACTATGCTCTCCTTCTGAAGAGTCAGACATTTAATTTTGTGTGTTTAATTTGTATTGGTTCCTTTTTTGTCATATTTGTAAATTAAAGCCATAGTTTGAAGATACAGTGTTTGTGATGCTGTTCCATGTACTTCACATGCTCACATAGACCATCTGGGTCATATAGGCAATCAAATACGCACTTTCATAATTTTATTAAGAATATACCATTCATTATATAGAAAGATGTTCTGTAGTACGTATACAAAATTATGGATACAGATACATACAGCAGGCTGTATGTAAATCATGACATCACCCACTGGTTAGTGACGTCCAGAAAGATATACTACAAAAGTTCAACACAATGCTTTGCATTAGCTAAAAACCGCAGTGGAAGAGATCGGGTATCACAATGATGGCTATCAGCTGTCTAGGTTAAGGTGCGTTTTCTGCCTCGGGCTCTGTGCAAACTTAAACAAAAAGGTGCATTCAATGTGTCGTGACGGTGCACAAAATGATCCCTGTGAGCGCCGCCTATTCTAAAAAGAGATGTGGTCAGATGATGATGATGGGGGAAAAATAGTGATAAAATGTAAAAGAACATGAAAAATACAGTAAAATACAAGACTTGCAAAAACAATGAGCTTAATGCTGCAGAAAATTGTTAGGTTTGAAATTTAGTGCACAGAGAGGTAGATTAACCTCCTAGGACCTGGCGTCCACATATGTGGACATCACATTTTGGGTTATTTAGACCAAAATACTCAATTTTGCTCTACAAGGGCCTGATATCCACTTACGAGGACATTATACTGCTACTGTTCTATCGAAATTTTAAACGAATATCCTCGTATGTGGCTCTCATTTTTCTTAGAAACAAAAATTAGGTAAAAAAAAATAATAATCTGGTAATTCGTTGTTTTTACATTCATCAGGTCCCAAGCAGCCCAAATATCAAAGAGAAATTAAAAATGCATGTCGTGGAAGAGTTCAGGTCTTAGGAGGTTAAACATTTTAATTTGAGTTCATTATTTTGATCCTGAGTACGCTCTCTGCCCTGCTGTTTATTTCGAAGGTGACGGCTGCAAGTTAGAGCTCTGAAGCTTAAAACTGGATCTATTTAAAAATAAAAGTTTCCATTGCCTGATGAAGAAAACACGAAGACTAGACTGAACAGGTATTCTTGGTGTGTGTTCTGTGTTCTAGTAGCTGCAATTTCAGCAGCGCAAAGGTCATCTTAGTGTTTTGAAGAGCGAGTGCTGGGGCTGAATGCAAACTGTGGACGGAGCATGCTGTTAGGCTAATGCCTTGTAACTGGTAAGTCATTAACCAGTGAACAAGCCTGGGCTAAATATCCAACTCCAAAACTGACCATGACTTATAAAATTAACTTATTGTTTCCTAAATCTTAGTTTCTACATTTATGGTCTTATGAGGTGAGGCCCCCACTTTTACCCCTGTGCAGTATCCAAGCTGCATACTTAGATTTGTAGACAAGGTCTTCCTGTGATCCCATGTACCCATCTGAAAACTAGAAGGGTTTTGTACATTGAAAATCTTAATGCCAAAACTTTGTGGCATTAAACACTTAAACTAAACTTTTCAGACAGGCATTTGGGTAATGTTTTTGGGTTCTGGTTTATTTTACTTGGTTAATGTGTCTTCATTTTAAAATTTAACTTTTTTGGAGAGGGGCAGAAACAAAGGCTATGACTAGTTTGAGGCCCTAGTTAAATTGAGGGTCTGCACCAAGGCCCAGTATAAAGGTAACACCAATTATTTACACCATCTGGCTCAGCTACTCCAGCTGACTCCATTAAAAAAAAAGAACCCAAAACAAACAAACTATTTAAAAAACACGAAGTATGAAGAAAACAAAAGTATACTAAACTTATTTTATCACCCCAAATCCAATAAACTAATCCTAATCTGACATGGACGTTATTACTACGTCTCCCATGATCCCTCGCACGGGCCTCTTTACTAAACAATAGTGATGGGATTTCCCCCTCTTTTTTTTGAGAACCGGCTCTTTTGGCTCAACTCACTAAAAAGAGCCGGCTCTTTTGGCTCCCAACCGGATCTTCAGGTTGTTTTGTTGCTTTAATTAATTTATTATTAACAATAATATAAAATTGTGCACAAAATGAATTCCTAATGTAAAAAAAACCCTGTGGTTTTATTTATATGTTTATATATAAATATATATGGTGGCCCCTAGAGACAAAGCACGTACAAACTCCAAAGCAAGTACAAACTCCAAAACACATTTCTAGCGTTAACTGAATTTCCAAAACAGAGCTACCTAGATCACTTAAATTACACAATTGAAAGCATATGTGTATTGTTTGTGTATTTATACACAAGCACTCATATATATATTCAAATAAAAAAAATAAAAAAAAGTTCATTTACCTGTTACTACCACACACCGAATCCAGTCGCTGGTACTTCCTGGCTTGTGTAGCCACTAGGTAACAAAAGCTCAACACTGCGCCTAGCATCCTGGAGCACTTCTGTTGTGTTTTGTACGTGCTTCGGGGTTTGTACGTGTTTTGGAGTTTGTACGTGCTTCGGAGTTTTTACGTGCTTTGTCTCTAGGGGCCACCGTAAATATAATTTTATTTATTCACTCCACATAAAATGTAATAAATAAATAAATCATATAATACAAAACCAAACTATTCACATTTTAAACTTTTAACTATTTAAAATTTCAGCTTTTTCCTTTTAAACAAATTTAAAGTGAAACAACACAAAACACTGCAAACCACAACACAATTAAATATAAATTAAAATATGAAAACAAAAAGAAGATGCACATTCTCTGTCATATGGGCCTACATGAATAAACTATCTGAATCCTTTATCATCTGCAAATGAAAATAGTTGTGGATGATTATTATACCTTTCTAATGTGACGTTGTTGTCCCTGGCTCTCTTTTTCTCTGGCTCTGTTCCTGTGCTACTGCGAGTGCAACTACCGCCTCTCCCCACTCTTCCCAGCGCAAAGCACAAGCCTCGCGTGCGGAGTGAAGCGGAAAAAAGGGCAAGAGAGAGGGTGAGAGAAAGAAAAAAATAACCCATGGCTCCCAATAAGGAGTCGGGTCTTGTCGTTCACTTCAAAGAGGCGGCTCTAAGAGCCGTTTCGTTCGCGACCGACACATCACTACTAAACAAATCGGCAGGCAGTACAAGAAACATCCGGGTCTCTCAGGTTCCTGTCTGGCGACCCGTCGCCATTAGTGCAAGCTCGTTTTGAAGGATATATTTTTTTTGGCTAAAATCTCGGAATTTTTAGGTTTTCCAGCTTTTGGAAAACATTTATCGCCTTGTTAAGGGCATATTGTTTCCCTTAGCGAGAAAAAATCCTAAATTCGGGGGGTCTTGGCCCCGCGTGACGATTTTTCGTCCTCACTTCCAACTGCTCCGATAACTTGAGACGCCGAAACCGTGTCTCTTATTTTTTCTCGGGTTTGTTTTATGGTCAAGATGTCGCCGTGATGGGGTCTCCGCGTTTGACAGAAATGAATCAGGGCCTTCGTCGCCTGACCCGCACTCACTGCAGCCCGCTTTCCTTCTCCGTTTTTCCGTTTTATGCTAGAGAGCTCGGCGGCTCTCTGCCCGGAGCTCGGCCTCAACACCGTTCACTGCACGGAGACAAACATGGAGAAAAACCCCAACAGCAGCAGCAGCACCAAGGTTCCGCCCCGTTCCAGCTCCACAGGCCCGGCACCGAGCGAATCTAAACCCAAAACAGGTGAACACATATCAGGAAACGGCATAAATATCACATGAGGTTGCCAAACACATTGTGTGCTCTTGTAGCTAAACACCCATTGCCCTGTGGCCTGTTGGGGCCTAGCCGTACTGCAGAGGTTGTTTACCTTGTATGGCTAAGGACCTGACGTAGCTGTCAAGACATTTGACCCACCAGCTGTCACAAAAGTACCCGATATTTCCATCCAGCATTGTTTTACTTATTTTTTTTATGACATGATGACACATTTCCGCTACCAATCAAAAGCTACTAATGTACGTAAATAAATATTTAGTTGTATAGTTTTCACAAAACTATTGTGTTTTCAGATGCATGAAAACTGGTATTTTGTTTGCTAAATCCTGAAAAAAATGCACTGAAAATCCAAAACACACGAATTAAGATGTGCCCTAAACAAAACACCATTGAACTCTGTAAGAAACTGTATTTGCACTTTCTTTATATGGGGTGGAAATGTGCAAAAGGCTTAGTTTTTACCTACAGACTCAATTACAGGAGACTTAATCTACTGTTTTTAGACATCGGGTCTTTCACATTACAAATCAGCTTGAATTGTGATGTTTATAAATGTTTCCCCCCTAAGGCTTTTTTTAAAAAAAAAAAATTTTATTTGGATTTCAGAAGGTAAAAATAATGGAGGCTCCAAGCGTTACAGCCGCAAGCGTGAGCCCTCCTTTCCTAAAGCCGACAGTTTCCCCGGCCCTCGCCGCACCAATTCACAGAAAAGCAAGAATTTTGACAAGAGACCCCCTCAGAGAGGTGGAGGACGACAGTATGGAGTTACAGGTGGAGGACGACGTGAGGAGGTGCGTGTTTCCAAAGGCTGATGTTGTACTGACCTCATTTAGTGGTGAGAAAACTTCAGCAGTTCCTTGTTGACATTCATTTGGTCAATTGCGATCAATCCTCGTGTCACCAGGTAGCAGAGACGCGCCGGGCCGAGTTCAGCCCGGCTCAGTTGGCAGGACCGAAAAAAATAAGCCTGAACCACCTGCTGAACTTCACTTTTGAACCCCGTGGAGGTAACGGTGGCGTCGGAGACGGAGGCCACTCCTGTTGGGGCCGTCGAAACAAATGGGGCCACAAGCACAAGCCCTTCAACAAGGAGCTTTTTCTGCAGGCCAAGTAAGCGGCCTCCCAAACGAAAATGATTCTGAATGCAGAGACTCGATGTTTGGGATTCATCTCACCTTTGTGTGTGTTGCAGTTGTCAGTTTGTGGTGACTGATGACCAGGATTACAAGGCTCACTTCACTGATCCAGACACTCTGGTCAACTGGGACTGTGTGCAACAAGTGGTGAGTTATCCTCCGCGTTTTGACGGGGAAGTGTTTACTTAACTACCAATATTTAATCAAATGAAAGCACGTGTCTTGACAAGCCATTTCTGCTCATTCTGCAGCGCATCTATAGCCACGAGGTGCCATCGTGCCCCATCTGCCTGTACCCTCCTGTGGCAGCCCGCATCACCCGGTGTGGACACATCTTCTGCTGGCCGTGCATGCTGCACTACCTGTCTCTTAGTGACAAGAGCTGGTCCAAGTGCCCCATCTGCTATGAGGCAGTGCACACAGCTGACCTGAAGAGGTAAAACAGAAGGAAGCAAAACATTGCTATCTGTCTAAAGGAGAAGAGGAGTTACTCCCCCCCCCCCCCCATGGCTCATTTAGACATCATAATTCTTAGTATATACAAATGAGTTCTTTGCTGCTTGCTTACCTGTGAGCCCTGTGCCCTCACAAGTTCTCCTGCTACATGGAGATATTAAAACAGGTTCATTTAGTTTGCGCAGGGTTTTTCGGTTTGTTTGGTTTTTAACCACTTGCTTGTGTTGTTGCAGTGTGGTTGCTATGGAGACCAGACAGTATGTGGCTGGTGACAAGATCACCATGCGCTTGATGCGAAGAGAGAAGGGGGCTCTGGTGGCCCTGCCTAGCTCTCAGTGGGTGAAGGTGGAGGAGCCTGTTCGTTTTGGAGGCAAGTCTGTGCCAGTTTTATGGACAAGATCATTTTTCACTTTTAAATTCATATAAGACTTCATATAAGTTTAAAGGTATTTTTAAACTCTGTTCACATTTATTTCATAGATGCATGTTTGAGTCCATATTCCAAGCTGCTGCTGACCTCCCCGGCACAGGTCCTGAACCTGGTGGCAGAGGAGAAGGGAATTCTTCAGGCTCAGCTTAGCCAGGAAGAGGACGCTCAAGGGTGCTTCATCCAGAGCGCCCTTTGTCTTTTACAGGTAAAGCTACGTGCACATCTTTGGCAACTAAGACATAACAACATAGACATAAATAATGCAATAGACAAAATAAAGTGAAATAAGCGCATTTAATTTGTATGAATAAAAGTTTTTTTGCTATGCCGCTAAATCCATTTTCTCTTGGGTGTTTTGTTTGTTTGTTTGTTTTGTCTAAGGAAGCCAAATAAGCAGTTAACTGATGATGTCTTTATCTGTATGTGTTTGTGATTAGGAGCAAGAGGAGAAGCTTCTGGAGCAGCAGAAGGAGAATGCAGACAGCCTCGACTTGTCCTCTCTGACTATGAAAGAACCTTCTTCTCCTGTGGAAGAAGGGGTGACTAACATCAGCAGTGCCAAGGTGAGTCTAAACCTTCTTTACCCTTTTTCACATTGTTGTATCTCTGGTGATGGGATCAAATGTATCCTATTTGCGTGGTCCTGGTTATGGTTTTTTATCGCCTCTGTCTTGTTTCATCTTTAGCCCGTGCTGCAGTACGCCTCAGCATTTGATGACGAGGTGGCAGAGTTTCCGGAAGATGCTGATGTAGAGCTGCCAGGCTTTCCCGAAGCGATTCTAGAGAGTGTGCCGGAGGAGCCTCCTGCAGCTACAGGGGATTCCACCTCAGAGCTCCAGCTTGAAGAGGAGAGCCCGGCCATCCAGGCAGAGTCAGGCCGGCCCTCAGCCAGTGTGGTGCCTGGACCTTATTACTATTTCTACCAAGGTTGGTGATCCTCTGCTCCACCCATCTACCCAGGATAAAATTCCTGCCGTAATATGTAAAATTTCCTCATCCCTATTTTTTTCCTGCTTTCCATTTTTCTCCGTCAAGCTGACGACTGCCAGCAGATGTTCCTGCATCCCGTGAACGTGCGCTGCCTGCTACGTGAATACGGCAGCTTGGAGGCCAGTCCTGAATCCATCACCGCCACAGTGGTGGAGATAGTGGGGCAGACAGTCACAGAGGTCAGCAAACAAAGAAACAAAAGACTGACGTTCTGTTGTTTAATGTAGTTTTAATTTAAGTCAACACATTTAGTTTATTTATCCCCCTTTCCTTCTTGCAGGAGATCCGCCGCCGGCATCGCTATCTGGCTCATCTGCCACTCACGTGCGAGTTCAGCATCTGTGAGCTAGCACTGCAACCACCAGTCCTGTCCCAGGAAACTCTGGACATGTTTGCAGGTTAGAACACTTAAAACTTGTTTTAAGGGTTTTACTGTAAAGGTTTCTCAGATGAAATAAATCGTCCTTTAAACCTTTTAGATGACTTGGAGAAAAGAAAACGCCTGAGGCAGAAGAAGGCGAGAGATGAGAAACGCAGAGAGAAGCGAATTGAGATTGAGGAGAACAAGAAGCAGGGTAAATGTAAGTATACCTGAAAATTACACCTTTTATATACCTCATATTTTGAAATTGAGGTCCATAGTACTTGCATTTTCATTCCCCAGATCCTGAGGTGCATATTGGACTGGAGAACCTTCAGCATTTCCCAGCATTCGGCTCTCCACCTCACAACAGCAGCCCCCCGATCCAGCCTGACTTCACCTTTGCGCCTCCTTCGCCCCTCAGCAGCAGCCCTTCCTCTGGTAAGATCACCCCTTCCATCTGCCATTTTTTGATAAGAGTTTCCTCCTGTCAGCTGCCTGTGTGGCTTTTGGTGATAAACGCCATGACACACATAAAAATTTTTTCTTTTTTTTTTTTTAAACGTCTGTCAATTCAGATGGAATGAAATTCCCAAGTCTGAATACGCCGTCACCTGTCGTGGGTAGTGTGGAGGATGAGTCCCACTGCATGTCCTTTGCACAGGTGTGTGTGGGAACAGTATTCTTTGTGACTTAAGTGGTTGGCATAGCTCAGCAGTGCTTTAATAAGACTGTTTCCTGTGTAGATGCTAAGAGATGGGAAAGCAAGAGCTGATGCTGGGCCCAGGATCACTCCAAAGAAAGGTAATGCAGGAGTGTAGATGTTATGGTGCCTTGTTTGTTACAGTTAAGCTGTAAATGTGAATAATGTGAAATCTCACAGTTAAAATGCCAACTCCTGTTAAAATGAAATTGATTAGAGGTGCCTGGTTGGCTCGTGATAGTAGCTACAGCAGTAAGCTTGTATTTATGGGGTGCAGTTTTAGTCTGCTTTATAAACTGATAATACTTGAGCAAAGAGCCAGATAATGTACCCATGTTGTCATCAAAGGGTTTGTCTGCCTACATCCGCTTACAAGGTGGAATAATAGAGTCACACAGTTTTTGCTACTTTTATTTAAACCCAACTTGTCATAGGAGTAAAATCTGATATATTGAACCTTGGCTCAGAATAAAACCCCAGCCTCATCATTTCTGTTTGTGCTTCCTGTCTATGTGGTTATATCAGTTGTTACAAATTGCACGTACCGAGTGGGTGAAAATAAGCAAAGCTTTTTGTGTTATTGTGCATTTCTGGTAAAACCAGTTTTTGGAACTGCAACACCCAGAGGTTTCCTGAACTCAATGTTGTGCCTTGTACCATGCAGATAAGCTGCTCGCTCCCCCAGCAGCAGACAGCGATGGCGAGAGCGACGGCTCAGACCGTGTCCCAGTGCCCAACTTTCAGAACTCCTTCAGTCAGGCTTTAGGGAAGGCACTTATGCAGTTGGACAGTGGTCCAGTTTCTTCTCAACAACCTGTGGTTGAACCAGGTCAGGAACCTCTGATCCCTCACATCTACTTAGCCGAAGCCTGATATTTCTGACTAGACTCATTGTTTGTTCAGAGACGATCACACGCTCACTCCCGTCTGGGATTTTTCTCTTTCAGATGAAAAAGGAGGAAAAAAGAAGAAGAAAAAGCAGAAGCTTCTATTCAGCACATCCATGGTTCACACAAAGTAGACAACACTGAAGTTCATTTAATCATATTGTTTCTCCCCCACTGCTTGTGTTTTCAGTTTCACGCAGATCTTTCTGGAACTATAAGCTATGGAAAAGGATTTGAGTTCATGCTGCTTCAAACATTGTTCCACTGGCTTCATCACCTGTTCGAGCTGTTTGTCTTTCCATCGGTTTAACTTGCATTTCTGTTGTACAACAAGGCCAAAGCTTTGCACCATCATGCTCGTGTCACAATGAAAGCCTTATGAGTCAATTTAAGTTAACATTCTAAGTATTACACATGCTTCAGGCTTATGTAAGTTCCATGTACTTGAGTGCATCATGGGGTCTATTGTAGGAAACTGCCCCATAGTGTTGCGTCTTTGTCCTTGTTCATGGCATTAACATGTGTTTTTGGTGATCCAATCACAAGTTGGCTGCCTGAGTATGTGTGTTCACACATGCGGTGCTAAGAGTGCAATGTGTACCCAAGATGTATGCATGTGCAAGCCATTAGACCCATTACTAATATAGACAGGGTAATTTGAGGGTGCTTCATACTAGAATAGCAGTCAGCCAGCTGCAGGTACGTTACACCTTTAAAACTTTCCAGGATACTCAGCACCTACACATTATCAGTCTGGAACTTAAATACAGAAGGCAGCAAGTGAGTAAATCTTTCAGTGTTTATCACAGGTCAGTCTTGGGCTAGCTCTTCATATGTATAGATTTGTTGGATTGCCAGAGTCAAAGCTCTAGTATTTGGTAATGCCAACATTATGCCTACACATTAAGTTCTAATGTCAGGAAGTGAAAACACAGTATTGTGTAAAAGATATTAGTTCTGTAGGTTCAACAGGACTCTTGATATATTCTGCCTGGATAAACATGAATAGCACTTTTCTTGTCATTCAGTTTCTTCTTAATTTCATCTTCTGTTGTAGGATGTTTACTCACTTTTAACATTATTTCCCCAACTTTTATTTCAGTGTTGGAAATGTGTGAAGTTAGAGAATTATTGGCTTAATGAGTGCTGGTGAAATGAGAACAAGTGGATTTGATTTTTTTTTTTTCTTTTTTTTTTTTTTCCCGAGGGTTCTTTAATTCACCTTTAATTTTGTCCAAGTTTATAGACTGGTAAGCATAACTAGTCTGTTGCAAATAATAATAAAAAGATGCACAATCAAAGAACTGGTTGTTTGCTACACTTCTTTACCCCCCTGTCTGGCAAAGTGAAACTCAGAAGGTGACTATCAAATTAGGTCAGTTCACACGATCTTATTAACGCAGCACCTTTTTTCTCCACAAGAGGGCAGTCTTAGTCCACCTGATCTGTGTAATAAAATTTAAGTTTTTGTATACTGACTGCAGTCAAAGCTTGGTTAAGAATAGTCTGAGATCAAATAAATGCATAATGCATCTGAAGTTCATGAATTATGCAGATTTCTTTATTCAAATAGGTGTCGCCATTCAAACAGAAAATAACCAGTCAGCTTTTTAAAACAAACAAACTGATGGTTTGTGCTTTTAAACATGGGAACGGGTAATTAATGCCATAAAGTTGGGATGGAATAATATTTTCCCGAGCACATCCTATACTCAGGTTCGTATCCAGTTAAGTTATCCACATTCATCCCGGAAGTTTAAGTAATGCATATATATGTGTGTGTGTATGTATGTATGCGTTACACCTGATGAGTTGTGCTATATAGCAAAAATGATTCCTTAGTGTTTGTATACTGTATGCACAAACTGTCATTGTCTCTTACTGGAACGACACAAGTTTATGTAGCAAAATCCTATTTTATGTTTTAGTTGCACTTTATTTTGAAAGCAATAGCCGGAAGTGCTATGTGGAGCTGGATTGTGCGGAAAGTACTCAGGCGGCTAGTTGCCTGTGTAGTCTATCCCTGTCAACAATACTGCAACCTGAGACGGGATAGCCAGCCAGCCAGTTGGCTAGCTAAGTAAACCAGCTAAGTTAGCTGCTCTGCTAACCAACTGTCACGACTCGTAATTTTTCCCTTAAGTTGGCGGGATACACTGTGTTAGAAGTTGTTTCGACAAGCGTGGAGGGAAAGCTGACTTTATGGTTTGGTAAGTTGTCTGCAGTTGGGATCAAACAGGCAGCGAAAGACAGGTTCAGACAGTGTTTCCATTTTGTGAGTCCAGCTTCTTGAGTTGTTAGCTTACGGTTGCTAGCCAGCGAGCTGCTTAAGCGTTTGTCTTCCCTCTTGTTTGAAGTCTGTGGGAATTCCCAAACAGCTGAATGCAACACGCTCGTTCAATACGTCTGCACACTTCTGTTTTTTTTCCGTTCTCCTTCTGTACGTTAAATGTGCCTCCCTGCTGTTGGGAGCAAGCCAACTCTTATCTGTCGGTAAACTGGACCGGGCACTGTCGAGGTAATTTAGGTGAGCAGACACGACATGAGGAAGCATTAACACTTGTTGCTGAGATGGAAAACTACAAAACTTAGAAAGCTCATTTATTAGCATTGTTGTTTAGATTTAGTTGTATCATTGTGTGTGTGTGTAAGTGGTTGGGATGCTTGGTTTTCTGTAGCATCCAGTAGGTCCACATTAAATCTGGGTTATGGTTTACTGTGATATAAAACTGTGGTTACCTGCTTCACTGTTGTAAGTTACTTTTAAATGTCAAGATCACCTAAAAACCTGAGCCTACTACATTATGTCCATAATAATACAGCAAAATATTACAGCCAGGCTAAACTCAGTCTAAAGTTTTCTTAGAGAACAGTATCGCATATTTCACTGTTAAAGTCCAGTGAAAGCCTGTGGATTGTGATGTATATTTTATGTGACTTTACCATAGGTGAGAACTAAATTGCGGTAATGCTCATCTTCTTTTAGTTGTTCTGTTGTCTGCATAAGGAAATTTCCTCTGCATAACTGGCTTAGCCGGGTTATTGACTCATTGTCTTTAAAAAGTTAAAGACAGTAAGTGAGTCAGGGCTAAAACAAAACAAAATGCCTCCATGCCCTGTGCCCTACTGTCCTGCACGTATACTCTGAAATATGTCTCTAACATTCGCAGGATCTCTTCAAAGTTGACTATTTAACATCTTCGGCTTGAAGAAATGCTCTTTTCAATTGTTATGTGAGGCTTGCAGTAATGAGTCGGCGTTGGATACTCGGTGGTGTGTCTAAGCCTATATAAGGCAGACGGCTCCTTAATCTCCGCTGTGCTGCTCGTCCCACCATCACAGTGGATGTTTGGCATTCCATCTCAGCGAAGGTGTTTCCTGCCACTATCTAAAGTTCACGTTTTCAGCATTTTCAACAGTCTCTGTTAGTCAAGCGCAAGCCTTCGTGGCTCTGCTTCCTTGTCTGTCCAGTTTTTATGTTTGTATATATTTTTTTCTTTTTCTTTTATGAATCATGGACTTGCCCACTGAGTATTTGGAGCTTATCAGCTGATGTGCTTGATAAGAAGCACAACGACAGGGGCGATCATGTAAAGACGTGACTGGCACAGAAAAGGACACCAAACAGCAATGTTTATACTTCCAACATTTGCTGATTGAAGGCATTTAGATGCAGTAGTGTGAGGACTGCATTGGCGATGGCGTGCTTGTACTGATCGAGGACATAATGCAAATGTAAGAACAGGAAATAACAAGCATATACGAGAGCAGAGTCGATGACCTTTGTTGTGCACTAAATATATATGGGTGTGCCTGTGTTTACTGAAGTCTGTGTCAGTGAAAACATATCATCTATTTGCTGCTTTTTGAAGGCGTGAGAACACCACAGCAACGCATTTGGACCGCCCTGTTGTATCCCTGCTGTGATTTCTCTACCGTAGCCTTCAGCACGACAGTCTTAACTAGTGAACAGCCTGTCTGCTTTGATGACGCAAAGTGTGTATCTCTTAGGCTCCTTCGACTCCTTCCTCCCGTGTGATATGACATCACGACTCGGTTACAAGAGAAGCTCGAGCTCTACAGCAGACGGTTGACATCTGGTCAGGTAGGATATTATATTCAGGATTTTGATCAAGCGTGCCATTATTTATATAAAAAGAAAATTCAGTTTCTGCATAGCAGAGTAACTCAGCACAACACGTGGAAAGCATTATCAGATGTGGAGAAGGAGTTTCTTAAAGGGCCTTTGTGCTCTTTTCTATCTTCATTATTGCTTTATAACAACAGATAAAGCTGTTTACCAGCATATTGTGTCAGAGATTAGTAAGTCGATCTTTAGTCATCTCATATTTATCACTAAACCTCCTTTTGACTGAATAAGCATTTCAAAATAGACATGCAGAAGTTCATTAGGGGTGGAGCTGAATGTTTGATGGATGGTGGTCTGGTGTGAGTTTGCACTGGAATCTCCCATTTACTGCCTAAGAATGATGTGCGTGTGTTAAAACCTGAAGCAAAAAACAATGACATTGTACAGTTGTCCGGTTCCTCCTTGTGTCAGTTGCCACATGAAAAGTATGCAGTCCTGATCACCACTACACCAGTATCTCAACTTAGTCACACACATTTTACAAGCTAGTTTGATTGCACTGATAACGACAGCCAAGGAGATAACGTTAATGTCAGTTGTTAGAGTCGACCAACAGGTCAAACAAAGGCAACAATTGTGCAGGTTACAGGTTTTAAGTACAAGTAACATTAAAACATTTAAATCAAAACATTAAGTAGATAAACTAATGTTTAATGTGTCTTAAAATACAATAAAATACATTTAAATAGCCATTGGAAATATGTTGTAACTTTTCTCTGACACGGCTGCTGCTTTTTTCACATCAGGCATTTTCACATGTCACTGCAGAAAAAGCACAGGCACAGTGATACTGCTTTTGGGCTCATGGAAGCGTGAATGTTCAATGCATCATAATCAAAGTTGATGTTATTAGTCCCACCTGTGCTGCTGTGTGCTAAGCCATTATTAAATGACCTGTGTCGTGTAAATGTACAAGACAAACACTCACCTTTTATTGGTGTCCGCTCTTTTTTAGCACTAAATATGTCCTGCTTTAACCTAACAATCAATAACCTTTGGCAAAATAATATACATTACTGTGCAAAAGTCTTGAGCCACTCATCAGTTCTTTAGATTTTGCTTGCAATGAGTTAGACTTTATTTTTTTATTTTTTTTAAAGCAGTAGTTTTTGTTGAAGGTATTTCAAAGTTCTTCTTTGGACTTTGGCTGCTTTTTCACTAATTTTCAGTCTAGTGCTTTGTATTTTCCAAAGAATGATTTCCTCAATTTTTTTTTTTTTTTTTTTGCATCAGCACTGACCTATGAATCATTTAAGAGTAACAAAAGCTGCCTGTAACTCATATGAACCAGTTTTGTGTCTTCACATGTCAGACAACTTGACAACAAACCTGATTTTCAGCATGATAGTGATCCCAAACACACCGCTTCTGCGCTTACACCTTACATGGATAGTGTTCTACTTTGGGTTTTTCTATCAGTCATGCATTGGCCTCCCCAGAGCCCAGACTTCAACATTATTGAAGCAGTGTCAAATCCTCTCGATAGAGAACAGAACAAAATGCAGCCAAAATCCAAAGACGAGCTTTGAATGTCCTTCAAGAAACCTGGAGAACTGTTTCTGAAGATTTATAAGAAATTACAAGAAAGCTTGAGAGACTTCTGCCTGTGTTTTTTTTTTTTGTTGTTGTTGTTGTTTTTTTTACATTTCAATAAATGACTTCAATTGTTTTCATAGAAAATTTTAAATAAAGATGGCTCAAGACTTTTGAACAATAAACTTGTGATGGAATATCAGGCACTCCCAAGTTTATAGTAACGGCTAGATTAGGGGATTGTTTAAATCCTTACATTTTTAGATTTTGTGCAGGTACTTTTTTGTTGAGGATCTCAGTAAGTAATATTATTTTTTATTTTCTCTCTGATGGGGTATTTTATCTTTATGCTTAACAAAAGGTGTTGTTCAACAGGATGGCTGCTCAGGTGGAGGTTCAGACTACGGAGGTAGGAAGGACAGTGGCAGGAGGACGACATCACCTGACTCCCCTGACAGACTCCAGCAATAAGAGCCTCATTGACATCCCGTCTGCCAATCAGCCGCAGCTCATCGCAGCTGAACCAAACAAGCCTGCCCCAAGCGCCAAGCCGCGACTTACTCCCAAACCTTTTTCTGTGGAGAAAAATCCTACAATTAAGCCCATACTTGCCCCAAAGCCTCAAACTAAACCCAGACCTGAGTCCACTCGCCTTGCTGGATACAAACCAGAGCTTCCAAGCAATCCAAAACCACAGCAGCCGGTTTCCAGCAGCAAACCCAGACCACTTTTAACCAACCCCAACCGTCCTGCCTCTACCTCCTTTCGATCACCCACTAAGTTGAACACTGGACAGACAACAAAGCTAGTAGCCCAGCCATTTAAACCAGCTCCTCCACATGACACTGGAGGCCCTAGCAGACCCACCCCTCCTCCTGTGCCAGCACAGAGGCAGAAACCCTCAACATCAAGCTTGGCCTACTCAAAGAGCTTTAAAAAACTACCAGCAGCAGAGTGGTCTGGAACCACTAAAAAAGAAGATGAAAAAGGCCACAATGCACAAGGTAAAGTTGGAACCTCCCTTACTAGAGCAAAGTCCATGGGCTTTCTTCTTGATGCAGGGGAAGAAAATGAAGGAAAAGAAAAGGCTCAGCCTGAAACATCTGTGCCTCTGCGACCACATCCTAGAGGCTCCAAGCCCAGACCTGTATCAGCCATTTTCCCCGGCAGTACAACGAAGACGGAGACCCCGGTTCCTGCTCCTCGCTCGGCTGGGAGACGACCCCTTTCAGCTGATCTCACTTCCAAATTTGGGTCTATTGGTCTTTCACTGCACCGGAAATTTCCTGAAGGAAATTCAGTAGACAACACTCCAGAGGGAAAAGCACTACCACAAAGCAAAGAGGAAGATAAAACCTTTACGAGTACCACACCACAAAGTACTGATGATGTCTGTAATCCTATCCTCTCAGACCAAAGCAACAAAAACAAAGAAGAAATGGCTGCAAAAGAGACCGATGAAGACAAGCGCAGGGTTAGCGTCAAGTCGCGAATAAGTCTTTTGCTCGATTTGCCGTCTTCTCCTGGGGTAGCTGCCACCGGCCATGGTTCAGATCTTCGTTCTCCATTGCAGCCAACCCCTGAAGGTGAACCAGCAGTTGGTGTTAAACAGCTCATCAAGCAGCTGACAGAGGATACAACACCGACTCAGAGCCCTGTCCTTAAACCAGCACTGAAGCCCCGTCCCTTGCCCCTTGACCTAACCAAAAGGTAAGAGCTGCTCATACTGTCCATGTGCTTTGCTTTTTGTTCTGTGTTCCACTGTCATGCATGGCTTTTGTCTTGTGTGATGTATGTTCAATAGGTTTTCAGCCGAGAGGTCACCTGACCCTGTTTCCCTCACTGAGGCAGAGGACCGTCATTACATCAGCAAAGATCCTCAGAAGAGGGTAAGAGAGGGCGTGAGCTTTGTAGGAACTGGTTTCTGTTGGGCTCGGTCTGTGTTTAACAGGCAAATGAGGGTAACAATGAGAAACTGTGTCACCGTGTGGTGCTTGGAAAGTTTTTCATATGGTGTTGCTCAGCAGAGTTTGATTTTAGTGTGTTTGTTACCATTTCCTGTTTGATTGAAACCCATGCAATATAACATAAAGACGGAAAATACAAAAGAAGCACAGGAGAATGAGCAGTGTGCAAATAGAGGTGAAGCCTCTGACGCAGTTTAAACTAGAAGTGAAGTAGGGAGACACAAATTCAACTCACGCTTTAGAGCTATAGGTACTCTATAACTGTATACACGACTGGGAAATTCATCTTTATTTACCTGTTGAAAAGCACTTGCATTTCCAGTGGACCAAAGCGCCTCTGCATTCATGAGGAAATTTCTTTCAAAGAAATAGGACATTACAGTAAAATGAATTGCTGCCATAGACATGCAAAGCTGTGAAACCTAATACTGCTGATACATTAAACATCCCCAGTGACTGCCAGTTATGAAACACACAAAGAAGAGATCAAATAGGAAAGGTCAATGCTGAGAGACTTTGATTACCACCTCTGCACCACACCCAATGAGCCCTACGTAGAAGAGGATGCTGTTTGTGCCCTGCCAATTGTTCTCTTGAACTCCTCTGTGTGCTGTACTGTTGAATGTTCCATTGCCAAGTCCCATTTATTCTGGCTTATGGTTTTATAGCAGTAAATGGTACCTAAATTCATAACTTTTTAAAAAAGCTTTTAGTTCCTTCAGAAGATTCCAGCTGAAAGAAATTCTGTAATAGCTTATCAGTTCCATAACTAGGCAGTAAGTTGTGAGCATGAACTTAAGAATTCTCAGTATATCTCTTAATTTTCCCAGGCTGAAGAATCAGCTATCACTCCCAGTGACCAGAAGACATTTTTGGATTTAAAAGATTCCCAAGAGCAGCTCAAAAAGGTCTCCACGCCTGAAGGGCCTGAAGCAGGACAGACGTTTGTTGCTGTTTCCAAGGAAATTGGTGCAGGCAGTGGAGTCCAAACGGTGCGAGCATCCTTGTTTGATAATGTCGTGGAGAGGCACAGCGTGGTGTTGATGGATGATGGCTCATCTGTTGACACGGCCAAGGATTTGCTCAGCAGCACGTCTCCATTCGATAGAACAGTTACTGAATATAACGGGGCTTCAGTCACCGCTAACTACAGCCAGCCTTTATCGCCATCATGTTTTCAACCCGTATTACATGCCTTTGACACAGTGCAGGCTGTCGAAAAGAGTCGGGCAGTGAGTGTGAGCGTCCCATCAGCTCAGTGGGAGGATAAAGCCATGACCCTCCGTTCCAGACGCTCAGAAGGGAGCAGGCCTCTTCCAGAATGGACCAGTCCTGCACAAGAACAGCCACCTTTGGCACCTTTGATGCCTCAAACACAGCCACGATATCTGAGGATAGGAGCCTTACAGAAGTGGACCACTACAGGTCTCGACCAAGACGTAGATATGGAGACAGGGATGCTAAAGGAATCACAAAGGGAAGGACAAGTGGCTTTAGATAAAGACAAGGAGAGACAAAGAGTGGCAGAACAGGAAGAAGTGTCTGCAGCACCTAAACGCTTGAAGATGCTGCAGGCAGACGAAATGGCAAAACCCAAGGCAACCTACTTTGCTTTAACCGGACAAATACAGGAGCCAGTTTCTCTTGGGGGTGCAGGGACAAACACTGGGGACATGACTAGCCCCTTTGATGACTTCTTAGGGATTTCTCTCCTTAGTGGCCCTCAAGGGAAGAGTCTTCCAGTAAGGGGGAGCCCGTCTTTAAACGATGATCCTTTTGGAAAAACAACTCCATCGCAAGAGCAAGTTAAAGATTTGATGATAAGAAGCCACAAGTCACCCAGGGAGAGCAGTTTAGCCTCAGATGGACAGAGTAAAGAGGAAAGGCTAGAAGCTGAAAAGAAAAGGGAGCAAAGGAAGGAGAAAGAAAGGCACAGGACTAAGATAAAAGAAATTGAAGGTGAAAAACAGACACAGCTGGAAATGGAGAAACAAGCACATTTAGAATTTACACGAATGAAAGAGTGGGAGATGCAAAGAGAATTTGAAAGGCAAAGACGTAAGTCATTTGAAAAGGAGAAACAAGAATTTGAGGAGAAACAACGTGTCCTGGAAAGGCAGAAACAGATTGCGCTTGAGAAAGCACAAGAATTAGAGGAGAAACAGAGACTTGAAAGAGAGAAGCAAAGGAAACTTGAGAAAGAAAAAAGGCAAGAACTAGAGAGACAAAAGGAGAGACAGCGTGAAAAGGAACAGCAAAAACAAAAGGAGGAAGAGCGGCTAAAACAGTTAGAGCGACTGCAGCTCTTAGAGCTTCAAAGACAGAAGCAGAAAGAAAAGGAAATGCAGCAGCTAAAAGAAAAAAAGGAAAAAGAAGAGGCAGACAAGATGAGACAGATCGCATTAGAGCAAGAAATGTTAAGAATAAAAGAGCTTGAAAAAGAGCGGGAAAGAGAAAAGGAGATGGAGAAGGAGCGTCAGAAAGAGATACAGAGGGAGCTGGAGAAACGGCGACAACAAGATTTAGAAAGGGAGATACAGAGACAGCTAGACAATGAGCAACAGGAACTGGAGAAGGAAAGGAAGAGGAAGGAGGATGTAGAGAGACTCAAAGAGCTGGAAAGATTACAGCTCTTGGAGTTTGAAAAACAAAAACAGGCAGAGAGGGAGAGACAACAACTTCAGGAGCTCGAAAAACTGAGGCAACTAGACATTGAGCGACAGAAATTAGAAAACCAGAAGCTGAGACAACAGGAACTGGAGAAGGAAAGGAAGGAGGATGTAGAGAGACTTAAAGAGCTGGAAAGATTACAGCTCCTGGAGTTTGAAAAACAAAAACAGGCAGAGAGGGAGAGACAACAACTTCAGGAGCTTGAAAAACTGAGGCAACTAGACATTGAGCGACAGAAATTAGAAAACCAGAAGCTGAGACAACAGGAACTGGAGAAGGAAAGGAAGGAGGATGTAGAGAGACTTAAAGAGCTGGAAAGATTACAGCTCCTGGAATTTGAAAAACAAAAACAGGCAGAGAGGGAGAGACAACAACTTCAGGAGCTTGAAAAACTGAGGCAACTAGACATTGAGCGACAGAAATTAGAAAACCAGAAGCTGAGACAACAGGAACTGGAGAAGGAAAGGAAGAGGAAGGAGGATGTAGAGAGACTTAAAGAGCTTGAGAGATTACAGCTCTTGGAATTTGAAAAGCAAAAGCAGGCAGCGAGGGAAAGACAACAATTTCAGGAGCTTGAGAAACAGAGGCAACTAGACATTGAGAGACAGGAATTAGAAACCCAGAAGCTGAGACAACAGGAACTGGAGAAGGAAAGGAAGAGGAAGGAGGATGTAGAGAGACTTAAAGAGCTTGAGAGATTACAGCTCCTGGAATTTGAAAAGCAAAAGCAGGCAGCGAGGGAAAGACAACAAATTGCGGAGTTTGAGAAACACAGACTGAGGGAAAAGATGGAAAGGGAGGAAGCAGAACGGATGCGAGTCATAGCCAAGCAACAAGAAGCAGAGAGACAGCGACTAAAAGAGAAGCAGAAAAAAGAGGAGCAAGAGAGGCTAAACTTGGAGCCATCACGTCTGAAACCCAAAATTCTTGATCTGGACTCTGTGCTCAGAAATGAACCAGTGTCTAAGTCTACTTCTCAGCGCAGCGATGCTGCAACCCGCTGGAAGGAGCCTTACAAGCCTAACATTCTTGACATAGACTCCTTTACATCTCAAGCTCAGCTCTCCTCTAATAATGACTTGTTTCCTTCATTGGGAATGCAGGGACTAAATGCTGACTTTGGGGGTAAATTACAGCCTACATCTGAAAGTGACGTTAGCTGGAAGATACCATCACAGACTTCAGTAGGTTTCTCAAACCCAGTATGGACGACGCCTCCTCAGGACCCCTGGGAGCTGCGGTCAGTTGAGATGTCTGTGGACCAGCCTAAGGCTGAATCTAGAAAACACGCCAACAAACACAGTCCAGAACAGCTCCTTCTTGATCATGGGGAACGCATCCCAACTCAACAAAGGCCTTGGTCTGCTTTCCTGGATGAGCCACCCCCTTTGGGCCCTTTTCCTGGTTCAGAGGTTAAAAGTGTGAACTCCCCAGGTGGACTCCCCACCATCACTCCTGCAGAGCAGATCTGGTTGCCCAGAGAGCTACAGCCACAGAAGATCAGGGGAGAAGCACAGGGCCAGAGGAGATCACAGGGGTCCAAGGTGAGTGACATAAATCAATTGATCAGTTCCAGAGGTGCCAATGAACTACCCGCCCCCCTTTCTACCACACTTTATTTTGTGATTATTGTAGAAATCAGGTTGTCATTTTCTTAGTTTGTCAGTGCAGATGGAGTCAGATTATCACACAGAGACATGCAGTCTTGTGAAAATACAGGTCATTTTGTGATATCTTACAGAACAATCTGTTCTTGTAGACGTACAAACCATCTAAAACATAAATATAGCTTCTCATGATGTAGGTGGTATCATATATTCTTCACCCTGTCATTTTAAAAGCTCACCAAGTTCTGAAAGCAAAAGCATACGCAAAATTCTTTTTAATATTGTTTTATTTTTAGCGTGCATTAATTTGTGTGCCATCATTCCCTGATTAAATTGGTTGGAGAAAAGAGGCTCCAGCTGAGTTGCCATATTGTAGTCGAGCTAAGTGACGTAGTGGCTAAATTAGTCTAATTCTTGCTTCTTAATAACTACAACAGGCTGTGTCACCATCAAGAAAAATGCAAATGAAATTCAAGTGAAAAAAGGAATATTGATTCAGCACTGCTGCTTCTCTTTCATGATTCCTTAGTATTATCCTCATGTCTGCAAGATATCTAAGGAGTACTTAGATTTGATATAAAGTATTTACAACTATAATGTAGTAAGATGCCTCTTGCATCCAGTTAGATTGCAGTGTATCTGTGTCTGTTCAGACTCGTATAATACATGTAGTGAAGACTTTGAAGTAATTAAAGTTAAACGCATTAGGTGTTTGTGACAAAAGGTATTTGTGACTGTGGGGGCAACATTTAACCTTTCACCACTGAATTATTATCACTTGCATTTCTTGAGTCCCATATTTTAGGTGCTCCTGAGATACTGTGTTCACAAGAATGGGTTAAAGCAAAAAAGCTGATTCCTCAGGCCATGTCTAGATCATAATGATGTAGACATGGCCATGCATGCTAATTATTACATTATAAACCATAACATGTTTTGGTTTTAGAAACAAAAATCAATTTGTTGTTAGTTCCAGTTAGCCACACTCCTTACAAAAACGTGGCCAAATTACAGTCACACTTCACAAGAAAGTAACAAACTGACACCTAAGCAGTGTTTAAACGTGAGTGGACTGAAGTTCACTTTATTCTGTCCAGCTTCCAGCATGACAATGAGCAGCTTTTTACTGTTATGAGGTGATGCAGTTGGATCGCGGTGTTCACTTTGGGTCCTCTATGCTGCTCAGGAGTTGAACAGATTGCGGTCTCGGAGTGTGTCACGACGATCGGTTCCTGCAGGTAGTGCCGTGGATGGAAGCCCTTCCAGGATGAGGAGTCGCAGCGCCCACAGAGAGCAGGACCTGCAGAGCAGGGTGAGTCAGGCTGCTGCTCATTTTCTGCACCATTTTATTACAAATGACTGTTTTCACTCAGCTCTGTGGAAACAGAGAGCGTAGTATGCGGTGCCTCATGCACTGAAGACTGTATTGGAATGCAGCTTGCTCACTTGACATGAAAATGCTGCTGGCCTCACATAGTAAAGAGCTAGTGACTAATGTTGAAAGCATGGACGTCCTAGACTCACCTCTGCCCATCCCACATTACATTCTAGGGAAGTGGTGCTCAAACACCTTCTCAGGCCTGTACGTCAGGTTTGGATCAGACAAATGATTAAGTAAAGATTTTCACTGCTGATTTATCAGAAACCTGACAGCAGGGCTCAGAGAAACCTGTGAAGTGAAATGGCATGTAATGATTATGTGTTCTGCAGGTATTTGTGTAACCTTGCTACTTGATTTTGATTGGTTAGAAGTTATATTTGGTTATAAACTTGTAGTTCACCTCTGTTTTTATACCACTGTGAATGGAATAGCTTTTGCTGGGAGTGATAATGCTGTCTATATATGTAGTTGATATTTCTTGGAAGACTTGATGGGATTTGTTCAAAAACAAAAGATTTTTTTTAGTTTCAGGGATGCACTTATTGGGATTTTTGGTGATCAAAGGTCTCTTTGACCTCATAAAACACCTTTTTGGCCATAACTCTAGAAATTTTGCCTAATTTGTATGCTAAATTTAACAAAAATGTCTAGTAAGACAAAATGTTTTGATTTCAAAAGATTGGCGGTGAAATGTGGACAGACATCAATGTAAGCTGCTGCTTGACTGGTTGGTGGAAGCAACTTCAAGGTGGTTATTCCGGTTTTATATTTTTTAAACATGTAAACAAATGTGTCTGCATGTTATCGACTCTACAAATTACATGCACACTCATATTATTATTACATTTAAGGGTGGACAGTGTTTATTAACGATACAGGGTTGGGTTCAGGTTGCGCTTTGTCACTGACACTGTAATTGTAGGCTCAGGTTGAAGTACAGTCTGTTGTGCCTTAACATTACACAGGGAGATCAGATTAAGTCACCACAAAGGTCAAGGTCATTACCACCATCTAGTGGTTGTGTTTTAGTTTGCAAGAGTCAAGTGTTCTGGGTATCTGAATTACTCCTTGTTGCCATTTCCAGTGCTTGTTTGAAAAAAAAGCTTTTCAAATGACCCTATGTAAATAAAAAAGTGCACAGATTTACATTTTAGCTCAGACAACTTTACACATAGTAGAAGAACCGCTGAATTAGATTAGATTTTTAAATTGTTAAAAATAGTTCTAAAAAATCGTACAGTCTAAATGCATTTGTCTCTGTCAGTAGGCCACAGACACTACACAAACCTGCTGCTTGTGTTAATACAGATTTCTAACTAATAATGAGAATATTTGCCATCTGTCGCTGCTCATTTTGTCAGTGAATTGGTGTAAAAATAAAGCTTTCCAAAAGTAATAAAACGGAATATTACACTGGAATAAGGCTCCAGCTAACAATGTATTCATCATTATTGGCTCTAAAACTCACTGTCATCCAGTTTAATTTCACTTTAGACAAAACGGCATCAAATCAAAAGCTCTGTCATTTTCTTCTTACTCAAAAGTAAGAAATGATAATGATAAAATTACACAATTGCTCAGTTCTGGATCATTTTTTCTGTTTGTTAATAAATTCAATATTTCTACTCAGTAGTGATATTTTATTCAAGGTAGCAAGAATTCAACATGTCAACATTCAGCATCAGAATATGAGCAGAGCATCATTAACACAAATACTAAGGCTTATATGCAGGAGCATGACTTAAAAAAAAAAAAGTATTTAGTAATGATAAAAAAACCCATAGGCAGATTCTTAAATCTAGTTAAGATGTTTAGCATATGTAAAATATCACAGATAGTGTTTAAAGCCAAATATGTGGGCGTTGCTGGACATCTGAAATGACTACTTTCCTCAAATTGTATTCACCATAGACTCAGAGACATGAAGTAATAGTAGGGTGGTGACATCACTGGTTTAAGTGTGAGGGTCTGAGGCTGGTGAGTGCAGCAGAGCGGAGATGGGCACCGGGCAGAGAGCTGTGTTGTACATGTGGTCATGTTGTCTCACTCCTTACTGCCTCTGGGTAAGTGACAGCACCACTCATGTTGAATGTGTCTCCATCAGCCGTGCGCGTCTTCTCGTATAGGGCTGTAGGAACTCTTGGTTCATATCATATACAGTAGACTGTATGTACATTAGCCGCATCCTATTTCACCTTCTTCCTGTTGTTGCTGGTTGGGTTCCTGGCTGAGTAAAGACCGATGAGGTCAGAAGAGGGGAAGAGATGAGTCACTTCCTAGCAGATCGTTTTCAGTACTACGATGAGGAATATTTGGTCAAAAAGACATCAATAATATGTTGATTGTTAGATGTTTCATGTTTTATTGTATCACTTCCTTGTCTTTAAATCTTTCTTTTAAAACTAATAGTCTGAATAATATCAATCAAGGAAGCTTCAAATATTAAAATTGTGTGCTTTTCATTATAAATTTGCTGGTATCACCAAAATACTTAATGTAATACTTTATCTTGGAGAAATAGATAAAAACTATAAATATTATAATTTTACTTAAATATTAAGAGAATATTGACTATTAATATTTAAACAACTTAACTATTAGCATTGTGGAAAATAACAAAGTGCAAATACTTTGTTACAGTACTTAAGTAGAATTTTTTAGGACTCTATGTGTACTTGAAAAAAGTTGTCTGTTATTTTTCTGAAAACGTTTTGCTTTTTAATCCTTAACTTTTGACTTTCTACTCCTTACACTTTCAAAACAGGCTCATTACTTTAGGGGAAAGTCACTGCATGTCCTCACGACATTAAAGTGATTTGAACATAAATAGAGGGAAAAATAATACATAGAAGCCTTGTAAACAATACAAGCGAGCTACTTTTTACACCGAATATATTTCAGAGCTTGTACTTTTTCACTCTTACTTAAGTAAAGTTGAATTGGTGCTTTCACCAGAGTATTTTTAACACTATTAGTAGAAGTAGCTGTACTTCTACTTAAGCCACACTTGATTAGCCACTTGTTATCAAGCAGCTAATCAAGGGTTAGCAGCTTGATTAGCCACTTGTTATCATTAGGTAGCAGGTAGTGGCTACAGCTAATGATAAAATGAAAATGGTACTCAGTATTGAGTATTTTCCTTAGGTGTACATGTAATTTTGAAGATATGGTAATTAAGGTGTGAGGACTAAATATTAATAAAGTATTAAAGGAGATAGAAGGTTAAAGGTTTTTTTTGTTGAAATACTCGTGTGTGGCAGTAAATTGGAAGGGAAAGGTATGTGAGAGTTTCTATGCTATTGAAATCTTTAGCAGAGCACTTCAAAGAATTGTTAATCAGATTACCTGTAGGGGGCACATGTGGACAGAGATCCAGATTTTAGGAACCCCTCTGCCTCAGTTTGCTCCCAGGTTAAGTCTCTGAAGTGTGTCAGAGTGGCCCACTATGTCTTTATTTAAGGTACAAGTTCACTGGCAGAAGGTGGCTGAAGTGAGCAGCATGTGTCAGGAAGTGTTATTCTTTCCTTGTCTGTTGTGGTGTTTGCATGACTCCGACTCTGGGTGAGATTTAAACAAACACTGAGTTGCCTGTTGTGATTGGTGGTTTTGGCCACGTTGCGCAGACAAACTGGTTGATGTGCATACAGTGCAATCCCACTTGCCTGGAGCCACACCTGTCTTTTGTCTTGTCTCTTTTGTGCCCGTCCAATTTATCTACTGATAGCTTTCTCTTAATGTAATACATACACTTGTCCTCATTCCTGTCTGATTGTATCACAAACCTTACTTTCTCTGCAGCTTTCTCTCTCTGCTCACACACTCAACCTCGTCTCTATTTTTTCTTTCCTTCTACATGTTGTCTGCATGCTTGCTGTCCTGGCTGTGTCACTCCACTTATGTTTCCTGCAGCTGAATCAAGCTGGAGCGACAGAGCACCGCAGAACATATATCACCCTCCCTTCTCCCCCCTCTGTTCTGAATCACGGACCTCCCATTCCCTCTCTTTGCCTCGCTCTTGCTCTCTGTCTCGCTGTCTTTGGCTCTGTCCCACACTCCCTCTCTCCACCCAGTTTCTCCTTGACGGTGAGTCCTGTAACACTCACTATAGAGAGCAGCTTGGCTGACGCATTTTCTCCTACCTGCCCATACCTGCAGAAAAAGGCGAGGGGAGGGAAGAAAAAAAAAATTCCTTTCTCTGGATCTGACCTCTCTACCACAGCTCTCTCTTCAGTTTCCTCTTTGCGGCGGTGCATTGGTTGCCCTCTGGTTTTCCTCATGGAATACGAATGACTACAGCAGCTTTCTTTTTGCCACCAGCTGCCCTGCACCATTTCTGCTTGCAGCTTTTTGCCGGAAGATACAATAGTTGTGTGCAGTATGAAGATGTAGCCTTGTTGGAAGGGTGGGTGGATTTAACAACTTTTAATCAGAGCCATGTTTCGGGAGAAAAAGCTCAACACCAGCTGCGAGAGTGTGCGTCAGGTCGGCTATAATTTAGGCTCACATGAGGACAGAGAAGCTCTCACCCGGTGAATTGGCAGAGGTCTCGCAGAGCACTGAGATAAGTGAACGTTTGGCCAAACAGAGTATATTGAGGTGATTTTATCATTAGTGCTCATTGTTTTTGTACTTGATTATTTTTAGTAGTGATTTGTGTTCTTTAAGCTAGAGAACCTGTTGGAAGACAGTATAGCAGTGTTTCAGTAAAACTTATATTAAGTGGTGACCTTTCCTAACCTTTATATGCCCACTTGGGTGTTGTGCTAGGAATATCACAGCAGACATATCTTGTAAGCATCGAAATAGACATTAGAAAGCTTCACAATCCACTTAATGCCGACAGCCTGGAGCCTTGAAACAAGAGTGCTGACATCTAAAGTGGGACTGCACTGCAGAAAGGACACTGAGTAAAGAAACTGGGTAGATTTTCTCTCCTGTAACATTCAGACATCATCTGTGCTACAGTGCTGTAAGCAGCAGCATCATTACATTAAGCCTGCTGAGCTCTGTCATTTTCTCTGTCACCTTATACACTGCTGCAGTACTGACCCTGCAACATGCGTCACTGAATACATAGGCCACCATCCCTGGACTGCCACCTCTCCAGCATAACTAGACTCTAATGATTCCCTCCTGCTGCAACAACAAGAGTCCCAGCTTAGCTCACGGGCTCCGTTCAGACACAGCAGGTCCCCTCGTTGGTTGGTTGTGATGGAGTATCTCGGGGGCAAGCTGTCAGTAGCTCAATCTCAGGTGTCAGGATGGGTGGGAAATGTGCGTCGCTCCCTTCACGGGGCACTCAGCTTTTTGTCCACCTCGGCGGAGAGGGGAGGCAGGGGAGAGGACGATACTGGGGACTTCAAGAGAACCAACTCCCTGCGCTCCCTGGCCTCCCGCAGCAGGGAGTCCTTCCGCAGGTTTTCTCTGCGCAGCCAGCAACGCCTGTCCTTACGCAGACGCACGGCACCCAACACCCCCACTGCTGTAAGACGCCACACATACACACACACTTTAAGTACAGAAACATAGCAGGGAAGCACTGATTCCAACTTTCATCGCTGATGGTTTTGCAAACAGTGAATCGGTGTATCTAGAGATGAGGCACTAATGTGACTCATAAGTTTTACTTTTACATCTGTTGGTGATAAATAAAGCACAAGTGGCATTCAAGTCATTTCATAGCTATGTCCATGTCACTGTATTAACTGCTGCTCCTTCATCAAGTATTTGGTCTCTAGCCAAACATGTGAAGAACTTAACCACATGCTGCCTGATGCACAGCCCTGCTGCTTCTCATCTGTCGATTTTTGTGGATTATTCTCATCTCCATCTTGTTTTCTTTGGAACAGCGTAGTGTTTGTCTCTCTTTGATTAGCAAATCCGTTGTGCTACCTGTTCTTCAAGTGATATAATTAGACACAAGAACTGAGAAAGGGGCTGATAAACACTGAAATTGTAAAATATGTCTATATTTTATAATTGTTTATTTATTTGTACATAATTTCTGTCCCTTGTAACCTGGTCTGCGTGAAGGACAGATTTAAAAGTCCCTGAGGGACGTGTGCCTTGCAGTGAAGTTGTTCCTATATTCATGTAGACGCCTGTTTGCTCAACTGCTGTCCAACACCTCATGAGTCACAGCACCTAAAGATAAGAGGTGTTTTCATGAGATCGGTGTTGCTATTAGTTGTGTTACCATGTCTAAAGTTAGTTCTACACATCAGCAACTGTTTTTGTGGTCTGTGGGAGTAGCGTCCGCTAGGGCTGGGCCATATTATACCGTTCACGGTAATACCGGTATAATGTTAGGCAACGATAGGAAAATGAAATATCGCGATAGAATGGGAGTAAAACGCGCATGCGCAGTGCCTTTGTTTTCATACGCACATGGCCGATTGTTGAGTGAAACAGATGAACCAGAATTGGTTTGTAAAAATGGTGCAACTTCCGTGATGTGGAACTGGTTTGGTGTTTGTCCGTCAGATACACGACAAAGCACATTTTTTTTGCAGAACATGCAAGCGGCCGTTGTTATTGTCATATTTGTCGGACTAAGATGCTCTTAAATCTGGGAGTAATCTGGGTCCTAAACTCCGTATTTTTCAGGTCAAACAACACTGCAGCATCACTTAGAGTTAAAAACTGTCTAAATTCTTTCATCTTTAATAAAACGATCAGCATTGCTGCTTTACCAGGTGTAACTATGAAGTTTAACTTCCAGGCATCCATGAAAACAAAAGTTATTACATTTAACAGAGTTAGACGTTAGCAGGAAGCTAGCGGAAGTTAGCTCGCTAGTTTCGCTAGTTACCTAAGCATGATATAGCATGTTCTGACTGAGAGATTTCTGAAAAAAATCAAACGTACAGTTCTGCTATCACTTCCAACATAAATGAAGACAGGAAACTAAACAGCAGTGACGTTTGTAGGGTTACTGAAGTTGGGCTAGCTGGTATATAATGATGTGCTACGTGACCGCTAGCGACACAGCTATGTTAGCATAATATAAACAAGCTAACCTTTTTTCCACTCGATAAAAGTTAACGTGAGTGTTCTCGGTGGTCAGAAACAAATGTAATCGCATGGCAGGATGCTGTAAAAGGACCAAACTTCAGCCAGGAGAACAACTGAGATAATCCATCCACAATACGAGGTTAGTCATTAATATACTGCAACATGGGAATAGAGCAGCTGCCAGAGAATTCAACATTAATGAATCAATGGTACAGAAGTGGAGGAAGCAAGAAGAATGAGTTTAATAAAGTTTGATTTATCTGACTGCTTTGTTTCGCTTAATGTGCCTTATAATCCCGTGCACCTTATGGTCCGAAAAATACGTACTGCACACTGCAGTTTAATGTTGCAAAGCACCTCTTTTTAACTTCAGTGGATATTATACATGGTTATGCTCAGGATATGTCAGCCCATTTCTACTGGAAATGCCTTTTGGTTAAACTTTCAGCAAGGAATTTGCATTTGCACTGTTACATTTTTATAAAGCTTTAATGTACATAAAAACCAGCTTCTTGTTTAAGTGAAAATAAATGGAAGGTTGTCTTTTTGCACTAGTAATGTTGTGGAGTTGTATTTTGTCTCGCATCAATTATATCGTCGGTTATATCGTTATCGCAAATTTTCAAATATATATCGTGATAAATATTTTTGGCCATATCGCCCTGCTCTAGCGTCCGCTCCCACTGACTCAGTAAATGACAGTAAATGATCCCTAATGATTGAAAGCTATTGAATTGATGAGAGGAGGCAGTGGATTTGAAAACTGGAACTACACATTTCTCCCAGAGCACAGAGAAACTGAAGACGGTTGAAAAAGCCATTACCACTAGCACATCTAGACACAAGGCTTTAGTTTCGTGCCCTATTCAAGCTGTCTCTGCTGTTTGTGACACGTTTTTGGTCCGTTGTCTGAGGTGTGAGCTGCATATTACAGTTATACGTAATTGTTGTTTTGATCTATTCATTTATTTTTGCCAGTTCAAATCAATAGCAGAAATGATACCAATATAATGTTTATTGTTGATATACTCATCCAGAAAACCGGCCAACTGGTTAATCAGAAAGTAAAGTTTTATTTTTTTTTATTTTTTTTAAACTTTTCATTCTCCTATTTTGAGAGTGATTTCTTTGCAGGTCTCATTATAAGGAGTTGAATCAGTGCTCCATGATTTTCAGAATAGCTGTGGTAGTATAAACAAACGGTTCTGCTCTGACATCTCATAGCTAGAAGTCACTTGTAATCTCAGATGACTTCCCAAAATGATCGGTTTCCAAATCCCCTGACTAAGTACTCTGATATGCAATTTCTGTTATAACAGATTTTATGTAAATATAAACTGCTCTGAGTTAAAATTGTGATTTGTGAAAACATGGTATGTTTTATACCAAAGTGGTACGAATGTGGCCACCACAGACTGTAATTGGAGAGTTGAATGTAACCACATCACCCATTGCTTTGCCTTGATGTTAGACATTATGGTCTTTCCCGTGTAGGTGTTTAGGAGCCTGAAGTGACCATCTAATGAGTTATCACCCACTAACTAAGGCTGGTTACCAATAGAGTATGACCAGTTTATTTATTTTTATAATCAGAATAGTGGATTTTTAAGACAACATCTGTCCTTAAAACCCTTTATCTGTCAAGCAAGAACTGCACCGTAATAGATACATGGAAATTACTGCCAGAATTTCAATCGCTTCAATCACTTGTGTGGGCTGTTGGTGCAGTTAACTGCTTCATAAACAACATTTTTTTATTTATTGACTGCAATAAAATAGCTCTAAAAAGCCAACATGGTTGAGACAACCAGTTCAGTGACTCATAACATCTCAGGTGACTCTTGGCAGACAGCTAGCAGTGCTAACTGAATCTGTTGGCACCCACCTGTCACTCAGAGTAGCCACACCTGTAATAATGCAACCTTTTAAGCAGTAATAAAGTTTGAAAGGGCGAAATATTTAAAAAAAAAAAAGTACATTAACACTTCAAGTACACTTTTCACAAAGGAAGAAAGTTGGTTGTTTTTTTTGTATATACGGGAGGATTCCCTTTAAGAGGCAGACACAAAGGCCTATTCAGGAAACTCAAATTTTAGGCACTTCTGCTTTATTTTTCAACATGTATGTAGCAGTTTCTGAAATTTACAAGATGTAAGCATGTATACACGGTGAAGGGAAACACATTTGATCTCAAACAATCTTCCTGTTTGCAAACCAGAAAAACAAACCCCAGACTGAAAGTAATCCTCTAAGTCAGGTTCAGCACACTCTGAGCTGAAATCTTAAGCCAAGTCAGGTTTCTTACATTCTTCTCTCTGTTCTTACGAACTGCTTTGTACGACGGCGAGACCTCGTCTGTATGCAACACTTGTGTAATGAAAAATATATACAGCACTGTTCTGTTTTCCTTGTAGGGTTTCTCGTAATGTAAAACTTCTGACATGCGGCTAAAGCCCATTTGCTGGCATGAGATTAGTGCTCACGGGAGCAGTTGTTTTGAATATCTTTTAGGATATTGATATTGATTGCTGGGGTGTACATGAGTGCCCGCCAGGCATATTTTCCCACTCCACCAAGGCCAGAGGGATTGAAGCAGATGAGAATGGAGCGGTGAGTGCTGTAAGTGTGATTGAATGTGTTTTTAGGGCTTTTATTACCCTGACATATATAAGATGGACAATGATAGTCATCCTGAAATACACATACACATTCCTCGATAGCATCAAATTGTGGTACAAGCTTGTATCTTAGACACTGTTTATGTAAATAGAATGACTATATCGAAAGATCTCTGCCCCTGATGTCAGACCATGAGGTAACAGAGCCCTTCCCTTTTCAAGAAACAGCACTGCAGCTACTCGCCTTTCAGTTAACTGCTGAGGACGTAACAGTCACTGCTGCAATCGGCAGCCGGTGCACTATCAAAAAGTTTCCAAGGCCCTGCTCCAGCCCCTTCCTCCGCAGATTGTCAGTCAGACATATTTAGTGATCAGCCTTTTCTTTCCTTCATCCATCCATTCATCCGGGCTTTGTTATGTTGTTTCCCCTGACACACCCTTCCTGTCCAGAGGAAGTTGGCTATTGCTAATGTTATTAAGGAAAAGCCTTCCTCCTGAGAGCTATAGCTGCTAGACCTGTCAGTTCAGTCGGTTTCCTTCATCTTTTCCACGATTACTGCAAAGGTTGCACCTGTGAGTGTTCATTCAGCAAAGGTAATTAACAGCCATAGTGGATATTTTTTTTCCTTTTTTTTATATATGTGGCATTGTTTGTTTTGGGTGTTTAACCAGTACATCTGTCTAACCTGGCACTGTCTGTTGATTGATGGAGATTTAAGTCAGAAAAAGACACAGAAAGACTCCAGCTAAAGTTCAGTTACCAAGGCTGGTTGAAAGCTGCTATTGTACTGAATAATAAAAGCTAAGAGATTATGAATGAGCCTCTAAACAGCTTTACAACCTCTGCTTTGAGCACCCTGCCATAAGTACCTGTGTAAAGACTGCTCACTACAACATGTTCCAGCAAAGGCAGTGTTCGTCCTCTGCACTGATCTGCTGAGGGAGTGTTCTGGGCGTGTTTAGGTTGAATAGCACACATGTACACATTGGATTGGAATTTTTATCACCAGAACTTTACAAGGCCTATTTGCCTGCAGTGATAGCAGTGTACAGCAACATGTGAGGGTAAAACTGAAAGATGACATAATATCAGCAAGTGTAGCTGGAAGCTTTCACAATCAAAACTCCAGAATCTCCATATTTGTAGCATCACATGCTGGATTATGATCGTTGTAGACCAGAGAAGTGAAACATTTTACTGGCTCTGCCCAGGCAGTGTGTGCATTTTTTATCTTTGCTTCTGTATCAGAGTCACTCAGGACTCAGATATGCAGTTTTTAAGGTTAAGTGTTGGTGCTGTAAGTCCTTGAGAAGAGGTTGTGCTGAAGTACCAAGTGCTTTCTCAGATGCAGGGAGTATTGTTGAATGCCATTCTGGCTGTTTTCACTTTTCCTGTTGGGAAGGGCTTCGCTGATGAATGATGTCCTGTGTTTTTTCCTCACTCTCACACTTTCTTCAGCTGTTTTGTTTTCCCTCAATCAGAATTTCACACAGTCACACTCTTCCTCATGTGCTCATTCTTACACCTGTTTTGCAGCACCCCTGCGTCTCTGCTCTTATATACACAAAGAAAACATTCACAAAGCTTCAAGTACGAGTGCTCTAATCTGCCCTCCGTGCTCATATAAGCACAACTACTGAGCTGCTCTCGCTGTTAAGGGGCCTGGGCAATTACAGAGCCAGGTGTATCAGATTTCTTTGTCCAGCCCTTAGGCAACATCTGAGGACAGAACGATTTTCTATTGTTTTGTTCTATATAGGCCAGGCTTATCAGTTCTTCTGCCTCTGTGAGCTCCGTGTGGGTTTGAGACAGTATGTCCTCTGTGCCCGCCTCATTAAAAGAGGCATGGTTCAGTAGGCAGAAAAAACACACTCGATCACCCAGCCGCCCACCACCATCTCTGTCCCCACTCTGGTTCTGTCTCCATTAACTCATCCCTTCACCTTCCATTACCCGTCTTACCACTGGTGGCTGCTCTATCAGCAACACTGTGTGCTCTTCAGAAGTAATTTTAGTTATGATGTCAATTAGCTACTATTACACTTTATCATTCATTAATGTTTTGTTGCTTGGCTTCCTATTAGGGATGTGAATGGTCCACAGATATTAAAGACTTGTTCACTGCACCCCACTGATTTTTAGCTATTCATGTCTCTCAAGCTGGTTGTCATCATTCATTGCTCTTCTGTTTTTTCCCCTAGGTACAGCAGAAGCAAAGTGTCAGTGGTGAAGAGGAGGTGAAGGGCTCAGAAACACCGGTCCGTGAGACTGACAGTCAATATGGGACCTGGGAGACGGGACTACGCACTGATGATAGGTAAATATACAATAAAAATGACATGCAAATACAACTAAACTAGGTAAATTAAAAATGTCTAGGCTACTTCAAAACAACTAACTTAGAAGAGAGGCCAGGGTTGGGCTGGCCAACACTCCTGCCTAGGGATGGGTATCGTTTAGGTTTTATCCGATACCGGTGCCAAATCGGTACTTTTGAAACGGTGCCGGTGCTCAAACCGGTGCTTAAAGAATGGAGAACACAAATTGGTCCAAAAACCTCTCATGTTCAGCTGTTTTTTGTAAAAAGATAACAATGTTAGCCTTTTCTGCAGCTATGGGGCATATATGGTATCACTCTTGGCTGGAAGCAGTGCTTAAACAATGGAAAAAACACAAACTTTGTCCAAAACCTCTCATGTTTAACTGTTTTCCACTTTTTCTTTGGTCATTTTAGCCTTTTTAGCCAGGGTGAAGGGAGTATCTGCCATCAAACAAGAGGACAGCCGCATGTAGCTATGATGATGTTTGCTAGTTCACCTTACATGCATTAATGTAATAACGTGGTTAGCCTACTCAACGTAAATTAGCTACTCACGCAGAGAAGAACGGCTGCTGCCACCATCATCCGTCATCATTTCTGCTACACTGGCAGGGCTAGGGGCCAGGACTCTCCTCTTCGTGTTTTTGGGGGATGTTGCATAACAGGCAACCCACCCACAGTAGATGTGCTCGGTGTGAGGTCTCGCAGCAAGCTATCAAATACGGCGCATTTCTGGGCTTTTAAAAAAAACGCTATACGTCGCCAGGTGTTTCATCGGATTTGAGGTGTTACCTCCTTTGACAGTATCACAGTATCAGCTTAAAGCACTTGTTGCTGCTGAGTTTGCATATTTTGCTGTGAAGTACAGCCAGACTTTTGACCGCTTCACCTTGGACATTTTTAATCTGTAGCTCTGCTCTAACAGAACGTACGTACCTGGCCCCGCCTACTATCCTCGGAAACGTAAAATGATTGGCTAGAATCTAAAGTGTATCACAGCTCAGGAAAAAAAAGCACCGAAATAAAGCACCGAAATGTGCGCTGCTTTTCGGTCTGGTTACTACCATTTATGTCAGAACACCGGACACCGGTACCCATCCCTACTCCTGCCTCACTACACAGCTTTGGAAAATGTGAAGGAAGACATACATTTTGAACTTTTAACTGCATTATTATATCACTATTTTATTACAGAAATTTCTGTTGTTACAATGGATACACACATTTTTTAGAAATGACATTTTCTGTGATGAGCTACAGCTACCAGAACATGTATTTCTTACAATTGAAGTCATTCAGATAAATTTCTTTTGTTTCCTACATCAGCATTACTTTATCATGTACAAAATACTGAGATGTCCTGCTGAAATTGCTCTTCTCCTTCTCATATTAAGGTATCAGAAGGAGTAAATGTGTACATGACATCCCTGATTTAAAACAAACAAACAAAGATATGGCCAATACTTGTACGACTGTGTGAGACTGCACTGTAAAATGTTAATTCAAAACACTTTGGAAGCAGTGAAATGGGAAAGATGATTTTTATAAACAGACATGTGCTTTAAGATCAGCATCAGACAAAAGGGAGTTTTATTTTTAATTATTAATAATCCTACATTAAAACCAGGAGTCAAGAGTTCAAGCAGCAATAGAGTGATGACCAGTCAAGTCTCCACAGGCACAAGCTTTATCCACACCTGAAAAGGCGTGGCCTTTTGAGACTGAAGGCCACACACCACCCAAAGACAAACGGCTGCCATTGCGAGACCAGCGGATTAGAATGAAAGGCAGAGTGATTTTTTTTTTAAACCCTGACGCATTAATCTCTTCATATGTTTGCTGACATTGCACCGCCTGAGCTGAGATGTTTAATAAGTCACAATCTATAAAATGTTCGACTCTGACAAATCAGTGTCATTTTTGTTTATAAATGATTAAAGCCTGATGAAAGAAGAACTTTAGTTAGCATAATAGCACAATAAAAAGTTTATTAAAGATCTTAAATAAAATCAAACAAGTTGATCCAAAATGATTAAATACTATGGTGATAATGTTTGAAGAAGACCAGAAAATCAGCGGCCCATTCAACAACACAAAAGATCGTTTACCTTAAAAAAGACGAAATCCAAACATGATGTAATCCAATAAATATTGCCTATGTAGCAACAGCATGCAGGAGTGAAATGTGTGTAAAGGTTTAATAGAAACCCACAGCGGAGCTGAAATAACTTCAGGTGGAACAACAGATTGTTCTTCTCGCTTCATTGCATTACTTTGCGATCCATTACTGACCTCATGTGGTCAGAACATAACATCACAAAAATACTGAGCACTGATGATAATAATAAAGGAGAGTAAGTTCTTAAAAGTCTGAACACACACTCTACACAGTTCACTTTACTAGGGTTCACTGTTTTCACTGTTGTCATGGTTTTGATGAAATGATGAGATCCTGTGGTTACTTAATCCACGCAGCTGTTTTCAGACGTTTCAAAGATCTTGTTTATGCTAATCATTGACAGTCTGACACCTGCGACTCCCAGCTCAGAAAGTAATCTCAGTCCTTCACCGAAAAAGCCAACTCCAGCACACACACCAGGTGATGTTGCTTCACCGTTTGAAAGCAGCAGTCTGGATGGCCTCCCTCCCTCATCCCCACCTGAGAGCCAGCCGCTCTCTTTCCCTGACGTAAGTGCTAAACACAGCTCAATCCTTTTGAACGTTACCAAATGAGCCGGTTTAAGTCAGTAAAGTCTGCTCTGTCTTCACTATGGTGACACACGTCTTCTTTATTATGCTGTGTTTATACATTTTGTCTCGTGTTTTCTTTTTGTGTTTTGATATCCAGGCTCCGACCACCCTGTTAGATACCAGCGTGCTCCGCTCTAGAGCCCAGCTGGGGAAGAAACGAGCGCCGCGGACACGACCCACCAGGGCTACACGTCAGAGTGCTGCACAAGCAGAGGGTGAGGGAGGAACCACTGAGGACTGGCTCTACAGAGACTCCACAGGTTACTACTCATTACTGCTCATGAATGAATAAGGTTCTAGATATGCAGACTCCAAAGTGCAGTTCTGTTGTCCATACATGCCTTTAATCTAGAGTCTCTCAAAAGTTCACCTCCCTCCTAGGGCTGCCACGATTAGTCGACTAGTCACGATTACGTCGACTATCAAAATCGTCGACGACTGATTTAATAGTCGACGCGTCGTTTGAAGCTTTGTAAGATCCCAAAAGACACAGGAATAAGTAGTAGGATTTAAGAGTGTAATAACGGACTGAAACAGAAGATGGCAGCACTGCATGTACAAGGATGCCAGCTGCCGTTAAACCCCGAAGAAGAAGCTGTGTCCCAGAATTCATAGGGCAGCCCTGCTCTGTCACTACCTGATCCGTACCGGAAACCCGATCGGTACCCCGCATGCGCAAATCTTACGTCACTTCCTCTCTTTGCCAACATTGCGTCATTCAATATATTTGAATGATACGGTTAGCGGCCAGTTAGCTCCTAGCATTTCTCAACAGCTCTGCCTCCTTTTCGACTGCCCGGGACATTTAAACAATGGATAATCCGTATACAAAGAAATTCATGCTTTTCTCCTCAACAGAGAGCGTCCCCCGATTGAGCAACAGCGTCGTAAAATAAGAAGAATGGCGCCTAATGACAGAGTTAATAATGCAGACTTTGTAATATCTCACGTGTAGATTCATCAGCCAGATTAAGTGTTTACTGACAATTGACAGTGATAGCGCACATCATCATCACTATTCCAACAATCCTCTCCTCACAGACAAGCATAAACACACTCGACTATCGCTAAATCAGATTTAACACACGTTTGTAATGACGCTAATTCAGTTTATAATAGGGTTTATTCGCTCGGTCAGCAGGTGGCGGTATCCTCGTTCACTGGGGAGTAAACTGCCATTAAACGAACAGAAGAAGAAGAAGAAAACATCTGCACATGCGCAGTAAGGATCGGAGAGTCCTGATCCGTAACTTTATTTTTATTTTTCGATTTTGTCTACATTGTACTGAAATGCTTCATTATTGCAAACATTTTAAGATATACTTGTTATTCTTAACAGATACTCTGACCCATAACTATCGTAAAACGCTACGACCGGAAGTAGAAACCTTTCGCGCATGCGGGGTACCGATCGGATTTCCGGTACGGATCGGGTAGTGACATGCTCAGTTTCCAACAATGGCGGCAGCTGGTTAGTTTTAATATTACTCTTATTATTCTTTCTGGGTCACAAAATAAATGTTTAACATATTTCAGGCGAGAATGTAGCTGTGTAAACCTCAAATATCTGCTCAGTTTATCAGGACACCACATATTCTCAAAAGCGCCCCGACATTTTCAGAGACGTCCGTTACCCACTAGCTCGATAGTTAGCCGGGGGCAAGGCTCACTAGAGCTGTGAGAACACCGGACTCCTGGCAAATCGTTTTCAAACCCACCGCCGTCTTTCGCTACTCAGGTTAAATATATATGAGTCACTTAGATAAGTTAAAAATGTTATTGTTTGGCTTTTTTTAGTATTTTATTTGTTCCTGAGTAAATCGGTTTGGCTGAGATTAAAGTTATAGTTTTTACACAGCTGAATAAACGTCAAGCAGACAGCTGATCATCAGAAGTGTGAGATGCTGGAGAATATACTCCGGTGTCCTGTTATATTTTAGATAGCAAGGAGTTTATTAAACTTCACCGAAACAATCTGCAAATTTCATTAAAATTTAATAAACTATCATCTTGTCTTTATTTTTAGTTAGCACAGACCTTAAACACTTAAAGCTGTAAGCTAATGATAGTTATATAAGAGCAGATGCTGCTGGTGCAATAAGCTGTACGTTTTACGTCCAATGGATGATGATCTGATTAGTCGACTAATCGCAAAAATAATCGGTGACTAGTCGTCTATCAAAATTTGTGGCAGCCCTACTCCCTCCCTGCACTCTCTTAACTGGCTCCCAAATCACACAAAGAACTTTTCCAACCACAACAACTTTTCCCAGGGAATAGAAGGCTTATGATGTTCCCCTAAATGCAATTTTTCCCGATAGACCGTGGACTGAATTCAGTTCCAGGAACATCAATTTCATTTATTCCAGGAATCTGATTCATAAGTCCTCACTGGGTAGTTGAAGTTTCAGGAAGTTTCAGTTTGAAACAGGAACCATTTAATATTTCTACCAGCATTTCGGTGCAAGTTGGTTTCCTTGTATTTTGTAGTGGAAATACTCGGGCTAATAAATTAACATGACGACCAGGGTTGGTTCATTTTTGTTGCGAACAATAACCAAGGGAATTTGAGATCTTTACTTGTTTGTTTTAATTAATTTGCTTAAACCTCCCAAAGCTGAAGCCCTGTTGTGGAAATGCAAATTTAAAAATCCCTGGAGGAGCTTCTACACTTGCTGCACATAAGCTCTAGGGGGAGATTACAGGACATTTGGTGGAAAGTACCTGTTAATATGTGCTCACCGTTCGACAGAGGCAAAGGCTGAGAGTAAAGACGATGACTCAGACTCTGAGGAGAAGCCCAGAGGAGCTGATGCTGCACCGGCTGTTGCGTCACAGCCACAGAGGGTCGCCCTGTTCCCTGGCATGGACCCTTCAGCTTTAAAGGTGAGCCAGGAACTGTGCGTTCACCTCCTGGCATTGTTTCTCATGTTGCAGTTTTATTTCACAGAGCCTTCTCTTATTTTAAACTCGCACTGACTTTTTAGCAAACTCTTTGTAATGCATCGCTTTTTCTGTCAGGCACAGCTGAAGAAGAGGGGGGACTCTGACAATCAAACTGATGGACCTGCTCCCTCTCCCTCCCAGCTGTCTCGCTCTCCCAAGTCCCCTTTTCTCCCCAGGGCAGCGCGTGTGCTGCCCCCCTCTGGCGGGAAAGAAAATGGGTAAGCAACATCAGCTGAACACAAAACGTTTATTTTATACTTGAGAGAATTTGTCGACTCATCGTTTATCTTACTTTGTAGCCAGGAGGATTCACCCCAGTGGTTGAAAGAGCTGAAATCCAAGAAACGCCTGAGTCAGTATGAAAGTGAGAGCTAAGTAAATAATAAGGTGAGCTAGGTTTTTGGCTCTTCTGTGTGTCTTCTTGTTTTGTAACAAATAAACAGCAGCGGTTCTCATACTTATCTCTGTCTGTCTCCTGAAGGTTGCCTTAACAGATGAATCTGTGTGAAACAGAAGCCTTAACGTTTGACCCAGAGAGTAGGAGGAGGTTGAATCTACAGCTGCTGATGATTTTTTTTTTTGTTTTTTTTTTAAACCCCCCCACTTTTTTTTCTCTCTCTCTCTCTCTTCTCATCTGGGTCGGTAAATGTGCATGGTGCCTTTTTGGGGGGGAAGTCTCTGTCCTATGGAAAAAGAAAAACGAGCATGGAGGAAAAACATCAGGCTGGTCTGCTTACTCCATTTCATGCTTGAACACAGGGGCTCCAAAACGAACTTCACACGAACACTTTAAAGAGGGACCAGGAGGAGTCGGGAAGACACAGCACCTCCTTTTCCTGGACGAGCTTCATCGCATGCTGGAGGACAATCCAGCCAATCCTTTGCATCCAGTTTCCTCTTTACTGAGCTAATGTACAGGCTAGCCATGTATGTGTTATCTGCAGAGGTTGCTGATTGGAGTCACACAAACTTTACCATAGGATGACATTTCAGACACTAATGATTTCTGCGTATTGAGAACAAACCTCCACGGTCTTGATCGTCCACGGGGGTGCTGCTCATGTTAGTATCTGTAATCAGGAGATGTTATATTTGTATCCTCATTGATTTAACAAAGGTGGAGAACTCGTTTTGGAAAGGATGCATCACTACAGCAGAGCTGTTCACTTTGATACAGTTACACAACCTAACAGGGGTGCAGTTGCTGCATACTGTGTATATATTTTTTTGTGATTTATCTTTTTGTCAATGTGTAAGAGGGATGGGACAAGCAGCTTTGTATCTGTCAATCATGCACACTCCTAATCAGCACAAACACACTCCTCAGTCTTTTATAAAAACACTAATCAGCCCATCTTCCCCTTCTTTAGTAGATTGTAGCTGCGAGCATCTAATTTAAGCCATACTCACCTACTTCTCGATCATGTCCTGACAATACTGTTTTTATTTCCCAGTATGTGCAATTTCCCTTTCGTTTTTGTCACTCATTATCCATGCATGTACAATCTTTGCTGTCACATCAGGCTTGGCTCTCGCTGACTGGTTCAGAGGACCTAGATGTTGACTTACACTACTCCAGGGAAGGGGACGGTTCATTCACTACAATGTAAACGAGTCCTGTAATGCACCAAACTAATGTGAACATTTGAACTTCAGCTACGCCTCATCTCCGTCTTCCTCTCCACATTTGCCATCTCCCTACTTTCTCCACGCTTCAGTAAAGCACTTTGTCACTTGACGCACTACAGCACAGACACCCACCCACCACCACCCCTTCCCCTCTGGTCTCATCTTCTGTATCGTCGGCCTGCTCGTGCAATGCAAGTGAATGTGTTGATCGAGGCTTCAGAGTGATTGTCCCTGGTGTGTATGTACATGGATGTTTTACTTTGTCATAAAATTCAAGGGTTAATTTTTATGCCCTTTTTTTTTTTTTTTTTTTTAAATTCAAAAGGAAAGGTCTATATTGCACTGTGTTGTACTGGCCAGTGTCCTAAAGTGAATAAATTCTTAATAAAATATACTTGACTTGTGTCACAGCCTCATGTAACATGAAAAACTGCATTCTTCTGGGTATTTCTTGAATCAAGTTACTTATTTTTAGTACACAAAAAAGGCACGAGGAACTCTTGTGTAGTTGAGATTGGGTGAATGAGTGTGTGTGTGTGTGTGTGTGTGTTTATGCTGAGTAGGGCCGTTTGCTGAATCCTCTTGGCTCTCTCTCTGTGTGCCCACACACAACGCCTGCTGGCAGCCAGGCAGATAGGCAGGGCAGCGTGTGCCAACACAGCTGCCTATTGAGAGGCAGCGTTACGGACACAATGTGAGCGACAGACTTGCTGTATCAACAGCTCCCCCTTTTCTGCTGTTGTGGCCAGAAATAAACCATAAATACCCCCCCCCCACCATCCCTGCGGTCTAATGGCTCAACCCCACCAAACACCAAGTGGCAGCGAAAAAAGAGGGACACTACAGCTTCCTAGCAGGCATACCCAGGTAAAAGCCTCCTACTGGACACATACTTATCAATCACCATGGTGTAATAATGCCATTGCAAAGGAGTTCAGTGGTGCTGCACCGGGGAAGACTCAGGTTTGGTGGAGTTTGTTATTAAGTATTGCACGTGATGAAGAAAATGTGTGTTCATACTCGAAAAACAAACTCTTATCAGGTAAATTATTACTGCTGAGGCTTAAAAAAAGTCCTCCTGCTCAAGGATGTATTCTACAATTGTAGCTTAGACATTAAGCTTCTCTCGTGTGTGTGTGTGTGTGTGTGTGTGTGTGTGTGTGTGTGTGTGTGTGTGTGTGTGTGTGTGTGCGCGCGCGTCCATGTATGAATGTGTGACGGACGGTGCTTTTTCTATGTGTGTGCTGCTGCCAAAAAGTGGAGGAGCAGTGGATCAGGAGGATAGGATGTCGGAGCAGCAAAGTGCCCCGGAGCAGCTAGCTGCTGGGAAGAGCCAGGGTGGAGCTGGAGCCACATACAAGGTACTGGAACAACTTGGTTTGCTCATAGAAGAACTGCTCCCAGGGTTCACCTTTATACAGGTGTATTTCGCTGCCCAGCTATTGGTCACAGATGTACCTGCATCATCTGCTGAACCTGACAGTTTGAGTTATTTTTAAGCTCAGCCTATGTCATGTCTATTTTCTATATGGAGGCTGTTATCTTAAGCTCCCAGGGGAAACTGAAAGGAGTCTGTGTTAGTTTATGGAATGCCTTTTGTTTCTGTGTTTCCAGGTGGTGCTGTTTGAGTTTGAAAATTTTCAGGGCTGCAAGACAGAGTTTTCTGCAGAGTGTAAAGATGTGACAGAGAAGGGACTGCAGAAGGTCAGCTCTGTGATTGTTGAGTCAGGACCGTAAGTAATGCCGCATGTGAGATTATTCATATAAGAAAATGTAGAAGATAACTTGTTAGGCAAGCTTGTCATGCTGGTAAACTCGGATCTTCTCTTTTCCCCTCAGCTGGGTGGGTTATGATCGGCATGGGTTCACAGGGGAGCAGTTTATTCTGGAGAAAGGAGAGTATCCACGCTGGGACACCTGGACCAACAGTCAGAACAGCTACTCCCTCTTGTCTCTAAGGCCACTCAAAGTGGTGCGTGACTAGTTTACATACAAAGCTCATGATGCAGTCACACAGATATGTGAAGAATATTTGACACGAGCTGTTTACACGTAACCTTTGCCCGTTGTATTTTTACCTCCTGACACATTTTAAATGATTGCTTTACTGAATCAGTGTCTACAAACACACGCACACATTCAGACTACACCCTGGTGACATTTGTGTAATTTTTGTGTTCAGGATGGTGCTGAACACAAGCTGCACCTGTATGAGAATCCAAGTTTTACTGGCAGAAAGATGGAGATCGTTGACGATGATGTGCCCAGTTTGTGGGGCCATGGTTTTCAGGACCGTGTAGCAAGCATCAAAGCTCTCAATGGAACGTAAGATCCTCAGCGCACCCTTATCTAAACCACATCGCACTGCCTTCTGGGTGTTTTTCTGCGACACACCTCACATTTTGTCTGTTTCTCCTTCCTCCAGATGGGTTGGCTACATGTACCCAGGCTACAGGGGTCGGCAGTTTGTCTTTGAGCGAGGAGATTTCAAGCATTGGAATGACTGGGAGGCCCCCGCTCCCCAGATCCAGTCTGTCCGACGTGTGCGAGACATGCAGTGGCACAAGAGGGGCTGTTTCATCGTTCCCGATCCAGCTCCGGCTCCTGATCCCGACCCTGCCCCAGCACCTCCTGCCCCTCCTGCTACAGCTGGAGCCAGCTGAGCAGGACCCTCGCCTGCCTCCCACAGCCTTCCCCACGCTGCCGACAGTGCCTGCCCTCTGCCTTAACCTAACCACGGCAAACGCTGCTTGTGCCCAGTGAGGAGTGCCATGTATGTATCAGTGGCGAATAAAAGTTGTTTGACCTGGAGTTTATTGGTGATGTTGTACTTCAAGTCAAGGTGGAGATGGCTTTAACTAAAGGTTTGGAAACAAAATAAAAACACTATCAGAGATGTCACACTGACATCTATGTGGAGATAATGCAGCCTACATCTGGCAGATAGTTTTCCTCGAGATAAGCTGCAGATGTGTGCCGCTTTCATTGCATGTGTTTTCCTATTCTAGTCAGACAGCTGAAAACCTCATCGAGCATTAGGAACACATGACTTATTCAATGCATATGTGGATACGCGTTTGCCTAACAGAAATGGAAATGATGTCATGCTGTATGTATGCTTGCTATTAAAACAGAGTGCGCTGCATTCCCTTCCCTTAGTCTTCATTGTGCATTTGGTGGTTAATGGTCACAAGGTGAACACTGAGAGCATGCAGTTACTCCAGTGTACCTATTTAACACTATTATACTAGTGTTAAGTTCAGGTTTAGCATAATAAGAGAAAAAAAATCAGTCCAAATGTAAAAGCACACATGCATGCGGTTTTTAAAACAAAGCACACTTTTCCCTCACAACACTGACTGGAGCATTTTCTCTATTTTTCTACAAAGTGCAAAGTTTTAATCATGTAAAAGAGGGAGAGCAGAGATAAGAGACACAGACCTGAAGTTTATGCATAATACTTGCAGAAAACATGCAGCTGATCATCAATAACTCAATCATACGCGATCATGAGAAGATTCTGGCAATTTCTGCCTCAGCATCGTTTCCCTGGACTAGAATTTTCACTTAAACATGAGGCTTTCAAACACGCACGCACACACACACACACACACACACACACAAAACACATCTGAAATGAGCCACAAACAACCTCACTGTTGTCAGAAAGCAAGCAATTTTACTCAAGGATTTGTCAATCCTGTGAGTGTGCAACCGGATATTGAGCCCAGATTTACTGCCCATAATCGCATGAAAAACAAATTAACTATTGATTAGTCATACAATCATTTCCTGAGTGTACTTGACTACACTTGACTACATCAAGTGTAGTCAAGTGAACATAACATCCCAACAAAACAGTCGCAGTCAGCATGTCTTTAATCGACAAAGTCGTTGACTGTTTCTCAGACGGACCATCTGGCTCATAAAAGCAGCCAGTCACTGGATTTGATTGCAGGACTCCTTCGGTTCTAATGATTGGATGTAACTGTGTTACATTATCTGTCTGTGTAATGTGTTCCCTGAAAGAGTCGTGTTTGTGTTTTGGAAATACAAGTCGTATACAATATTTTCAAGGGTGGAACGTTTGTACAGCATACATCTTTATTGACTTTGAATATATTCCATCCACTTTGTGCAATGTACCAGTACCACTGGCAGCAGAGTCATGCTGTACCACAGGATGATGCTATCACCATGCTTGACTTTGGGTAGAGCATTTGAAAGACTGACTTTTGCTCCCATAACCATACCTTTTGTTATTGTGGCAGAAAAGCTCTCTGTCTTTGTCTTGACTGACCATAAAACTTCCAGAAGGCATTTAGTTTGTACATTTGGGCAGCTGCAAATTACAGTTGAGCTTGATGGTGTTGATTTTGGAGCAGGGCCTTCTTCTTTGGTTGGTTACCACTCAGTCCATGGCGAGGTAAAACTGGCTTCCTGTAGACAGTGACGCTGGGGTTTCAGCAGTTTCCGGTTCATGACAGATTTGATCCTTTGTGGTTTCTGAATTGTTCTAGGCCATTGTGAACAATTTCCTCTCATCTGAGGGTGACAGTTTTGGTGTTCTTTCAGACCTTGGCAAAGTGGTGTCACACCTGATTAACTGTTAGCTCTAAGAGATCTTCCCAGCTTGTGTAAATCTAGCTTTCTTTCTTAGATCTTCACTGAGCTCCTTGGACTTTTCCATTGTTCTGAGCATTGTCAGTCCAATGAGTGCTGTCAAATAAATCCTTTTTATGTTGGCAAAGACAATTTGCATACAGATGAGGACAGAATTATTTGCCACACAGTACAGAAAAAGTCTGGCAGAAGTAGGAACCAAACAATTTCAAAGACTCTGGAAAGAAAACTATCGAAGATGTACCTAAAAACCCCAGAACAACTGCCAAGACTCTAGTGAATGACTTAGCCAAACCAGCAATTGTACTCTGAAAGAGGGCAATCACTAGAAGCCTGCACAGGAATGGACTGCAACGTTATGGACCAAGAAAAACTCCACATATAGTGTCAAAGTTCCCAAGTCCTAATTCGAGACACCATCAAAGCTGGTTGAGAACAACAGGGCTAAAGTCCTGTGGGACCAGCAGCTGCTGGTCAACCAACCAGACACAGTGGTGGTTAATAAAAAGCAGAAGACTGCAGTTGTGATAGATGTTGCAATCACAGCAGACAAGAACATCAGGAAGAAGCAGCATGAGGGAGCAACAGGAGCAGAATTGGAAGGTAAATTCTAAAATGGTCCAAAATGTTCCTGGTAACAGGAGCATTGGGAGCTGTAACAACAATACTAAAAGAGTGACTTCAACAGATTTCACGCACAACAACAGAGGTCTCTCTCAGTAGGGAACTTATAAGCAATTCAAATTCAATTTCTTCTTCTTTATTCTTGGACACTAATAAAGTTGCTTAGAATGATTCGCAGTTCAAAATAATCCTTATTTATCATATACCGTGTCTTGGTTCAGCCTCATATGTTCCTTTAAGGTCCCTGAAAAGCTGCAGCTTGGTATTGTAATTCTGCAAAGGCTCTTGGCCACCGCTGAAACAGACCATCAGGCAACACCACAAAACCTCAAACCCAAAAATCTCAGCTCCAGTTCATCTGTTGTCCGTGGTGATGCATGCACATTATGATCTCATTAAAATGTTTACTTTTAGCAACACTAACAATAAAAAGATCACCTCAATAGCATGATGCTTCATTTCAAGCATCCATTTGAAATCCTACTGTGGTGAAAGTACCGATCTTAATGATAATAATAACAAACACACCTAATAAGAGCACATTTTTAGTAGGAAATCACTCTAGTTTCATCTGAATCACTGTGAACAATATAAAGTAGATGTAAAAAAATAAATAAATACGAGTATAGAGTATAAATAGAAGTGTCTAAAAACTTTGTCCCAAAGTATAAAAATGTTAAAGATGGATTGTTATGGAGCTGTTTTATTGCTCCCAGTAGATGGTCAGCAGGTTTAAGTCATAAATCCATTCTTTAGAGCTGCTGTCTTTCTTTGCAGCCAGCAGCATTACCATCTGCCTTTATTTGATTTGATTTTTTAACACCATACAGTAAAAAAATAAAATAAAATCAACTCAAACATATGGAAATGTTCAGCAGCATCTCTTCTGTTATTCACATCCCTCCAGCACGGTAAAACCCATCTTTTACCGTCCTTCTCTCTCTCACTCTCCCTGCTCATTGTAGGTGTGGGTCTCTTGGCACTGTTTGTGCTGAATCATGAGGACATCAAACAATGACTGGCTGGACAAAACTGACAACTAATGAAATAACTTTGTGGGAGTGTGACACTCCGGGGTGGGGTGGGGTTGGGTGGGGGTGCACAGTGACCCCTGATTTCATTCTGCTGGGCCTATGGCAGGCCGATCTGCCGGCCAGCTTGGACACTCTCGGTGCTGTTGGCAAAGTTTCCACCCCTGGGCGTCCCGTATATATTGAGCTCATTGTGCCATCACAAACACACTGGCACAGACAGGTACTGGTAAGGGGATCATGTCCATCACGCTGTATTTTATAAAAAAAAATTTAATATATATATTTATCAGTATTTGTCTTCTTTTTGCCACTGTAATTTAGGTTAAATCTTAGAAACTTAGAACAATAACAGCAAACAGAATCAATCAACAGCTTCTCAGATTTTAGAAAAAGCTACCAAAAAAAAAAATTACAGAAATACCTCAAAATTATTCAGAATTATACTTTTACCTGTTTCTTTTCAGCATCATCCTTATCCATTCAATATGGCCACAGACCACCAGAGTCCTGCATCCAAGCAGCAGCAGCCAGGCACCAGTGCGTTTAAGGTGAGGGAGGACAGGCGCACACTGGCAGCGAGACCAGTTCACATAAGTTCACATGAAATCTGTGCACTCCGTATTTGCAATTGTTTATCTTCCAAAAAAACACAACTCCTTTCAAGAGCTAAAAATGAAGAAGAAATTTTTCCTCTTTTCCAGCTGGTTATCTATGAGCAGGAAAACTTCCAGGGACGCTGCCATGAGCTGACTGGTCCCTGTAACAACCTTCAGGAAGCAGGCGTGGAGAAAGTGGGCTCCATACTGGTGCTGTGTGGACCGTGAGTGTGGGTCAGAGACAGACAGAGAAAACTAGCAAATGACCAAAAAAAGAGGGAATGGAATAGAGAAAAGCAATCAAATTTAATGTGTGATAAGCAGACAACCAACCATCTTTCCAGCTGAGCCCCTGCATCAATCACAGCCCCATTTGTTGTTGTGGTTGTTGTTGTTGTTTTCTGTCTTCTCAGATGGGTGGGATATGAGCAGGCCAACTGTAAGGGGGAGCAGTATGTGTTTGAGAAGGGCGAGTATCCTCGCTGGGATTCCTGGACCAACAGCAGGCGTAGTGACACCATTGTTGCATTCCGCCCCATTAAAGTGGTAAGAGAGATTTACAAATTTATACCTCCATCCCATAATCAGCTGCTTCACATCTCACCCTTGGCTTGATTTTTTTTTCTTCTGATTCATCAGGACAGCCAGGAGCACAAGATTGTCCTTTACGAAAACCCCAGCTTTGCAGGGAAGAAGATAGAAATCATAGATGATGATGTCCCCAGCTTTCACGCACACGGCTACCAGGAGAAGGTCTCTTCTGTTCGGGTCCAGAGTGGCACGTGAGTCCATCCTTTCAGCAGGTGCTGTATATCATAGAAATAGCTGCCACATGCCCTTTGACCTCTAATTGGCTAACATTTGTTTCCCCTCTCTTTGCTTGTGGTGCACCAGCTGGGTGGGCTACCAGTATCCAGGCTACAGAGGCTATCAGTACCTGTTTGAGAAGGGGGAGTACAAGGACACCACTGATTTCGGAGCCCAGATTCCTCAGATCCAATCAGTCCGGCGCATCAGAGACATGCAGTGGCATCAGAGGGGTGCCTTTCATCCCGTCAACTAAGCTTGTGACTCTCTCCTGTCAGGAATCCTGACCTCAGCATCCTCTGCTCCCTTTCTGGCAACAAACCCTTTGACCTTCATTTACCACCACCATGCAGCATTTTGATATCAGCTGAGGCAGTAGTAACAATCTTTGAAGCAAACTAATAAATCCTCATTGCTTACATTTGACTCAATCATGGGATTGTCTTCTGTTTTTCCCCTCCACACAAGTCCTTCAGACTGCAACACCTGAAAAACAGACACCACCAATGCATCTAAACTGTGCTTAAACCACCAGAGTATATATGGGTATTGTGAAGGCATTACATGGGTTGGTTTGTGCACTGGCCCACTCCGACCAATAGGCTGCGCTGTAGGGTGTTTACTGGAGACGTCACTTCCTGTTGTCCCAGTAAAGAAGAGGCAACATTACAAGATGAAAAATATTCTCCTGCTTTAGCGTGCTAACGGTTTAATTTTTAAAAGCTATTATAGTAACTGCATATATTATCCCCACATTCCCCGGATACTTTGGTAAGAAAATGTTACAGCTCACGAGTTAGCTTAGCTTAGCTAGCTAATGTTAGACCACGTTTAGGTTTTGTATGTGTTGTACTACTCTTAAATTTGGCATGTCTTGAAAATATAGCCTGATAATCCACTAATATGACTGAAGTTGTGACTAAGTTATCCGCTTATTTCTTTGATTGAAGTAACGGGGTGTTTTATCGACTTTTATGTCGATAAAAATGAAGCTAATGTAGTAAGAATCCAGCGTATGAAGTAAAGTTTCTTATTCTTCAGGGCTGACATCTCACCTACCTGGCTATGTAAGGAGCTGTAAAAGTGTTTTTAAAGCACTTACTAGACCATTAGACTAAAGCCAAACTTTAAATTGGGATTTTCAGGTTACAAAACGAACATGATAAAGATCACTTTAAGGAGATCAGCAACGAAGAAGTTGAGCTTTGTAGATTTGTATGGCTTTGACATGAAATATTTAAAGTATTTGTTATATTAATTTTGGACATTATTGTTCTTTTAATAAACCACCTTTCCAACAGTCAAGATGCCTGTCCAGTGTAGCAGCTGCTCTGAAAAGCGTGCTGTGCTTAAACGTCCAAAAACCGGCCACTCTCTGTGTAAGGAGTGCTTCTTCTGGGCCTTTGAAGAGGAGATTCATCAGACCATAGTGTCAGCAAAGCTGTTCAAAACCGGGGAGTCTGTGGGAATCGCTGCCTCCGGGGGAAAAGATTCCACTGTGCTTGCACATGTAATGAAGGTCCTGAATGAGCGATACAGCTACGGCCTTGAGCTCATGCTTCTCTCGGTGGATGAGGGAATCACGGGTTATCGAGATGACTCCTTGGAGACTGTGAAGAGGAACCAGCAACAGTATGAGCTGCCTCTGAAGATTGTGTCCTATGAGGAGCTGTATGGCTGGACAATGGATGCTATAGTGAAGCAGGTTGGGCTGAAAAATAACTGCACCTTCTGTGGCGTGTTCAGGAGGCAGGCGTTGGACAGAGGAGCCATCATGCTTAAAGTGGACAAGATATGTACAGGTAGATTCAAATGACTGAAAATGTGAGCAGTGTTAGCTTTAATGTGTTGTTTTGAATAACGAGATGTCTCTGTTTTGTTTTCTTTTTTTCCCCTCTGCACAGGTCACAATGCTGATGATGTGGCAGAAACTGTTTTGATGAACGTCTTGCGAGGGGACATAGCTCGGCTGCGCCGCTGCACCACCATCTCAACGGACAGCGAGAACGAAGGGGTCGTGCCACGCTGCAAGCCCCTTAAATACGCTTATGAAAAAGAGATTGTTCTGTATGCTTACTTCAAGAAATTAGACTACTTTTCTACTGAGTGTATCTACTCTCCTAATGCTTACCGTGGCTATGCAAGAACCTATTTAAAGGATCTGGAGAGTGTGAGGCCCAGTTCGATCATGGACGTTATTCACTCCGGTGAGAACCTGTCTGTGCGCGAGGGGGTAAAGATGCCTGTCCAGGGAACCTGCAGCCGGTGTGGCTACATCTCCAGTCAGAAACTGTGTAAGGCATGTGTGCTGTTGGAGGGGCTGAACCGAGGTCTGCCAAAGCTGGGAATAGGCAAACATCACCGCTTCCATGATAAAATCCTCTCCCAGCAGCCACTTACAGAGGAGGAGGAGAGAAAGCTGAAAGCAGTAGACTTTTGAATCATAAATAATGTTTTTTTTTTTCTTTAGAATAAATGACATTTGTTGTCTTTTATAGGAGAGCGATCAAATCTTATCTTTCCATTTCATATCATTGAAGTATTTATTGACTGTTTATATGGAATTTTAATTTGAAATGCTATGTAGACTTTTTACACTTTATACAAAAGAGTGTGACCAGCTGCTTTTGTTGTCATTTGCCATCTAAAAAAAGACATTTGAAGGTGCATTTACTTTATTTTTGTATGTCCCAGTGTACCAACCTTTGGGGAAGGGTCTGATAACAGTTATGGTCATACTTCAAAGTATTTTATGATCTATAATAAATGCATTGATCTTTATCTTCAAACTTGTCCCAAAAACTTGAGTATGCAGTCTGATTTGTTGTGCCTTTCATGATTCTAATGGTATAAAGTTTATTCTTCTCTGAGGTTATGTGAACAGATATGCACTACATGATCTAGAAGGTTTATAAAAAAATCACGGTTGCTTATACAGCCATGACATTATTTGGATATTTGGAGATATTTATTTTAAACGTGTAATTCCGGTGTTTGGCCGCTAGATGTCCCTCATCACCGCCATTCAGTCGGCGCGCGCCCTGGAAAAGTACACACAGTGGTACACACAAACTGCCGCGCGTTCACGAGAGCCATCCTGACTGACCAACTTCCAGGGCAGCAGTGCTGGTGAAGTTTGAAGGGGAACAGTCAGATTTCACAAACCATCCGGAAGGTCGCCAAACAAAAAACTGACGCAGTCCACAACTAGGCAGCAGCTATGGACGATTTAGGTAAGTTATGAGGGTTTTTTTTTCCCATATGTGGGTTTTCTGCCCCCAGTTTGGAGCGGATAGCAGGGTGGAGGGGTAGTCAACGTTACGAAGAGATTTTATGCTGGCTGTTTGTCCAATGTAGCTTTCTTATCCAGGGAAACTTGCGAATACCTGACAGAAATGTTACAGTGACGAGCGAAAGAGTGAATGTTGTACCGACTTGACTTTCTCCTCACACTGTTGTAAAATATGCAGCCTAGTAGGTTAGCAGCTGGACATCGCTAGCCTTTAACTCTACCTACTTTTTAACTCTCCCTCTCCGAGGTGAAGCGAACGTCTCTGGCAATACCACGCCGCCCTGCTCGTCTAAATCAAGGTCTTTTTTTATCAGTATGTGTGCCGGAGGGAGGAGTTATTTAATGACATTTTGACATTAAGCCTTAACATTACCTTCTCAACTTTTGCCCCAAGGCTACTCATTCCAGCTTTGAAGTGGTAGAGTCAACAGGCCTCCCTGTACAATGTGTGCTCAGCCCTGGCCTGGCTGACTTCTAGTGATCCTCCAGTGTGACAAACTTAACTTGCAGGGATGTATAATTACTTGGTATACTGGTACACTTTATCGTTTTATATCAAAAACTAAAAACTGAGGTATAGGAAGCGGAAAGATCAGGTCTGAAAACTGTTTGATTAGACATGTGCAAGTTGAGAAATGCTGTAAGAGTTGGACAATCAGTACATCTTTAGGGATCTCCTGATTGGGAAATTCTGTGCTGATACTGATAATGAGCTCATATTCAAACATGTGTTTATTTACCTAGCAAACAAACCTTCATCATAAGAAATAACTCTGTGCTGATGGAGACTTTAAACTGTCTTTAAACATTTGTCACACACCAGATCAAACTGGCCTCTACCATTAGGCCGATATCTTGATGTATCCCTGACAATTTTGCACAGGAAAATATACAACATGTTTGTTAATGGCCGAATGTCATTTTCTCTTAGCTGCTTCACATGTCTGTCATGACTCTTTGTGCATTTTCTGTTTTTGTTTTTTGTTGGGAGACACTGTCTCTTAATAGAGACTGTAACTTGTAGCTGAGGCTTTTTTCAGTGTCTGTTAATATAACTGTTATTTCTGGACTGGTGTGGCATCCCCTTGTATTACTAATTTGATCATCACAAGTCATGAAAAAACAGTGATGTCATCAGATAGCTTGTGGATGACTTTAACTGGTTAATTTTATTTCTTTTAATAATTTAATCAGTTTTATGAATCCTTTCATCGGTACTACAGGTTTTATCTGCCTTTTATCAACGGCAGTTCTCCTGACGTTACCAGCGTCATCTTTTTTTTTTTTTCTTGTTCTACTTTGGCCCCACTTTTAACCTTTGACACGCAACGTCTGAGTTTCTAATTATGTTACACTTTTAGCAGCTGGCAGGTTTCTATATTTGCATTACTAATTCAGTACTTGTGAAAAACTTGTTTCACCAGTCAAATATCTGTAGGAATCTTCTGATCTCTGAAAGTAGACCAGCAGTGAAATGGATTTGCGAATTGTTTAAGTGGAGAGATGATGGGCCGCATTTCCCATTTGTCTGTTGTGAGAATACCTCAAGGAGCCATTAGACACTCTCGCTGCCTTATGAGGCTGAAAGGATTGATTGTTGGTTGAGAGGGAGCCTGTAGGCTCGCTGAAGGGCTGACGGAGGGGGCGAGGCTGCTGAGGAATTTCGACCATCACTTTCTGACACGGTCCAAGGCCGAAAACTCTCTGGGTCACGACTCGCCTCCTGTCGCTACTATCTGAGAGAGGGATGTTGGTTTCACACGTGTCTCATTATAATATGGGTACCCTAGTAATTGCAGGCACTGTTTAAAAAATTTGACCTTTGGGGTCAATCGCAGTCATCCCACATCCTCCCTAAATACACAAAAACAAGTCAGTGTAAATATTTTTAAATATCACATCACTGAGGTTTACTCTACTGCTATTTACCTGCACCTGCAGGTCCTGATATTCAGGGTCACTGTTTGAATACTATGTTTGTGTATAGTGATCTGGTGTTGCTCACTGCTCGAGGTAGAGAATTCCATCAACAGATTGTAAGCATTCTTCCCATTTGTTCCTCTGAGTCAGATTTTTCCAGAGGACCTGCTTGATCTGTGAGTTAGCACAGATCATACAGCACAAACTAGAGATGGGATCACAACAACCATGAGGCCAAAGATTTCCCGGACTACACCCATAATGGAAAATGTTGTTTATACACCAGATGTAGATCCTTAAGGGGAGTTACAAATACATTAACAATGCAAAAGGCTGTGTGACGGGGGCGTAAACACACATAAACACCTGCCAAGGTGTTCATAGCCATCTCGGTTGTAATTACTGCTGGAGTAGGTGAATCAGGGGTCGTGTTTGGCCATGATAACAGACAAACACAGTCATACTGTTGTGGCTGGTTACCAGGTGGCAGCCAGGCTTAGCCTTCACTTCTGATGTGGCCAAGGGGGCGGCGACTCATGCAGATGTGGCTCTTAAACCACATGTGACGTAGTGTCCTCTCTGTTGGCTCTGTTGTGCTGCATTTCATGTTTGTGGGGTGTGTGCAGCTAACATTCAGCTCTCTGTGAATTCCTGACGATTGTGTGACATTCAGGCACACTGACCTCACTCAGTGAGCTGAAAACCCCCTGTTCCACCTCTGCATGTTAAGAATGCGCATACTGACCTAATACGCACGCATGCAGTATGCTCAATGGTCACAAACAAAGTGAGAATAATATTGAGTAACAGAATGTACTTTTTGCTTGCAGTTTCCCATTGAATGGTTTCTTTGTTAATTACTAGAGAATCAAACTGAAAGATTAGTGACTGGACACAGAAGGGAACTTCTCCTATATACTGCATTCTTGTTAAATATATTATTTTAAAGTACAACAGAAACTATAATTCCAAGGGCCTAAAGGCAGCTTCTTCATTTTTAGACTTTGTTTTGCAAAATCTAGGGTCACTCCCCAAAGCTGTTAGTACTCATCATAGCTTTTTTGAATATATGTCCACTTACTCAAATTGAAACCAAACTAATGTTGGCAACCAGGATCACTAGGAGCCCTTTTGTTTGTTCGTCCACAGATAATGTCAGTATGTGTACACTCCCATATAAAACCTTGTTTTCTTAATCCAGGGCTGACCAAGTAAAACATTGACGCAGTTTCTTATGATTCTAATTTTCATTTACAGGTCCTTCTAGTAAAGCTTAATAATATTTAACTTTTAAAAAAACAACACTTTTTTTTAAATTTCCGAGAGACCACTTCATCCCCTGTGTAAAGCTTTTCAGTTCAGTTTTACTTTATTTACATAACGGCAAGTTACAACAGCAGTCACCTGAAGGAGCTTTATATTGTAAGATAAAGACCTACGGTGATACAAAGAAACCCCCAAATATCAAATGACTCCCTATGAGCAAGCGCTGGGAGACAGAGAGACGATCCAGCAGGACCAGGCTCTGGGAGGGGCAGCCATGTGCTGCCAGCACGTTCGTGGAGACGGGAGGAAGACGGGACCAAAGACGGACTTCTTGAGGCATCGCATCCTGAAATCCCAGCTTGTGCTGATTGATCAGTTCAGTCCTTGGAAAAACTGCAAGACTGGTTACATAATGTATAGGTCTTGAGGTTTTGTAGACATGACAAATAACTGTGTGATGTTACCTTGTCTACCATTTTTCATATGTAAGACCATGTGACGAAGGCCCCAGTCACACAGTCCACAACTGGTCAGTAGGTGAAGGATTCCTCTGAAGTGATTGATTGAATGACTGATTGATAATAGACAACTGAAGTAGGCAGCTGTAGAAACCAGGGATTCTACTGGTATTTCTCTGAAATCCACCTGAAGGATGCCTGCGTAATCCGCACCTTGCAAAAATAAAGTCACTGTTTGTAACAAGCCAAAGAGAGACTTATGAGAGAAGTTTCTCTGTTACACAGTGCACAACACTTTCTTGCAACGATGTTACTATTTTTGAAACTGCTTACTTCATTCCTCCACAAATTTGAGAACCAAGTTGAACTTCTTTAACCTTACTGTGGCGGTGGAGCAGTTTTCTTTGTTTTTGTGTGTGGTTTATTTTTCCTTTTGTTTTTTGTTTTTAAATGCACGGTCTATAGTTTAGCCATGTAGCTTAAGGTAATGCTTAAAAAAAAGCTAGTTGCGGTGAGGGTACCACAACAGTACTGAAGGTGACATGAAAATACAGGAACATACATCTAGTCCTTGCTTCACATTTTTCTCAATTACTCTGTGACCTCAGTAAACACTTTTCTGATGTCTTTGTGGCCTAATTGCCAGTTTCAAGTCATGTTGAATAAAAAAAAGAAGCCTAATGTGTTCATGATTAGAGTAAGAAAGGAGAATTATGCAGGATATGCTTATTGGCTCAGTGTGTGAGTTACATGTCCGTTCCCACTGAGCATGTGGTTTCACTGTCAGATCCAACTCATCACAACCTATTTCAAAACACACAAGATGGAGCTGACAAAAACACTCATTCAGAGGCTTCATAGCAGGACTTGACTTGACATCAAGTGACTGTTGACTTGTCTTCATTGGTGCCCCGTATAATCCAGAATCAAATTAGATTTTTCTTCTTTCCCAATGTTGCCAAGTGCTTGCTCATAGGGGGTCGTCAGATTGTTGGGGTTTTCTATATATTATTGTAGGGCCTTAACCTTCCAATGTAAAGTGACTTGAGGTTACTGTTGTTGTGATTTGGTGCTGTATAAAAAAATAGAATTGAATAAGTCACAGAGAGACAGCGGTTTTCTATAGGAAACCAAAGCTTTGGGTTTTGTAACTTTGAAGATCGTCTACATGCGTGAAAAGCCATGTGAAAACTTAAATGAAAGGGGAAAGCCCTCAGAGCATTATATGGCCACTTTAAAGGAAGGATAAACATTGGCTATCTTTGCAAAGAAGCTGCAGAGGAGAGGTGCTCTTTATTGCTTAAAGGCAGACTTTAAAAAAGTGGGAGCCACTCGGCTTCGTTTCGCAGACATAATGAGGGCCATGTGGTTGCTCTGTGGAATGAAACACAGCGACACCTTATAAGAATGCCTTTGGTAAACACACAGTAGTCCTGTAAGATTTACTGTAACAATAACTGTTGATCACCTTGAAGAGGAACGTCTTATTCTTGAGACAATCATAGGATGAGATGTGAGGCAGCTGTCTTAAATGTTTACAGCGTTTACGCAGCATACCAAAAACTCTTAGGTCTTTAGTGGTTTCTGTGTCCTAGTAATTCCACAGCAGAGTTAGTGTTACCAGACTAGCTATCATCACCCCTTGAGAGCTGCAAGGTTGGTGCATACCATCCCTAACCAGTGGGCTTGCCTGCTAGGCTAGAGAGAAGCTCCCGACTGTAAATCAGCCTTGTTCCCGAGCTCCACACCCATCCTGTTCTGGGTCTGGGGAAGAGCTGCGTGGCTGACCTCATCGCTTGGGCAACAGAGCCTGCCCCACATCCTCAGGAAACAGAGGAGAAAAACAATGAGCAGAGTCAGCACTGGGGGCAGCTGGGGGGCCTTCAGTCTGTGATCCTGCTGCTCGAACAGCCTTTCCACTATTAAATGCTGTTGTACGATACTGTTCTTTCCACTCACAGCAGCCTTCAGTCCCTTCCTCTTCCCTCCCTGCCATACTGTTTCCATGCCTTCACTGTTCCCCACTCTTGTAACTTCTCTCGGAGAATAATGCTGATTATTTTCCTAACAGGTCTGGGTAATGTAGTGGGATTCTGCTGTATTCTTCCAACATTACTGAAGCCGGGGACCTCCGGGGCATATCGGGGGTTTCCTGGCTTTGGAAAAAATGGGCCTTTTGGGGGTGGCAGCGCACCTAGGAATAATTGATCTGTCTATAGTAAAGGCAAAGAGCTTCTACTGCCTTATGTAAGGGAAGCGGGTGCATTTTTCTGTTATTCCTGCCTATGTGATCAACAAAAATGTATTTTCTACTTAAGTAAATGAAATCCCAGCTAAAAAAATATTACTGTCCTGTTGTTATTCCTTTGGGGGGAATAAGCTTGCTTATTCAGGGGTTAGCTGTCAGTAAGTCTCTGGAGAGGGGAATGTGTTTCCTTAAGCGGAGCAGGGAATCTCACTTCTTTTCTAAAGAGTAATTATGCTGTCATTACGTTTTGTTTTAGTCCATATTTTGTTACTAAGACTGGGTAACAAACACTGATACTCTGACGGTGACAAAATGATTTCCAGCTTTCTTGGTTCCAAACTAAGAGCTGCAGTCTGTAGTAAACATGCTGCCTTCAGCAAATGTCGACACATGAGTTTGAGAGCTGCTCAAACCTGATGAAGTGAAGAGGTGTTGGCAAAGAAGGAAAAGACGACGTGTAGCATAATAATAATGATGATGATGATGATAATTTGAGTTCTATAAATGCTGTGTCATTTATATACAAGCTTTTCTTGTATGAACTGATAAGATTATCAGTAAATTGTAGTCAATTTTCTTTATATCTCTGCTGGGACTCTTTTCTTTGAACTGCTATTTTTCTCCATTCAGTAGTTTTTCTTTAAAACTTGATCTTTTTTCTTTCTTTTTTTTTTGCACATTTCCTTTTTTCTCCACTTCTCCAGTGAGTGTCTGAGTTTCATGGTTTCATCGTCATCAGGGTTTTCCCTGCATGCAAAATCGTCACAATTGTACAGTTTGAAAACATGAACCTCTATATGCACAGTTTTAGGAATATGGTCCCAGATCAGGTGATGTGGAGACGCTTCACCTACTGAAGCTTAAACCAGAGTGTGTCAGAGTTTCACTAGTGTTTGTGATTTTAAAAAACTGATATGAGGCTCAGCTCAACAGTTCTGTCTCATGTAGACATTTAAAGTGAAATACATCATAACATTTAGAGTAACTTTACTGCTGTAATTATTACTTTTACAGCTAAGTTTAATTTAATTTTTTTTATTAGTTATAAATGTTATTAAAAAACTAGTGTGAATGAAACGGTAGTAGGATTATATTCATACACAAAAGCTGACTTGCAACTACAACTTGATTATATGGGAAGATGAGAAAACCACCAAGTGTACATATGAGGTTAAAGTAATATAATAATTACTTATTCACAAAAATTCAGTTGGAACAGGTGGTACACTTTCCATATTTAAATAATTGTTCACATTATGACACTTTCTTTTGTCCCAACTGTACATTCTTAGTGTTTAACTCAAAGCATTAAGCCCTGTTAGTTTGAAGCTTGGGTGACTGGTTTCAGTCGGTGTTTAAGAGGGACAAGACGGTCTTTCTTTGACCGTTCTTCTCATCCTACCCAATTACACTCTTATAGCACAAAAGGCTGCTCACTGACATGCAATTTATCTACATTCATGGCTATGAATGTGTCCTCAGTGACTGGGGTGTTACATCAGTCTCCACATGGTGCCATGTCATCTGATTTACTGGTCTGTGGGGAAGTTCTTTTATTTTGGTTTGGCGTTCCCTCCAAGAGGAGTGTCATCTTTCGGATATGGGATTGCTTGGCAGGATATTTTTAGATAGTAATCACCCTACAATGCTTTAGTCATTCTGATCCATTCATTCATCCATTGTCTGTTTGGGATCGTGTGTTGTACTGTATAGACAGGGTGCGAGCCCCTGCAAGGTTTGACCTTTATTTTTCCCCTGGTCCACTATTTAATCAAGTTTGCTTTTGGTCCATTTTCTTTCATTCTCACCCACATTCCCGCTCTGTGGTTTCTACACAGCCTTCCTTGTCTGTCTCGCTGGCATCTAACCCTCCACCCCCTCTCCGTGGCCCCTGCCTGTCTTGTTTGATATAAATATCATGTTGGGTTGGCCTGATGGGGTAGGGTTTCACCCTGGGATTGTGGCCAGTTCTGCTCTTTTGCTCCCTGGCTATAAACAGGTGAGCTGTAGACCTCAGCGGCCCATCACCATTGCCCACATGTTAATAGAAAACATTAGGCAGCCTTGGTTTCCACCCTGCACGGTACTCTGTGGGCAATGGGCAGTAGAAATTTTGACATCTCCCTTATCCTGGAATTCAAGGCATGCTGCAGTTAGTGGAATCCATCCTGTAATTGTCAACACATTATTTCATTTTCTGTACTGACAGATGGTGTTTTGTATCGGAGCACATTCTTCACAGGCTCACTACCTAGGATCCCGCAGCATTGAAGGAATGTCCTGCTTAAGTAGCTTTGATCACAAAGCGTCATTTAGATTCCAGTTGAGACTGGTTGGGTTTTTAAAATGAGTTTTCATTGGATTAGGGTGACTGTATGCTCCTGTTCCTGAGCCACCTTCTCTGCCTGCGTCCCTGCCTGATCTGCTTGCTTTTTGCCAAGTGGACAGAGGAATGTGTGGAATTCCCCCTGCACCTTCACTCCCATCTGATAAACACAGCAGGACGATGGCATGGCTTTGGGTGGGTGGATAGGGGTGCAGACAAGACTGTACATGCGCCCACTGCCACAAGAATGTGTACAGTGTCCACATGACTTCAGTTGTTTGTTGAACATAATAAAGATTAGTTGGCACAGTGTGGCCGCAGTTGAATCCCCTGAAAGCGCTGCTGTTGGTTTAAATCAGCACATTGTACGAGTGAAGCAGTTGGTGCACGTTACACCTCTGTCCTGCTTTCTTTTCAGGTTGCACACTGGTGTATCGCTGCTTTAATCATTCTCATCTATTCAGAGACATGAAGCAGGCAAACCTAATACCTGCAGAGCAACAGGTAAAACACGATATGCTGTATAATAAATTGCCTGAGCCTCTTTCTTCTCCATCTTCTTTGTGAGAGAGGAGTAATGACATGGTTTAATCTTTAAACTGTTGGATGTCGAACCTGTTTCTGTATTCACTGTGAAACACAGCGTTTAAATCATAGCTCACGACTTTTGCAGACACCCTTTTAGATGACAGCTTCATTCTCCAGATCTTGCACAATGGACCATTGAGTCAGGATGCTGTTAGAGCAGAATTGGACTTTGTCCATTGTGGCTCCTACCCCCTGTCTGGAATGGAAAAGATTAGCCTGTTGCTTGGCTTACAGTGCATGTTTGGATTCTCGGTGTTTCTAACTCTTTGTGGACTTAAGTTTTCTGAGGCTGGCGAAGGCTTGTTGTCTGTCCTCATGACAGTCAATGCTGCCCTCGTCAGGGAAATGAGGAGCAGCAAGCAAGTTTAACTCCCATTTTCATTCTTTCTCCTTTTATGAGCTGCAGTAACCGACATCAGAGATGTGCTTACAGGCCACCCACTGAGAATGATGTGTGTGGATTACAGGCTGCTTAGTCAAAAGCCACAAAAGGATGTGTGATGGAAATTTTGGATTTTCTTTCCTAATGTCCTGTTTTCACTGTCAGAGCAAATTTAAGGTACTTTTCTTTTCCTCAGACATACTTTCTACTTCTACTCTGTAACATGTCAGATGGAAATATTGTTTACTTCCCTAGAATGATCTCACATCTATTGTTACTTATTGTTTACAAATTCAAGTTTTTAACCTAAAGCACATAAATGTTTCGTGTCAAAAATTCTTCTCTAGCAGTTTATATAAACTGTCAACTGTTTTTTGTAAATGTTTTAAATTACAGGCATCAGAATATTTACAAACCAAACAACAGATTAAAAGAGAAGATAAATAGTTGAGATTATTCTATAATATAAATAATTGTTAACTTGAATCTAAAACAGAATCATTCTGTCAGTCAGTTTACTAGGCAATCGTTTTTGCTCTGGTTTCTGGCTATACTGGTTTCACAGAATAACATATTATGAAAATTTGACCGGTATAATAAAATGTACATTTATGTTTAAGTACAGCTGCATGGAGGTTCTTACCTGCAGAACTCCATTCCCCTAGTGACTATCTGCTGGACTGTTTCCCTGGCTATGCACACAAACACATATGCAATGGAGAAAACATCAGACAGAAGTGATATGAAAACACTGGTCTGTGTCCATGGCCAAAAAGAAGAAAAAATGTGATTTATTGGGACTGATTGCTTGAGGATGTGTATAATAAATCTGATATCAAAGCAGCTTTATAAATAATGAAAGACATTCGATATGTTTGCCCATGTTCTGTAACACCATCTGTCTGTGTAGTTAGAGGAAGTCTGTGTCCCACTTATAGCGTTAATCCATAATGTTAAAAAAAAACATCTTCTTCTTCTTCTTTTGTTTTTTTTTTGTTTTTGTTTTTTTAAATAGCCATCATGACTTGTACTATCCAAAAAGTGTCTACATTATGGCAACGGCTATACCTATATTTTCTGACAGTAACCTGTGACCTACATGCAACCACACACATGCACTGAACTCTATCATATGAAAGAAACACAAACTTATCAGATCTAGAGTAGCTATGATACGTTGCATATATGGATAGGAGCAGTCTAGCTGAGCTGCTGTGCCTATTTTTCCTTTATGGGTGTAACAAGTTTGGAACTGGGACCAAAATGACAACACGAGGAGCATGCTACTCAGGTGCAAACATTTAGCATAACCCCAGTTCTCTGAAAAGCAAATGAGGGTTGAAAGAGAACTGTGTATCATTAAGGCCCATGCATCATAATAATGGAGTTTATATGTTATCCAGTCTGTGACTAATCGATAGGTTTTTAAAAAATGAATGCTCCCTTGTAAAGAGCAATAGAGGTATTAACCAGCCTCAGGTTTTAGAGAATCGTTATACCCTGTAGTTTCCTGAAAAGATACTACTGTACTGATAATTGAACTAGTGTCACATTCAGAAAACAAACTCTGATGTATCAATATTGGCTTATCACAGTAAAATGTACTAAAATGTATTTCCTATTATGGATACTCTGTGTATATTTATCCTGGAGATCATGGTCCTGTGTCAGGCATACATGTGTAGTATCACCAGCTGGGAAAAGGAATAATAAGTGCAGAGTTGCTGTGAAAGGAGTTGTCTTATAAACTTGGCTCAGAGGGCCTGAGGCAGCATGGCTGCCCTCTCTGTCAAGGCTGTGAAGAACTTTCTAGGAATACATGGCCATAATTAGTAACCTAAGGCATTTATTTATTCATTTATTTTGATTTGAAAGGCTCTAAGCTGCTGCTTCATGAGAAATGTAGATCAGTACCTAAATGCGCTATATTTCACATGACTCACCTTTGTCCCAAAACACAGTTGTGGTATTCTTTTTTTAATCTAGCGGCTTTGTTTCATGAGTGACAAAGTCAACTTCAGTGAGACCTTGCTCAGCATGTCAGCACCAGGTGCAGATTATTTTGGGCTGGTCATGATATTTCAGCACATTTGCACAGACATGGGCTACTCACAGAGCTTCCCGCTTTAAATAGATTAGAGCTCCCATGTGGTTTATGTCAAACTTTTCAGGGCTTGTGGCAGTGTCTGTGGATTGAGGGCTGTGATGAAGGGTTGAGAGAGAGTATATATGAAATTTGAAAGATGGAGACAGGTGTGAGTTTTCTTTTTGCGATATAGACCGCTCTGTTGCTAGAAGATGTACAAGATTTAAACTTTTGTCACACATTATTCTTGCTCTTGACCAAACACCTGTGAAGCTCAGATCTGTTGGTCATATTTTGTTAATGCATTCTCTCTCTCAAAGTTCATTTCAGCGTTTGTGTTGAGATAAGAGGGCACTGAGAGGATACTGTTTGGCCCTTAAACCACTCCCCCATTAGACTGGCAGCCTGTTATCGCTTCACGCTGCTCACACTCACACATTGGCACCCACACAGTCACAGTCCTTCATGAAGGATATTACAGATACAGGTGGAAAGAATGTAAGTACAGATACTGAACTTTGTCAGGATTTCAAAACTATATGGTTGTGTTGCATGTATGCGTTTCTCTCTGTGTTTGTGTATTTTATGCTGGAGGTTTCTCCATTGACTTCATTCGGGATGAAGTTGGGATTTAGTGGTGGAATATTTTGAGAATTTGAATTATTTTGTAAAATATAAACTTTTAGGAAGTTTTCCAGAATGATATGTAATCAGATGAATCTTGTTTCTTAACTTCTTTAACATTTTTTTTTAACTTGTCAGCTCTCAAATACTTTAGAGTTAGATATTTTCCCTTTGGTTGCTCTAAACAGGCGCAAGTTTTAATCCTATCTCACCAGTGACTTGGTTTGATGTTAAGAGATTAAAATATAAACTCAGAAGAGGCAGGAAATAAAACTTAACAAATCCAAATCTAGAGAGCCAGTCTGTGCTAGACAGACAGGTGGTAAGAGCTCCCTGTTTCTTGGATATTTGGACAGTTTTCCATCCTGCCTTTCAAAGATATTATTCTTTGTAACAGGGCCAAGCCTCTGTAGTGTAACACTATGCAGCCAGGGATTGCGGTCTATTCTAGACATGCTGCAGATGGATGGATTGTGTGATGTAAGAGTCTATTTTGTTCCTGCGTTCCACCAAACACTCGCCAGGGTAACACTGTACCCCCTCAACCCTGGACCGGATTCAGAAACATTTTCTGTCTCTCTGCTTCTTTGTTTTATCAGTCTGTCTCACGAAGTTCACACTCAGGCTCTTGAAACTAAGACTAATCATAGACATGAACTGGATGCATGGCACACGGAGCTGACAGATCAAATGCATGGTTGCTCTCATTGACTTCAAGTTTGTATCTTAATGTGGACTGTGGGAAAAACACATTGCCAGTTTCTGGGGGATGTTTTATGATTTAGAAATTGGGTGTAGGTGTTGTAGTGTGCCATGCTGTGGTGGTCACATTTGGCCATGTACCCACCACAGCATGGATGACCTGTGAGGAGAAACCAGTTTTGTTAACAGGCTGGAATGAAGGGCTCAGACTCGCTGGCATTGTCTGTTACAGCCTGACGCCAACATCAGTAGTGACCTCAGAGCGCCCATCCATCCGTCTGTCCACCCATTTTGTTAACCAGTTATTCAGCAAGAGCTGCAAGGGCTTACAAGGATAACACACTATATCATCCACAGCTAAGGCCAGTATAAAATCACCGGTTACTCTGATATTCTCTGAGCTGTGGGAGGAAACCTACACAGACACTGGGAGATTATGTTTGCTCTTCACACAGAAGGGAGATCCCACTGAAGGTGTGATTGGTTTTTATGTTTGCAGGCTAAAACGTCTTGGAAAAAGACCTTTAGAATTTGTTTACCTTAGACAAATAGATCTATTCTGATTGTTGTTTTGGTTGGACAGATCATTTTTTATGTTCTCACTGTGCCTTGAAACATGAATGAATTGCATCTTTCAGACGCGTTGCTGGCAGACCTGGAATCTACTACATCCCACATCTCAAAGCGACCTGTATTCTTGCCCGACGAGACGCCCTACTCCATCCCTACAGGAGGACAGCCCTACCAAGATGTTACACTTCCACCTCCGGTCCCTCCTCCACCTTCAGCTGAAGCTCTGAACGGGTCCCTGAGAGATCAGCCTGATTCCCACCACTCCTCTCAGCAGGTAGATCTCTGCAATGTTTGTGATCTGATCTCACTTAGTATATCAGACTCTTCAAATGAGAAACAGTAAATGTTACATTAATTAAAAAAAAACCTCAGCAGTTACTGGTTGGTGTATTCTCTGCAGTCACTGGGTTCGGCACAGAAGAGCTCATGGTCAAGGGACAGTAGCAGTTCTCCATTATCTCACATTGAAGAGGACCACGTTTACAGGTAACTTCCACACACTCAGGATGTCGTGTATATAAACCTGATTGCGTCATCTGGCATTTTCTTTAACTTTTAGTTTCTTTCGGTAAGTTATCTCTGTCTCTTTAGTTTCCCAAACAAACAGAAGACATCAGATTCCTCTACAACAGCCATGACTTCTGCGTTGGGCAGTAATCTGTCAGAGCTTGACAGGCTTCTGCTGGAACTTAATGCTGTGCAACAGAGCTCCCCTTCATTTCCCACTACAGGTAGAGACAAAGGCTTCAGATTTATCGGTTCTAATGGGATTGAGCATCATTAGTTTCAATGTTATGTGTCCACAGAGGAGGCAGCTCCTCCCTTGCCATCCTGCAGCATCACTCACTACGAGAACGGCGGCACACCTGACATCTTGGTAAGCCCACCACCTCAGGAGAAACCAAAGAGGAATGGGAGGATGGAGGACGCCCGACCTACTGTGGAAAGTCTGCTGGATGAGCTGGAAGGCTCGGTGCCTTCACCCAGGTATCTCCACTACAGCTGGGGTCTAACTTGGCATTAAAGTCCCCTCTAATCAGTGTTGCAGACTTTGTTCCTTTTTGTTTTGTGTTTGATTCACTATACTAGTTCAGAGTTGGACACTAAAAACGGTCTTTATATTCTTCAGCAGAAAGTTTCTGAGACCTGGCAGAGTAGACCTGTGTGTTCATTTGCAGTTCTGTATTTTTATCCCTAGACTCTACTAGAATAGCTTTGCATGATTTGCAGATTAAATTAATCCTAATATATCTGATACAGAGTCTTTGTGTAGCCCCTTCAGTTCATCCACTGTCTCAAGATATTTTAGTTCTCTCCCTGTAAGGGAGAGAACTAAAATGTCCTACACAATGACAAAATGACATTTTGTCATTGTGTAGGACTTAAGAGTAGAAAAAATATTTGCAGATGTTGGGCTCTTTTTTTGTGTGCAATTTCTCCCCTCATGCGACCTTATTGAAAAGGATTCCAGAAAAGTTCCACACAGGGAGGTATATATACTTAAAATGTATGTGAGAGTGTTGATATTGGGTCTGGTATGAGCAAATGGAAACATCTGAGGTTTCTGAATGTGTATTAGCATTTACAGCTTCTTAACAAATACATGCATTTTCCATGCGCAGTAAAAGATTAAGTAAGTTTACAGCAGCATTAAATGGTAGCTGTATTGCTTTGTGTGTGACAGCTGCCGTGGGGAGACTGAGACATTGTGGAGCAACACAGCACCTGTTTTGCTTTGATAATTAGAAATCATCAACTTACACAATTTTGAGCTTCACTATTAAAAACAAAAGTCAGTGTTTGCATGGATTTAATAATCACAATGACTTGTGTTTTCCAGCCCCCCCACTCGTCACAGTGACTTGGACACATCCTCTCAACAGCAGGCCAGAATTTCAGCTTCCTGTGCCACCAGAGAGCTCGATGAGTTGATGGCCTCTTTGTCTGACTTCAAGGTATGAGGGAGCATTGGAAAGGCTTTATTTAAACAACAAATCCCAAGCTTCTCCTGTCATGTTCTTCATGATTGCCTTCTTCTTCTTCTTCTTCTTCTCTCACTTGTGCTTCTCTGTTCCTCTAGCCTAGCTCTTTAGGCTCTCTGCTTGAACCAGCAGGAGCATCTTCCAGCTCTTGCCACACTCCAATGTCCTCTTCCATTTCCCCCATGGCTTCTCCTTCCTTGAGTCTGTCTCATCCGTCTGCCTGTGCCTCTCCTCTCTTCTCTTTACCTGCTGGGCTAGAGCTACATATAGATGAGGATGGAGGAGATGGTGGCATGTTGAGACCCCACCCTAGCCATCTCTCTCCACACAGTCCTACATCCTCATATTCTGCAACCAGTGAGCTAGACCTGGACTCTGTCATAGATGTCTCTGCCATCATGCTATCATCTCAAACCAAGTCTCTGCTAGTCCTCTCTCAGTCTGCTTCCTCGAACTCCAACCTGCTAAGAAGTAGCCCAAGTCCTTCCAATACCACTACCCCTTCACTTACCTCAGTTATCACTGTCCTGGATCACAAGTCCTCCAAGTCCCCAAGTCCATCTGTAGAACGGGTCTCACCCTCAGCTTCTGGAGGTAAATCCTCCTGTGCTCCTGAGAGTGTAAGCAAGGGTTCTCCTTGTTTTTATGATCTCGATGTCAGTTTCTCCTCTTCGTCTTTACCTACAACCCAAAACTTCACCCCTCAGGTCTCAGCCCCCTCACCCCTCCCCGTTTTTGTCTCTCTGTCTTCACCTTCAAAAACATCCTCACCATCTCCAGTCTCGCCACTAATAGTCTCTTCTCCAATGGCCTTTAATAACCACAACAGACAGTTGCTGGAGACACCACCTGCAACCCATACAACCACCAACTTCACTGTACAGCAACCCCCTGTGGTAGAGCCATCCCTGGATGAGGCACTAGACAAGCTTCTAGCAATGAGTTTTTCACAAAATCACACAATGGCGAATGTGGATGGACCTCAGCTGAAGAATGATGCAGAGTGTCTTGGCAGAGGAATGCAGGAGGTGCACGAGGAGCTCATCCTACCCTTGGACAGAAGCAGCGTCCAGCCAGACACTTTCACCAACACTTTTACAGACGATTCAGTGGACGGAGGCACAGATGGGAATGGAGACCTGGACTGGGCAGACGAAGAGCTGTCCATGTCCTTACATGACGGTCTGGATGGCACCATGACCCCTTACACTGAGAGGCTCTATACAGATGGCAGCATGACCCCACTGACAGAGGCCAGCTGGATGGATGAGTCCATGACCCCATCATCATGCCCCGGGACCCCTGACGTCACCCTGGACCTGCCCCTGCTTCAGACTCCCACTATAGACAGAGTCTCAGCGTCTGGACATGTACGCTTCGCCGGCCCTGCCTGATTTTAAAATGTTGTTTTGCTAGCTAATGAGACTGATGCGCCTTTAAATCCCAGCCTCTGCTGCAAGGGTTTATCTTGCATGTTTTTTGAAAAACTAAAACATGGCATCTAATATTTTATCTGCTATTTTGACCACTACTATGATCCTTACATCAGATACGATTATGATTGACTTGTTAGCTTTCAGTATCATCAGGGCTGTGATTGGCTTGAGCTCGATTCTTTTCATCCCTGTAAACAGACCTTGGAGGAGACGCGCCCAGTTACTTTAGCCAGGCAAATAAACCAGGCAGAAAAACGCTAAATTTTTAAGCTTTGATCGATATGTAGAAACTACATGTATTTATTTAGAAGAAAATGCCTTGTAAGGAAGAGGCTGAAGGAGTTGAAGCAAGCTAATTAATAGATTTTGCTTGGAAACTACTCTTATAACTAACCTGCTGTTTGGCAGCACCACCACTCTGCATGGCACCACTGCATTTGTGTGAAGGACCAAACTGAGACCTGATGTTTATGTGGCTGCTTGAGAAACTGAAGGATGAGAGTTAGATCATCGATAGCAGTGGCTTCTGCTGAAAGCATGCATGAAGTTCCTAATATGGGACTCCGAGCTCGTGACCACTGCTTTGCCGGCACGTCAGTGACTTGAAAACGGCTGGTGTGACTGACCTGCTGCCTCAGTGCTCTGCTGTAAGTGCTTGAGCTTGTAAATTGGAGTGGACATATGATAAGGTGTTCGCTCCCTCCCTCCCTGCTCTTAGATAAAATCAGTTATTAGGCGCACTAAGGAGACTCCCAATGTGCACCCCATGTACCGAGAGGCTCACCTGCGCAGGAAGATGGGACCCATCATTGTAAACAAGAACTCTTCCCAGGACCGTCTCATAGAAGAGCTTCAGGGTAAGCTTGGGATCGGCCGCTCAGAACGGAGGCGCAAACAGTCCGATGATTGGCTGACGGAGGGTGTCATCGTCACGTCCAAACCTCAGCGATATCGTCCCGATGGGGCGGGCAGTGAGGTCGACAAGGTTGGCTTCAGTGTGCTTGACAGTTTCCACAAATTCTCCTTTCGCAATTATTTCACTTTTTGTTTCCCTTTTCTGCACATTTCCTGTCTCCTTCCTTCTGTTTTTCCTCTTTTCTTCAGATCATAATTCCCCCCGAGTCTCCTGTCCCTGTGAGGAAGGTGCTGCCACCTCCCTCTCCCCCTACCCCTCGTCGCCCCCCTGTCATAGAAGAACCTAAGCGACCCCTCCCTGTACAGCACCCCCCTGTCCCAATACCACCCCCACCTCCTCCACCTCCTTCACCACCTCCACAACGTACCCACCACATTCACGAACCAGTTCCTGCTCCACCTCGGCAGTTCATAAAAGCCTCACCTCCACCGGCTCCAGTTCAGAACCCTTCTACGCCTAAACCAGAGCCGCCTCCTCCTGTCCTAAAAACCCCAACCCAGCCACCAACAGTGGACTCGGTTCCCCCAGTTGCACCCAAAGTCCTGGTCTCTGTAGGCTGCCAAACTGAGTATGACCCCATCTTCCCTCCAATGCAGGCATGAACCCCTCCCTCTTTTATTCCTTCTGTTTTTCACACTTATTTTAAAGTTAAGTAACCCTAAACTTAAATATTTTTGTTACATTTCAACAGTAAATAACTATTTTCATACTGAACCATTTCAGATTATGGCCCAAGGGAAGGGTGGTGTCTCCGGTGGACCCCCGACACAGGTCAACAAGCTGGACAACATGCTTGGCAGCCTGCAGTCTGACCTCAACAAACTGGGCGTGCAGACAGTCGCTAAAGGAGTTTGCGGAGCCTGCTGTAAGCCGATTGTGGGACAGGTGAGATGGTTCGGTTAAGGTAATCTTTTGTCTGTAACATAAATAGATGTTTTCTAATCTTGCTTTGGTTATCTGTTTTTTGTCAATTATTTTTTTAGGTGGTGACCGCCATGGGCCGCACATGGCACCCCGAACACTTTGTGTGCACACACTGTCAAGAGGAAATCGGCTCCAGGAACTTTTTTGAACGTGAAGGACAGCCCTACTGTGAGAAGGATTACCACAATCTGTTCTCTCCACGGTGCTACTACTGCAACGGGCCCATACTGGATGTGAGTCACTGCTCTCCACACATGTGGTCTCTGCTGTAGACGTGTCAGCCTATAAATGTCTTCAATGTCCATTCAGAAAGTTGTGACGGCGCTGGATAGGACATGGCATCCCGAACACTTCTTCTGCGCTCAGTGTGGCTCTTTCTTTGGCCCTGAGGGTAAAGTGATACAAGTATATGTTTTGAATCATACTGCTTAGCAGTTTCTCTCTACTTTAGAGTGGATATAATCTCTTGTCTCGTTCTACTTTCAGGTTTTCATGAAAAGGATGGAAAGGCATACTGCAGGAAAGATTACTTTGACATGTTTGCACCGAAATGCGGCGGCTGTGCCAGAGCCATTCTGGAAAATTACATCTCAGCTCTGAACTGTCTTTGGCATCCCGAGTGTTTTGTTTGCAGGGTTAGTGTTATGCTTTAGTCAGGAACTTTTCTATAATAGTTTGCATGCCTTGTAAGAAAAAGAGTACTAAAATAATAACGTGTGTGTGTGTTTCTGCAGGAGTGCTTCACCCCATTTGTGAATGGAAGCTTTTTTGAGCACGATGGCCAACCCTACTGTGAAGTGCACTACCACGAGCGCCGCGGCTCCCTCTGCTCCGGCTGCCAGAAGCCCATCACGGGGCGCTGCATCACAGCCATGTCCAAGAAGTTTCACCCGGAGCATTTTGTCTGTGCCTTCTGCCTGAAACAGCTCAACAAAGGCACCTTTAAAGAGCAAAACGACAAACCCTACTGCCACGGCTGCTTCATCAAGCTGTTCAGTTAGAGAGTTAGGGGGAACGTTTAACACTGGCACACTTGGGTCAGGGCTAAAATGAGAGTCTGAAGCATTTCTAGCACAGGGAGAGTGAGAACGGGTTTAGTTTGTATCGCAGGAAGCCGTCTCTGGATGATGGCGTTGGAAGTGTGTATGGGCTAAGTATGTGCATGTGGTTGAAGCGGTGTGCTGCTTCGGCCAGACTAAATGTTTTTCATGTCATTCAGAATTATTATTATTTTTAGATTGACAGCAGTTTATTTGTGAAGCTTTTTATGTGTTGTGAGCGGGTGACTATATCGGATGAAGGTATATTCGGTCTTTAAAGGAAAATCTTTTTCCCCCCCTCCAAGACAGCAACTTTTCTCCCAGTCTACTTAGATGTGCTGAAACAAGCAGCTGTCTTGTTTGTTTTGAGTGTGTATGTATGTGTATGTGTGTAACCCTCAAATCGTTTTATTTTTTATCTTTTTAGAAGGTGATAAATTGTTACTAAGCACACTGAAACTCTGATCTATGAAATGCTCGGTGTGTGGTAAAGTTACTCACTGGTTGAGTGCGTCATTTTAGAAATCAAAACAATGAACATATGGCAGGGAACAGGTGACCTGTTGTTTTTACACAATATAAACCTTTTTTTAACAAATGATCAGGATAAAAGGCCTTTTACGTTCTCTCCTCCCTAGTATAAAGTCAGATAAGGCACATCTTTATATAACTGATAGAGTTGTGTTTTATGGTGAAATGCATCTTTAGTGTCCCTTGACCAGAAACCCCTTTCTAGTATGTCATATTTTAATTAAAGGTGCATACTGTGTTACAAAGCAGTCAAGGGCAAACTGAGCATGGATTAATATTTGACTCAGCAGTCACTGCGGTGTTCACTCTTCATTACATGTGCTGCCAAATCATTCCTTTTGGTTCCTCTGAATTAAAGCGAGTCTAAAAGCAGTTTGTTGGATTTGCCTCGTACAGTAAAGTGAAGCTGCACAGAGATATTGGGTGTACAGTGTTTTTGTGCCACACTACCCTTACTGTTTCTGAGTACATCCTGAGAATTTTTGTTGTTGTTTTTTGTACATGTCCAATGCAGCTACATTGTAAGCATGTACATGTGTTTAATAACCACTCGTTAAAAGAAGGAAAGGGCTGCTTGGAAGGCATAGCGGAGATATTTGGATGTCTTTGCTGATATTACTGTATCGAGAAGCTGATGAATGTTTGTTTTTGAGAGAATGCAAACCGTACACACAATTTGCCTGTGATATTCCGATAACTATGCAACTGTGGATTAACAGCTTTGTATTTCAGCATCAGCATCTATTTCTTAGGCTGTCTGTGCCATTGTATCATGTCTAATAACACTGGCAAATTCAGCAAAAAATACTGAGAGCAGGTCAAGAGTCCGCTGTTCTGTTTTCATGTTATTAGTCTGTGAGTTTGTAAAAATGAGAGCCTGGTGGTCTGCTAGAATAACTGGTAGGACTAGGATGACTTGTCTCCCTCAGCGTCTGAGTAGCATCTACTGTATGACCACCAGGTTGGGGTTCTGTACATGGTTATTCATACACAGCAGACAGATTTGGCTTTTTGTCTTGTTCAGGGAATTCTAGAGCCTTAATTCTTTTTTTTTCTTTTTTTTCTCACTGTATTTAAGATATCCTGTAACAGTTGTCTTTTCAAAATGACTTTCGTAGAGGTTATTTAACCAAAGCCATACCTTCTTTCAGTTTTTCTTGTCTGTTCACTTTGTTTTTTCTTTTCACTTTGAATGTCAATAGATACAAATAGTGAGATTCCTCTGTTCTAGCCTGATTATGCCAATAAATTCAGTTTTGGTATCAAAATGTCATCCAAGGGTCTAATTTATGCTAAGCTTTTACTTTGTGTGCAGCTGTTACCCTTAAGCTTTGCAATTTCCAATGCTATAATTTTATTCTCATCTTCTAGAGAAGCTTTGCATGATTCACAGGTAAAAATGACCCTTATTTATCTTGGTACAGTCCCTCAGAGCATCCACTATCTTACACAAGCTGTTTTAGCTTTCTAGTCCTTCCCTTTAAGCTAGCCATCTTCTGATTGGCTGAATAGTGCAGACAAAAGGTTTAAAGAGAAGATGAGTGTGGCTTTACTAAGGATACCTGCTCTCACTAAAATCATCAAAAACACTCAGAGATTGTTTGTACACGCGACGACTTCATTATGTAAAGTTTAATTCATCACAGTTACATGGATAATATAAAATAAGGAAAATCATCATAGGTCCACTTTAATCAGACATTAGTCCAGCTGTAGAGCACCTCTTTCAGGATGAGGTAAGAGCCCTCTTCTTCTGCTTATCCACTTCAGGGTCACAGCTGGGTGATAGGCAGAGTACATCCTGGAGAGGTCACAGAGCTAATGCATAGATTATTCATGCTCACGTTTACGCCTTCAGCAAATATAAAATCACCAATGGGGATCAAGACACGCAGGAACAGAGGATTCAAACCCACAACCTTCACAGCACCCTGCTGTCCCTACTCACTATGATAAGTTAGCCCTTTTTATTTAAGAAATTCTACAGAGTCTAGGCAGAAGGCCCGTATTATTCATAACCTTCAGATAAGAAAAATGATGAATAAATGATTCGTTTTCGTACAGAAACCCTTTGAAAGTTCAGTGTTTGGGAACGTCTTTCACCGGTTGTGGGCGCTAGTGAGACATTTTGCACGCTTACGTAGACAAACAAAACAGAAGACGAGGAAAACCAAACCTCGACTGTGATTGGACGAGGAGTCACGTGGCTATCTTCGTACCCGGAAAGATGACAAATGTTTCTTTGCAAGATTTCAGGTGAGTCGACCAAATTTATCAGGTTTAGAATAGTTTTAAGACAACAAATTCTTTTTGTATCTTATGATTGTACAAAGCTCGTGTAAGGGTTGGTGTTTACGGTAGTTCCGTGTGGAGGCTATTTGTAATGTGGAAGAGCCTTTGAGCCATTGTTGGTCGTTAACGTCGAAGCGGCTGGCTCACTGTTTACACAGTTCGGCTGGAAAACGCTTTTTGCGATGGTCTCAGTTTTATATTTTGAAGTTTTATTTATATCCTTAATACGTGAACAGAATTTGCTAAAGTTGAGCGCTTTTCTCTTTTGTTTTCACGAAATAAAGCAAGTAGCGCAGGTCGATGGTATCTGCGCTGGCTCGTGTTGTTGTTGTTGTTATCTGCCCCCCTCCCCCTCTATTGTGTTCCCAAGAAAAGCCTGTATTGTAAAACATGACTGGACTATCTTTCAGATCCCCATCACACTCTCTTTGAATGTTTATCCAGAACAAAACTGTTACAAAACAACATCAGTCCCTGCCATCAAGGCAGCACATATATCTGCTTTTGCAGTATGATTGGCATAGCTGTGTTTCTCGTACTTTCCTGCACGGTGCTCACTCACCAATCGCATTCCTCAGCTTTTCACTTTCACTGTCTGTTGTAGAGCCAAGCTCTCGTTCAGCACGTCTCATTCATGCCTGATTTCTTTCGTTGTGAACAGGACGTACTGGGCGGAAATGGCATCCTACTTTGATGAACACAACTGCGAGCCCACCGACCCCGAGGAGCAGTACCGCCAGAATGCTCTCCTTGAGATGGCCAGGTGAGGGCTAGCAAACAGAGAGGCTTTATTCTCATGTGTGCAGTGCTCTGACTGACTGTTGGTGCCTGCGTTGGTGTTTACAGGTATTTGATACAGGGCTTGGACTGGATCGATGCACGCTATGCTGGCATGTCAAGCTGGGACCAGAGGCTTCCTCCTCCGGCTGCCAAAACTGCCGTTCAGACCCTCACTGTGATCGTTATAACTGCTGAACAAGCAGGTAGACAGAACCATGAGAATTAACTGCCCTGACATTTAGGTTGATGATCAGCCCATGATCTATGTAAAATCTACGTAAGCGTGCATATCACCTGAGATTTTGATGTGGCTTTTTGTTTTTCGTTCTCACAGGCAGAGGTCTCAAGTGTCCTGTGTGTCTGCTGGAGTTTGAGGAGCAGCAAACGGCTCGAGAAATGCCTTGCAAACACCTTTTCCACTCAGGATGTATACTGCCATGGTTGGACAAGGTAACGCTCCCGTGTTTGTGCTTCTCTTTGAAATAGAAAACACACGAGCGTGACCTCTTACAAATCCTTTTTGCTTCTTTGTCGTCTTTAAACTTTAGACCAACTCCTGTCCGCTCTGCCGACTTGAATTACCCACCGATAATGCAGACTACGAGCAGTTTAAAAAAGACAAGGTGGGTGTGTTTGAGTGTGTCCTAACGTTTAACCGTACATTTATCGTGGCATTAGCTCTATATTGTTGTTTTTTTATTTATTTTTCTGATCTGCAGGAGAGAAGGAAACAGAGCGAGCATCGGCTGGAGGGCCTGCATGGAGCCATGTACACATGACGCTGCAGTGCTGTTGGGCAAGGTTGTGGCACGTTGACATTTTAGTTTAATGAAAGCTTGAGAAGTGCATAAAGCTGCATTCGCACACCATTTCAAACAGAGTGTAGTTTCACGCTCAAGGATGGGGAAACAGTGTGAAATATTTGGCAAAATATCAGCAAATCCTACATAAATTGTAATAATGAAAAAATGCACCACAGTAAAAAAAACACATCGGGTTATCTGGAATGACTTAATGTCGGGCAATCGGGATGACTGTCGAGGATTAATGTAAACAGGCTCCTGTTCTCACCACTCTGTTGACGTGGTGTGAATGCAGTGGAAGCAACAAGGTCATTAAACATTTAAAATGCTCTTTTTCTCACTAGCTAGGACCATTATACTTCCACATCCTGTTGCCAGCAGAGCGCTCTCAGACACAGCAGCTGCTTTTTCCTTTCCTTTAAAAAAAACAAACAAAAAAACAACTTTGTAGGCTATAAATGGACAAAATCTGTTCGTCTGTATTTGTTCAACGACCATGAAGTTATGATTTGTAATTTATGATTTTAAGATCTGTCTGCTGCTGTTCTTACTTCTTCATAAAAATAAAAATTGAAAAAATTGATTTTATTTTGTTTGTTTTTTTTAATCAAAAGCTTAATTTTAAAAGAATCGCCAACAAGCTTAGCGGACGTCAAATTCTGGGTTGCCCATTGTTCACTGATAAATGCCCGCACCTTTCAAACTCCATGTTCGCAGTAGAGAACGGGCTTTTTTGTACATTTGCGGTCTCAGCAGATTTTTCTGTCTGTTCCTCATGCTGAGTAATTTGATCTGTAATTGGGAAGATTTGTGGAGTTCCCCTTCAGCTGGTCCCATGATGTTTTGATTTTAGAAAAAACACTGGCTGTCCTGTAGCCTATCTGGAGCGAATATTAATAACACAATCTGCACAGAATTGGTTTTAATGCTCCTGAATCATATGACAATCTTCAAACTGCGTCCACGTCACAGTGATAATCTGGGAAACATTTAAACAGGCTTTTTCTTTTCTTTTTTAACCAATTATGAAGCTATTTGTGTCAGCTGCTCTGTCCAAAGTTGTTTCTATTTATGCTTGCAAATAAGTAGCTGGCCCTTTTTTAAAAACGTTAGAACGTATAGAACACTAACCATAGTTAGAGTGATGCTGTTATTATCTAACAAGTACGGCGTGCTATGATTAGGAAGCCATGTTGGTCTTTGTTTTAAAGTTTTAAATTGTGAGGTCGGTGTATGTACAAGTATTTCCTGTGAGCCAAAAGCTCAGACTGCTCTAAACACCATCTCAGACAAAAGGATCAGTGAACTCATGGAGTGCTGAGAAGTTCATCAGCTGTCCATATGTCCCTCCACTATTAGCAAGTACACAGTGACGTAATGAGTCTTAGACTGGCGGTCAGACTTTAGTGACATGAGATGAATGTGTCGTGGATATGACGGACTTAAAGCTTCTCTAACTTTTCATTGGTTTGTGCATCCAAGCAATGACAAAACTCTTCACTGTCTTTCTGCACTTTATACATTACAGTAACCTGTGAATTATGATGGATCATGAGCCAGCTGAGCTACTACGTCACTGACGTTCTGGTTTTACTCTTGGCTCGGTATGACAAAGAGAACAGATCTCATTACAGTCATCTCGATCACAGCTATGTGAAGACAGAAGCCCCACCCACCTGCTGTCTGAATATCTGTTTGCGAGGGGCAGCCAATCAGAAGACAGTTGCCTTGATGAAAGGCAATCTAAAACTGCTTGTTTCAGATGGTAAATAAAGCTCGTGTCATTATCTCATGAGTCTTGGCTGTATCAAAGCTCATTATAAGATATATAAGGCTTTGAGCTGTAAATCAAGCAAAGCCACTCTATAAAGGCCATTACACACCAAATGTGTTACAACACGATGCATTTTGTGAAAAATTCATCCTTAGAAAAAAAGAAAAAAAAAAAAAAAAAAAGAAAAAAAAATGTAAAAAATGAGAAGGGAGAGAAATGATTTGAGAGTCAACTGACCAGGAACAGTGTCTGTGTATATTCAGTAACTGTGCACAATTTGGGTTACAAGCACTTTTGCCAAATGCAAAAAAAAAAAAAAAGAAGCAATAACTGCCACAAATTCATTCAGCATTTGGTGTGAACGGCCACATTAAAGAACAGGCGAGTCCTAAAAATATTCCACCTGACATTTTCCACAGTGTGACGCACCCAAGACCAAAAGTGAAATGAAAATAGAAGCTGATTTGTAGAGTTGAACTAATTTTGCCGTTTATATAATGTTGTAGTTTACACATTCACCCAACAAGAGCCCCGGTCTGATCCCAGGAGGAGATCTGAATTCCTTCGGGGTTGTGTCAGGAAGGCCATCCCACACAGAAGAAATATAATCTTCTAAATCAAAGACACAGCAGCTGAAAGTAACGTTGAGGAAACAAAGGGAAATCTGTGCGTTTAAAATAGTCCATGAAAGCCACGTGCTAATAATTTATCATTTTTATTTCATATTTGAATATAAATCTCTGTCAAATGAAAATACCTAAATGATAGACAAAAATCATACATATTTACAGAATTTATAAAAAAAACAAACAATTTGTGTTGACTTGATTTCAGGGATTTGTCAGACTCCGTGATTACCATTCATTTACATACTCTTCAAATTCAAAAGAAAAACAGGACCAGTAAAGTTTTTCTGTGTTGCTAAAGTTCAAGACGTACAGTTCAGGCGGCTTTTTGTAATACAGTGTTCCTACACAAACAACCCAATGATCTGACTGCTTATTGAAGTGCACATTTGGATAGAAAGAAAAAAAACAAAACAAAAAACAAACTAATGAAATCCACTAATTTAATATTTGGCCTGTGGAAGATGGCATTATGGTATAGATGCTGTAACAGAATAATCCCAACCCCAATGTGAGGACTCAAACAAGCTGCCATTGGGAGTCAAACTGCATGACTCAGTAACAGTATGGCGAAACAGGTTACAGGTGAACACATGAGAAGAAAGAAAAAAAAAAAAGTACAAGATGTAATGCTAAAACGGAAAAGACACAAAAAAATTAACTCAACCTGGAGTAGATTTTAGTCTTTTTGGCAAGTTTTGCAGGACAAACAGGATTGACAAAACAGACACATGATTGTGCATCCTGTGTAACTGCATCCACTGTGCCGTTACACAGGATGCTGACACTTTTTAGGACAGACACTTGCAGACAGAGTCGCACACTGCCCACTCGCCATCACATTAAATACCTCAAACGCTGCCAGATGGAAAATGTTTCACAACTGTATTCTGTACCAGAAGCTTTCACCTTCTAGTAACATCCAACTGACAAAAAAAAATAAAATAAAATAAAATAAAAAATAAGAGAGGTAGGTGACCTTTTTAAAAAAAAAAAAAAAAAAATATTGCTGGCATCCAGTGTTTCAGACAGTTTAAAATGACTCAACACTATGCAGAGGGCAGAATACTGTGCATCTGTGAAACACACCTCACTCACTCCAACATAAAGAAATGTAACCTAAACAGGCGGCATTAGCCAGCTGCAGTTTGACCAGTGGTGATGTGTGGCAGTCTGGTGTTGAGCTACTACAAAGATAACAACTTAAGAGAAATTGGCAACACAATTTAAAACAAAAACGCATCACATAAAGCACTTTGACACCAGTCTACAGCCTGTATCATATGTACCTCTCCTGTGAATAAATCACACTACCTCGGGCTTCACATCACTTCTTACTGAAACAAAACGCTGGTCTATGAACTCAAATAAGGCTTCCAAGGGTCCAGCTTGGAATCAATGTGCGAACAAGAACCCTCAAACGCCAAAGTCGATTCTTGTTTTATCATAAGATGGGCTTTAAATATCTGTCAGAAGCAAAGAGAGGGTTTGCGTTAAACTCATTATCACATGACTGATGGCAGTTATTGCGTGGACATCGGTGAAATAAAGGGTGACATGAAATGTTAGCATTTCAAAGAAACTGTCAACACATTTATGGAACGACATACAGGAGATGACGATTATCAGCTAAGGGTGATTGATTCATTTCCATGCTGCTGTCACACGAGGGACGCAGGCCCAACATACACATTTACACGGTTTTTTTTTTTTTTAAATTATTTAAAAACTACCTTCACCATCTGCATTCAAATTATCTGTGCAACCAAACCAAAGGCAGGTGCGATAATTAATTTATGCCTGATTGATTAAAAAAAAGCTTGTGCGCTCTCAAACTGTAAAACATAACTATTCATTTCTCAGACATTCAGTGGTTCCTACCTACTACACAAACTCAGAAATCAAACATGAAATGCTCTTCTGTTAAAAGAAAAAGACAGAAAGAAAGAAAAGCGTGCCATGCAGAGAAGCAAAAAGCCGAAGCAGGTCGGCCACGCAAGGTTTTGTGTAGGAGTCTGGGGAGAAGGAGAAAACCATCAAGAGATCAGCTATGCAGAGTAAAAAATAAAATAAAATAAACGTCTTGATGCATCCTCAATCATCCAGGAAAGTAAATCTCCAAAAGTTGATTCTGTTCATCTGGACTTTGCTACGGCCAGATGAACAGAATCAACTTTTGGAGAAAGTAAAATAAAAAATAAAAACTTCTCTCCCAGTCAGGCAACACCCTACCTAATGCAGAAGTGCCCAGATCAACAGCCTCCGAGGAACATTCATGGCTCCAAACTTTCAACAACACTACAGGAAACAACTGCAGCAGGTCACGCCAACAGTGGAGATTTAAAAACAAAAACAGGTTGAGGATATCCAAACGCCTCCTCTTCCTCCACGTGCTGCCTCTGTCAGCTTGGCTTCCTGTGGGAGCCCGTGAAGCACCTCTGCGGTGATGTTTCAGACCTTTCGGCTGGGCTGCACAGCTACAACATGGCTGTGCTCTCTGGGGTACAGTTGAGATGTGTCGATGTGCTGCTTCCCCCAGGGGACTTGAGGCCTTTGGTTGCCCCTCCTAATGTTGAGCCCTGGCCCCTGGAACCCATGATCACCCCTGAGCCGTGGTGGCTCTGCTGCAAGCCTGCCATCATGGTCTCACTGGTGACTGTGCCAAACTCATAGGTGAAGGTCCCGTAGAAAACCAGGATGTCCACCGTGAAGACCCACTCGCAGATGGCTGCGGCGTGCTGCAGGGTAAAGCTCTCGTGAATGAAGAAGATGCCGCCTTGGAGGACAAGTTAAGGATGACAAACGGCTCTTGTAGAGAGAACAGAGCATTTATCCTCACTGAAGCAGACAGAACATTCAAATCTCTACCAAACAGATGGACTTAAAGTATTAAATGATTGGTGTCTTCATTTTTTCTTCACCCACAGTAGGCTTACTTATAATGACCAATGTTCCCTCCAATATTTCATGTATCTGAGTGAACACACAAACTCCCTGAGCGTCCCTTGGACCACTGTGAGCAACAGCACACGTGTGCACTGTGGTCACACCAGCATCGAATCAAAGTTACATGGTTTATTAAAATAATCAAATTACAGCATTTACACTTATGTTAGACAACTTTATTTAACTGCTTTAGCCCACTTACAATGAAATTTAAAAAAAAAAAAAATCTTGTTCATGACCTGTGTAGGATGTTAACACTATTGAAGTAAAAATAACTTGAACTCCAATTTTGAAAACAACTTTTTAAAATTTTTTTAAATAAAACTCTTGAGTTGTATTATGAGTATGAGTCTGTGGTCTGGGAGAGAGTCTGTAACTCTGTCTGCAAAATACAGCATATAAAGACCAATGATGGGCAATTAATTATATAGTTACTTCTTCAAAAAAGTAACTGAGTTATGCAAACAAATTTTTTTGCAGCTGTTTACCTAAAAATGCAGCCAAGGCGTTTTTTTTTTTTTAAATAAACATTTTTAACTATTTACAGAACAATCAGCTGTTCTGCATCAAATTTGATGCCACACAAATTATTTGTGCCGCTGCAAAAAATAATTTCTGTCCACTATGAGATGAAGGAGAACAACGGCCTGATACCTGCAGGCCTGACAACAGGAGATGTATCACTGCTGTAACACCTGTAACATTCAGCAGTCGCCTCATTGTTCTGACACACACAACTATTGACTACACTACACACTAACTACACACTAACTACACACTAACTACACCTAAACTTCGCAAATCTCTCACATCTCAAAACACACCGTCACTCCTAAAACTTCCCCCCTTCCTAAACAACTAAATGCTATGTTGCTATATCGTTTTTTGATTGGTCGACACGGTACATTTTTCCACCAATAGGAAAGGGTGGGGTTTTTTTGGTGTTTTTTGCTCACAGGCTTTTGAGCGTTTTCCTTATAAAACGCAGTTTTTACCGTTTCTTCCCACAGTAAATATAAACAACGACAGTATTCAGGAAGAAAAACAAACATTGCATCTATTTTTATCATAACTCTGGTTTTACACAGAGTTAAAAACTGTTATAAAGTCCACACTTTTTCCGTCAATTGTTCCGTCTGTCCTGCTCCAATGGTTGTGCCCGTTGTCATTAACGTGGCTTCACTCCACATCAGCCACGCCGCTTTGCTAGCTAAAACACCGGTGTCGGCACATAAGGACGCTGTCATAGCCTGTCAGCCACGTTGATTAGCTGCGTGTATACGAATGTGAATCACATTATTGGCTGGACTATGGGATAAGGTGGCATCTTCTAATCCAGTCGTTCCCATTTTTTTTTTTGCCAGGCCCCCCCTTTGTTTTACAAGAAAAATATTCGCCCCCCCCCCTCCCGGCGCGCGCACATGCACGTGCAAACACATCCTTTAACCACACACCCATATTTTGCTCCATTGCAGTTTATTTCACATCTCAAACATTTAGTAAACAATTAACTAAATACAAGTAATCTGCAATAAATTACAGGTAGTAAGAAAATAAACTCTTTCACGCTACGTCCGCACCTACACGGGTATTTTGCAAACGCAGCTGTTTCTATGTGTTTGGACCTTTCGTCCACATGTAAACGGCGTTTCGAATCACCGAAAACAGATTTTTTTTTTAAACTAATTTTTTGCGTTTAGTGTGGACGAGGAATACAGAGTTGGTCAGGCAACGTCAAAGGTATGAGCCTTTTTCACGTTGCGCTGTGCGCCATGTTATTGTTTACATGAGATGAATTGCAGAATGGCAGATAGTCAGATTAACAGTATTTTGTCTCTATCTGCAGGTTTACACGCTTACATACACACATGCAGTTAATGTCCCTCTGTTTACAAAGGCAGAGGCGTCACGGTGTAATTATTTTTCGTGTAGTTGTTTTTTTCCTGTGTAATAATGTTCAACATTGCTATCAATACATTTTTCAAAAAAATGCCTCTCTGTGCAAAATGGGTTTAAAAACATAAACAACTGGGATACTGTTTGTCCGTGATTTGGAGAGCCCAGCGCTGCTCCCAATGAAGGGAAAACCTACTGCGGCACTTGTGCAGGTGAAGCCAAAGGGCAGATTTGCTTCACCATATTTTCTAGTCTTTGGCTTTGAATGAAGTTGGTTTGGAAACATATTCAGCGATGCTTCATCTCCTGATTTGCATTTGTGTGGGCGCCCCGTCAAAAACCTGTCCATTATGCTAGCAGTGTCCAAGCGGGTTTTTTTTGTTTTGTTTTTTCCTTTTCATACCACGCCCCCCCTGCAATGGCTCTGCGCCCCCATACTTTGGGAAGGTCTGTTCTAATCCCATACGGGAGCAGCCGGTCACTTACTGACTAAACAATTCTGTTTTGCAGTGTCAAAGTTTTAATTTTAATTCAGGTTAGATTTTTTTTTTCTGTGCGCAGAGACCGTGCCAGCAGTGCGCACACGTGCAGCTTAGAGGATTGATGAGGACGGAGCTGAACGGTTCTAATTTCTGTTGCCAATCAGCCAATGAGTAGGCAGGTAGGCAGTTTGACATCAAAGGCTATTTTTCTTATTTAGTTCATAGATTGTTCCTGTCCCAGGTGAGGTGGCGAGAAAAGCAGGTTACACCCTGCTCAGGTCACCACGAGGTCCAACTGGAGCAAGAGCATCCATGGAGCACACAAAGGCCTCGTCTAAGTTTGAACCCAGGACGGTCTTACTGTAAGGCACAGAGCCACCATGCCTTTAAATGACAAAATCATCAGTGTGGCTTTAAAGGAACTGAAAAAAAGCTTATAAGAGCTGAAACCACATTCATACGTTTATCTGCATAATAACAAGGATCTCACTCCAGTAAGGAAAGGATACTGAAGACGAGGGAGATCATGGCTCCCAGTGCCAGAGCCACTCGGAAATGAGCCATCCAGTAGTCGAGGGCCGTGACAGCCAGACGGTAGGTCAACACACACTGCAGGCACACAAACAGCAGCCCTGCTGGAAAGGCCACACCCGCTCCCACATAGTGAAGAGATTTGGCATGATCAACCTGTCAGATGGAAACAATGTCAGAAGAGCCGTTTGAACTGTGACATCCACGAGGTCTTCACTTATTGTGATCAGCATCACTATAAAATGAAAATAAAAATAGAATGCAATGATTTGCAAGTCTCATAAGCTCATTTTATTCACAACACTGAAACATCAAATGTTTAAACTGAGAAAATGTATCATTTTAGAAATTAAGGTCATTTTAAATTTGATGGCAGCAACATGTGAGTAAACACATAGCCGTCTTCTCTGGCTAAAGATGATATAAAATTGACCCTGGTAACAAAAAATGCTCTGTGGTCAGACAAACTGACGACAATCCAGCTTATCAGCAGCACTCAGTTCAAAAGTCTGCATCTAGATTGTATTGAGGCACATCAGTGCCTGTGAAATAAACAGCTTGTACAAACAGAAAGATCCCATCAATACTGAATGATATGTACACTGGTTTTAGAGAAACTTATCCTCCCATTCAGGCGATGGCTTTTGTTTTGTTTATTTTAAAAGAGAAGGCCATGCAAATTTGAGCGGAGACTGTTAAACCACCGACTGCAGCCATTTTTACATGAGAACAGAAGAATGTAGGTGCTGAACTGGCCTGCTTGCAGTCCAGACCCTTCAACTAAAAAACATCCGACGGATCATGAAACAGAAGAAAAATCTATTTCAGACAAGAATGAGAGAATACTGCTGTTCAAGTTCAGCAGCTGCTCTCCTCGGTTCTCAGATATTTACAGACTATCGTGGAAAAACACGAGGGCGCTTTTGTGCGCCACATTCAAATGAGCAAATATGGGTTTTTTTCTTAAAAGTGGTACATTTTCTCATTTTAAACATTAGATGGGTTTCTATTGTGAATAAAAACAGGTTTATGATATCTGCCAATCATTATATTCCTTTCTTTACTTACCTGAAAGTTGCCCACCATGACAAGACCAATGGCATTGGTGCAGCCAGACACCAGAGCGCTGGTGTTGACCCAGCATCTGTGGCTGTGTTCGATCACTTGGGCGTAGCGCAAAAAGCACACCATCACAACTGTTGGAAACAAATTTAACAAGTATTAATAATCTATAATCTTTTTGATTTGAAATTGGAACGAAGCGGTCTTAGTATGAAAAGTATGCTTTTGTTTTCCTAATTTTTTAGAATAAACTTGAACGCCTGAGATTTGGACACTCGCTGTTCTGCATCATGAGAAAGGCAGCTGGGAAGTAGCTTCACGCATTCTTCCAAAGGTTAGACTATGTGATTCATGTAACTGCTGCCCTAGACAGGATGCTGGCTTTCAAATACTGACATCTCTGCTTGCATAAGGGTCAATTTTCTCAGCAGGCTTAAAAACCCAGGTTGCAAGTCAGTAAAACAGAGCCCAACATCACAAGCTACCAACAGGAAGGAATTGGAGGGTCTAAAACGGCTTCTGGTCTACTGAGGAATTGCAGAAATGCATTATTTACTAAAAATGCAAGGAAACAAAATAAAACCATGACAGCTGGAATATAAAGGAAAGACATATGAGAAGTAAAGGTGACGTGAATAATGAAGTAGAGCTGCAGGAGAGAAGCAATCAAGCAGCTGTGGGAAAACTGGGACAGAAGTGAGTGGTGATAAAACGAGAGAGGGGGAGGAGAAGGAATGGAGGAAAGCCACAGAAGGTGAATGAAGGGGAAGGGACAGAGGGGGAAGGAAAGCTGTATTCATTATTGATTAGAGAGCACAGGCTATTTCCAGCCCCTGCATAACTCTTGTGGCTAACGTCTGTGCCTGTGGGAAACTGTGGAGAATTAATAAAATATACAGAGTGGACTGTGGAGACAGTGTTGAGATGAAAGGTGTCTACTGCCTAATTTTGTTTAACAAACAGAAGCCAACAGGCTTTTCACTCAAGTGTTGGTAATGAATATAAAGACAGATTAGAGATTTAACCAGTCCACCTTTTATTCCTTATGAAATGACCCCACACCTTTCTTCTGTGTGTCATTTAAGATGCTCTTAAATGTTTTAAGACACTAAAGACTAAAAAAAAAAAAAAAAATACACCAAGTCATACTTTGGTAATCAATTACAGAGGGTATCATTCTTGCTAGTCGAATAAGTTTGATGTTCTTACAGATGATTATCTCAGTTTAACATTAAGACTTGAAACAGAAAGTAGCTTAAAATGATTATGTAATCATTACAACAACAAAAAAAGGAAGTGTTAAAATGTCAACTGGTAGTTTTACAGGAAGTAAAACTTGGGTACAGTCGCTTCCTGGTGTCTTCAATTGGTGATACATTGGCTAACACTAGTACATAAACACTAAAACCCTGTCGTTGGGTGTTGCTAAAACTTAACATAACAATAGAACATAAAACATAATGAGGAACAGATTTTCCCCATTGTTTACAGACTACATGTCACACTCAGCCAACTCACTGCAAGCTACATCGACATCTATTCACACTGTAAAGATATGCATGCATACTGCGTTTAGTTAGGCTTACCCATGAAGGCTCCAACATTGCCTATCAGGCTGAACAGACAGCTTTCAGGAGGGTAGGAGCCACATTTACTGTGAAGACAAGATATAGACAGTATTTACAAAGACACACACACACAACAAAAATTACATAAATTATTCTAATTTCTGAAACGCCAAAGATGGCAGCTGTCCTGCCTCTACCCTTAAAGAGCAAATCAACAATGTAATGAACTGAAAAACATGAGTTAATCATGTTGTTGCAGTGTCACATACTGAGATTCAAAACTAAACCGTTCTCAAACCACTCGATATACTAAAAACATGGAAAAGTGTACTTATTGTTTTTTGTTAACTGCATCCATTTGTTCAATGATCTGGTGTGAGAAGGAGGAAACACTGTCTTAAGCAGTTATTTATAAGACTAGCCATGGCCCCTTCCCCATTCATTTAGATAGGATCTTTAAGATAAATGCCCAAATAACTTCCCTGAGGTGATGACAAGATGGCTGCTGAATAGTGAGACTTACTTTAAAAGGACTACGCATGTATTTTACCTGACACTGTTTAACAGTATGCTTCTGCCAAGGGAAGCTTCTCTAATAAATTCAAGTATGACACCAAATGTCGGCTTACACGGCCTGAAACTTAGATGAGAAATCATCTAAACGTACGGACTGCAAAAACTTGTTTGGAGTGATTAGTTTTTACAAGAGCGCTATTGTACTCGCCTGTGGTAAGTGGCGTATTTGCAAATTAAACAAATGCAATTTATGCAAAACGATGACATAACAAGATGATAATTCATGCTTCGAGGCCTTTGCTAACACAAAATAGCTTTTGTACTCTGAAACAAAGACATTAAGTGTAGCAAAGGGACCTGATGAGGGGGATGTCCTGGATGGTGCAGCATGACTTCGGGAAGCCTGGCCGGGGCAGCTCTTCTATGCATGTTACATTGTAAGACCTGTAGGAGTGACACAAAAAGCTCTGTTTATTCCCTGCTCATAGCTATGGAGTTAGCTCTGGTTTATTTTTGTAACCCATTAGATATTTTAGCCCATTTCATCACCTTCATAGAAGAAAAATCACATACCAGTTCTCCACAGGACACACATGGTGATTCATCACAGCCATGGCATACCTGTAGAGTAAAAAACCCACCATAATTTAAAGAAAGAAACAAATCCCCAATGACAAAAGCCCATTTGCTCCGTCCTTTCCCACAAACCCTTCAATTAATCGACCCATCATGTAACACATTTAAATGTGACAGCATACAAGACCCAGGCACTGTGACTCACACTATCCATATTCCTGTGATGGAGAAGGCAGACAAGCTGACAGGTAGTACAATCCAGGCAGTCATTGGGCTGGCAGTGAGCAACCTTTGTCCCAAGCATGGGGTGAGAGGGCGACTTTGGGCTGGAGCGGCAACGGATCAGGTTGGGGGTGGGTGGGGTGTGGGGGCACTAACACACAGGGAGACACACGGGGGAAAGGGGGGCATGAGAGGGCAAAAGGGGGAATGGCACAGCTCTTCTGCTCCACACGTTCCTGCAAACAGCAGCAACCCTAAAGAAGGTGAGGAGTAGAAGGACAATTTTATTAAACAGATGAAGCATTCAGATAGATTTTTTACAGACACATCTTCAGTGTTATATCATCTGGAAAAATCTTGCCTTGGCATGCATATCACAGAAAAAAAAAAGCTCAGTTCCCTCACATGCTCTGTTAATGGTTGCATTTTAAGACATAAATGCAAGCGGCCAACTGTTAAGCACATACACACTGTGCTTGTGTGGCACGAGGGACAAAATAAGCAGTGACTGTGCGTACTCTTATAGTAACTTGAAGGTCCCCAGCATGCTGATAAGAAAGAAAAAAAAAAGACAAAACAAAACAAACAAAACAAAGGAGGATGGCCAGCCTATCAAACTCTTTTAGGGACTCTTAGATTCTTGATGAACCTCAGCGCAAAATAAAGTTTACATGCAAGACTGTTCCATTTACAGTAAACAAAACACACATTCAGCAATAAAACCTCACTGCATTCACTAAATATCTTCCGTAAGACTGCCCTATGTCACCATTACCAATGTCCATTTGTAACGGCATCTGTTCCCCACATGACGCAAAAACTGACTGCACCTCTAGAAAAGAAATGAGCAGCAACATGAAGCTGTTAAACTGTCTGGGAAAGGTGTACCCTTTTGAGAATGTAGACTTGGTCAAGGTCAGCTGTGTGGTGGAGGAAAGCATGCCCCAACACAGATGTGTATCACTTTACACAGGGTACAGTTACAAGTGTGCCCTTAGCTCAGAGGGACTATACAGTGGCATTAGATGGAGTAGAAGCTCTTGTGCCCAAAGAAGGGTTGAACCCACAAATGAAGCAGTGTTAAAATTATTGTTCTTTTTCTACTATGTAATGTAACAACAACAACAACAATAATAATAAAACTTCCCACAGTGACTACACCCTACCATTTGCAATTACAAAACTCTACAACTTAAAAAAATAAATTAAAAAAAATCCCAAATCACTCATTTAGGTTTCCTATCTTTTAGCATTTGCCAAACACAACTTGCCTGTTTGTTTGACGAGACCAATTGGCTTCACAACATACATACTTACTCATACAAGTAATTTTAATTATGAAAAACTACTAAAAGTTAGCATTTATAAATGTAACATCGTAAAATATGCTGTAATGAAGAGGATGACTGGCCTTTTATTATTCTTACCTCGCCTCTACGGAGAAGGACTTTAGCATACTGAACAGAACCGTCTATGTAAAGGAAATGCCCCCCTTACCGCCCGCAGCCACTCACAGCAAATATTCGCCACTGTACTTATAAAAGGCAAAATACAACCGTGACAGTATGTTTTTTGCGAACAGCCAATAACACTAACTTTTCCACTGTCTACTCCGGCCAACCAAAGGCAGTAAGATCCCGGAGCACGGCAGCCTTCTTTGCGAACCGCGGAAATCCAACCGTTAGCCTCGCTAGCTTCAGCCTAGCTAGCTAGTTAGCTCGCACTTTACCAGTTCGTTTGACTTGACACCTGCACGCATCTCGGTTTCCGCTAACCCCAGCGATAAGCTCCGAAACAAGAAAAAATTAAAGACTGAGAACATCTGTGGTAACTGGACAGCTATAGTGCAAAAATTAGTTTACACCTACCTTCCACCTGCTATGCCCACCACAGATCTCAACAACCTTGGTTTCCCTTAAAAAAAACAGCGTTTTCTTAGCAAACGAGGTAATTGCTTAAATAAGTTCCGGTTGGGCGTTTCAAAATAATATATAGTGGCCGTTGCTGTTAGAGTTTCCTTAAGAATAAATAAATTATCAAATAATTTAGTTTATCTTTATAACAATAACTATTTCATTGGTAATAAAATACAGAAGATGCTCTGCACCGCTAAGAAAATAAAAAAAATATATATATATATAAATCACCACCTCCGTTTAATGCACATCTCCTCAGTTTGCCAATCAAGCCCGGAAGTCACACCTTTGGGGCCAGCCGACAGAAACCTTTTTACATGTAAGCCGATTTTGCATAAAAATATTAATTAGACCTTCAGTCTTCATTTTTTTTGTCTGCATATTGGAAATAAAACACTTTTATTTTCTTACAATCATATAATCTTTTATTCTAGTGTAACTAACTTGACAGAGCTCACAGTGCTGTCAGGCCCCACTGTGCGACCCCGCTGTAGTTTTTGGTGAGGTGGTTAAGTAACAAACGTGATTTGAATGTGTTCAGAAACGTAAGCTGATCAAAATTTATGTGTGCTTTGTTTCTAAAATAATATTGACTCATTGTAGTTTCTTCTTCTTCTCTTTTTCAAAGTTTCTACCACAAGAACTCATCTCTAACAAGTGATGGATTTGGCCATAGGGGAAAAGGGAATACCATAAATGATGAGTTGCCAGCCTGATACAGAACAAGCTGAAACTTAAGCACATAAATGGTGTTCAACCTACATGTCAGGACAGCCCTCCAATAATCAGTCAACAACCCTGGCAATATAAGAGCAGTGTAATTCACTTGTGTGTCTCAGCAGCGAAAGCACACGTGTAATTAATAAGTAGAATTAGCTCTGACAAGCTGTCTCAAGAAGATGGAAGTAGTATTTTGAGGAGCTGATGAATGAAGAAAATTCATCAGAGGACAGATGGAGAAAAATGAGTGAATCAGGAAGTTTCACACATGTCAAGACAAAGCAGTTGGTCCACACGACATATCTGTGGAGATAGTGAGATGCCCAGGAGTGAGGGCAGTGGACTTTTTACCTCAGTCTTGGAGAGTGAGAGGATGCCTGAGGAATGCACAAGTTAACCATTATTTTCCTGTGATTGCATTTGAGTATCACTGATAATCTAATCTATTCCTAATCGGTATCTACTCAGTATTTTTTACTGACGAACACAGAAAAGTGGTGTTACTAATAACATTACTGATGACTTGATTCTGTCACACACAAGCAATCAGATCTCAAAGTCGAAGCGCCATTAATTTGATTATTCTGTTTCCTATTGTGATGTGTTAAATTGTCTCTGAAAATGATGTATTGTTGGGAATCATTGCAATAATTCTTTCAAGGCTTCAAACCAGAAAATAAAAATATCTGAAATATCTCCAAAGCTACTTCATGAATACTAGAGGTAAAATAACCTGTGCACAGCAGAAGCGGGAGAAGCCAGTCATCTAAATGTAAAAAATAAAAATTCTTAGTAAAAAGCAACATTTAGCAGAGCACTCTGCCCCCTTCCCCCATACTACACAATGTAAAACAGATAAATAAATATTTTGATGGGGTTTTGTTGTTGTTCCGTTTTGTTTTCTTTTTTATTTGAGGCAGCAACAAAATCTAACTCTTTTTAACAAACTGGAATATGAACATGTGTACAATTCACACATGCAAGTGAGAAAATAAGATTAGGTTGTTGTACCTCACTGTACCTAAAAAAAATATTGACACCAAAACTGACACTGCGAAAAAGGTATACCATAAAGTATAATCTGCTGTGGAGTTTGCAGATTGCAAAGTTGTTCACTTTGAAATTATGTAATAACACCTTCAAAGGTCAAACGCCAGCATTTACTGTGGCTGAACAATCTGTGTTTGAATTTAAATAACAAGGAATGTATATGACCGGAGGCTTTAAAAAAGCTACAGGGCAGATTAAAACCTGCATTCTTGCTCTGCTAAACAGCTTTAAAGGGACTAAATATGATCTTGTGGACATTTGTGATTGACAACAAAGCATAGGCTTTGGGGTGTGGGGGGTCATATTAATCCCCAGATTTGCAAGTAAAAAGTTGTTTTGTTTTAGCATCTTGTATCATGAACTGGATCAATAGGGAGATTCAGCTGTAAATGAAAAGTACAAAGAAGTATGACCGATTATGTTTGCTAGCTATGTTTGTCACTATGTTGGACAACTTTAATTTAAATTCTTTCCATTTAAATCCTTTTGGATCTTTCTCACATTTATTCTGAAATATTAAATTCTATGACAATCATTTTTAATCACCACATTGTAAGTTAGAAATTTCAGCAATACTGTAAAAGAGGACTCACTACGGCCACACGTGATATTTACAGGAAAGACATTTGGATTTATTCAGCAGACAGTTGCATAAATGGTTTTGTGATAAAATCACTGAAAGATATATATATATATCAGAATCAGAATCAGAATCAGAAAGGGTTTTATTGCCAAATGTTGAGCGGGTTTACAACATTAGGAAATTGCTGCGGTGCTTCAGTGCAAACATACTGTCATAAATTACGCTTAAATAGACATGAAAATAAAAATGAGAATAAGAATTAAAAGTGCTAAGTAGATAGATAGATATATACATGATATATACATGAGTGCAGGTGGTGATCAGTGCCAAACATGGAATGATGCAGTGAACACAGCGTAGGGTCATGTGTTAGTGGTGGGAACAGTCATACGGTTATTGTTCATGTGTCCAACAGCAGAGGGGAAGAAACTGTTCTTATGGCGAGAGGTTCTGGTGCGAATGGACCGGAGCCTCCTGCCTGAGGGGAGCAGGTCAAACAGACTGTGTCCAGGGTGAGAAGGGTCAGCTGAGATCCGAGCTGCACGCCCCAGTGTCCTGGTGGTGTACAGGTCCTGCAGAGATGGGAGTCTGCAGCCAATCACCTTCTCAGCAGAGCGCACAACACGCTGCAGTCTCTGTTTGTCCCTGATAGTGGCTCCAGCGTACCACACGGTGATGGAGGAGGTGAGGATGGACTCGATGATTGCAGTGTAGAATTGCATCATCGTCCGTGTTGGCAGGTTGAATTTCTTCAGCTGCCTCAGGAAGTACATCCTCTGCTGGGCTTTCTTAATGACGGAGGTGAAAGTGGGCTCCCACTTCAGGTCCTGGGTGATGGTGGTACCCAGGAAGCGGAATGAGTCCACAGAGGTGATTCAATTCAATTCAATTTTATTTATATAGCGCCAAATCACAACATAAGTTGCCTCAAGGCGCTTCATAGATACAGAGAAAAACCCAACAATCATATGACCCCCTATGAGCAAGCACTTTGGCAACAGTGGGAAGGAAAAACTCCCTTTTTTTTTTTTTTTTTCTAATGATTTGTGATAATAATAATGATATGTGATAGACCCATTTCTGTATATTACAGAAATGGGTCTATTATGGCATGTTATAATGTACACGGTATGAAGTATGTTGTGAATATTCTATAACTATAAGTATGTACAGGCTATGAACAGGATATAAATATGAAAAACTATACAGAATATGAAATAAATAACTTTACAGAAATCTGAGATATACTGTTATACAGAAATGGGAACTATGCAAGTTGTAAACAAGTTGTAGGATTAAAAATTATCAAATGTACAGAATGATTATTTACACAGAGCTATACAGTAGTCCAGTTAAGATAAGTAAGATATAATTCCTACAGAGGCTATATAAAGTGCTAGTGGTTGTGAGTGGTGGTTCAGTCCATGTTATTATTGTGTGTTTGAGGGTACGGTTGTCCATTGTGGGTGTGTGTATGTTCAGTCCATGAGTTTAACGTGGGTCAGATGTCAGGAGGCAGAGTTCAGGAGTCTGACGGCTGTGGGGAAGAAGCTGTTCCAGTACCTGGTGGTCTTAGTCCGGAGGCTCCTGTAGCGCCTCCCAGAGGGCAGGAGGGTGAAGAGTTCATGTGATGGGTGACTGGGGTCTTTGATGATTTTCCCAGCCCTTTTCAGACACCGCTTCCTGTAGATGTCTTTTATGGCAGGAAGTGGTGCTCCGGCGATGCGCTGGGCAGTTTTCACAACCCTCTGCAACGCCTTCCGGTCCGAGGTAGAGCAGTTCCCGTACCAGACTGTTATACAGTTGGTCAGGATGCTCTCGATGGTGCAACGATAGAAGTTCACCAGGATGTCTGAGGACAGGTGGTTCTTCCTCAGAGTCCTCAAGAAGAAGAGGCGCTGGTGAGCCTTCTTGACCAGCTTGGAGCAGTTGGTCGTCCAGGTGAGATCCTCGGAGATGTGGACTCCCAGGAACTTGAAGTTGCTCACACGCTCCACAGCCGTCCCCTTAATGTGGATGGGTGGATGTGGGTCAGCATTCTTCCTGTAGTCCACGATGAGCTCCTTGGTCTTCTCGGTGTTAAGCAGCAGGTTGTTTCTGTCGCACCACTCAGCCAGACGATCCACCTCCTCCCTGTAGGCGGCCTCATCGTTGTCACTGATGAGGCCAATCACCGTGGTGTCATCTGCAAACTTAATGATGGTGTTGGAACCATCAGCAGGTCTGCAGTCGTGGGTGAAGAGGGAGTAGAGGAAAGGGCTCATCACACAGATCACACAGCCTTGTGGTACACCGGTGTTCATCGTGATTGTAGATGAACAGTGGTTATCCAATCGGACATGTTGGGGGCGGTTGGTCAGGAAGTCCAGTAACCATTTGCAGATGAGGGAACTGATGCCCAGGTCTGTCAGTTTCCTGATGAGTTGCGAGGGGTGAATTGTATTGAATGCTGAACTGAAGTCTATAAACAGCATTCTGGCGTAGGTGTTGTTGTTGTCCAGGTGTGAGAGGACAGAGTGCAGTGCGATGGAGACTGCATCCTCTGTGCTCCTGTTCTGGCGGTATGCGAATTGGTGGGGGTCCAGGGTGGGGGGGAGACAGGATTTGAAGTGTGCTAGGACCAGCTGCTCTTTTTTTTTTTTTTTTTTTTTTTTTTTTTTTTAAATGACATCAGAAACAGCAGTATGCGACATTACGTGATGGCAGAGCTTCAGTTCATCCTTTGTCATTTTTTTTTTTTTTTTTTTTTTTTTTTTTTAATAAATAGGACAGGGGGAATGAATGAGAGAAAGAGGGGGAGAGAAAGAAAGAAAACCAAAGGGGAGAAGAGACGGTGAGAAGGGGGGGGAGAGAGAGAAAAAAAAAAAGAACTCCTGGGTCACCTGTATGGAGAAAAAAAAAAAACAAACAAAAAAAAACAAACAGAGGAGACAGCAAACAACAAAGAGCAACATAGTAATAGAGAAAACAAAGCACCATCACAATAAACTAGCTAGTCATAGATATCAATATTTACTAAATAATAAACGATATTGTGCAGCACGCAAGATAGACAGCGCACAGTGTGCTTTGAGGCAGCAGCCAAGAAAGCTTTAGTCCGCGTCTGTGAATACCCATGTGTGCATACCTGTGTGGATCAGCATGCTTGCATTCCAAGGGTTTCTCCATGTAATGATCTGCTAGGGAGTGTGGGGGGGCCACAGCCCCGTCCTCCAGGGTGTGAAGCGGGTATGGAGGAGATCAAAACTCCAGACATCCAGAGGCCCCCAGAACACAAGAGACCATGGAAGACCAACAGAGGGGCAGCCGCGCCACTGTTCCAGTAAGAGCTGAGGAGAGTCCCAGATGAGAGCTCGCTCAGCAGCCGCGGAGCAGAAGTCAGGGGGAGTTGCAGTGACGCGCCCGTGAGCTCCGCCGGCCCCCAGCTGTCCCTTTTAACAGGAAGAAACCTCCGGCAGAACCAGGCTCAGGGAGGGGCGGCCATCTGCTGCGACCGGTTGGGGTGAGAGAAGGAAGACAGGATAAAAGACATGCTGTGGAAGAGAGACAGAGATTAATAACAGATATGATTCAATGCAGAGAGGTCTGTTAACACATAGTGAGTGAGAAAGGTGACTGGAAAGGAAAAACTCAATGCATCATGGGAATCCCCCGGCAGCCTACGTCTATTGCAGCATAACTAAGGGAGGATTCAGGGTCACCTGGTCCAGCCCTAACTATATGCTTTAGCAAAAAGGAAAGTTTTAAGCCTAATCTTAAAAGTAGAGATAGTGTCTGTCTCCTGAATCCAAACTGGAAGCTGGTTCCACAGAAGAGGGGCCTGAAAACTGAAGGCTCTGCCTCCCATTCTACTTTTAAATACTCTAGGAACAACAAGTAGGCCTGCAGAGCGAGAGCGAAGTGCTCTAATAGGGTGATATGGTACTACAAGGTCATTAAGATAAGATGGGGCCTGATTATTTAAGACCTTGTATGTGAGGAGCAGGATTTTGAATTCAATTCTGGGCGATCGTGGCTCAAGAGTTGGGAGTTCACCTTGTAATCAGAAGGTTGCCGGTTCGAGCCCCGGCTTGGACAGTCTTGGTCGTTGTGTCCTTGGGCAAGACACTTCACCCGTTGCCTACTGGTGGTGGTCAGAGGGCCCGGTGGCGCCAGTGTCCGGCAGCCTCGCCTCTGTCAGTGCGCCCCAGGGTGGCTGTGGCTACAATGTAGCTGCCATCACCAGTGGGTGGATGACTGGATATGTAAAGCGCTTTGGGGTCCTTAGGGACTAGTAAAGCGCTATATAAATACAGGCCATTTACCATTTAACAGGAAGCCAATAAAGGGAAGCCAAAACAGGAGAAATCTGCTCTCTCTTTCTAGTCCCTGTCAGGACTCTTGCTGCAGCATTTTGGATTAGCTGAAGGCTTTTCAGTGCGTTTTTTGGACTTCCTGATAATAATGAATTACAGTAGTCCAGCCTGGAAGTAATAAATGCATGAACTAGTTTTTCAGCGTCACTCTGAGACAGGATATTTCTAATTTTAGAGATGTTGCGCAAATGGAAGAACGCAGTCTTACATATTTGTTTAATATGTGCGTTGAAGGACATGTCCGGGTCAAAAATGACTCCAAGGTTCCTCACAGCGTTACTGGAGGCCAAGGTAATGCCATCCAGAGTAAGAATCTGGTTAGATACTGTTAGGTATTTTAGTACCATGGTAGCATTTACTGGATATTGTTTTATAGTGACATTATGCAGGAAAACTCTGTCATTCAATAAGGCCCCTTTGTTTTAGTTATTTTTCTCTTTGACCCAAGAATTGATGTGTGAGAATCACAGGCTGGTACAAGGTTGAAATACCACAGAGATCACTCCCTCAGCTACATTAGTTTCTTAATCTTTTAGACGCCTGTTGAAGGCCAAATGGTTTGTTTCAGATTTCACTAATGAAAGAACTCTTTGTTTTGTGCCTTGAAAATATGTCGCTGAGATAATCACAATTGTAGCTGAACTAATAAACTACACAAAGGATGCTTCTTCACCCAAGGGCAGGAAGACGCTCCCTTATCTTGGTCTGTACTGGTTTAAACTGATAATCTGCTGTCTCATGAATTTTACCCTCTATATAAACTGTTGTACTTGTGAATAAAGTTGAGTCAATTTGGGAAGACAATCTGAAGCAGTCTCTGTTTTCTTGTTCTCCCAAGCTGCTCCCGAGCTCGTACTAACACGCTGAATGGCATGCTTGAATATTGCTTGAGAATATATTTGACTGTGTTACAGACTAAGGGACATTCTCTGCTGATAGGTGAAGGTACATTCTCTGCTGATAGACGTCCACGCCTCGAAGGAAGTCGATCCACGGATTAGGCCTTGGAAACCGTTTCCTTCAGATACCATATTTCTAAGATTTTCAGGGCCGAGTACAATAACCTCAGTTTTATCTGAATTAAGAAGCAGAAAGTTAGCGGCCATCCAGGTCTTTATGTCTTTAAGACATTCCTGCAGTTTAACTCATTGGTGTGTGTTATCTGGCTCCATGGACAGATAGAGCTGGGTGTCATCAGCATAGCAGTGTAAATGTATGCTATGTCTTCTAATGATGCTGCCTAAGGGAAGCATGTATAATGTAAACAGAATTGGTCCTAGCACTGAACCCTGTGGAACTCCATAATTAACCTCAGTGTGTGAAGAGGACTCTCCATTTACATGCACAAACTGGAGTCTATTAGATAGATATGATACAAACCACTGCAGCACAGTACCTGTAATACCTACAGCATGTTCTAATCGCTCTAATAGGATATTATGGTTGACAGTATCGAACGCTGCACTGAGGTCTAGCAGGACAAGCACAGAGATGAGTCCACTGTCAGAGGCCATAAGAAGATCATTTGTAACCTTCACTAAAGCTGTTTCTGTGCTGTGATGAGCTCTGAAACCTGACTGAAACTCTTCAAATAAACCATTCCTCTGCAGATGATCTGTTAGCTGTTTGACAACTACTCTTTCAAGGATGTTTGATATGAAAGGAAGGTTGGAGATTGGCCTATAATTAGCTAAGACTGCTGGGTCTAGAGATGGCTTTTTGAGTAAAGGTTTAACTACAGCTAGCTTGAAGGCCTGTGGTACATAGCCGATTATTAGAGATAGGTTGATCATATTTAAGATTGAAGAATTAATTAATGGCAGGACTTCTTTGAGCAGTTTTGTAGGAATGGGGTCTAAAAGACACGTTGATGGTTTGGAGGAAGTAATTATTGAAGTTAACTGGGGGTGATGGGGGTGTCAGTCAGGATGATGGGGGGGGAGTGGAGCTGTGTGCTTCCTGAAGTCCACAATAATCTCCACTGTCTTCTGGGCATTCAGCACCAGGTTGTTGTGGCTGCACCAGGACACCAGACGTTCAACCTCCCTCCTGTAGGCAGACTCATCCCCGTCCGAGATGAGTCCAATAACGGTGGTGTCATCTGCAAACTTGATTAGCTTGACAGACTGGTGGGTGGAGGTGCAGCAGTTAGTATACAGGGAGAAGAGCAGAGGAGAAAGAACACAGCCCTGAGGGGAGCCGGTGCTGATGGTCCGGGAGTGACTCGGTCTGTAGGTAGGTAATGTTTGTCACCATGTCAGAGTAAAGGTCATAGTAAAAATTAACCACATTATTTCCTCCTTAAAAGGCAAGAGCTGCCTCTCATTTCTTTATGTTTTGCTGGGAAAATGAGAAAGAGGTGCAGGGATTTATTGAAACATGCAAACACACATCAAAATACAGCAGATAAGACAAAAACAGTTTGTGGAATTCTAGCAAGCTTGAAAGTCAATAATTGGCATGGCCACCTTTATTCTTCAACACAGCCTGAACTCTCCTGTGAAAGCTTTCTTATAGTTTCTTTAAGTACTCTTTAGGGCTAGTTCTCCAGGCTTCTTAAAGGATATTAGAAATGTTTTTCCTTGGATGTTGGTTGTCTTTTGTTCTCTTCTTTCTCAAGATGATCCTATCACAATGATCTCAGCCTCAAATCACGGCAGAGCTGTGTTTTACAGATTCCTGTTGACACTCACCGTTGTACCTCTCTGCTGAACTGCACTGTACATACTGACAACAATTTGCACCAAGGACATGACTTTCAGATAATGTTAATCAATGCTCAACAAATTATGTGCTATTGCAACAATTTAAAATGAGTTTTCTGTTGAGTTGTCTCGTATGTGTAGACACATTATTGGTTTATCCCTCGAATTGGGTGCCTTTCATATACTTAAGCACACAGCCCCACTCCCCCCATCATCCTGACTGACACCCCCATCACCTCTGTGGACTCATTCCGCTTCCTGGGTACCACCATCACCCAGGACCTGAAGTGGGAGCCCACCATCACCTCCGTCATTAAGAAAGCCCAGCAGAGGATGTACTTCCTGAGGCAGCTGAAGAAATTCAACCTGCCAACACGGACGATGATGCAATTCTACACTGCAATCATCGAGTCCATCCTCACCTCCTCCATCACCGTGTGGTACGCTGGAGCCACTATCAGGGACAAACAGAGACTGCAGCGTGTTGTGCGCTCTGCTGAGAAGGTGATTGGCTGCAGACTCCCATCTCTGCAGGACCTGTACACCTCCAGGACACTGGGGCGTGCAGCTCGGATCTCAGCTGACCCTTCTCACCCTGGACACAGTCTGTTTGACCTGCTCCCCTCAGGCAGGAGGCTCCGGTCCATTCGCACCAGAACCTCTCGCCATAAGAACAGTTTCTTCCCCTCTGCTGTTGGACTCATGAACAATAACCGTATGACTGTTCCCACCACTAACACATGACCCTACGCTGTGTTCACTGCATCATTCCATGTTTGGCACTGATCACCACCTGCACTCGTGTAAATGGTAAATGGCCTGTATTTATATAGCGCTTTACTAGTCCCTAAGGACCCCAAAGCGCTTTACATATCCAGTCATCCACCCATTCACACATACATTCACACACTGGTGATGGCAAGCTACATTGTAGCTACAGCCACCCTGGGGCGCACTGACAGAGGCGAGGCTGCCGGACACTGGCGCCACCGGGCCCTCTGACCACCACCAGTAGGCAACGGGTGAAGTGTCTTGCCCAAGGACACAACGACCGAGACTGTCCGAGCCGGGGCTCGAACCGGCAACCTTCTGATTACAAGGTGAACTCCCAACTCTTAAGCCCCTCGTGTATATACCTATCTACTTAGCACTTTTAATTCTTATTCTTATTTTTATTTTCATGTCTATTTAAGCGTAATTTATGACAGTATGTTTGCACTGAAGCACCGCAGCAATTTCCTAATGTTGTAAACCTGCTCAACATTTGGCAATAAAACCAATTCTGATTCTGATTCTGATTCTTAAATGATTCACAGATGTGAAGTGGCTTAACAAACAACAAAAAACATTGTTCTGAAAATGTATCATATGGAAAATGTTCTTTTCCTTTCTCTTCCACTTGATGTGACCCTACAGTTTGCATCGTCATCCCAGTTTACCCCTTGTTCTAATGACACATTATACTAATAAGGCTATCTTAAGTCTGAAAGTGGTATTTAAGTGTCACTTATTTAATGACTTCAGTCCTTAATTGATTTAACCCTCATGTGGTGGCTGGCAGCAGGAAGGTAAATAAAGGGTTGACATACTTTATGGCTCTTGTAATAAGCCAATAGTCTTGCAGAATGCCGTCATTGGTCAGCAGGACAATAATCTGATATCCAATAAGAGGATTCAATGGCAATCAAAGTCATGTTGGAGACACTTGTTTCTTCTGAGTAGAAATTTTCAGCCTGCTATTTGCTTATGTGAATGTGTCACAGCGTTGCTGCTGATGCTTGTCTGCTGCTTTAACATTAAAACCACATGTTTTAATGTTAAGGGCATGCAACCTTGATTCACTTCACTTCTGAGGAACGCCCCCACCCCCTCCCAGTCAGGAAGTAGGCTAATGCTTAAAACCTTTATCCTCTTTTATGTATGCACTAGCCTTCCTTTGTTTCCCTTTGCTATAGGAAACCAATACAAAAACATCTCACAAATAATTTGAAGTGAACTTTTAACAACACTTCTACTAGAAATCTACAGTTTTTCCTGTATTAAAGTAGTGTAGTTTTATTCAGACAGCATGCAAGTAACAAAGGTATACAGTAGTATTTCCCACACATAGCCTTCAGGTATAACTTCTTGAGTAAGGGATTTCAAAACACATTTTATATAAAACGAGATGTATTCTTATTGGTCATCTGTTCAGATATTCTACACAGCCAACATCATGTCACCAGGCAGCTCAGTAGAGGATAATGGTATTTATATGTCCTCTAAGCATGCGGATCCTCTCAGTCAGCAACATTAACAGGGCCATGAGGCATCCTGCTTGTGTCCTCCACTCTTAGGTAAAGGGGGTATTAGACTCCAGTAATGCTGGTCAGTCTGGCTGCTCTGTGTGTTGTGTAGTTTTTGAGGGTGGAGCACAGGAAGATGGGGAGCACCAGGAAGGTGGACAGCATACCGAACAGGAGACAGAGTCTCTTCCCCAACTACAAAGTCACAGATTCTGATCTTAATCGAAGACCTTCTGAGATCGTTTACCCACTAGCAAAGGAAAGCTGCGTGAAAACGTGGAACTCTCTGCAGGAGCTCAGCAGGGACATCTACGACATTTATGCAGAGTATGAGGACGAAGAGGATGACAGTACTCCATACGGCTTCACCAAGCACATTTCCCCCTCCAAGAAGAACTATGTGATCAATATTAATGTAGGAGGGAAGCCCTACAAGATAGCCTACAAGATGGCAGCGAAGTACCCCAAGACCAGGATAGGGAGACTGGCCACGTACACAGACCACAACATGAAGCTGGACCTGTGTGATGACTACATAGTGACCAGCAACGAGTACTTCTTTGACAGGGACCCAGATGTCTTTCACAGCATCTTCAACTTCTACAGGACGGGAGTGCTCTGGATCAAGGACGAGCTGTGTCCCCGCAACTTTCTGGAGGAGATCAACTACTGGGGCGTGAGGATCAAGACCACCCACCGCTGCTGCCGCATCGCCTTCGAGGAGAGGCAGGACGAGCTCAACGACCAGCTGAAAATCCAGAGGGAGCTGGAGGCAGAGATAGAGATAGAGGAGAACGAGGAGCTGTTCCACGACATGTTCATGGGCCAGATGCGGCGAGCCATCTGGAATTTGATGGAGAAGCCTTTTTCATCTGTGCAGGCCAAGCTGATGGCTGTGGCCTCCAGTTTGTTTGTCCTGTTCTCCCTGGTGGCCATGACCCTCAACACGGTACAGGAGATGCAGTACAGAACTGCTTCAGGTCACCTCAGCGGCAAGACATACTGGGAGTGCGTGGAGTCCATGTGCATCACCTTCTTCACCATGGAATACCTGCTGCGTCTCATATCCACACCCGACCTCAGTTCCTTCAGCAGGAGCGTGCTCAACACCGTGGACCTAATCGCAATCCTGCCTCAGTATCTGCAGTGCATTCTGGAGATCTTTGACAGCCAGGATAATTACGTGAAGCATGAGGCTGACATGCAGGCGGTGGGGCAGGTGGGAAAGCTGGGGCAAGTGTTGAGGATCATGAGACTGATGCGGATCTTTCGGATCTTGAAGCTGGCGCGTCACTCCACGGGTCTGCGGGCGTTTGGCTTCACCCTGCGACAGTGCTACCAGCAAGTGGGCTGCCTCTTCCTCTTCATCGCCATGGGCATTTTCAGCTTTTCTGCTATGGTTTATACCGTGGAGCACGACATGCCACACACAAACTTCACCAGCATTCCTCATGCATGGTGGTGGGCAGCTGTAAGTGCATGTTTGTATTGAGGGGTATAATGAAGAATGACTACAGTATGAAGTAATAACAGAAAGGGTAGCAAATATAAACTTTATCATAAAGTAAGTATTAATGCGTCCTGTCCTTGAGTAACTCGTGTCTCAGTGCAACATTATTAGATTACACTGGGCAATACCACCTTACAAAACAAATGAGGTCAGCTCTGATTAAGGACATGTCTCCCTGCGCTTCCTAGGAATTGTGTATTGAATATTTTGTGGGGCACCTTGTCAAGTTTTAGAGGGTGGAACAGTCATAACTCCAGTAGTGTCTGTGCTGGAGTTTAAGAGGTTAACATCTTGATTCACAGAGTCTGCCTGCCACCATGAATAAACCCATTAACAGATCCTTTCCCTCCCTCCCCTAAACCAGGTGGTAGAATCTTACATCTAATCCAAAGGAAAGAAACAATAATCCTCTGAATGATAGTCATGTTTATAGAACTCTGAATGCTGCTCAAGGCTACCGACTCCCATACAGTCATCGAACCACCTACTTCTAAGACAGTTTACCTGCAGTCTGGTGGCAGGATACCTTATGAAAACTGAACTGGTGTCTGACAAAAGTGCTCATGGATCAAGGGGCAGCGTGGGTGCTTTCTAACTAAATGTCTGAATGTATTTACACAATACAGCCTGACTGTGAGTCTGTCAGCAGGAGGGGAAAGCAGTGAAATTCAGCAAAACTGAACCACTCTAGGGCAAGATTTATAACTACTACAAAGGTGGTTTGCTAGCCAGTGCATGTCCTGATGTACAAACAAATTGTCATGTGTCATCTCACCGTAAGTAGTCGTGTAGCAGTGATTATTATTAATATCTAATAATCAGATGTAATAAGTAGTGGCATGGTGTGTTAACGCTGCGATGGGCTGGGGACCTGTCCAGGGTGCACCCCCTCCTTTGCCCCATGGCAGATGGGATAGGCTCTAGCCTGGAAGCAACCTGGAATTTGAGAAGTGGTGGAAAATAGATAGATGAACGTTTGCATTTTTTTAACATAATTATTTTTAGCATACCTACAATTTGCAGCACTGAGATATACAGAAGCATTTACAAACTCTTGTTCATGGACGCTGTACTCTAAAGAGGAGGCCAGGCTTGTTGTTAGGACGGTTAAGAGAGTTACAAAAGAAAGTTCTCTTAACACTGTCCATAAGCTGTATAGAAAAGTTGGCTGTAATGTACATTCTATCTTATGGCCAACAGGGGGCATCTCCTGTTTAGAAGTGAGTGTGAATATGAGCATGCTGCTCACTTCATCTATAACCTCAGTAAACACTTTCCTGGTGGCCTCAGTCATTCGTTTGAAGGCGTATTTAATACAACATGATGGTTTAGATTACAATAGGCAGCCAAAAGCAGAGAAAGCTTTAGGTCAGTTTAGCTGGGCCCTGGCTAAACGTGCCTACTGTTTATTTCTGGGATGTTTTTTCCATCAGCACTGACCGTTTTCCTGTCTTCGCTGCAGGTCAGCATCTCCACTGTGGGCTACGGAGACGTCTATCCAGAGACCATGCTAGGCCGTATTTTTGCCTTCATCTGCATTGCTTTTGGAATCATCCTCAATGGCCTGCCCATATCTATCCTCTTCAACAAGTTCTCAGACTACTACTCCAAACTCAAGTCCAACCAGTACACCGCCTCCCTGAAGAACCGAGGGAAGGTGAAATTTGGCAAGAGGACGGTGAAAACCCTGGAACACTGCTTTGGAAACCACCAATGTCATGCACACTGATTGTTTCTTCTTTATAGAACAAACTAATATGCTTCACTGTGAAACTAGAACAGGGACAAAAGAAAAGAAAAGAAAGAAACCACTCAGCTTACTGGAGTGGGGCGCTCCAGCTAGTTGGCAGCTTTTGTGAGGGAAGCATATGGCTGTCTACACCCTCCAGACTAGTTAGCTATTAAACTGAGTTCAGAGTGAAAATCTGGCACACAATGTGCCGAGAAGAAGGGGAAAACTGGTCCCTTTAAATTTTCTTACAGGAAATTATATTTTTATTAAGGAATATTCAAGCATTAAAAGCATAATTTAGAAATATTTGTTTCAAGAATACCACAAATGTAAACATTCTTCAAATCTACAAGATATTTTGTCAACTATGCACTATATCAAAAGAGAGACAAAGAGAAACGTTTGTGGCCAACATTTATTAAATTGTGCACATCTACAGTATTTACCCTTGGTGCAAAAATGGGAATAATTCTCTCCGTAAAAGCATCTAGTGTGTAAAAATATGTTTACAAATGATTGTTTTATCCATGCTGTGAAGAGGTTGTTTTTTTTAAAACTTAAAGTCAAATTAAAATGCATAATTTTTAAGTGAAATGTTTTAAAAGCAGTACTCTTAATTTCCCAGAGTGAAAATCTGTAATCTCATCAACATCTAAATGTTTGGATAAAGAGGTCAGAGTTCACCTGGATACCTATAGAATGAATGAAAATCCTTTAATCCTTTTCTCTCGGGCATAGGCAGGGCATAGGTCCTTATACACATCTACAGTGTAGCTCAGTGAAATTTAGGAAGAGACGCTTTTAAGAGGCAGCTGAACAAAGTTTCCTTTCCTTTGCATCTGAAGTGCTTTAAATCAGTGTTCACACAGGTGATCTGTTTACTTGGTGAACTTTGTAGTGCAGCGCTGCTTTTCATGTGTTTGCAGTATTCGGTCATTTTGCAAATCTGCATGCAAAGCAAGTAAATCATTCCGCCAATGTACGCGGTATGATTTATTGGCTTTGAGACATATGCTGTCTCAAACACTGTTTTCAATAAATGCTGTTTTCCTCACAGAGAGAGTCTCCTCAGTGACTGATTGTAAACAAGTTCATTTAAACTGCACTTTTCAAGAACAAACATCACAGGGCTTTGCAGTACAAAATAGGATACAACAGTTAAAACTACAAATGGATAAAACCAATTAAAGCAAATCTCACACATGTGGGTCTTAAAGGGGGTTTTTTTGTTAAAAAAAAAGAAGAAGGTCCAATTACTGGAAGCGAGTTTCACAACTTGGGAGCCACAACCTCAAAATCCCAGTCTCCTGTTGTCTTTAACCTGGATCTAGGAATACATTAAAAGAGCTGGTCGGATTACCTCGGAGACCCAGCAGTTACATATACAGCTGTAGTCAGAAGTTCATATGTACTCAACATGAACATCATGGTAATTTTGGGCCCTTAACAATTTATTTGAACTGTTCTTTTTCCAGGTTCTAATGATTGGACAGCAAACATCTTTAATGACTTCTGGATTTTTCCTAATACACACAGGGTCAAAATATACATGCAGACTCAAATATATACACATGTTCTCTTAAATCTTTAATAATTGGTGCTGAAGGCTCCACACTGTCTTTTAACCTGACAAAGCATTTTAACTTCTTAGTGATCATGACTGACCACAACTTGTAGCTTTTCCTTGGAATTACCAACACTCAGAACAATGGGAGATTTTAAGGAACTCGGTGTCTAATCTAAGAACGGAAATTGTAGATTTACACAGGTTGGGAAGGCCTCTTTCTATATGTAGGTACATGCTGTTCAAATGTGACATCACTTTGCTAAATTCTTGAAAAAACACCTGAACTATCAATATCAGATGAGGGGAAATTGGTTAGGATTTTCAGGAACAACTCAAGAACCAGCCAGACTCAAACTGCTGGAACACCAGCATTACTGTCCACAGTGAAGTCAGTTTTATATTACCATGGACAGAGAGGGTGCTGACCGAGAAAGAAGCCCCTGCTTTAAAATCAACATCGAGGCAAATCGAGCCTTCTAACAAATGTTTTATGATAAGAATGAACAAATATCAAGTGATTCGGCAACAATGATAAGAGGTATGTTTGGAGGAGTAAAGGTGTGGCTGTCAAAACTAATACTGTACCAGCTGTCAAGCATGGTGGTGGTAGCATCATGTTATGGTGCTGTTTTGCTGCCAGTGGTTGTTACATTGCACAAAGTTGATGGAATAACTAAGAAGGAAGAATACCTTCAAATTCTTCACCTCAAAACAGCTAGAAGGTTGAAACTTAGACAGAGTTGGGTGTTCAAACAGGACCATGATCCCAAACCGAAAATAAAACTGGTTTAAAATGAATAAATCAAGCTAACGCTAAGTATTATTGACATATTTAATAATGGGCTTGGGTTTTGATTTTCCATTTAGCTCATAGACCTTATTTCTGTGGAAAACGTGGATTATGAAGTATTATTATTATTATTATTATTATTATTATTATTATTATTATTATCATTATTATTATTATTGCTGGATGGCAGCATCAGTAAGGGAATGAACCCAGTGTTATGTCTGTGCTTCAAGTCTGAAGAACAGTTTCTACATTATTTTCAGATGTAGACAAACTCTATGACTGAATATAGACAGATAAAAGAAGATCAGATGTTTGCATTTAATTAGAAAAACAGTCCACAGGGTGGCGCAGCACTGTTACATGGAGGCATGGTTGAGGAAGTTGAGTAGTTTAGTACATATCACAGCACAAAACAGCATTTGCAATGCTAAAGACATTTCGCATCAACTTTATTTTTGTTTTATTGTATTCAGTACAGAGTTGATTGCTTTTTATAGTTTTTCTCTTCAAATATTTTTATTGTGAAGCACAAATAACAATCACAAATTGTCCCATAGACTGACATTGCTTCCTTTTTACAGTTTTGGCATCAAGAAAAGGGGAAAAACAAAGCGAACAACAACAACAACAACAACAACAACAAAAACAAACCCAAACTCTTTTTATAGTTTTTATCAACTACACTCTTCAAAAAACTTAAACACATTCGGTCTAAATGAGAAAAAGACATCATGCTCATATCTGTACAGTTATGGACAGGTTGATGTGTTTGGAACAAGTAGACGGGCTAGTCCATTTTGCTGAATTTTCATTGCAGTAGCTCAAAAATAGTGAATACATGAAAATGTCGGGGCATGTTCCTAATGCGATGACGGATGGTGTCCTGGGGGATCTCCATCCAGATCTGGACAAGGGGATCACTGAGCTCTTGGACAGCCTGAGCTGCAGCCTAGATCAGGCGTGGGGAACTCCAGGCCTCAAGGCTGAAGAGGACCACTTGTTCCAGAAGGTGGCAGCAGTTCACCAGCGGCAGAAAGACCTAAAGAAGAAGACACCTCTGCTCTTCCTCCTGTTGGTGCTAAAGTGACCTCTGCTGTTAATCGTAAGCCTGCCGTGAAACTATGGTTCCTCCGGTTGCAGTGTCACCTCTGATTAAGGTTTGCATTGACACACATTTTGTTATAAAACTAGTGTTTTATAGTCAGACGGCACAAACCGCCGTCTTTTAGGCTGCTAGTTAGCTACCGAGAACACGCTAACCTGCTAACGTTTAGCAGGGGCATGCTAGCTGTCAGCTGTGTCACTAAAACTATGAATGAGCAGCTGCAGCCTGAGTTGTACTGTTGTTTGATTGTGCCGTACAGCTCAGCTTGCACTGACCGTACATGTGTGCGGGAGAACAGTGACTGTTACGGAACATCACGCTTGATTTGACTGATAGTTAATACAAGCTGCCTTCATTTAAACGCCGCAGCGCTAACTGGCTGGTAAAGTGGAGTCACCGGAAATGACTAATTCTAAAAATGTGTTGTTTTTGTATTTGTCTCTGCATCAAACAAGTTTAGCTGCTGTTCGCCTTCTACTTCAGTTGTCAGCTGTCAGAAAACTCTTGTTTTGGAGCGAAGCTGTTGCCCCCTACTGGTCATACTGTGAATGACAGGTGGATAAGGTTACTGTAGACTAGATATTTTTTTACTGGAACAGTTACTCTTTGTGCCCTGTCGTTAATGCCCTTTAAATCCTCAGTCAAATGTGGGTTTTGTACTAATGAAAGCTCATCAGGTGTAGCGGCTGGTGTTAGAAAATACAGCCTCAAAATGATAAATACTTTAATCCCACAAGGGAAGTTTGTGTTACAGCAGCAGGATAAAGAATACAAATAGTACAGTCTTTAATAAACATTGAGCAAACAACAAAGTTAAACTAAAAATGCTGCAGGCGCCTACTAAGGGCATTATTCTATGAGAATGCAAAAATGTGTATATATATATATACTACAGACTGACACTGTGTAAGACAATAATGAATATTGCATTCATAAATAATATATACACTATAAATCTACAAAACAAAAAGCTGTGTGACGGTATAATACACAATATCAGAATATTTCAATAAATTTGCCATAATTGAAATGTGAATCTATTAAAACAAGGTGCATTATAACTGTTAAGTATAATTGCTTAACACTTTGGTTATTGTTGAACTAAAGTGTAAACTTAACCCTTCAGGAGCTGCACCATGCTGTCATATAATAAAACTGAAAAATATTTTCTGTCTTGGATCAAGCTTTTTAACCAGCTGCTTACAGCCTTGTTTTTCCACCATGTGATCACGTCAGTCACTTCCATCCACGTTTGCCCTTCCTGTCATATGGAGGTGCAGTCAGCGAGTTCCCCAGCGATGCTCAGTGGAGTCATTTTACATTTGGGTCACACAACACCAGCTGCTAGTATCTCCCTCTTTATGGCAAGGTTTTACTCGGTGGTGTGTTTTTTGCCTCAAGTGGTGAAACACCTTTTGTTGTTTCCACTTTTACTGGGAACATTTTTCCTCCTGTGTTTTGTTGGAGGGTTTTTGAAGTAGCTCGCTTTTTAGGTACCAAATGGTCATCAGAGGCTGATGGATGGCTCTCACTGTCAGACATAAATCATTTATCATTTACAATTGTATCGTGTTTTTTCTTTTGCGGCTGAGCCGGCTCATTGTGGAGTTTTTGACACTAACATGTACACATTTTCTATTGCAGACAGCCAGGTACTCAGCTTTGATTGCTGGGATCATATATGGCAAAAGGAGATATGGTAAGTTGTTACTAGAACTGTCCTTTACTGCAGCTGTGTAGTGTAATGAGGTCAAACACTTCCATTCATTGGGCAGAGCTTCTTATATACTACGTGCTGTGTAAGACAATAGTTGTATCTCATAAATCAGGAAACTGCGTGTCTTTTTCTTCCACCTCAGCTTAATAAATGTTCTGATTTGCTCAGATCACCTGAAGCCTATTGCAGCAGAAGAGAGGAGGATTGAGGAGGAGGAGAAGAAGGTCCGTGAAGAGCAGGAGCGCATCGCCAAGCAGCTAGCAGAAGGTACCTTGTTCACGCAGACATACTGTACAGCTCACATGTGGACGTCTCAATCACGACTGCATTGTCAAATCTCATATTTTGCTCTCGTCCTCACAGCAAATGAAGACAGCATTCTGAAGTAAAGCGTTGGAGTGCTGTTCCAGGATGTCCACGTCCATGTGCAATTTCCAACCTCTTCCACTCTTTCTGGAGTAGCTATGGCAAAATGGGGTCACTGCCACTCAAAAACACTCCTATTTTGTGGACATGTTCACCGTTACCTTTGATAATACAGCAGCCCTTTGGTTTTCCAGATATTGTGATTTAATGTTAGTCATGGATTATTAAGTAAAGCTTTTGAACTCTTAATGCCATATATACACTGTGGTCTTTGTTCTCCTTCAGTCAACTTAATTCCCGATTGCTTCTGCATTAACACTTTTTCATATTAAATGTAGAAATATATCATTATTTACAGTTACCTTTTTTTTTGTTTTACTGCCAACAACTTTTTGGATCACTGGTTTCCATTTACAACATCGACTTAAAATTTGCACAGTTGTCTGGGAACCATTTATGAAGGGGTGCTGGTTAGTTTAGTAAACCTCTCATTTCTTCTTCAGAAATGCTGATGAAACACGGAGTGCATTGATTTATTTTTTTCCTCCACTTTCGTGCACCTCCGTAATGCTGCTCTGTGTAAGTTGATGATGAAAGCACTGTTCCCTCCAACCTCACTCCAAGAGCACAGGTTGTCAATACCCAATTTATACAAATCCTGTTCAATCCAAGGAGCTTTTGAGGTATTATGTCCACTTTCTCCAGCCTTCACTTTAAGCTTTTCAATAAAGACATAAGAAGTATAACTCTGTGTGCGTGTGACCCACATTTCTTTAAAATAATTTAACAGGTGGTCACACGTCTGCCTGAGAACTAACTGGCAACATGGCTGAGGTGATCTGTAGTTTTTGTTACAGTGGAATGACTTATCCTCTTAAATCCTTTTGCCAGGCATTCACAATCTTTTCTTTGAAAGCCTGAAAGAGCCTTTTAGATGTTGGCACGGTGACATGCCACCAGGCCCTTGATGTCAGTTTTAAATAAGACAGCCTGGAACACTTTATTATAATTTTATAGATTTAAAGGTAAAAATTTACTTATTTTGTGGCTGATCTTTAATTTAGATTTACTTATTTAACCCCTGGAGGGTCTTGGGTCGATTTGTGGCTATTTTTCGGCTATTTTCAAATTTTGATTACCTGCCATTTGCACAGTGTTGAATGGAATATAGCGAAAGTCTGCAAAAAAAAGTTTGGTCACATTTACTGTTAAAATTTCAGTATGACTTCCGGAAATTAGCTTCAGGGGCTAAGCTAGCGATAAACTTACGCTATTGATCCTAGGGTCGATTTGTGCCCCATTGAAACCCATTATAAACGCTATTTTTCACGGCAAAAAAAATACGGTCAAATCGATCTCGATCGGTAATGCTTCCGCTTCCGCTTGCAGTACTGGCCTTGGAGTTGTAATTTTTTTATTTGTCCACCGGGTGGCGCCCTTGCTCCACATTTGACCCGGGGCTGGAAAACAGCGGGCTGCTTAAAGAGACCTGCGGGAAATGACGCCTCTTTTCCGGCGTGCTGCAGCGGTTTCGCCCGCTGATCGGGCGGGACAATTTTCGGCCCCAGGACCGTTTGAGGTTGGATTTTTTTTTTTAAATCAACAGGAAATGACGTATTTGTTGTGACGTGGTACCGGATGTGTGTGTTGGAAAAAGGGGTCCGACGCAACATGCCCCGGTCATCGTCGCGAGTCAACCCGGGAGCATGCACCGATTCCGGGCTAGAGGAGGAGCATTTGCCGCCTGGAGACCATTTTCTGGTCCTGAAAAAAAAAATAAAAGGCGATCGAAATGACTGTTTGTGCCAATCTTTAGTCCATCTAAAGGCCTAATTATAATAACAATCAAATATTACTTCAAATGTTTTTTTGGGAAAATATTTAGTTTTTTAGTTTTTTTTTTCGTTTTTTTGTCATTTAAAGGGTTAAAACAACGAAAATATAATTAAAACTTTATATGAATATTTCAGGGAGAAGTAGTTTTAAAAGACTGACCAATTTAAAGTGAAAAAAAAAATTAATATTTAATATTTTTATTGCACTTTTTGGGCGTGGTCGATAGTGTGCATTTTATGAAATGCGCTCCTGGAAAAAAAATAAAAGGCGATCGAAATGACTCTTGGTGCCAATCTTTAGTCCATCCAAAGGCCTAATTATAATAACAATTGAATATTACCTCAAATGTTTTTTTTGGAAAATATTCAAGTTTTTTGTTTTTTGGGGCAAAAAAAGCAGTGCGCTCATGTGACGAAACCGGGATATAAAGGGTTAAAATCCGCGAAATGTAATTAAAACTTGACATGAATATTTCAAGGAGAAGTAGGTCTAAAAGATTGGCTAATTTAAAGTGGAAAAAAATATTAATATATAAATTTTTTATAGTGCTTTTTTGGGCGTGGTCGATTTGTGGCTCTAAGACCAATAGTGTATGCATTTTTCTAGGACCCTCCAGGGGTTAAATGCATAAATATGACTCCAAAGTTTGAGTCATATGCTCTTTATTTGAGATTCACATGTCTGTCACTCTGCTCAGTCCTGCTGTATTTCTGAACCTGTGGAAAAGTTCATACTTATTGTCTAAACTTCCCATTTAATTAAGATTACAGTTCATGTGGAAATTCATTTTCACTTTTAGTGTGACCCACATTGGTTGGGTGTTAAAACAATTTTAACAACCTCTTACTTTTGGTTTAATTGCATCGCCTAAAAATAATTTCTATTGTTTCCAAAGTCCAGAGTTATGTCATTAATTATTTTCACTAATGCACAAAAAGATAGTTTTGTAAAATGAAATTTTAATTGGGAGAAAAGTGAATGGCTAGTTGAGTATCAAAATAGTTACTGCAGCCTATGATTAAATAAGACGGATGCATATATTTCTACACTCAGCTGCTTGTTATACAACTTGAACCAGTCATCAACCTGACATGGCTCTGGTCCAGATCTGATCAACCTGAGCTCCCTTCCAGTTAAGCAAGTGCGCGTCTGTAACAGGATCATTTAAACCTGTCGTTTGTTTTCAGATTAGAGATGCAGAGTTAACACTGCTGACACGTGACTGGTCACATCAGTGTCGAAGATTTGACTGCATTTAAAAAGGTGAGGACGTTGGGCACAAAGGTCTTATGTAATATCTTCAGGACAGGTTATTGTTAGAACGACAACAATGACAGGGCTGCCAGAAAAATGCAGCCGGATTTACCGACACACTACTCGTCTTAAATTGGCTTCCTTACAAAAATATCTCCCAAGAGCTGTTAGAGGGATTACAGTGATCTGGTTACGTTTGGATTCTGGGACACAAAAACTGAAAAAACAAAACAAAACCAGTTGCTCGACATTTGACTCCAAAATTTGTAAAATCAAAAGAAGAGCTTTTCTTTATCCTTTTTTCTTCTAAATAAACCATGTAGACGATATATAATATCGTAAAGTGAGCGCTTTTGGAATATAACTTCACCTTGATACCTGTAAAACAGAAGCTTGTGCATTTTTAGACCTCTGCACATGCAGGATGCATAAGTGGTGTAAACTTTCTATAATGCAGCTCAGCTGTTTCCTGTGTGACACATTGCAGGGCGACGCTGAAGAAGAGACAGATTACTTAACCAAGTAAGTGGCAGCAGCTGGGAACACCTGAGCCTGTGCTGACCTAACATGACCCAACATCCAGTACATATATATAATTTTTTTCTTTTTTTGCAGTTTTACCAGTTGTACATTTGTACTGTTTGTTGAAGGTGGAAAACAGATTTTTGATTTCTTTCCACTGGTTGTTAAAGTTTAAGAACTCACAAAATACATAATTTTAGGTTAAAACATCCTGAATAAAACAGAACAGGCAAAAAGGCTAAAGAGACGGAGCAGTAATGCTTAATCTACAAATAGACTTGGCAGAACAAAACACTAAGTTAATTAGTGCAGTGATTTGTTTTATCGTGTTAAATTAATATTAATAATGATAACAGAAAGCATTAATGCTCTTGGAAAAACTGTCCCTGTTCAGGGTTTTGGGAATATTTTGAACACATTTAAAGGAAACACAGATGCAGTAGAAAGACAGAATCTCTCTTGAACCCTGCATCTTTCTCAGGTTGGGTAAATCTGTACACTTTATACATTTTCATGTATCCTCAGGGCTAAAAATACATTTGCCTGCTCATGTAAACACCTTTGCTGTGCATACGTGACCTGCGGCTCAGCCAGCCTTATCCTGTCGGGAATCTGTTATCTTGTATTCCATTATGTAGCCCTGCACTGAATTACATAAAGCCTGCTGAATCTGGGGGTTCATCAGCTTACGCCGGCGGATTTTGTTAACTGGATAAGCCGTAGATTTAAAATCTGAAAATAAGCAGCGAGCCTGTCTGTGCGTCGGGTATAAAAGGCTCACACAGCGTCTTCTCACCACAGTTCACTGCAACAACTCTGCACTGAAAACGTCTTGTGGCTTCTTCATTCCCTACTTCAGGTAAGGAGATGCTTCTTTTAAGGGACTTGCTCAAATTTTTACAAATAAATATGGAGCTCAAAGAACAACCCTTTCTTGTTCTTAAACCATTTATGAGGATTTTAGTGTCAAAATGATTTAGGAATGCTGACTTTACACCTTTATATAAACAAATCATAATACAGTGTTAATTTGGGTTTTGCGTTAGGATGAATTTTCAAATCTTTGCTCTGGTGATGATGCTTCTGGCCTGTGTGGAGCACAGCCTGGCCTCCTGTGTGGTGGACAGCTTCACAGTCAAACAGGACTTTGACCCCAAAAGAGTGAGTACGCAAATGTGTCTTTTAAGGATACTTCTTAACCCTTTCATTACGAGATCAAAAATTGAAATATATTCTAAGACTTTTTCTGTGTATTTTTGAACTTTCTGTAATCTGAATTAGCTTGACTGTATTTATAGTAACACTGGTGTATAATAAGTAGTTAAAAAAATAACCAAAACAGGAACAAAATGATCAATGTGGCTCATGTATAAACCAGAACATCATCGGCATACAATCACACATATGAACTTATGAACTATGTGCTACTTACTGTGATATTCACACATTTCAGTGTGTATATCCATACTATAGACATGCCAATCAAAATAAAGCTCATCTTTGCCCTTTCTTCCCTATAACAGTACGCAGGGAAGTGGTACGCTCTGCAGAAGAAAGATCCTGAGGGTTTGTTCCTGCAGGACAACATCTCTGCTGAGTACACGGTTGGCGATGATGGCTCCATGGTGGCCTCCTCCAGAGGCAGAGTCACTCTCTTTGGGTGGGTATTTGCAACATACTTGGTAGCAGCTTCAATGTGAGGTCATGAATACGCTTGCATTTGCTGCATATTTCCTCTCCACTGTATTCAGGTTCTGGGTTGTCTGTGCTGACATGGCTGCTCAGTACACAGTCCCTGACCCTGGCAACCCTGGTAAAATGTTTATGGACTACCAGGGCCTGGCCAGTTACCTGTCCAGTGGCGGTAAGCCTGCTCATCATGTTCTCTTTGTCACTCTGTCTTTCCTTCGTGGAGCTGGGACTAATTTCTCATTCCTGACTTCTAGGTGACAACTACTGGGTCATTGATACAGACTATGACAACTACGCCATCACCTATGCCTGCCGCACCCTGAAGGATGACGGAACCTGCGAGGATGGCTATGCTCTAGTCTTCTCCCGCAACCCCCGTGGCCTCCCCCCTGCCATCCAGAGAGTGGTCCGCCAGAAGCAGGAGGAAATCTGCATGGCCGGACAGTTCCAGCCTGTGCTGCAGTCCGGTATGTAAAACAAGGACTTGTGTTGAGGATTGTTTAGCTTAAGCTCTGATGCAGAGAAAGAATTTTAAGACTTAATCTGACACTTGTTCCTCCTCTCTGTTTTCAACAGGAGCTTGCTAAACAAATGCTCATCTGGGGCATGTTGAGCAACCCTACATTAAAGTGGATCCAAGAGAATAAGCCTGTCACATTCCAACTATGTGACCAACATCAGATAAATCCAATCCAATCCATAACCCTGTGAAAACTTTAAACCTGCCACGACAAAAATACAATTTAAATCCACTGGAAACTATTAGCGATGGAGTGGATATCATCAAATAACCAGCTGTATCAAACTGTCACACTGGTGGGTAACATCTGCACTGTGCCATTCTGCATCGGTGACAATAAATTTTGTAAAGAAACTTGTGGTGGCTTTTTATTTCCCTTAACTGCACTTCATATCTACTGTTCACTTATTTATCCAATCCCGTTTATTCACTCTTTTGAAGTGATTCGCTTGAAAAATTAGAAACCCAAATTTTTGAAGTCACAGAGGATGTTTCCTCCAAGGCAGAGGAGAAAGAAAGAAAAGGATGTGTTTAAAGAAAAGTCCTAAAACTTGTGCTTATCTCATCTGAGCCTTAATCAAATCAGCAAAGATGTACAGGAAAGAGTTTCAAACACCAACCAGGCAGAAATAGAACAACATTGTGGTCCCACGACTTCCCCCTGCACTTCAGATGTAGCAACACCCTCAGACAGAAACTGGTTCATCTCAATGCACTCCCAAACACAAGCTGAATAACACAATGTATGTTGTGCGGCGCGGTGAGTAGTGCTCGGACTCTAAATAGGAGAAACCAAACAGCCACCGTAGAAGAGCCACCTCAACATGACAACATCTGCACCTGAACGATAAAGGTCACTCTTTCAAGGATGCAAATGTCCACACCTTGGACCGAGAATACAGATGTTTTCAAAGAGCAGTAAAGGAGACGATCTGTGTCCACCATCTTTGACCAGACACCGGATATTAGAAACCAACAATGCAGTCTAGAGATCCCTTCCCAAGCGTCTCAAACCTCACTTACACCTTGCCTCAGGTGACCTCAACATGATGGGGTGGGGCGAGGATTCAGTGATTTCACACCTTGACTCACATGATTACAGCTGACCACATACAATGCTTTATTAAATACAAAATCCACCAATCCAAAAATTTACATTATATAAAACAATAACAAAACATAACATAACAGCCAGCAGACCAGATCTCGGACTAATGCTCCTCTGAATATCTCTCTGGCAGCGAGTACTCGCCGGGCCTTCCCCAGTAGTCCACAGCTCGAACTCTGTACAGACCACTAACCTCCTGGTCCACTACAGAACACAACAGAGAGCATGATATTATTTCTCTGTACAGTCAGACTCTAAAGGTCTCAGATTTAGAAGAATTTAGTGTGAATTCTTACCTGGTGAATAAACATAAGAAGTAAAAATAGTGTTCTGGGTGCTGATTTTGCCGAATGCCTTGCCGCCTGTGGATAATTCCACTTCATATGTTTTGATGCATCTGCGAAGCATAACATAATAAAAGTGGTGTTAGCCTTACTAACGTTGTCCAACCTTTAAAGGATAAAGATGCATATAATACATTTTAAAGCAGAGTGAAATGAAATGTTTTGGATGAGAAACACCTACTTTGAATTGACACAGTGGTCAGACCAGATAATAAGGACTTGACCTTTAGTGATCCTAATGAAGCGTAACCCGTTGACCTGAAGAAGGTCAAATATAACGCAGTGTAAAAATATAAATCTGTGATTAATTTTATAGACAACAGAGCATTTAAAAACATACATTTATTACAAATTTAGCAAATAGACCTACTCATAAAAACTCGCCTTGGCTCTACAGACTTCTTTCTAGCTTAAAATTAAAAATATAATCAATTAAAATATTTTAAAGCAGCTTCAGCCTTCTTACTATTTTCTAATATTGTCTTTCAGACTCATTTATGACACGAGTGTAATATGAGATATTTTATCTATACAACATTGTGTTGTGTTGGTACTAACCTGGTCTGGCACAGCTTTCGGCCGGGCACAGACGTGGATGAGGAGGACGGAGGGCACCGGCAATTTGGCTTTCAGAATCAGACTGTCTCCTGCAGGAACGTCCAAGGGTCCGTCAGTGTGGGGGCCCTGAGACAATGACACATCAGGTCAACGCGTGTCTCAGTGCACTTGAGAGAGCAGGAAAAGGTCAAAGTGATCTGTCAAATCAGTTCAAGTCTTAAAGACTCACAAAAAAATAATCTCACAGGCATCAACTAGATAACAAAAAATGATGAGAGTTCATACTGGGAGGAAATCCATGCTTTCACAGTGTGGTGTGCAGAAAACTTCATCAAAAATAAAAAAAAATAAAGGCAGAGAAGCCTGTTTAACTCGGTGGAATGAGGGAATCATTGCACGGCGTAAAGTGTGCCACAGCCTTCGAAGCTCTTTCATGCCTGTCACGTGTGCTCACTGACAACCTGCTCTCTTCTGTAAAGAGAAAAAGGCACCAGTAGCTGTTCTGCTGATCTCTCGGGAACGCCAATCAAGCCGCACGGTGCTGGGCTGTGACCATAGATGCCGCTAAAGAATATCAGGACCACATGCAATCCTGATGAAGTCCGATTTTGGCAGTATGCTCAGAAATGGACATTAACAACTCGCTCAAGGTAATTTTTTTAACTGACATGTGGTGATGATCAAGTCTTCCCCTAATTTTCTCTGAGTAGTGTATCAAACAGGATAGATAACTTTTAGCTTTCGTGTTTTGCTGTACACTGAAAAACATACAATTATAATTGCAGAAAACTAGAATATATACTGTCCAGCTGTCCTGTTTACCTCCACACTCCTGAGGCGTCTGAGCTGCTCTGCTGTGGGGTAGTCAGGGCTCCCCGTGTTCTGCCACAGCTCGTAAGGGTTGGTTACATTATTGTCCAAGTAATATGTGACATACATTAGACCTGGATAACAAACAGATAGCAAAGAGGAGTAAAATTAACCAAACAGACTTACAGAAATCATCACAGATAAACAGAAACACTCCAAATCCCTTGACAGTGTTACCGTTTTGTGCAGGCAGTCCTTTCAGTGAGACAGTGACATCGTCGGTGATGGTAGAGGTGCTGTTGTCCTCACTGTTGTACACCAACACTGCTGCCTGCCAGCTGTCTGAGCCACCGGGCATTACGGGTTTGTGGCTACTGGCGAGAACTCCCAGTGTGCCGTTGTGGCCTCCTGATGAGTTCACAACCTGAGCCAGAAGCTGGGTCTCTCCTAAAATTTGAATCACAGGGACACATACGAATTAAATCATGTTTAAACGATTCATCCCCTTTTCCCCCCGAGGGAACATGTGTTCTAGGGTAAAGATGTCACCTAGCAAAGCCAGCAGGGCCATGACTGTGAGGACGGGCTTCCTGATGAGTTGAACATGAGGCGGCTGAGTGTTGTTGACCTGGAAGCGGGCGGTCAATGTGCGCTGGGTGAAGGGGTGTGGGTGGTAGCTGAGGAAGGCATTGTCGTTGCTCAGCAGGGTGTAGTTGATGGTGCTGTTTGGGTTTGCCATCAACATATCCTGGTGCTGGTTTATAATCTTTTGAAGGTGGACAGCAGAGGATTTGATCAGGGTGATTTAACTGGCAGAGAGAAGCTCCTCGTAACACACCGACAACAAATTAGTTCTTTTATCCCATACCCACATTTAGACTGCTCTGATGAATACATTTTATGAAGTTGTCGGGGTCATTTCTATGGGAAGAAGATCATACACAAAATATGGGGGCATTTGCTAATCTCTCCATTACCGATTAAAGTTTGATGTCCGGCAATTTAGAGCTGCCGTGCTCACATCAGCTATTTGGTGCGGTCCTTTTCAGGTTTAAATGAAAGATACTGTTCTAGACTGGACACTTCTAACAAACATAAATTCCCACGTGAAATATTTTTTTCCACCCATGCTGTTCGTTTAAATGTCTTCGCCTCACCTTTACCACCATTGCAGCATAGGTCACATCAGCCCTCCACTCCTGAGGCCTGGACCACCCTACCAGAGGATCAGCCTCGTCATTGTAAACAGGCAAGCTGCGAAACTTAGGGAAACGCTCTTGGATCTCTCCTACAGTCTTGATCTCCTGCTGGAGGATGGGGAAGGAGTAGCCTCCTCCCTGTAAGATCGAAAACAGGAAGTCAGCCTGGAATTAAGCAAGTTTGTGTAGTAATAGCTATAGTTTTTCCTAAAACAGCTGAGTCTATGAACATAATGATAATTATATTTTTCTGGCAACTATAAGCACAAATCTAGAGCATAATCAAGGCTGCTTTCATTTTCTATTTGCTAAGAAAAGAAAACACCTTTTTGTGCAGGGCTATATAGTCCAGTCTGACCCCAGTCTCTCCAGTGAAGTAGTTGGTGCCGTTGTAGCAGTGCTGCAGCATGGCCCAGCAGTACGGGGAGTGTGGATGGGGGTGACAAGAGTCTCCTGGACCTCCAAACCTCAGGAGTGTACTGGCAGCACGCAGACCCTCAGAACAGGCGTCATAGTAGTTTAGAAACCCTTGAGAAAAAAATGATAATCCACAGCACAGCACTGTCATACTGTCTGGCGAGAACATTTGAATTTCCACAAATTTATAAAAGAAGCTCCAGAAGAATTGGTTTAGTACTTTTAGGCAAAAGCAGCTCTTGGAACATAACTGCATAACTTCATATAATGTGTGTGCCCGTTTACATTCACATAACACTATTATAAACACAAGCTCCAGATCTATAAGAGAAAATAAGTAGGGGGGTGGGGGGGGGACCCCCAGACTTACCTTTCATCAATGGTAACAGTTTACAAACACAAACACACACACACACACAAGCCATGCACAATGTCTCACAGGTTTACCTTGAATTGAGACAGTAACATTATCAAAGTCATGGTTGTTGGGCTCATTCCATGTTTCAAAGTTCCACCGAGAAACACTTCCCAGGCCATATTTGTCTGAAATTTACAACAAGCAACGACAGTCATCACAAAACGCATGAGCAGGGTGACACAGTGCAGATTAAGCCATTTAGTTTCAGCTAAATCACATGTTTACATGCCCGCCACAGTACATTTTCTGATTGATTTCTGAATACTTCAATTGGGACCATTTTAGTCAAAAAAATGACTGTTATTCATTATTTTAATGCATAGTAATTTGTTATGGCTCTCCTATTGGACTTCACTGTTCTTCACTGTCGTCCTTTTTAATATTCTTATTGATTATGCAAAAAAAGTACGAAACAAAAAACTAAACTAACGATGTCTGCTTCAACTCACTCACCAATGTACCTCTTGGCTATGAGATAAACCAGATTTCTCCACTCGACCACTTGTGATTTATCCTCAAAATCAGTGAAGTAATTAGAGACACTTCCCATCAGTTCAAATCCTGCAACAGAGAACAGGAAAATCCAATTACGTTTTCTGATATACAAATTTCTGATGTTTAGCTAACAAATTAACTAAATGGTAAATGGACGTACATAGCACTTTTCTACCCTCCTGGAGCACCTAAAGCACTTTATACAACATGCCACATTCACCCATTCATACAAGCACTTTCTTCGGTGCTTCCTAACCTCCTAGAACCTGGCGTCCACATATGTGGACATCACATTTTGGGTTGTCTAGACCAAAATACACAACTTTGCAATACAAGGAACTGATAACCACGTACGAGGACACCATACTGCCACTCTTCTATCAAAATTTAAAACAAATGTCCTCATATGTGGATCTAATTTTTCTCAGAAACAAAAATCAGTTAAAAAAAATCATCAGGTAATTCTTTGTTTTTACATTAATCAGGTCCCAATCAGCCCAAATAGCAAACAGAAGTTAAAAATGCATGTTTGGGTCTTAGGAGGTTAAGCTAACATTCACATAAATTCATACTCCAATGAATGCATCGGAGAGCACCTTGGGGTTAGTATCTTGCCCAAGGATATTTAGCCTGCAGACAAGGGCAGCCAGGGATCAAACCACTAACCTTCCAATCAGTAGATGACCTGCTCTATCTCCTGAGCTACAGCCACCCCAAGCAGGCTAGGCTAGGCAAGGCTTTAGATTTTGTTGCAAGAGAATGTTTTTCTGTCATCTGACCTACTTCAAAATTGGCTGAGGTATTACTCGAGTAATAATAATAATGGACTGCATACAGCGCTTTTCGAGATCCTCAAAGCGCTTTACACTATTCATTCACTCTCACATTCACACACTGGTGGAGGCAGCTACAGTTGTAGCCACAGCTGCCCTGGGGCAGACTGACAGAAGAGAGTCATATTGCACCATCTGGCCATCACCAGTAGGTGGTAGGTGAAGTGTCTTGCCCAAGGACACAACGACCAAGACAGACAGAGCTGGGGATCGAACCGGCAACCTTCTGGTTACAAGATGAGCTTCCCAACCCCCTGAACCACGGTCGCCCGCGCAGGGTCAACTTTTGTGGTAGTCGTGACCACAGAAATTATGTTTTACTCTTCCATGACCTCATAACGAACAATAAAAAGGTATGAAAACAGATGACAAATGTACATCAGGAATAAATATAACAGGACTGTAGTACAGTACCTGGTTGAAGGCCATTCATCCATAATAGCTCTATCAGCCGGTCCAGTCTAGTGAAGTTATATTGAGGTTTTCCTCCAATATCTCTAAAATTAAAAAAAAGTTAGATGAGACCACTCTTAGTACTACCGTAAGTTATAACCTACAAAAACAACATTCAAAAAGCTTGTCTTCGATCGCGAGCGTGTTATAGCAAACATGACCCACCACATGTCATGCTACTTGCTACCTACTTGCTTGTTCATTTACTTCACTTACTGTGCAGTCACCAGCTCCAGCATCCAGTGTATCCTGACCTGCTGGATCCCTCCATGAGGAACAGAGCCCACATAGGCCAAATTCAGCTGCTGGTCAATGCTCAGGTCATACTCGTGGGCCTGCGTGTGAGGGAGCGGGGGGCTGGACACAAAACACAGACAAACATTTAGCTTTGTGCTATATCTACACACACTCACTGGGCATTTTATTAGGTACACCAGATTGGACCCCCTTTTTCCCTGAACTCACTTAGTTCTTCATGACACAGATTCAACAATGTACTGGAAACCATCTTCAGAGACTTTGGTCTGTAGTGACATGACTGGCATAACATAGCTGCTGCAGATTTGTCAGTGGGCTGGTGAATATGGAGGCTATTTGAGTACAGTGAATTTTCAAGACACCAGTTTGGGATGATTTGAGCTTTGTGGCACTGTGTGTGATGCTGGTGCTGACAGATGTGATCAAAAAAGGATGAACATCGCCAGCAACAATACTCAGGTAGGCTGTGTCGTTCAAATGATTCTTAACGTTTAGTAAGGGACCCAAAGCATGCCAAGAAAATATCTCCCACACCATGGCACCACCAGCAGCAGGCAGGGCCCTCATGTTGTTCATGCCAACCCTGAATGAGTGGCAGATACTGACACTCATCAGAGCATGCATCATTAATGTGTTCTTAGTTGTCAGAAATTTGGTCTGCTGCTGTAGCCCATCCACTTCCGGGTTTGATGTCTTGTGTGCTCAGAGATGCTCTTCTGCATACCTTGGCAGTGAGTTACTCCATAGTCTACCTTTCTCCCTTTACGCTCAGAGAAAGTCCTACGTGTTCCTAGTAAGTGCATCGTTTTTTAAATACTTCCTCTGAAGTATTCTGCTACAGTGAATATAAAAATAATTCCACAGTCAGTGTCCCGTTTCAGTGAATCTCTGCTTTCTGGCTGACACTTACTGCTCGGCGCTCACACGGGAAAAGTTAAAACTGGACCTACCAGAAACCAGTGCTTCTCCAGAAGTGTTTAAGATCTCCTGTCGGCCTTTGCACGTCAGCTGTGATAACATAGGAAGCGCTTGAAGTTTCGGAAATGCAAAGGAGCAAAGCTAGAAATGTAAACGTTTTCCACACCATCATATTTGCGACCCGCTAGCTTAAACGGCTACAATAAAAAAACAAAAAACAAACACGGTGTGTTATAAAGAGAGTGGGGAAGTGTGACTTAAACGTCGTCTGTGAGTAAATAGGAGAAAAAGCTCTGCCATAGCTCAACTAGACACACTTAAGACACCAACAAGTGTTTCTAACAAACTAGCAAAGTGCGACTGCAGTCATGTGAACACAACAACGTAGATTACATGCGACAGTGTTGTAGTCTTTTAGGGAAGTGAGCGGTGCATCAGTTGCATGGATACAAAACCACTGCACATTCAATTAAACACAACATTCTGCAGAGTATCAATGATGTAGCTTCTTATTATATTATCGATTATTATATTATCGAGGCAGAAGATGGAGAACCAGCTTCAGCAAAACAACGTTGGTGAAGTCTGGAGAGGCCTCAGAACCATCTCAGGCCACAAACAGCAGAACTCTCTGCCTGGGAGGGATGTGAGATGGGCAAATGAACTGAATCATTTCTTCAACAGATTTGATTCAACCATGAGACAGTCTACAACATCGGCTGCAGACTCACCCACCCCCACTGCTGCTGTTCCACCTCTGACACTTCACACCTCCTCTATTCACCCTGCTCACTCCCCCCCACCCCCAACAACAGAATCAGAATCAGAATCAGAATGGGTTTATTGCCAGATGTTGAGGTTTACAACATTAGGAAATTGCTGCGGTGCTTCAGTGCAGACAATAAGAATTAAAGTGCTATGTAGAAAGAAAGATATGTGCATGAGATATACATGAGATATATACATGAGAATAAGAATTATGAGTGCTACGTAGAAAGATATATACATGAGTGCAGGTGGTGATCAGTGCCAAACATATATACATGAGAATAAGAATTATGAGTGCTACGTAGAAAGATATATACATGAGTGCAGGTGGTGATCAGTGCCAGACATGAAATGATGCAGTGACACAGCGTAGGGTCATGTGTTAGTGGCGGGGACAGTCATGTGGTTATTGTTCATGTGTCCAACAGCAGAGGGGAAGAAACTGTTCTTGTGGCGAGAGGTTCTGGTGCGAATGGACCGGAGCCTCCTGCCTGAGGGGAGCAGGTCAAACAGACTGTGTCCAGGGTGAGAAGGGTCAGCTGAGATCCGGGCTGCACGCCGCAGTGTCCTGGTGGTGTACAGGTCCTGCAGAGATGGGAGTCTGCAGCCAATCACCTTCTCAGCAGAGCGCACAACACGCTGCAGTCTCTGTTTGTCCCTGATAGTGGCTCCAGCGTACCACACGGTGATGGAGGAGGTGAGGATGGACTCGATGATTGCAGTGTAGAATTGCATCATCGTCCGTGTTGGCAGGTTGAATTTCTTCAGCTGCCTCAGGAAGTACATCCAATACACACTCAACACAAGGCTCCAGCCTGTCTCTCTCAACCACCCAGGTTAGGAGGGAACTGAGGAGGATTAATGGCAAGAAGGCAGCGGGTCCAGATGGCATCAGCTCGAGGGTCGTCAGGTCCTGCGCGGACCAACTGTGTGGGGTGATGGAGCACCTCTTCAACCTGAGCCTGAGGTTGGGAAGAGTCCCACAGCTCTGGAAAACCACCTGTGTTGTACCAGTGCCAAAGACTTCACGCCCCAAGGACCTCAACAGCTACAGGCCGGTGGCTCTGACATCCCACCTGATGAAGACCCTGGAGCGGTTGGTCCTGGCTCAGCTTCGGCGCCTAACAAGCTCATCACTGGACCCACTTCAGTTTGCCTACCAGCCTGGCATTGGAGCGGATGATGCCGTCATTCACCTCCTACATCGTTCCCTCGCTCACCTGGAGACCGCTGGAAGCACTGTGAGAATCATGTTCTTTGATTTCTCCAGTGCCTTCAACACTATTCTTCCCTCGGTTCTGAAGGACAAGCTGGAGAACTCTGGAGTGGACCATCACCTCACTACCTGGATTTTGGACTACCTCACCGACCGACCACAGTATGTGAGGACTCAGGGCTGTGTGTCGGACAGGGTCGTCTGCAGTACGGGGGCCCCACAGGGAACAGTTCTGGCTCCGTTCCTCTTCACCATCTACACTGCAGACTTCTCCCACAATTCCACCCAGTGCTTCCTGCAGAAGTTCTCTGATGACTCTGCAATAGTCGGCCTCATCACTGATGGGGACGACAAGGAGTACAGAGGACTGACTCAAGACTTTGTGGACTGGTGCCAGCTGAACTACCTCCAGATCAACGCCAGTAAAACCAAGGAGCTGGTGGTAGACTTCCGCAGGCACAAGCATTCTCCACTGCAACCACTGAACATCCAGGGTATGGACATTGAGGCTGTGGACAGCTACAGGTACCTTGGTGTTCATCTGAACAACAGACTGGACTGGACTCATAACTCAGACGCCCTCTACAGGAAAGGGCAGAGCAGGTTGTACCTGCTGCGGAGACTCAGGTCGTTTGGGGTGGAGGGCCCACTCCTGAAGACCTTCTATGACTCTGTGGTGGCTTCTGCTATCTTTTATGGTGTGGTCTGCTGGGGCGGCAGCATCTCTGCTGGGGACAGGAAGAGACTGAACAGGGTGATCCGAAGGGCCAGCTCTGTTCTAGGATGCCCTCTGGACCCAGTGGAGGTGGTGAGTGACAGGAGAATGGCGGCTAAGCTGTCATCCCTGTTGGACAACGTCTCCCACCCCATGCAGCAGACTGTGACAGCACTGAGCAGCTCCTTCAGTGGGAGACTGCGGCACCCACGGTGTGGGACGGAGAGATTTCGCAGGTCTTTCCTCCCCACTGCTGTCAAGACTCCACAACAAAGACTTTAACTGAACAAACACACACATCCACACATGTGCAATAACACTAAGTGCAATAATCTTTTCTGGCATCGTTGTATTTTTACTCAGTTGTATATAGCATTCGTATTCTATTTTTATCTTATTGTATATTTTTATTCTATTTTATTCTACTGTATATAGTATATTATTTTATTCTATTCTGTACAGCTGTGTACTGTATTTATTCTTATTGTATTCTAATTTTTGCGTCATAACTTTTGCACTGTCCACTTCCTGCTGTGACAAAACAAATTTCCCACGTGTGGGACTAATAAAGGTTATCTTATCTTATCTTATCTTAGATGCCAGTTATTTGACTGCAATTTCAATCATACTGGTATAGTTGCGCATCAAGCTACATTAAATCCCTAACCTTCGACTTTACATATCATAAAAGAAATGGATAATAAATCAGACGCTCAAAACACAAGGAGCTGTTAATGGGACATTTATTAAAAAAAACAAAAAACAAAAACGGTATAGGAGAATCAGAAGGCATTAAAGGAAAAATACAGATGTCATTTACAGTTTAACTCAAAAAAATTGTTAAACAGCAACAGTTATACACAAACATTTACACAACCTGTACAAATATTTTTCCTCCGCAAACTTGCAAGTTAAATTTCAAAATAACTTAAATAGTTTTCTACGTAAAAGTGCAAATCCATATGGGTGTGATGTCTGTGAGTAAAACCATGGCGACAGAAAGGGTGCTTTGAGCTCACTGGCTGTAGGATGTCCACTTGTAAGGAAACACAAACACATTTAGCTGCGTAGTTATGATGCCTTGCACTGACCAGCAAATCAGTACTGTAATATCCCAAACAGTCCCAAACTCTGTGACGCCCTTTCTCAACCAATCGTGCCCAACCCTAAATAAAGCCACCGTTAAACATTGCAGTTCAGTCTTTGTAGTGTTCTCGGGTTCAAAGTTTGGAACGTCAGCATTACAGTATAGCAATGACAACCTGTTACATGTATGGTAGTGTTATAGGTTAGCATTAAAGTCACAGTTAACCACAGACCATTCTATACAGTCTTGAACCCCAAACACGACAGGGTTGTAGTAGTCCACAGGTTTCAGGTTTCGACAGCAAGTGTGAGTAGAGGTGAGGCGAAGGCGGCTGCTGCTGATTCTCCACAGTCACAAGGTATGAGGCGACAGAGAGTGGCAAACTGTTAATGCTGAAACTTCAAAGTCTCTACAGGCATCCTTCTCACTGGTGAGGAGGGGAGACATATTGAAAACAAAAAACTAACCCACACACGCTATTGGGCTTTACATGCTTCTGTAAAATCATGCAGCCGAGTCCAAAACAGAAAAAAGGAAAAAAACTAAAAGAAAATCACCATGAGGAGTATTACAGCATATCTGCTCATGAAGCACTGGTCACCATGGGCTCTACTGGACAGAAAACTGGAAATGTGTTTGGTAAATAAAAACGGTGTTTAGGCATTTGCAATACAAATGGGGGAAAAAAGAAGCAAGCATCGAGTCTTTGTGTGAGTTTGTGTAACATGAAGTAACTACGACTTCTGCTCGGCTCCTGCTGCAGACTGCGCTGCGCTCTCAGGCTTAAGGATCTGGTAGGTGATGAGGTACTCTGGGTAGGCCTAAAGAAAACAAAGCAGGGTGTCAGCCAATATTACACAGCATGTGTTGCTTTTTGCTAACGCTATGGCCCGAGTTCTTAATTACCTGCTCTCCTCTGTAGATGACGTACTCGGCGTAAGCTAGGCCGTTAACGCTGGGCCGCCCGATTACTGAATGATGTCCTGGGGGAGCGTGAGCCATCTTCATGGCACTGAACTGTAGGAACGACTTCCCCAAAGTCACTCGGCAGAAAAGCATTTGCCTGAGAAGTCACAACATATGAACTGAGTACAGGAACAAAACTTTGCTACAACATCTTTGTGCTGCAGTTTAATGGGTGACAGCCAAAAGTTACCTGTGGCACAGGTAGCAGGATCGGTCTTTGTGTGTTGGGCAGCCAGTGCCTCCACCAATGCCGTAGACGTATTGATTGCTTTTTGAGGAGTTCTCTGCAAAATAGATACCTGCTCCAAACATCCCTCCTATGTAGGCGTGACGCTCATCAAAGCCTTTGTGAATGATGGCATTGATAAACGGGGAGCCTGTAAGAAATTGTGGCAGGATGAAGTTACACAGTAGTCAGGTTTTCTGTTATGTCTGCTGCAGACACACAGAGCACATAGATGGTGTGACAGTGGGCGTGGTTACCGTGAAACAACATCCGCTCATTGTGATGGTTGTGGTTCTCGTCTGCGATCTCCTTCTGCCTGTGGGTGTAACGTTCCCTCAGCTTCTTGTTTACCACCTTTTGAATCTGTGTGATACAGTAGGGTACATTTCAAACAGGATGCAGGGAGTTGTGTTTGTTTTACACCATAAACTAATGACTCCTCCCAAACTGCTGTAATATTGAGGTTTGTAACCCCAAAAATATACTAAATAAAGATTTTAAAAAATAGCCAACACTTGGTCAGTATTTTGCTGATAATCAAAACAGTCAAGTAAAGAGTCAGCATTCAGACCTTAATGATGTTGTATCTGCTGAAGACACCACCAGCATTGCCTCCATCTCTGTGCTCTCTGATGGTGCTCTGCATCTGTGTGACACACATGAACAACAAGATTTGTTATAAGGCACTCTGTCCAGCTATCGCTACATAATAATTTACCAGGTATTTAGAACAGCTGCATTAAAAAAGAGACACTATTTTTGGGTAAATGCAGCTTCTCAGCTCACCTCCTCCTCCACTGACTGGTACTCCTTGTCTTCTGGGGCGAGGTCTATAAGAATGGTTCCCTGGCTGGCACAGTGGAATGTCAGGTATGGGTTGCCACCTGAGAAGTGATCAAGATTCAAAGTGTAAAGATGCACACTCTCTATTAAAGTAGTACCAAAAAAATCCCCCCAAAAGCCACTGGGTTACACCTCACCTTGTTGGCCACCCAGCAGCCTCTCAACTCCCTTGATGAGCTTGTGTCGGTGGCCATATGCATTAATCCCGATCTCCTTCAGCTCCTCATGGCCCATGTCAGCCAGCACATCCAGTGTGATCTGAGAAAAAAAGAACCCCACAACAAATTGAGACCTTTAATAATTTAATTTTGGTCAAACGTATAACCAGCGGGTTACAGGTCCAGCGTAAAAGGTGTGCTTGCTAGAAAAAGCCATTATGACCTGCTCTCTCTCAAAGATGTCCCTGAGGTGCTCCAGGCCCAGACTCTTCAGGAATTGACTTATGTTCATGTCCAGCATTGCCACTATGAAAAAAAATAAAACAACAAAACAAAAAACCCAGAAGATTTAATAAAACAAATAATTGTAACACAAGCTCCCCAATCTCTTTTATGTCCAATTTGTCTGCTTAACAAGATTTTATAAACTGAGCAGTGTTTGATATAAGGACCGCAACAAACTTACTTTCCCCTTCCTTGCGGTCAGTGCCAGTGGCTCCATCTGCCACCCCGGAGGACCCTGTAGCAGCGGCAGCAGCCAGCTCAGTGAGGGGCCCGGCAAGGTTGTCTATGCTGCTGGCAGCTGAGAGACAAGAAGGCGTGGAGGCAGGGGAGATGACAGAGGCGCTGACCACTGTGGCCTGAGGCTTAAAGCAGCTGGGCAGGGCATCCGGTGGCATGGCATCCATCAGCAGGGCTCGGATGTCATCAGCCTGCAGGAATATACAAGTTAAAAAAATTCAGCAAAGGAAACAGCCTGAGCCTTTCAACGAGCAAACATATTAAAGTACAGAATTACATTTTATGGTGCGTTTAGTATCACAGTTATTCTTTCAGACAGGAGCCATTACCGTAGCCAGATCCAGAGCAGTCTGCCCCTCCTGGTTCTTCATGGTGGGGTCGGCTCCATGAGCCAGCAGCAACGCACAGAGCTGTGTGCGACCCTTCTGAGCTGCTTCATGGAGGGGTGTGAACGCCCATTTGTCTGTGGCATTCACACACGTGTTGTATTTGATCAGAAGGGCTGCAATATCCACATGCTGCGAGGAAGAGAGGGAACAGATCACAAGTTAAACCCTGAACTTCAAGTTAAATAAAATAACACAGTTACTGACACAGAGTTTTCAAGAGCTGATGGCAAGGTCATCAGCTCAAGTATCTTTTCATCTAAAATGTTTACACTTTTCATGTATCTACAGCTACAAAACCCACAAAAATGTTTCTGTTTATGTAGCTGAGACTGACCCCGTAAGAGGCAGCATTATGAAGAGGGATAAGGCCTCCTTTGTCCTGTGCGTTGACGTCGGCCCCGTGTTCTAATAGATACTCCGCCACTTCAAGGTTGTTGTAGCCAGCTGAGAGAAGAAGAAAAAAAAAAAAAAAAGAGTCAGTGCAACTTCCTTCATATGAACACACTTCGAAAAGTCTTTTTTAATGCATATTTAATTAGATGAGATTAGTCTCATTGAGCTCCACTCTTTTTACAGCTCGACATGAATAAAATGCAAAGGAAATACTGTGTAAATACAAAACACATAAGACCAACAGCCAGAAAAACAGGACATATTATGTTCCAAGTTTTTATGTCAAACAGTGTGTGAGTTAGTATTTTTACTCAGTACAAAAGTATACAAACACATCAGAAGAGCTTGTACCTGCGAGGTGAAGCGGTGTGGAGTTGCGCCCCTGTGTGTCTCTGCAGTTGATATTCTCCGGGGAGCAGAGCTTCTGGACCCGGGCCAGGCAGCCCTTCTTGGCAGCATCCAGCAGGGCGGCATCGCCCCTCAGCAGGTCCTGGATGTCCGTGTCCCCATCTTTCACCATGTCCAGCGGCATGTTGCCATCACGGTTCTTCTTGCTTGGGTCGGCTCCATGCTGAACAGAAAGGTTTAGTTGATCGATTTTATAAAAATATTTGTTGCACATGACACTGAGTGACTTTCCAGGCCAAAGTGATTCGTTTTCCTGTCAGAATCATGAGGGTGGGCGCTTACTTTGAGCAGCAGTTTGCAGATTTCATATTTTCCTTTGGCCGCAGCCTCGTGAAGAGGGGTGAACTTCCAAAGGTCGGCCACGTTCACTGAAGCTCCATGTCTGACCAGCAACTCGGCCACTTCATAGTGACCATAGGAGCACGCATTGTGGAGGGGAACAAGACCACTGAAGGAGGAAAACCGGCAGAAAAAAAGATCACATTTAAGAGGGAAGAAAATGTGTTTAAAGTACTGATAATTACGGCTTAAAAGGCTTTAAACATGATAACTTCTGATGTCTTTTATGACATTTTTAGTGAACTAACAGACTGTAAGATGGTAGTTTAAGAACTCACCCCTTGTCTTTGGCGTGAACGTCAGCTCCATGGTGTAGCAGGTATTCAACAACAGCCACTCGATTGTAACCGGCCGCAAAGTGCAGAGGAGTGGAGTGGCGCCCCTCCAAGTCCCGACAGTTTACGTTCTGGGGGGTGCAAAGTTGCTGCCAAACGTACATTTTCTAATTAGCCAAGTTTACAAGACATTACATTTTATATCACTGCTACTAGTGAGCATGTGGAACTGATGTGCTACAAATTTTACAAGTGTACAATAAAGATTTTATCACAGTAATAAGTCTCTGTGAAACTCATCATGAATGATCAGGCAGAAGAATCAGTGAACTTACTTGCACTGTATCCAGATCTCCTGCTTTGGCCGCCTCCAGAAACCTGTAGTCCACGTCAGAGTTACGTGTGGGAACATTTTCTGGAAAAGAGAAAGACAAAAAAAAAAGCTGTCAAAGAAGGACTCACATACACCATGTGATGATCAAGAAAAATAGTGTTTTTTCCATTTTCTTGAAAGTTAGAAGTGCGGTAATCACCGTTGAGGATCTGTTGCACAGCTTCGTTGCCCATCTGAGCAGCGGTGAAGCCCTGCAGAGACACAATGGAGGGGTCGGCCCCGTAACTCAGCAGCAGCTTGCAGGTCTGGATGTGACCAGCCAGCGCCGCTCTATGAAGAGCTGTCTGACCCAGAGTGTCCACAGCATTGACCTGGAGTCAGAACGAAAGAGGTTTCTAAGTTTCATACCAACAACTCTCCCAAAGACCACATTTTTTCAAAAAGGAAATGCAAAAGCACACCTTTGCTCCATGTTTCTGCAGCACCTCAAGGATATCATTGTGAGCTCTCTCGGCAGCGACGTGCAACGGGGTCATGAAGCTAAAAGACGTCACAGATGAGAACATGTCACCATTATCACTCTTTAGTGCTGAATCAGCAGCTTTTCGTTTTTTTAAAATGTTTTACATCACGGTCTCACGTCTTTGCGGCACTTTAATGTGTTTTTACTTGCAACACATTTTTTTGCAATTATGTTGTCACATCTTAGACCACAGAGATTAAGTTGCTTAATTTGGAATAAAATGCTTATTATAATTATTATTATTATATCAGCTACATTCATTACCTTTAAGATGAACTCCTAGTTTATTTGCTTCTTACTTTTAAAAATACAATCTAAAAACTTTTTGTTGTTAACTTACTCTTTGTTCTTCTCATTGATGTTGGCACCTTTACGCAGCAACAACTCGGTCACCTGCTTTCTCTTAGGGTGGGGTGAAGCCACAGCACAGTGCTGAAATACACATTAACATTATATTAGTGCCGAGCTTCATCTTCATTATGCAGAATTATGCAAAGAACTGCTGGTAGCACAATGAGAGAGAGAGAGACAGGCATGTTAAGAGAAACTACTGGCAAGCTCCATAGACTTGATTCTGACCAGAGCTGTTTCGTTGGTCTGAGGATGTTTGAAGCTGATAATTTCCAGAGCCAGCGTCTTCTTCACTTTGGCCACGTCCGCCTCCCTGGCTGCCTGCAGCAATGAGTGACCTTTGAACTCATCTAAAAAGAGATGTGGAAATGACAAATTAGGTATGGTCTAATGATTTGGGTTTCTAAGTACATGAAAGCTAATCTTTGTGGAAAAAAATGCCTGCTGATGAAGCCTTTTAGGTGGCTTAGCGAGAACTCACAGGTAAGCCTTTCTTTCAGCTCTGGAGTCGGAGCCATGTCCACAGCACTCTTGCTGTGGCAGTTTAGGAGGGTGGGGTCAGCCCCGTGGCTTAGCAGCAAGGAACAAACCTCCACTCGGTTCTTGGATGCTGCCTCGTGGAGGGGAGTGAACTGCCACAGGTCCATGGCATTCACACAGGCTCCATGCTGCAGAGAGAAACAGCACAAAACGTGTACAGGAGAAGGAAGAAACATTTGTTTCATCACATCAGTATCTGACATAACAAAATGTAATTAGTGTCTGATTACAATTCCTAGCACTACGTTATTTCCTAGTTATAACTCATGACATGATTTTACAAAGCGAAACGAGTTACACTTATTCATTGCTCAATAACATTTCAACCAACCCAGAGTCCTAAAAGCACAAGCTCATCAAATAAGAAATCGTGTCTTACTTTAAGCAGAAGCTCGGTGACCTCGTAGTGACCGTAGGAGCAGGCGTTGTGAAGAGGAACCAGACCACTGCCGGACAACACACTCTGGTTAGTGTCGTGACTTATACTTAAAAGGACAAAAGAGAGAAGAGAAAAAAAAAGCCTCACCCTTTGTCCTTGGCGTGAACATCAGCCCCATGCTGAAGGAGGAGCTGAACGATGCGGACCCGGTTGTACCCAGCAGCCAGGTGCAGCGGTGTAGACTGCAAGAGAAAGAAAGCCTGTTAACATCGTTCGTGGGCCGGGTCGGTGCATACTGCCTTTGATGGCCACATGAGCGAGCGGCTGATTAAGGCCAAAAGCAATTGTGCTAGAGCAGGCTATGCTCGGTGAGTTGCAGATGAATGGCGGACATCGTGATGCAGAGTCAATGAGTTTGTGGGGAAAATTCAACAACAAAATTCAGTTGCTGTTGTTACTATGTCTGACCTGAGCGACGACGAGCAACTTTAACCTCACTAGTCATCTAACTCGATTTCCAATTGATAAGATCACAAAAAAATAAATCTTTTAGGTCTTAGTACTTCGAAAATAGGTTTGATGCAGTAAGCTGAGGAGTAGTAAAGTCCAAAAGGCTGCTTGTGAATTATGGTTAGGATACAATATCTGACTTACTTTCCAATTCCAGTTATAAAATAATTAACAAATAAATAAAAAGAAAAAAAACAATAGAGACACACAAAAATGCTTCCAATTTTAATTTCTATTAATTTTTCAATTACCTGTGTATAAAAACAATCATTCAATACTAGCTATTGAGTAAATAAAATTATATTGAATCCCAACCATAATAGGATGCAGTGAAGCTACAATAAGCAGGCTGAGAAAAAACAAAAAATCAAATAGCCTAATTTCAGCCAAGAAAAATGAGAATTAGTATAAGCAAAGCTGCAAATCCCATTTCAATTGCATTTGTTCACTGTTCAAAAATCTGGCTCAGGTCAAGCTCACAATGAAAAGAAGGGACATTGTTTCATTTCAATCCATGCAGTGATGTTAATATAAAAATGCAGAAATGTAAGACTATTAAGTGACAGTGAAAAAAAACAAAAAACAGCTCTGAATAATGAGAGTTGAATCATGGAGGCTTCATTCAGTTTGGGATGACACAGGCAATTTAGAAGCAATCAACATGGAGGGAAGAGCATAGCACTAGAATGGCAGGTTAAGTTTAGACCATTCATTACTGCATACCAACTAATCCAACAAGGACATGTGAAGTATACACAAGTTACAATGACACAAATTCAAGATTCGATTGACAAACAAAGTGCAGAGGGGCAGGCCTTCAGGCATGCATGAATTATCACCATCATCAAAAACAAAATTAATGAAAAGATAAATCAGACACTGATTTATGTGCAAGTGATCGAAAGCTGGAGAAGTGTGGGTGAGTGTGCAGAGGAGAGAGGACAGACGCTGAAGTAGGCAGGCAGTGGGCATTTTGTGCTCCTCTCCAAATCCAAAAAGATGAGTCGTCACCATGACACCAACCCAGTTCAGTCGCTCACTCACATTCACGCACACACAACAGAGGAGCATCAGGGTAGGATAAATGAGTGACCCGTACACCCAGGTCCATGATGTGCAATTAACAAGTGACAGCCAGCTTATTGGTCAAATAAAAACGATGGATTAAAAATAAAAGAATAAAAACAAAAACAAACAAAAAAGATCACAACAGTGCATCAATTAAGTGGCCGTTATCAAGGTCAACTTACCAGCATTTTTTGTGATGTTGACTGATCGACAAATGTTGCCAGAGTCACACGGAAAACAAAATGAAACAAAAATTACAAAATGACAGTGTCTTTTCACAGCAATTTCTCTCTCTCCCTTAAAGTCAGTGAAACATAAAGCGCAGTAAGACAATAACCACTGTTTGATCCGTCAAAGACGGTGTGAGATTAAATGTGACACGGGGCCAGAGAGGGTAAGTAGCTGGAGGATGCAGTGGAGACTGCTCCTCCTCTTCTTAGGTCTGCTTAAATTCCAGACCACATCTCCAAAGTGGCTTACAGACCTAGATCATGCAAACATCAATTCTACTGCAAAGAGGTAACACTTTAATTTCTGATGGAAAAAAATACGGTTAGAAGTGAATGACATGTGCTGAAAAACTGTTAGCAACAATGAGTTTTCATGGAATAATGAAGGTAGTAGTTATGTTTTGTTTTAAGCTGGTTAGAGAAATAAACACATTTATTCAGGATAAGAAAGCTAATCATTCAATAATTTGAAAATAATGCATGAGGGACCAACCCCACCCCCCCTCCCAAAGAAAAGAAAAAAGAAACACACACACACAAACAGTAGGAGTAAATGCTCCTGTTCATAGGGATGCAATGGAAACAAGATCCCTCACCTAAATCAGCCATGATAAACAGTGTGTAAAGTCTAAAAGAGGAGTGCCAGCTGTGTTTGTACCATTACACATGTAGTTCCCTCAACCACAAAGAGGAAGACAAAAAACAAAACAAACAAAATTAACAGGAGGAAACCTGCATGGTGATCTAAACACTGCTTACAGTGTAATCACGTCCCACTAACAAAGACTAAGAACTGAAAATGACACAGAAATAAACTGTGCAGAATACATTAAGCCTAGTTCTTTGATCTGACCAGATGTGCTTCCACAGAAAATAGATTTCACAACTGACCAAACATGCTGGAAAAATATAGTTTTGGGGGTTTTTCGTGTAAATTTATGTCTACTTTAGCTTCAAGAGAATGTATACAGAATCAACTAGCCTGATAAACTGGGTTGAAATAGTGCTTTTAGTGGTTTCCTTGAAAAAGGCTGGACAATTAAAAGCCAAGTTGAAGAAAACTGATGCTGTTAAAATGAGGATGATTTCACAGCAGCAAATGGATTGTGGATGGTCTCATGAGAGTCACGCATGCATGATTAGAGAATAAGAAATGTCTAAAACAGGTATTTCCAAATTAAGATGGCCCCAACATAAATCCTCTATAGAAACACCATTCAAACTAATTCAGACTCCTTTAAACACATGCTGACTGAATTAAAAAACAAACGAACAAAAAAAACACAACGTGCATTTTCCCCCTCAAAATCTGAAGTTTTGGAAACACACTAGTAAACGTGTATGTATGTATTTGGTGTAATGTGCTACTTGTGGCTCATTTACCTTGCGACCATCGCTGGCGTGACAGTTGACATTTAATGGAGTCAGCAGTGCCATCAGTTTTTCTTCATTTCCACTCCTGTAATTAGATGGTTGAAAAGACTCAGATGTTGTTAAATCAAAATAAATTGATGGAAACTAGCAACTAAGACGAGGTCAATTAAAGTCAGATTAAAAGGATATCACATGCAATCATTTTTCTCCTCCTTCATATGTTTTAACTCTTAAATGTGCTTACAGAATCACAGGACACACCAGCATCGTTTCTATAACTGCAGTTTACCCAAGAACTTCATGTCATCAACTATTGACACACTCACCTTGCTGCTTCCAAAAGTTCATCCTTCTTGTATTCACCTGGAACAAGAAAAACTCTCAGATTAGAGAAACGTGTGAAACACTTATACATAAATATTGGCATGTGACTTAACTTTACATAGCATTTATTGCTTATGTTTGTTTGGCACATTAACCGAGACTGACCAGTGAGAACCGCCTTAGCTGAAGGGTCAGCCAGATCCAGAGCAGACTTGCCATCGGTGTTGCGGATGTTAGGATCAGCTCCGTGTTGCAGTAACACTGCAAAAGATAAGATGAAATAAACAAAAACTTGCATTTTAACATTCCTTTTTTGTGTTACTCAGAATGCTGTGCATATTAATAAAGAGGAAGGCTGGTTAAACAGCATAGATAATAATAAAAGACACAAAGTTGAAAACAGTGTTCAAGCTGGCACCACCTCTATATTTTAAAGAGCCCCAGGGGAGAACGCCACCTCGCACAATGAATGCTCCAGCTCATCAGACGTTTGCACATACACTCAAAGAACTAGAATGACATCAGTCTTGTATTCATCTGGATGAAAATGAGCGCTTAGATTAGAGCCTGGCATGCAAAACACTTCACATAAATGTTTGCAGTGGATATAACTTTCCATGGGCAATTACAGTCTCTGTTTGTTTGGCAAGTTAAGTGCTGAGAATGAACCCGGCTGATTTATCAAGTAGAACCTCAGTTATTTCCACACAGGCACATTTTATTTATACAAATAATCCGTATGAGTCAAAGACTGAGGCTTAGGATGGCTCATAATGCCAGTTCAAACTAGGGCTGGGCCATATTATACCGTTCACGGTAATACCAGTATAATGTTAGGCAACGATAGGAAAATGAAATATCGCGATAGAATATGAGTAAAACGCGCATGCGCAGTGCCCTTGTTTTCATACGCACATGGCCGATTGTTGAGCGAAACAGATGAACCAGAATTGGTTTGTAAAAATGGTGCAACTTCAGTGATGTGGAACTGGTTTGGTGTTTGTCCGTCAGATACATGACAAAGCACCTTTTTTGCAGAACATGCAAGCGGCCGTCGTTATTGTCGGACTAAGATGCTTAAATCTGGGAGTAATCTGGGTCCTAAACTCCGTATGCTTCAGGTCAAAGAACACTGCAGCATCACTGAGAGTTAAAAACTGTCTAAATTCTTTCATCTTTAATAAAACGATCAGCATTGCTGCTTTACCAGGTGTAACTATGAAGTCTAACTTCCAGGCATCCATGAAAACAAAATTTATTACATTTAACGGAGTTAGAAGTTAGCAGGAAGCTAGCGGAAGTTAGCTCGCTAGTTTCGCTAGTTGCCTAAGCATGATATTGCATGTTCTGACTGAGAGATTTCTGAAAAATTCAAACGTACAGCTCTGCTATCACTTCCAACATAAATGAAGACAGGAAACTAAACAGCAGTGACGTTTGTAGGGTTACTGAAGTTGGGCTAGCTGGTATATAATGATGTGCTACGTGATCGCTAGCGACACAGCTATGTTAGCATAAACAGTGAAGCTGGAGGACGAACACTAACACTTTTACACTTATAAAAGTTAACGTTAAGGTTCCTGATAGTTGGAGACAAATGCAATCGCATGGCAGGGTGCTGTAAACAGACCAAACTTCAGTCAGGAGAACAACTGAGATAATCCATCCACAATACGAGGTTAGTCATTAATATACTGCAACATGGGAATAGAGCAGCTGCCAGAGAATTCAACATTAATAAATCAATGGTACAGAAGTGGAGGAAGCAAGAAGAATGAGTTTAATAAAGTTTGATTTATCTGACTGCTTTGTTTCGCTTAATGTGCCTTATAATCCCGTGCACCTTATGGTCCGAAAAATGCGTACTGCACACTGCAGTTTAATGTTGCAAAGCACCTCTTTTTAACTTCAGTGGATATTATACATGGTTATGCTCAGTATATGTCAGCCCATTTCTACTGGAAATGCCTTTTGGTTAAACTTTCAGCAAGGAATTTGCATTTGCACTGTTACATTTTTATAAAGCTTTAATGTACATAAAAACCAGCTTCTTGTTTAAGTGAAAATAAATGGAAGGTTGTCTTTTTGCGCTAGTAATGTTGTGGAGTTGTATTTTGTCTCGCATCAATTATATCGTCAGTTATATCGTTATCGCAAATTTTCAAATATATATCGTGATAAATATTTTTGGCCATATCGCCCTAGTTCAAACTGTTTCTTTACTCTTGAAATGAGTCCACAAGATGTACTTCTACATGGCAGCCATCCCTGCATAGGCAAATGTTTATGTAAATTAACAAATAAAAAGGTTATATAGGCTATAGAAATTTGATAGGGGAAAAAAAAAACACTAAGGCATTTGTTTGTGTGTCACCCCAGTGTAAGTAATGTTTTCAGCCTGCTCTGGCTGTTTTTCCTGTCTCACACACATATTTATTAAGTTTTTCACTCCCACACATACACAATTCCATATTTGCCTAACCGTAGATATAAACGGCTAGCATCCTTACCAATGCACACATCTATCTTTCCCTTGATGGCAGCCTCATGTAACGGAGTGTAGTTCCAGTTGTCTCTGGCATTTGGATCTGCGCCTTGACACAAGAGGAGGCTGACGACTTCTGCGTGTCCAAAAGAGCAGGCATTATGCAGGGGGATGAGACCTCCATCATCCCTAGCGTGAACATTGGCCCCAGTCTGCAGAAGGTGCTCCACAACATCTTTTCTACCAAAGCCTGAAAGAAGCACGTGCGTTGAGTTTTTCCATCTATATTACATTAAGCGTTTTGCATAAGTATCCTGTTAACATTAATAGCTTTTAGCCATTCACAGGAAATATCCCAACAAAAACAACACTTTATAACTATATTAAAATATAAATACTCTTTATACGATTAAGCATCCGTATAGATACACAAACTTCTTACCTATAATAATTGCAGAGGTGTTGTATTTAATTTAGGGCTTGGGAACTTAGCAAACAACATACACGTAGTAGCATACTGTTAGTTTTTGTTGCAGTTCATGCTAACGTACGGTTATCCTAACTAAAAGATACGACGGTTTGCGTTTCCTAGCTAAATGTTATTAGCGGCACAGCTTATAAAACAGTTATAAAACGACAGCTTAAAATTATAGTTACATTTTAAGGAATATATAAGAAAGATAAATGTAAATAAAATGTTAGCGCTAGCACTAAACAAGTCAAGCAAAACACATTATCTAGCTAGCCGCCCGCAGTATGTTAGCTAATAACAAGATGCTGTTGCTACTTCATTAGCTCGTTACCCGCAGCGAAATGAAGGGGGGTTGATTTTCGACCAGCCATGTCCTTCGCGTTTACATTCACCGAATCCACAAGTCTCTTTACTCTGGATACGTCTCCATTACGACAGGCCTCGAACAACTCCCTGAACGCCCCACCGATGCCGCTGCTGCCGTCGGTGGGACTGGCAGCTCCAGAGCCAGGGCTCGAAACGCTGCTGCTACCTCCGCCAGAGGTTGTCGTGGTGGAGCTCGCACTGCTCGCTAAGGCCGGGGCTGGTAGGTCTGGGGAGGCCAAAGCCATTTCAATCCCTCCGCTGCACTCCCTCTCATTCTCCGAAGGTCCGACGGCCGAGGTCAGCAAAGCCATCGGCGGAGAGCCCGGAGGAGCGCCAGAAAGAGAGCCGTTTCTCGGCGGAGACTGTAAAGTATTTTGCTGTTGTTGCTGCTGCGATGAACGTCGAGACACCGCCATTACAGCAGCTCTCAGGCGATAATAAAAGCAGTTCCTCCTTCTTTCCGGTGAAAGTGGTCGTGTTTCCTGTCAGCTGTTTTCTTAGTGGAGCCTGGCAGTGGACCCCCTCCCCGACTTAAACTTACTATAATGCATTGCAAAACACATTAAAAAATATCGTCTTTAGGTATTACATTGCTTTATTGCCTTATTTAAAATTGATTATTTAATTTAAAAGAACGTACTAAAAGACTGAAAATAGGTTTGTGAGATTTGGGGGGAGAATTTTTTTAAATAGTTTTTTTTATGTGAAATATATATTTTATATTTCACAGTGCAATAAACAATTAATAATAAAAAATAATAAACGAACTTTAAAAAAAAGAATTAATTGCTTTGGGGGGCTTATGCCTGGGGCGGCAGAGATAATTAAAAAAAAATCTCAAGTAATTCTCAATTGTTCCACTGGCAGACTTCTTTTCCGTACAATAAACCGCAAAAAAACTGAAGGGTTTTCATAATGTTTAAGTATAATATGACATCAGATATGGCAGCTTTTGTTCTTGATGTTTGTTTTTTGATCTTTGGTTCATCTATGTTGACCCGGAGGTCCCGGTCAACACAGGTGCACTGCACTTTGAGCTTTTCCAAAAAAAGATCAATAAGAAAAACTACCACAGACCTTCCACGGCACAAGAAAGACTGAGCGGACTGGCAGTAATTAGTATTAACAATAAAGTTGGCCATCAGATTTCTTGCAGTGATGTAATGATTTTCCTTCTAGAAAAGCTTGAAAACAAAAATGTTAAGAGGACGGAGTGTTGAGGAAAACCAAAAAAGTCAAAAGTCTGGATTCCAATCATTCATTTTCAAATGTAGTTCTTCTTATTTTTACCAAAGTGTTTAGACATGTTTACATAGTTTTCAGAACAAATTTATACATCTTGTTCCCTTGTTTCACCTACGTCTATGAATTTACAATACTGAAGTATTTCTCTGATATATTTTTTATTATATTTAGTAGTTAGAACTTAAAACATTAACTAGGGACTGTTTAATTGAAGGGATTTTAATTTTATTTCTATTTTTATGGCACTTTGTTGTTGCACACTGCTCTTACACTTTATTTAAAACTAGAAATAATAAAACAGTTGATGTGTTTCAGCCTGTAACGTTTAGTGTCTGTTGGTACTTCATCACTTTGAATAAGTGTAAGTCAACACCAGGCCCCACTTTCAGTCTTTCCATTTCTCCTTTCCAAACACATGAATAACAGTCCATTATTTTCACCGTTAAACACTAAAATATTCTTGACTTTTTTAATAAACAAATTAAACGACAGCCAGCATCCCAGTTATTTCAAACTTTAAAAAAAAATCTCCATCCCCGTGTGGAAAAGTTTCACCTTTGCTAACTGCATGCTAAAGGAAGTAAAGATATTTTCCAACTTAAAATCTCAATTATTTTCCAAACTCATTTCAACCAATTTTTTAATTTTAATTGTACCTTATGTTCATGTAGGACTCAAGAAAGCGTACTTTGAACTAGGATCCAATCATGTGATTTGTCATCCACAGTTCTCATCATGAATGACGTCTCCTGTGACACTGAGTGCTTCAACACTTTCATCACTCCTGACAACAAGTGATTTCTTTGTGTAAAACCAGGCAGTTATGCAATTGGTCAGAAATGATCTGTCCCATAGACAGGGATGCAGGTGCCCAGCTACGAGCTGGTTTATTAATACTAAGCTAAAGAAGAAAAGGAACTCACTGTAGTTCTCACAGCTCAGGACAAGCAGACACCTGATGTTGAGTGACTGAATGGAACTAAAGCAAGAATTCATGATGATGACAAAACTCTGCATATGCAGTCAGGAGACTGATGACCTGTGAAATGAACTGTTAGAAATGTGCAGATATGTGTAAACATTGATCAACATTTAACATCCAGCATGGAGCAAAACTTCTGACCGACATCTATGAGAACCTTTAATCTCGTCATCTTTGTAGTGAAATATGACTCATTAAACCTTTCCATGTATTTTATCCACAGTGAAAACTATTCACTTTGCTGGACCCCAAAATCACATGTGTTCAATTCATTTCATTAGATACTAGCAATACTATTAAATTGGACCTCATTACTATCATATAGCAATTAATGTGAAACTGAGTCATATCATAATCTATATATGTAATATGTTTTTGCCTGAATCTTCCACCACAAACAGAAAGAGGACATGTGAGCTGCTGTCTGAGTAACAATGCAAATACACACCAGAAATTGTTTAGTAAAGACAAATTTAATAAATGAAAGCTGGTGAGAGGGCCTTCAGTGCATCCATCCATCCATCTCTTCTGCTTATCTGGTTCAAGGTTGGAGCCATCCCAGCTGTTATGGGGTCAGAGGCAGGGGCAAAACCTGGACAGGTGGTCAGTCTAACACAGAGAAACACACAACCATTCACACACACATTCAACCTAACTGCATCGCTCTGGACTGTGGGAAGAAGCCGGAGTACCTGGAGGGATCCACAAAGGCATGAGGACTCTCTTGCTCTCAGGTCACTGCCGTTCACGCTGCTCTGAACACTCTCAGTTGTCTTTGGAACAAATAACACCAAATGAGAGTGAATCACTTCAGAACAACAGGAACACTCCTGGTTACTGTGAGCAAACGTCATAACAAGATGAATATATTTACCATTTTAATGAGGGAGAATCTTCTGTGTGGAGTTTCTTCTCAGCGTGACTCTTTTTCCTGACTTTTAGAAACAAGAGGCAGAAAAGAAAGAATAAAAGTTAAAACCTCGACAATTTTCTATATTTTAGGACAGAATTTTAGAAACAACCTTAAACACTATTTACTACTTACCACTTTGTTCAGGCTTGCTGGTGTTCGACATGCTTCACTTTATATTAAATCCTGAAGCGCTTCCTCAGTGGAGTCGGGCTCTGGATGCTGTTGTCTTCCTCTTAGCACCCTTTGCCGACGTCTTCAGAAAACGGCAGAGAACCGACATGAGAACTCTGCCGTCTGCGCTGTAGTCTGTTACTCTCCAGCGGTTCGTCATCAGTGTCCTCTGTTTGGTAAACGGTGGAGATGACTCTGGTGGGGAATGTAGTGAAGAGAAAAGAGTTTCCAATTGCTTTATTTTTGTTTCTCACTTTAGTCACAGATCATCTTAGATGAACACCTGGAGCACCAGGAAAGACATTGCAAGCTGTACCTCCTTGTATCTGGAACCAGCAGGGAGGCCATTAACATATACTACCTTGTGATGGATAAGAAGCTCATCCCCTTCCAGGAAACCACATCATTCGTAGCCATTGATGAACGCTTTAAACATTACTGTTTTCAGTTTATGAAAACAGATGATGCTCCAACAAACTTTTAGTTGAAGTTTTAAAGTGAATGAAAATAATTGTTAAAAATAAATTCTTAAAGTAAATTCAAGAACAGCAGCTAAGACCCAAATTAATATGCAGTGTTACTGCCCATTGAGGTCATTGCAGCATGCACTTTGTGTGGTTTTGACTTTTGTTATGAGTCATTTATGGCTAAAGAATCCTTGTGTAACGCAATCTGTACTTACACCAAAGCTTTAATGCTTGGAAATCAGGACTATTGACCTTGAGCAATTCACTAAGTGTCTGTATCATCAATTTCACCACAACACAATGTTTTAGGCCCCAAAAAATCTGTTTCTATAGAAAGAGGTTACAAAAATTGAAATGTGTCCCAAAACTCTGTAACCCATCAGAGGCTAGTTTTGTAAAGGAGTTTGGTAGTAGCTGCTCCACCATAGGAACAGTAAGACCTCCAGCACACAACGAACACCACACTCACTTAACATAGACACATTTATTAAAACACAATTTTAAACAATAACCCTTTTCTTTTACTGTCTTTCCACTCAGTGTTCCCAAAAAAAACAAAAAAAAAAAACTTATCAAGGTCCTTTGGCCAAAAAACAAACAAACACCTGAGCTCAGGGAAAGGTAAAGTGCAACGTTGGGGCCCTCCAATTTGTTCCTACCACCCTGTTGGAACAGTGTAGTATCCAGTAACAGCATCCAGAAAGCAGAAGCATCCACTTGCAGCAACGACCATCTACCAGGTAGGATGTTTCAGTGGAGTCATCAGATGAGGAACATCATCCAGTAGGAACAGGATACCAAAGGAAAAACCAGCCTACACACACCCGGATGCTGGAGAATTAACCAAAGCATATTCATGACTTCCAGTATCACTAACGGCTCATCTAGCAGTCTCAACATCAAAAAAAATACAGGCTTGTTCATGTAAAAAAACAAAACAAACAAAAAACAAAAAAACCGAAAACAAACACTGTTCAACTTTTTTAGGCATGAAAACATCAAGGCCTGGACCTGGACTAGGCCTATCCGGTCTTTAAATGACGTGATGAATCCTGCTCCTGGGTTCAGACTACTCTGTTTATTAAAGCTGTTGTGTTTTTAACATGTTGTAATGCTTTGTATTTTGTTCCATCTTAACAAGGCCCAAAAAAAAGAAAAGAAAAAAAAGTCAGTGATCACTGTGGAAATCTCTCGGGTTTTAAAACCTTATGATTTAACTACAACCTAGCTCATGCAGCAGTAAATAATGACTAACCTCGTATTGTGGATGGATTATCTCAGTTGTTCTGACTGAAGTTTGGTTCTTTGCAGGATCCTGCCAAGCAACTGCATTTGTCCCTAACCATCGGGAACCCTCGCTTCAACTTTTATTTTTTTCAGATATCTCTCAGTCAGAACATGCTATATTATGCCTGGGTGAAAACTAGCGAGCAAATTCCCTGCTAACTTAAATTTAATAAATTCTGTTTTCATGGATGCCTGGAAATGGCTAATGACGTGCTGTGATGCATTCAATGACTGCCAAATGATCAGAAATCTCAATCTTCGGAAAACCTGAGTTACACTCAGCATTTTTGCTTACACAACAGTAGGGAGCCTAATGGTAAAGACCTGTGTTCTTCAGAGCAAGCTGAAAGACAAATACTTGATAGCTTTAAATACTGTTAATTACTTCTTGGACACAGATTACTTTTTGGCACAACATCACAACATTGGCAAAGAAGTCACTTGGATGAGTGACGAAACGTTTCTCCCACTCACTACGTCCAGATGAACAGAATCAACTTTTGGAGATTTACTTTCCTGGATGATTGAGGCTGCATCAAGTCTGAATAGTCGTTACGAATTTCAGTAATTTTTTTTATAAAGTGGTGATTTTTCTTTTTTTTTTTTACAGCATAGAAAACCACAAAGATTGGCAAAAAAAGAACATGCAATAGTAAAATTAAATGAGAAAAATAATTTTTTCTTTTGAATAAATGAAATTGGTTTTAGGTGACACTGGGAGTCATGGTGATGAGGATGGCGTGTTTGAGCTATGGATATAAAATCAGAAGGAAAAATTGGAATTCGGTTTCACATTTCAGTGCAAACAGCAGCTTTTTCCTACTAGTGCTGTGAAAACTCGGATTTTCCGAACTTTTCAAGAAACGAAGGAATTGCAAAATGATTTCTGCCGACTTAGATCGTTAGATGCACCTGCTATCCCTTTTGATTGAGCGTGAGAAAGATCAATGCTATGGTAAGTACAGCAGGCTAAAAGGTATAATATAATATGTCAGACTGCTGTGCGCCTCCAATATAGAGGTGTGAGGTTTCTCACCTAAATGCAGCTGCTTTATTCTCAGCAGATTGTTGCTCAACTAATATGAAAACGTTAGTCCTTAATGTGAATGCGTATTAAAACCTCAATGAGAGTCCATGCAGCCTTACACCACATGAAAATGTGAAGGCTTTCATAAACAATGAGTTCTGCTGGGAGCTTCTTACTGTGTGTGGAATAACATATGATGATGTGAAGCCATGTCTTGACAATTTAAATTCAGGCTTTAATTTGTGCGATCACATGATTAATGTAGACGCACGCTTTGTTTCCTCCTAGCTGAGCTGGTGAGTCCAACCATTTCACGTCAGATGGTCGTCATTAACTTGAGGAACCGTCAACTGACCAACAGCAATCTGGACTCCATGTCCCACCTGGTCCTCACTCTATACCATAACCTGGTGACGGGGTCCAAGGACTTTCCTCACATACTGTTTAAAGGATTGCTCCACCGGGACCAGGTGACGACACCATTTGTCCATGTGAGGCTGAGCCAGAGAGAGAACACCGCTCCTTCTCCTCCTACGGACTCACCAGCTGGGATGATGCTGCCGCCTGTGGGCTCCAGCTCTCATCCACGCTTCCTGACTCCAGTTCTTCCCGAGAAAGCATATCTCGCTGTGCTGAAGGCAGACCGGAGGAACTGCGTCCGCACCCTGACTGTCGACGGCCTCCCCGTCACCAGAGTCATCTCCACCGTTTACCGAACAGAGGACACGGAGATGACGAACCGCTGGAGAGTAACAGACTACAGCGCAGACGGCAGAGTTCTCATGTCGGTTCTCTGCCGTTTTCTGAAGACGTCGGCAAAGGGTGCTAAGAGGAAGACAACAGCATCCAGAGCCCGACTCCACTGAGGAAGCGCTTCAGGATTTAATATAAAGTGAAGCATGTCGAACACCAGCAAGCCTGAACAAAGTGGTAAGTAGTAAATAGTGTTTAAGGTTGTTTCTAAAATTCTGTCCTAAAATATAGAAAATTGTCGAGGTTTTAACTTTTCTTTCTTTTCTGCCTCTTGTTTCTAAAAGTCAGGAAAAAGAGTCACGCTGAGAAGAAACTCCACACAGAAGATTCTCCCTCATTAAAATGGTAAATATATTCATCTTGTTATGACGTTTGCTCACAATAACCAGGAGTGTTCCTGTTGTTCTGAAGTGATTCACTCTCATTTGGTGTTATTTGTTCCAAAGACAACTGAGAGTGTTCAGAGCAGCGTGAACGGCAGTGACCTGAGAGCAAGAGAGTCCTCGTGCCTTTGTGGATCCCTCCAGGTACTCCGGCTTCTTCCCACAGTCCAGAGCGATGCAGTTAGGTTGAATGTGAGTGTGAATGGTTGTGTGTTTCTCTGTGTTAGACTGGCCACCTGTCCAGGTTTTGCCCGCCTCTAGCCCCATAACAGCTGGGACGGCTCCAACCTTGAACCAGATAAGCAGAAGTAGGGCTGAACGATATATCGCATTTGCGATAATATCGCGACATGATCAAGTGCAATTTTCTAACCGCAAAGGCTGCGATTATACTCTGGACATGTCCAAATTCATGGGCTGCATCCTCCTGAGGCCGCATTTGTAGACCGATTACGTCACAGCGACGCGCCGAAGGCTGTCCAAATTACTACCATATCCCAGAATTCATAGCGCGGCCCAGCCAAACTCCAGTTTCCAGCAATGGCGGCCGCTACTAAGTTTTAAAATTACTCATACTAATCTTTCTGGGTCACAAAATAAACTTTTAAAATATTTTCAGGCGAGAAAGTAGTTGTGTAAACATCAAATATCTGCTCGGTTTATCAAGATATCCCATATTTGCAAAAGTGCTTCGACGTTTTCAGAGGCGTCTGCTACCCACCAGCTCGACAGCTAGCCGGGAGCTCGAGGGTTACTGATGCGGCCGAGAACGGCACAACTCCCGGCACATCATTTTCAGATCACCGCGGAGTTTCGCTGCTCGGGTTAAACGTAATATATAAGTCACTTAGACAACCTAAAAATGTTATTGTTGGGCTTTTTTCAGTGTTTTGTTTGTTCGTGAGTAAATCGGTTTGGCTGAGATTAAAGTTATTAGATTAGATAAAATAAAACTTTATTAATCCCCCGGGTGGGTTCCTCCTTGGTTTTCACACAGCTGACTAAACGTCAAACAGAAAACTTATTAAACAGAAGTATGAGACAGTCGAGAATTTACACCAGTGTCTGGTTATATTTTAGATAGCAAGAAGCAGACGGCCGAGTTTATTAAACTCCACCGAGACAGCGGTGACGCTAATCAGAACTAGACCGTCCAATTTCACGCCTTTAAATTTTAAAGGCGTGTTTGTGTGTGTGTTTATACAATTGCTATTATGTTTGCACTTTATGTGTAATGTTACTGACTGCAGAGATCAGTAAGATGTGTGTATTTTTTATTTATTAGTTTTATTTATTTAATATTATTTTTTAATTGAATGACTGTCTAGTAGTTCACAGATGTCGAAAAACTGAGTGTGGTAAAGCCACTGATTTTGTTTATGTATATTTCTGCAATCTGCACATTGTACTGACTTTCATTTTAATGTTTACACCAGGGTTCCTTGTCAGCACTTTATGCTCAGATGTTTGTAAGCTAAAAATAAACTATTGTGTATGTTCAAATATACTGTTGTGATTGAAGAAGTTAAATAAAAATGTCAGTCATCAATTCATGCATCACCTCATGTCATCATAACAGAGTGTCTTCCAGGAAAGAACAGTTTAAAATTAATGTAATATAGTATTGGCCATACTATATGATGTATTGCTTGTCTTTGTTTAATAATACAGAAGACAAAGACCTTAAAAAAATAATCGCATATCGCATCGCAATCGCAATATTGGGGCAAAAAAAAAAAAAATCGCAATTAGATTATTTTCCATAATCGTTCAGCCCTAAGCAGAAGAGATGGATGGAAAGATGGAAGGATGATCCAAAGAGAAACATTAAAGGCCCTCTCACCAAAACAAGATAAGAATGCATTTTACATATGAATCTTCATTCATTCATTCAAATGTTGAAACTAGGGCTGCCACAAACGATTATTTTGATAGTCCACTAGTCATCAATTATTTTTGCAATTAGTCGACAGCCTATTGCACCAGCATGCATCTGCTCTAATATAACTATCATTAGCTTACAGCATGAAGTGTTTAAGAGAACAGCATGCTCCTCGTCAGATTGATGGGAGGAAAAGAAAATTCTAGAGTTTAACTAGGTGGCTGCTATGCTCACAGAACTGGGATGGTTTCAATGAGCATGTAACCAACATAACCAAGGTAGGTAGTGGACATGCTGTTCACCTGCTCCCTCAATCTCAAACAATGCTTCAATTGGCTGAATGGGGAGATGTGCAAGTTTATCTTTCTGAAACAATTAGCACATTGTAGTGACTTGTGAACCACAATCCATCATGGAATTGCATTGCACACCCTCACACAAAACAGAAGCTGCACAATGAGGATCTAGCAGACTGGCTGGCAAGCGAGATTTGGAATCAAAATCTTCAACCATTGTCTGGGTTTTTATTTTTCTCTGAAAATGAATGCTTTGGTCAAATAAGGTGGGATTGATGCTGGTCTCAGCTCCTGGGCGTCCCACAACAAGAGCTGCTACAAGTTTAAAGTAAAAGGCTCAGTAACCTGTTGGGCTTGGAACCTTTCTTGCTTTGCCTGACAGACTAGTGTCTGGTTAGGTTCATTCAGACGTCGAGCAGCAGTATGGTCATCTTCACCACATCTAAAGCTGAACCACACTTCTGGCAGACAGGGAACCTTAACAGGTCTCCTGCCACTGCTGTTTCTTGCCATTAAGTAATCTTTGCCATCACTTATTTTCTTTAGGACATTTCTGGTACCGAGCGAGCTCTCTAAGTTTCTTAGACAACTGATCTGTCTTATTTTGAAGTTTAACAGTTTGTTTTCTCTGTTTTGACGCTGCACTAAGCTCACTGTCAAAAGGAGGATTCATGGACCTTTGGCTCAGTTTCTCTACTTGCTTTGCAAGCTTATCCAATCTCCTTTCAAGCTTAGATGCCTTGCTCTGTTTTGTAGTCTGTATTGGCACAGGCTCATCATCATAGGAGGGTACAACGCAATTTCATTGTTCTTGACAATGACAATAAATAAATAAATACTAAATACTAAAATACATCAAAAATGGAGTGGGCATGTACAGCTGACTTTTGTAGAACCAAGATATTTTTTCATCTTGTCTAGCTTTGCAGATCTAGCACCTTCCTCAGTTCTCAACACAAGGAGTATTTCTGAAAATGCTGGTGGACTGTTCTTTTTGTTCTCTAGCTGGAGAGCTATGATGAGACTCATCCCAGCAGCCTCTATTGAACTGTCTTAGCAGGTGTTTCAACAGAGACTCCCCCTCTAGAAGTAGAAGTAAGGAGGCTATGGAGTCTGTTCAAATATGCTGAGGGCTTTTCTCTGCTATTCTGACTGGAGCTGAGAAAGGTTGCAAAAAAAAAAAAAAAAAACCCCTCTTCTCCGTTATCTACAAGACTAAAAGCAGAATCAAGCTGCGTAATATAAGCTCTGGGTGGGGAGCTCAAACCAAACAACTTAAAAACATCTGTCGCTGGACTGAGCAAACTTTCAAGAATGTTCCTAACCCTAAAGGAAGAATCACTGAGGGGAAGATCCACTTGTATACCTCTTCCTGAGCAACATCTCAAATGGTTTTAACAAACGAACCAACAGCAGGATTCTTGGGGCTAGGCTAGTCACCAAAGACCTTGGTTGATCTTGGGAATGGCTTGATCAGACGAATATTCTACCAGGACTACCTTCTGGATGGTTTGGTTCATCAGGAATCCGAACTATCTGAGAAACTTCACCATTAACTGAAAAAAAACACTAGCACTGTCATCATCTGTTTAAATCCTTTCAATTCCAGTCACAAAAAGTGAGCATTAGCTATCTACATCAGCGGTCCCCAACCCCCGGGCCTCGGACCGGTACCGGTCCGTGAGTCGTTTGGTACCGGGCCGCAAGAGTTGAGGCTCAGGTGTGAAATGAATGGTTTTCAGGGTTTTTATCGTTTTTCAGCGTTATTTTGTTATCGTTTTTATCGTTAACTCGGTTTTCCTGGGTCTTTTCACGTGTGTTATGAATAAATCATTTTTTTTGGTACCGGTACTAGTTTTATTTTGTTGTATTTATCCGCGACACCTTAAAGGCCGGTCCGTGAAAATATTGTCGGGCATAAACCGGTCCGTGGCGCAAAAAAGGTTGGGGACTGCTGGTCTACATTAAAGCATCTGCAAAGGTACAATGTCCAACTCAATGCGGTTGAGAAAAATGAAAAGGTGGGTGTTGTGAGCTGGAAAGTCAAGGTGCTACTATCGTCCAATCTCCTGGCTGGCTCTCCACTTGTAACTCAATCTGTACTTACACCAAAGCATTAATGCTTGGAAATCAGGACTGTCTGTATCATCAATTTCACCACAATGTTTTAGCCCCCCCCCCCCCCAAAAAAAGAATCACAATTTGTATAGAAAGAGGTTACAAGAATTGAAATGTGTCCCAAAACTCTGTAACCCATCAGAGGCTAGTTTTGTAAAGGAGTTTGGTAGTAGCTGCTCCACCATAGGAACAGTAAGACCTCCAGCACACAACGAACACCACACTCACTTAACATAGACACATTTATTAAAACACAATTTTAAACAATAACCCTTTTCTTTTACTGTCTTTCCACTCAGTGTTCCCAAAAAAAAACAAAAAAAACCAAAAAAAATTTATCAAGGTCCTTTGGCCAAAAAACAAACAAACACCTGAGCTCAGGGAAAGGTAAAGTGCAACGTTGGGGCCCTCCAATTTGTTCCTACCACCCTGTTGGAACAGTGTAGTATCCAGTAACAGCATCCAGAAAGCAGAAGCATCCACTTGTAGCAACGACCATCTACCAGGTAGGATGTTTCAGTGGAGTCATCAGATGAGGAACATCATCCAGTAGGAACAGGATACCAAAGGAAAAACCAGCCTACACACACCCGGATGCTGGAGAATTAACCAAAGCATATTCATGACTTCCAGTATCACTAACGGCTCATCTAGCAGTCTCAACATCATAAAAAATACAGGCTTGTTCATGTAAAAAAAAAAAAAAAAAAAAAAATCTTAGGCATAAACACATCAACTCGGTAATTGACCTTGTATCGGCCGCCATATTATGAGGGTAGCCAGGCTTGCTTAGCCGCTAGCTTGCTAACATTCAGCTAAGCTCATTCACACATTCTAGAACATTTAGCTTTCTTCCTCAACAAAAAAAAAAAAAACAAAAAAAAAAAACATCCCAGCAGTTAACTTGACACCTGGCTGCAGCATAAAAATGGACATAATATTCAATGTAAACATGAGCTCCAAGCTAACTCACCAGAGGAGTTGGTGTAATGGCGGATGCTTGTCGGACTCGGCTCAGCGCGTACCGCTTCATGATTTCTCTCTCTAACAACACATTAAAGCATCAGTTTTAAGTACAAATGTTTTGTAAACCTATCTACAGTGACTGGTGTTAAATGTACCCAGGTTTCCAGATCGCAGAGGGCACCAGAACAGCATGCATCTCACCAGATCGACGGGAGGAAAAGAAGAAATTCTGCAGTTGGACTAGGCCTTTGCTCACGGCACTGTGATGCGTTCAATGACTGCCAAACAGTGTTGCCAACTCCTCAGTAAGGAAAATCGCTATTGGTTGTCCTAGAAGTCGCTAAATGATGTCATCGCCTAATTTGCATAATTGGCCATGCTAATGTTACATTTGTAGATCCTTGGACAGTACACCTAGTGCGTTAATCCAGCATTTTAGGTTTTTTTCATTAATTACACCCTGCAGGCAAAAAAATGTGTTCTCGTTTGATCCTAAGATGAATGTTCACTGCAGTTTACGTTTACGTGACCATGCGTGTGCAGGTTTTAGAATGCATTTAAATTTTTATCATAGTTCTTCTGGACATGTTACATGTAATATTCAAAATCCACATCAGTCAGATATTACTGAACATGGATCCCAGTTTAAATTAATTTGTGGGTGCGATATATTTCAAAGAGAAGCGAATCATCTGCTTTATATAAACAATATCCAGTAAACAACACTTTCATTTATGTACATCTTTTTAAAACATTAGCTTTGATTTTCAAAAATGCAGAAGTTTCATGACACATGAATAAACCAGCTATGTGTGAGGATTTTTCTGATGACAGATGTTACAGACATCAACCATTATTCTCAAATGGCACAATGCAAATTTAAGTTTATGATGATGACTGAAACATCAAATTCTCCTAGGGTAGGGGTCAGCAACCTTTAACACCCAAAGAGCCGTTTGGACCCCGTTTCCATGGAAAAGAAAACACTGGGAGCCGCAATTACTTTTTGACATCTCAAATAAAGATAACTCTGTTATTGTTCTTTACCTTTATGCATAGGTATTAGAAAACAGTGGTTTCAATAAGTATCATTGACTGAACAATGCACAAGTAACTGGTGATAATTGAGGTTTGAACTCAGTTCTTAGTTATGTTGAATCGTTCTCTGCAAGCTACGACTGTAGAATGTGTTTTACTGACAAAGTATTTAGTCAGAAGGTGCTTCATTTCAACTGAAAACATACTCCAGCGTGTTTGTGTATCAGTTTTAGCTTTGTGGATAAAAAGAATCGTTCAACAAACAAAAACTTGTTTTGGCTTCAGTCTTAATGCCAGTCAAACGCTGTGGCTCATTCGGACTATTCCTCTAATTCTTGGTGATGTTGTCCCTAATGGCTCCAGCCATGAACTAGATAAGCAGAAGAAAATGGATAGATGGATCAAAGGATGATCCAAAGAAAAACATTAAAGAGCCTCTCAACAGCTTTCATTTATTAAATTTGTCTTTACTAAACAATTTCTGGTGTGTATTTGCATTGATACTCAGACAGCAGCTCACATGTCCTCTTTCTGTTTGTGGTGGAAGATTCAGGCAAACACATATAGGTTGTTATTTATATGCAGTGTTTTACTTTTCACACCATTTAGGCGTGTAAATGAGTTTCATGTATAATCTTATTTCTGTTCTTCGTTTAGAATCGTATTGTTTGGTCTGACCTATTTTTTTTCCAGCGGTAGAGACTAATGATGTTCAGGTGTGTGTAAAGTCCTGTATAAAGCAAGTGGGATTTTGCCTACCAGGTTGGTTGTTTTATGGTAGAATGGAGATGCCAGAAATAAAGTATACTTAAAAGGAACTTGACTAGTATGCTGATGCTGTTCACTTATCACCCTCTTTGATGTTTATCTTATGCTACCCGACAAGAGAACATGCTTTAGAAATCAAATCCAAAATTGAATAATTTGTTCTGAAAAGTATATAAACATATGTAAACATGTGTAAACACTTTGGTGAAAATAAGAAGAACTACATTTGAAAATGAATGATTGGAATCCAGACTTTTGACTTTTTTGGTTTTCCTCAACATTCAATCCTCTTAACATTTTTGTTTTCCAGCTTTTCTAGAGGGAAAATCATTTATTACATCACTGCAAGAAATCTGATGGCCAACTTTGTTGTTAAAACTGTTACAAAATCAGTTTTACCCCGGTTCTTTTATTCGTCGAAACTTCCAGAGACGGCACCGGAACTCAGTAGTCATTTCACAAAACCTTTATTCATCTTCATTTAAGCATGCACTTCTAGAAGGGAAGACGAGGCCGGTGTGTCCCTCTCCAAATCTTCACCCCTTTGTTAGTTACAGCCAGCTTTATAGAGGCGTCCCCATCATAAAACCCCCCACGGTGTGCTGCAAACTGTGTCTGTGTGCACGAGCACATGAATGCCTACATGTGCGCGTTCCCACGTGTCTATGTGAGTGCTCGTGTGTGACTGTGTACGCATACCTGTGTGTATGTGTGAGTGCACATGAGTGAGTGTGCGTGTGGATGTGTGTGCGTGACAGTTAAAACACTGTGGGTGTAGGTGACTCCCTAGAGGTCATAAAAACCCATCTCCCTTCCAGACCACAGTTATCCAGTTACAAATGTTGAGACCCCCACCCAAACATTCTCTGGGGAATTTCCACTCAGCATTAACTCCTCTCCGTTTTACTCTCACAGTTCAAGTGGGGGAGGGGTCTCCTACAATCTACTCGTAAGTTCATGACAGAATCAGGCCTTTATTACATTGAGGGCAGTGTCAGTGTCTCTACAATAGTTCTACATTCTATGTTAACACATTTCTAAACTCTAAAATAAGCTAAACACTCTACAATACTAATTACTGCCAGTCCACTCAGTCTTTCTTGTGCCGTGGAAGGTCTGTGGTAGTTGTTTAAGTACACAGTGAAGGGCAAATGATGCTGCTGTCTCCCTGTCAGCTGTGTTCTCTCATCTTCAGAAGTCTGGACTCGTGAGCCAACGTGCCAAATAAGAACTATCAAGTATGCATGTATGATCTCTTTACTTGGTACTGAGAGATGGCATCTAAAGGAATCGACTCTGGACTAAAGCAGTGTTTTAACCATTTCATTGTTAGCCCCGCCCCCTAACTCTGATGGGTGAGGTTGACAGATGAAATAAATTCATGGTGCAGTGCATCACAGTAACCATGGAAAAAATTAATAATCAACTGCTTCTAAATAATGAATGAATCAGTTGGTTTGAAATGAATTAACAGTTTATTTATATACTAAATACATTTATTTCCAATTTAACTCATGTGATTTAATGAATTTGACACTCATTATTTAATAATTGTTTATTTTAATTTTAGCACTCTTGACACTCCATAAATTACACGCTCAACTACTTGCTTGGAGATGTGTTTTTTTTTTACAGTTATCTTTAAAGGAGAGTGTTTAGCACAATTTTCCATGTGCCAACCAATTACACATATATATGGAAAAAAAGTGACAGTGTAAAGTCAACATGACTATTGCTAGGATCACCATATCCATTCTTTCCTTTATGAATACTCATATCATATTTTTCATTGAATAATTTTTTTTTCATAATTATTCTCTATCTGATAAGAATTTAAAGTGTGAGAGTGATGGGGGGCATTTGGCTCTTATGTCTACCAGCAGACAGTTTTGTAAGTGAAGCATTAAAGGCTTAAATAAAAATAAAGAGACCGATCATGATAATGACAGCACCACACAAACAGGCTCGTGTTTTATTTAAAGATTTGAAATACTACAAGCTACAAATCTGTACAGCTGAAAGCTGAATTGGTGCAAACATTAAGAACACTGCTGCATTACTGAACGTAATTACTAAAAGACAAAAATGTGAAAACCCAGTAAAACTTTCTAAACTTAAACCACTTTCTTTCTTTTTTTAAATAACTGAACTGACCTTAAAATGAACAAACTCTTAAAATAACACTGATTATAATTATTACAATGTGTGCAACGATATTCTAGGTTATTAATGAATCCCTCATTAAAGTAAATGAGTTGTCATTAAAAACAGGTAACTGCCGTCTGCATCAAGGCAAAGAATAACTCAAAGGAAGAAGAGCTTGTCTGAGAGCTGGATGGCCGGCTCTGAGTGAAGGTACTGGCCAGACAGGAAAGCCAGTTTGTGGGCATATTTGCAGGGTGCTGGAACGCGAATGGTGCCGGGCCAGTTCCAGTACAAATGGCACATCTTGAAGGTCAACCTGGCAAGACACCAAATCAACAATGAAGTGTTTTTGAACTGTACACACATTCACAATAAATCCCAATTTGTGTGGAAGATACACAAAAAAGAAATCACAGCAATACTTTGGAAAACAATAGACTCGAGGTAAATACCAGTGAGGCTTAAAATAAAAGGGGGGTGGTGGTTAATTACTTGAAAATGCATCTAGTACAGTTCCAAGATATAAATGTGTACAGAACCACTCAAACTCCTGACACACAATCTCTACTCAGCTCTACTCCATTTGTGTTTTTGCAAGTATGGTCTACTACTCTGGCAACAGGAAGGCTTTTTCCTTTTAGCAGGAGGAAACCTTTGGGCAGTACTAGGCTCAGGGAGGCTCAGCCATCTGCCAAGACCAGCTGGGGGATACAGGTCCAGACTAAACAGTAGAAGCTGATGTTTGACTGATTGTGTGTCTTACTGACAACTGGAGGCTGGGCAAAATTTTGGTATCAAAATGCACGATTTTGCTACATCTTGGGACATGATTGGCACCAAAAATCTCTTTTTATTCAAACACGTATCAGCTCTGAACTGACAAACACGCTATAAACGCTATAAACTTATTGGAGATCTTAGGCTACGTTCACACTGCAGGCGAAAGCGCATCAAATCCGATTTCTTTGACCCTCTGCGACCCATCTATCCGATCATGGTATGACAGTGTGAACGGCACAAATCCGATATTTTCAAATCCGATCTGGGTCACTTTTGTATGTGGTCCGGAATCCGATACCTATCCGATGTTTTAGAAAGCGACTGCTGTTTGAACGGTCAGGTCGCATTAAATCCGTCTTTTACGTCACTGAGAGAAGACAGACGCCAATTATCAGCACCGGAGAAGACGTCGTGAACACTTCCTGACCATCCAGTGTAGATGTTAGTGAAACTGTTGGGAAGACAACGTGAACATTTTATTTGTACTGTATAATCTGCAGATTCTGACAGAAAGCACCGCTCCTCTAAAACAGCAATAAGGATCATTATTAGGTTATCTACATTATTATGTAAATAACAAAATAACTAAAAGCAAAAATTGGGAAACGTAAAGTCCGAAGTCTGCATATTAAGGGCCATCAGTCAAACAATACTGTTTGCTCTGGGTCTAAACAGAGCGCGTTGTGTGTGACGTCTTCTTTTGCGCATGCGGGGCCGCTTTGAGCGTTCACAGTAGAGCACGTTTGCTGTCGCATTTTATTTGTAGTGTGAACGAGCAGACAAAAAAAACTTTGATCAAAAAATCGGAATTGAGCATTAAGACCTGCAGTGTGAACGTAGCCTTAGAAATTCAGACAAATCTGAATGACATGTACACAACATAATACAGTGAATAATACTTTGAGATTTTTACATACATAGGGCTACATCTTTCTACTTCACTGTGTATCGTACACAGCTGTATAACAGAGCATCACAGACTCACTGTGTAGCAGAGTTATTTTGCAAACCATATAAAGATTATGATTATGTACTGAATTATGACAGACCCTATGGCTCTTAGTCAGGTACAATGCTGTTTTGTCATGACAGATGCTCTGTGCAGTTCTGTGCGACTATCTTTACTTTTCTTCATGAGCTGCTCAAACTAAACAGACATTACATCATACAGACGTCAACTTTACTGTTACATCGTATTCAGGAAGCATATTTACAAACCAAATGGAGTAAGCTTGTGAGTACTTTTGTGTTTTTTCCCCTTTAGACAGAAGGAAGACTGCCCCGAAGATTTTCAATACTCTGCTTTAGTGGTGTGATAAAGGCTCTTTTTCTTACAGCTACAGCGATGACCTAAAAAAACAACCTCAATCTTGTAATGATCAAATATTAAATGCAGATATTGCTTAGTGGAAAGGAAACTGGATCATACCTTTGCAAATGGTCTGGTGTGAGGTTTGCCGTGTTATATAAAGAGATGTAGTGTGTCGGAAGTCCGCAGCCCTGCCGAATGTGATGAGCCATCAGGTAGAAGTCCACCCTGAGCAGGGGGGAAACAATCACTTTGGTTTGGGAAACTTTACAGAATCGAAACATTTCCTCTGCTACAGCTGCCAGTACATCTGTCGTAGCAGTTTTGCTGTGCACATGTTTAAATTCACATTTCTCTCTCGTGTATTTTTACAAGATATTTTCATGAAATGCTGTTTACTACACATTAGCATCATCGCCTTTAAACTGAGCTGCCAGTGTAGACTACTGAAGCAGGTCGCCTGTGCCCTAAAGCTGGATTCAGACTAAAAAACAGCAACAAAAAACACACACACAAAAAGCAGGCCTCTCATCTTTAACAGCAGCACCGTGTTTACATTTACACATTTTGTGATCATTTCTCACATTTATAAAATGCTGCCTCAGAAACAAACTGACATCCTACAATCCTTCCAATTGGAATCAAACCCCTTGCTGTTATCGCCCCGCCCTGGACTAACCAATCTTTCTGGGTGATGGTGTGATCCACGACAGTTCCAGGAGGGGGAGTGCCAAAGCTGTTTGCAGCCCAGGAGTAGAGAGTGGTGTTAATGCGCTTTTGTACCACGATGAAGACCAGCTTGGGCTCGTAGCTGGGGAAAGTCTCAAAGCATTTGATCAACTGTGGGATCTCGTACTGCTCCACCATTTTAAGCTGGCCGTCTGAGACACCATCTCTGTACACCACAATCTTTTCTGGCAAGTTGTGGTTTACCTGTTAGACATGCGTAACCAAAGTAAAGTTATACAAATTTAATACAGTAAATGAAAATGCATTAAACCCAGCAAAACTTGATAACACCCAGAAACAAACTACACTGTTGTTTTCATTATACTGCGTTCACTGATAGGTGAGAATTAGTGGTGCTTTACAGACAGGAGTCCTGAATCAGAACACATTTCTGAAGTGCATTTGTACCTCATAGTACTTCTGCAGCGCAGCCAGTAAGCAAACCCTGAAGCCATGGATCAGTTCCTCATTGGGGGTCTGGAAAATTACTCTGGAGTACCAGCGGGTCAATGAGCTGTAGGGAACAACACGCTGGTGTTAGGACGCATGCATAGTGCATCTCACCAATTCAAGGTCAAATAATTTCTCGTTTGTGCACTCATATGCAACGACATGAAAAGGTTTATTTGTCAAGGTGATGCAAAAATGCTTGAAAACAGTGAGTCACAGCATTGCTTTGCATTGTCTAGTAATGTGAAGTCAGTGTTTTGTGCACACTAACACTTTTTTGTGTGCTTCACATTAAATGTAATAATTCAACTATGGAGAAAATATGAAATCTAAAGAACGACTAGACAAAAAGAGAGAAAAATTGTAATGGCTTGTATTTGTACAGCGCTTTACTTAGTCTCTATGGACCCCAAAGCGCTTTACACTACATTCAGTCCACCCATTCACACACACATTCACACACTGGTGATGGCAGCTACACTGTAGCCACAGCTGCCCTGGGGCGCACTGACAGAGGCGAGGCTGCCGGACACTGGCGCCACCAGGCCCTCTGACCACCACCAGTAGGCAACGGGTGAAATGTCTTGTCCAAGGACACAACGACCGAGACTGTCGGAGCTGGTGCTCGAACCGGCAAACTTCCGATTACAAGACGAACTGCCAACTCTTGAGCCACGATCGCCCCTATGGGAAGGGAAGTTTACCTGTTCACGCTCGCGACAAACCCCATAACTGACTGATGAGACTTGCTGGGGTCGTGGTGGACATCAACTCCAACTACCATCAGGTTTTTCTGTTCAGGGGAGACAGGTTTATCATGTTCCCATGTTAAAAGTTCTGTAATGATGTTAAAATACATATGGCAGGGCAACCACAGACAACACATGATGTCTCAATCTAAAGGAACTCAAGTGAACAAGTGAGAAACATAGACGTTGAGATCGATCAGACTGGGTTACAAGGCCATTTCTAATATTTCAGGACTCTAATTAAACATGCTGAGTGTAAATATGTCAATATACAAATACATTAAAATTGGAAGAGTGATGAACCTTCACAGGAGAGGCCAGCCTACCAAAATTACTCCATAAGCACATCAACAACCTGTCCAGTGGATCACAAAAACAAAAACCCCCAGAATATCATCCAAAGAACTGCAAGCCTCAATCACCTCAGTTAAAAATCAGTGTTCTCATTCAGTTTCAATTTGCAGGGATCACAAAAACTGGACTCTGGAACAATTTTTCAAAAGTCATGTCTCAGATTTAACCTGCTCATAGTGATAGGCCCATCAGGGTGAGAAGAACGTTAGATGAAGGGATCCCATCACTCCCCTTCACTGAAGCCTTTGATTCTTTTTTGGGTACAGCCACCTCGAGTCCCTTGAACAGGTATTGTATGAATCTAAGATATTGCCATTATTATGACTAAAGCCCACCATACAACCCTGTGAGAAAAACATTATGACCTAGTGTTGCTTCAGCTGGTAAGACATACAAATTAGCAACATTCTTTGCCTGAAAGCTGAGGTCACCTGAACGAGACATCATTTCACACATGGATACTTCACCAGAGTCCAAACTTTAAGCCCACTGAGAATTCAAACAGTATAAATGGCATGTATATCTTGGTCTAGAAGAGTACGCGCAACAGTAATGATGGGAAAGACTGCTGATCTGACAGATGTTCTTTTCTTTCTTTTCTTTAACCTTTATTTAACCAGAAAGATCCCATTGAGATTAAAAACCTCCTTTTCAAGGGAGACCTGGCCAAGATAGGCAGCAGCGGGTGTCTCACAGTTACAGAAATTACTCAATTAAACACAGGCAGCAACAACACACATGCAAAAATAAATGAAAAATAAATAAATAAAATTCAGTAAAATTCAAATAATAATAATAATAATAAAAAAATCAGTTAAAATGACAACCAATCTAATTGAAATAGTTACATGTTATGGACTTGGCCTCAAGGATTCTTAGTTTAGATTTGAAAGCACTTAATGAAATGAATTCAGTCTTTTTCTAGTCGTTTGTTCCAAGCCAGGGGTGCTAAACGGACAAAAGCTCTTTTACCAAATTTAGTTCGGGCAAATGGAACAGAAAGCAACAAGTAACCATGCGGACCAGCATGCTTCATTGCAAGCAGGGAACATATATAAGAAGGTAGCAACCCAAGCATTGCCTTATATATAAAACTGTATAAATGAGAGTTCCTCTGACTTTCCAAAGCAGGCCATCCTACCTGAGAGTATAACTCACAGTGGTGAGTCTGAGATTTACGGTTGGTGATGAACCTCAGAGAAGCATGATACACAGAATCAACCATTCGAAGACACTGAGCAGAAGCATTCATATATAGAATATCACCATAATCCAGCACAGGCAAGAATGTTGCAGCAACAAGCCGCTTCTTTGTATTGAAATAGAAACACAACTTACTTTAGTTTTAACTTCAGATTTTTAACAAGATTCTCTACATGTGGTTTGAAGGTGAGCGCGTCATCAATCAAGATACCCAGATATTTATACGTGTAAACCAACTAGATTTTATTACCTTCAAGAGTGGTTACTGATGGGATTGTTTGGGCCCATATTTAGAAAACAACACGAGGTTTGTTTTGTCTGCATTGAGAACAAGTTTAAGCTGAAGTAATGAGTGCTGGACAGCAAAAAAGGCTTTCTGCAAGGAGTCAATGGCTTGGACAAGAGTTGAACCACAGCTGTAAATAACTGTGTCATCAGCATAGGAGTGCATGTTTGCATCTGGCACATTTAGACCAAGATTGTTTATGTAAATGATAAATAGAAGGGGGCCTAATACAGAGCCCTGTGGCACTCCGTTGTGCACTGTAACAAATTCAGAACATAGACCGTCGGATTTTATGCACCGAGACCGATTACTGAGGTAGTTTGAGAATAGGGCTGGGTTTTTATAATCTATTTATCGATTAAAATTGATTCTCGCTTGGATAACATGAAATCGATTCATTAAAATCCTGAATCGATTTTTTAATATTAATTTATTTTGCCCGAAATGCCAGAATCTCAGGTGAAACCTCACAAATTTTCAACAACCACCAAACAGTAAAACAGTAAATGAGAGCAGGTACACGGATTCTGCACAAAGACGTAAACACAAAGCGCGGACCCGGATCAGAATCAGTGAGATGCGCCTTTCTCACCTGACGGCACGGACACGGTCGGGGCTGAAAGCCGACAGCTCGCTGGTTCTGATCCGTCGGCGGGTCCGCGCTTTGTGTTCACGCCCTTTTTGCGCCGATTCTAAAGCTCTTAGTTTTATCTCTCTCCAAACAATATTGACCGAACCAGCAGCAAAAGAAGATCCAAACTACGCTTCACATAAACATCGTCATGAATTCACTCTGACTTTTACTGTTTTGCTTCCACCAGGATGAAATCACACTTCATGCACAGCTCTCTTTCTCTCTCTCTGTACTTCAAGAAGTTTCCCGTCTAAAAATCTGTTTTCTTCATTATTCGCTTGCTTGTTACGCACAAGTCTACCGTTGTTTACAGCGCTGTCGGCCACTGTTTTTTTTTCTTATTACATACTTCCGAAAAGACAACCTAATTTCTGCTGTTCAATACTGAACAAATTTAAACTTTTTAAAATTATGCAAAATGCAAAACGCTCAGCGGTCTCTAATAAAACCGCTGGAACGTCAGAGGTAACGTTCATATGTTGATTAATGGTTTTCTTTCGTTTTTGATCTACTGCAGAATATTTTTTATAAAATCCCAGGCCAGGAAAACCACCTTCATGTTTTTCTGTGTTTTATCTTCAGCTACTTTGACACAAAGGCATCTGCTGTGATGCTCACACCTTTGATAAAGTCTTGCGTGTGTCAGCTTCCTTTTTATAGATACAAAATTATGTAAATGTACTGATCTGAATTATAATATATCTGACTGTCAAAATTTCCCAGAATCAAATCGAATTGAATCTAATCGTGGATCGAATCGATTCTAGAAATCAGTGACGATACCCAGCCCTATTTGAGAACCATGCCACTGCTCTCTCAGAGAGTCCTCACTGAAGGAGTCTAAGTTTTAAAATCAATGATCAACAGTGTCAAATGCTTTTGACAAATCAATAAAAAGGGATGCAGTGTTGTTTCTTATCAAGTGCAACAGTAATATCATTTACTACACTCATTGCAGCTGTGATAGTACTGTGATTTTTCCTAAAGCCTGATTGATATTCAGATGTTACTGACATGCTGTACAAGGAGATTAGGCCACAGGAGGTCACTGCTAAAAAGGCTCGCTTTTGTGCTGACACGACTGAAACTTCACAGAGAATCTATAGGGTATTGTCAAGAAGAAGATGAGAAACACCCAATCCAGAAATAGAGAGGAGCTGAAAACCACTGTCAAAGTAACCTGGACCTCAATAACACCTCAGCAGGCCCGTGAGCTGATCGCCTCCAAGCCACACCACAACGCTGATGTAGTGATCCATGGTAAAGGAGCCCCAAAATAAATGAAGACTATATCTCTGTTATAAATAATTGAGCTGAGGAAATATCCTAACAATCCAAATGACTCCACTTCTGATATTAAACTGCTCAGCTGTCATCTTGTGTGTCATGACACTTACCAGAGGAACATTGACAGTCCACAGCTCTCCTCCTAACTTGCTGTTCATCTGCAGAAGTATCTTCTGTGCCACACTCTTCAACTTCTGTTGCTGGGAAATTGTGCGGACGTTGATGGCCTAATGACAAATAGGCGAGAGTGAAACAAACTTTCTTTTTTGGAAGAAAATATTTTCAAAATTACTATTTATGCATTTGTTAAGTTGTAAACATTTCATTCCTTTCCTCTAATGCTGAAAGAAGAGCACAAACATCACAAACCTGGGATGGGATGGGATTTTTAACACAGCACAGCTTCTTGATGGCACTGTAGAGATCATCTCTGTTGCCAAAAATGATGCAAACTACAAGCTGCAAATTGGGCTGCACACAGGAGTGAAAAGCTTGAGTATAGTGATCTTAAACAACATCCACCAAACATCTGAGCATTCACTGGTAATGACAAAGAGGTAAAAATACAGGAAAGATACAACAGACAAAGCACTGTTCTCTTTGATAGATTTGAACGTTTTAAGGTGGAAGCAGTCATCAAAAGATGGGTGCAGGATGGTCATTAAGGGATGGGAATGAAATGATTCTCAGTTGGAAAGCAGTCCCAACTGTGCAAAGAAAATATCCACCACACTGTTACACCACCATCGCTATTAACAGCTGACACATGACATGAGGGATGCTGTGCTTTTGCCAAATTTGGACCCTACCATCTCAATGTTGCAGCAGAAACTGATAACAGGCAACATGTTTCCAATCTTCTGTTTTCCAATTTTGGTAAGCCGGTGCAAACTGTAGCTCAAGTTTTTAGCAGACAGGAGTGGGACCCAATGTGGTCTTCGGTTGATGCAGCCCATCTACTACAGAGTTCAAAATGTTGTGCATTCAAAGATGCTCTTCTGCACAGCTTGGTTGTAACAAATGGTTATTTAAGTGACTCCTACATTTTTATCAACTTTTAACTGCTGCTCACCAGATATTTTCTCTCCTTCAGACTATTCTCTATAAACACATGAGACGGTTGTGTGGGAAAATCCCGATAGATCAACAGTTTCTCAAATATTCAGACAAGCCTGTCTTGCGCCAACAACAACAACTTTACCATGGTCAAAGTCCCTTAAGTTTCTTTCTTCTGCATTCTAGTGCTCAGTGAACTTCAGTAGGCCATTTAAGTATGCAGAGATGATCGAAATGACCATGGACTCAGGTGCTGCCATGTGATTGTTAAAGTAAATAATTAATAAGGCAATCAGCTGAACAGGGGTACTTCACAAAGTGGCTGGTGAGTGTGTGCACTAGGCAAGAAAAAGTTGGTGTTTGATGTATTTGATAAAGACATGAAAAGTACAACTGCTTGTCTGTTACACTCCATTTGTCCATCATATGCAATAACTTCACAAGTTCTGGTAACGCCAAAGGATACACAAACCTTTTCTTTGAACTGGAATAAACTATAAGGGGTTGTCAGTTATTTTATTGACAAAATATGATACGTTTATAAATGAAAATATATCCAACATTAGTATATGTGATTAGTGTGTGTGTGTGTGTGTGTGTGTGTGTGTATATATATCTATATATAAAGGCTTGCCATCTGTGGAACACACTTCCAACCGATATCAAATTGATTACAGACATTAGATCCTTTACATTGAAGGTAAAGTGTGGTTAAAGGGAAATCAAAGTTGTAGTCATTTTAACTAGAGATGGACCGATCCGATATTACGTATCGGTATCGGTCTGATACTGACCTAAATTACTGGATCGGATATCGGAGAAAAATAAAAAATGTAATCCGATCCATTAAATATCACGAAAGCACCTCACAAAACTTGCAACGCGCCGTAACTCACCTCAGAACGTTAGCACGTCGGAGCAGTATGCATCACGTGATAGAGCGGCTGTGGCATGCGGGACCTGTCGGTGGTCTGGATAGCATGTGGAGCTTCGCTAACAACCCGGCATTTCATCTCCGACAAAGTTATCCCCGAGAGAAGTAAAGCAAGTGTGTAAGTCCATCTCTGAATGTTTGTAAAGCATTCCTGCGTTAAGCTTAACAAGCGACTGCCTCTCGCTCTCCGGCTGCTACTTCAATCGTGAAACTGCTTAATGATCAGCTGATCGGCTTTTCTGTCGGGAATCCGTCTGTCTTGTTTGTTTTTGCCCCACTTTGCACCAGAAAGAGGAAACCAGCGGCTGAACAACAGCAGCACGTTTAAGCTTGATAAGCTGTTGTTAGAATTTATTTAATATTACTTTCTACACCAGGATCTTTTTCTATGTAGCTGACGTAACTGTGCAGGGGCGGATCTAGCAAAGTTTAGCCAGGGGGGCCGATAGGGCATGAACAGGGAAAAGGGGGCACAAAGACATACTTTTCTTTCTTATTCTCATTTAAAATGTCTAGCTTTTAATAAATAATTATCTGACAGCCAAAGTTTTAATTTGATGTAAAATGAATAGAAGTCAATTACTGTATATAGTGACTATTAAGTCTAATATATATACCCTAGTAAGCTATAGTACTTTTTCCTTTGGGAAGGTATCATCTGTGCAGTCTGCAGTTCTGTTGAAGAAAGATGTTGAATCTATTTAATATTTCTTGAAAAATAATTGATTTCTGTGCATTTTTTTTCACACTGCATCAAATTAAGGTTGATTACATCGATTAAGCATCATGAGGTGGAGCGTGAGGGGTGGTTCCCTATTTTTTATTTATTTATTTTTGTTGTTGCTGGGAGTTGGAACCCTATTAGTTAGGTTGCTTAATATTTACGCTAAGTACTCTTTAAAATACCAGAATAGTGAGGATGGTGTAGGTTTAAGTTTATTAGATTGATCAGTATTGCTGAACTATGAAATATTTTTTTTGTATACAGGTATAACAGAATAGCTTTAGTGTAGTTGTTGTTTTAAACTTGAGTATGAACTTATACAAAATGCAGCAAGATATTTTAAAAAAACAGTTTTGTTGATTAAAAAAAACTATATCGGATTCATATCGGTATCGGCAGATATCCAAATTTATGATATCGGTATCGGACATAAAAAAGTGGTATCGTGCCATCTCTAATTTTAACTAATAATTTTAATTTTATTTTAAATTATTGTCTATTAATTTGTAATTGTATTTATGATGTAATTTGGTTTTATGAAAATGTATGTTTTATTGTAAAATGCATCTAGATTGTAAGCCCAACAAGGGACAATTGTTGAAAATTAGCAGTAGCTATAAACCTGTGCGGTACATCAGTTTCATGTCTTGCACTTGAACTATGTTAAACTGCACTGTCCCCTTTAAATAAATAAATAAATAAATAAATATATATATATATATATAAAAATCTTCACATTACTGTGATGGCATTCATATATTTCTAATGAATATTTGTGTAGTGAACTAAAAACCAGTGAAATGAGATTTATGAAGATTTCGTCAAACTAAACATTTTCTACATCATACCTGACTCGTGAGGTGCGAGTGGATGGTCTTGACATAAGTCTCGGTCCGATCATCCCTCAGCTCCACACAAATGGGTCGACCCATCTGGACCCCAATAGGTGTGGCCACCTTGTTAAAGGTGGAAACAAGCTCTTCAGCCTGTGCTGTACAGCGTCGAGGGTAGAAGACGGCCCAGGTTTTCAAGGGAATCTAAGAGTAACATGGATTGTTTAATGAAAGAAAGCAGTGGTGTAAATCAGCCATATTTGTATTATGGTAAAGTAACTTGTTCACACACTGACACTTTAGGAAGCAGTGTATTAACTGTGTATGCCGTTTTGTTCTTTAACTACTTTCAGTTGTTGAGGTTTCGTCTCTTCAGATTTATTATTCCCCAAGCGTCTCCATTTCCCCCCAAATCAGCTGTTTGTGTATAAACAGTCCCATCTTTCTCCTGTCTCTTGTGCATTCAGTGACAAAGGACAATCAGAAGTAGGACTTCATAAACTTTAGCAAACTACTGTCGCTGTTTAACTGTAAAAAGAATATTGCATTGTTTATAAGGCATCCTTAGCCTTATCACATTTTGTAGGTATGCAACTCTTAGCAAGCACACATAAAACAAGCTGGCAGAACTACAGATAAAATGTCTTTTTTTAGTTTACATTCTGAGGGACATTTTCATGTCCTATTTTAAAAACATAGTGATAACAAAATGACTCACTCATGATTTCCAATGTTTCAAATTCAGTTCCCAACTGAATGTAGCTTTTTTTTTTTTTTTAATTTCCAAATTTTCATCACAGAGAGGAGAACTAACAATGTTTGACCAAACAGTTACATGTCATTATGCTTAAACATTAATGGTTTACAGCTGTTTAATTGTTTAGCTGACTGAACACATCTCTGGTAACCACCAGACAAGATCTGGGATATGAAACAGCACATTTATATAGAGCTCTACAGATAAGCATTCATAACACTTACAGAGCTGATTGAAGCATCCCTCACAACCTCTCTGGACCAAGACACATCAGCACCAGTGGCAAAGGATGAAGACTGCAGGCAGATGGTTTCAAAGGGAAGAGTTCTACCTTTGATCTGCAAAAGAGAAAAATATTCATACTATATTGGGAAAAATAGAGAAAAAGAAACGTCCACAAGGAAAAAGGGCAAACAAGGAAGGAAAACAAAAAGGACAAGCTCTTACATCCACTTCTAAAAGAACTGTTTTTGTACGCATTATGTTTACTAACCAAAGAAATTAAACATGGCCTCAAGTCAGTCAGAATTTAGTACCGACATACTGAAAGGCTATAGCATGGCACTGGTTTCACTGTGCATTTCTCAGACAACTCTTGGGGAGAAAATAGCCCACGGGCTTTGAATGAAGGAGTTTTCTAAAGAGACAAAATTCCTACCATCAAGATTTCTGTGCCAACCTCCAGTCCCCAACCACCAAGCTCATTCAGACTTTCAGGATTGGTGTTGATGTTCTTCAGAAGTTGCTTTATTGAGTGAGTATGCTGCTCACCACTCACGTTAATGTGCATTGTCAAGTCCTAGAACATGTTAAAAAGAGCAATATTCTCTTTGAGCAGTCAGGTTTCCACAAGTTATTTTATTCATTACAATTACTTTCATGAAGGTTTTCAGACCAGAATTTGTTCTTGGAAATTTCCATTACTGACAATAATCATAAGACATCTTTGTTCTGACGGTTATGTTAGCAAAGCATTGCACTACCGTGTCGTTGTCAATGTTTACAATGGTCAGGCTCTTTCTCTGCTGTGTAGAAATCAAGTGTTTACACTCAAAGTTTAAACTAGCAAAATTTGAACACTTTAATATTGAACACTCTTAAGACAACTGATTTTTAAAATGCTATATGTTCTGTTTTCAACCAACATACACAGTGTGTATTAACACTAACATTAAATTAGATGGGCAGCTCCTAAGAGTAAGGAAAGTTTACTGACACATTAAGCTTACCTTCATAGCTCTGAAGTCCTTCCTCATTTTCTCAGGAATTCCTGTCATGAAGGAAAGCTCTGGGACTAAAAGGATCTCACCAGTGATGATTTGCTGCAACAAATGAACAATTAGTTGTTATAAAAACTTTTGAACTTAGTTTTTTACATCTTCGGTACAACAAAGCACAAGAGTGCATACAGCTGTGTACAGCTCTGCTTGACATGCATGCATTAAGATAAAGTTTTTATTCATATTTTTATTGGTTTTCACTTACTTAGCTTCATCCCATCTCACACAGATGTTGAGTCTTACATGATAACTAATCATCCAGGCTGACTAACCTCTAGGGTTGGGCGATATGCAAGAATCTTCCAACAAACAATCGTCAGCCAAATAATCGCCGATGGGCGAAATATTCAGGCATGCGCAGGCTTTTTGATGGTTGGAGCAACGTAATCATGCATGGACTGATTTGTGCGTTTACAACACAGAAGAAGTCCAAACATGGACGAAGTAATTTCCCAAAAAACATTAGCGCTGTCAGCGTTAACGCGGTCATCACGATTAACGCGATTAAAATTTTTTAAACGTGCTCAACCCATCTGGAGCGCAGACTGAACAAACTTTGGACAAACTGCCCGAAATGTGTTGAAAGAGACATTTCAGGGATTGTGACTCAGTCTGCGCTCCAGATGGGTTAATTATTAATTGCATTAGTCATGATGACGGCGCGTTAATGCTGACAGCACTAAAAATATATAGTCGCCAATTTGAGATGAAAGAGGTAAACCTACGGATGTAACCAAAGCAGTGTGCCAGTTGTGCAGACGTCTAGTGCGAGCAAAGTACTCAAACACGACTAACTTGCATGAGCATGTATGTGTCCACCATCCGGCTGAGCATGCTAGGCTACCATCAGCTTCTGCAGCTCCATCAACAACCATTTGGGCGCACTCTGAGGAGGGTGCATTTGCTCGCAGATGAAAGAGGCACTATTATTTTTTTTTCTGTTGATTGCTTATGTTATCGCCATCATTATTAGCAAACTTACTCATGGGCAAATAAATAAATAAATCGCCCTTGGAAAAACGATCGCCGATGGGCTCAGCCTATCATCGATAGTCAATATATTTATCCAATCACCCAACCCTACTAACCTTCTGGTAACTATTTGGACAAACATAAATTAAAGAAACGTGAACATGAATGTGAAGTGGCATTCTTAGAAAAACATGTCAGATGACTGATCTACTTCATCGAGCCTGCATAAAAATCTGTCTGTGTGTCTTGAGCTTTTATTAACTCATTCACTGCCATTGATGTCTATAGCCGTCAATTGCAGTGAATGAGTCAATGGGTTTAACTCATTCACTGCCAATGGCTGGCAGTGAATGAGTTAATACTAGCATTAGGCATGTGGAAATCATCATTCCATATTTAGTACTGACTTTAAAAATATCTCCCGGAGACACAAATAGTGTTGTTGCACTGAACTGTTGAATAAAACTTTTTTAAAAACATAGGTTTTTACCTTCCCGCCTTGTCTGGACCTCTCCTTTGGCCGATGCAGGAGTAAAGGCTGGTCCATCTCTTTGATTGTAATGCCATAGTTTTTGCTGTTAAACAAAAAAACAAACAAACATGCAATCACATGAGCATTGGGGAAAACGGAGAAAAGAAGAAAAAAAAACCCAGATCCAACTGATCTTTTCATTGTTGGGTTGGTATGAAGACCGAACTGCCGATATTTCACTACACAAACACACACAAAAACAGTTTGCTGTAGGAAAAAGCAGTCTAACCTGTAATAGTCCACAAAGGTAGTTACAGTGCCATCCATCAAAGTGAAGGTGTCTTTGGGTGATTTGTTCCACTCAATGGCATCAATGCGGTAGGTGCGGTTGTTGTAGCGGGTGATGACAATGCTGCCGACGAGTTCTTTGGTGCATTCATCTTGAAAGTTTTCCTTGCTCTGTTGGTACAACGTGTTCCTGGCAGACAGCCCAACACAAGCACGTGTTTTTCATTTTTCACACTATGGAACGGAGCCTTTATTAGACTGTTCTGCTCAAGCCTAACAGGGAAAGCTTGGTCAAAGTTAATAATGCTCGATAATCACTAAAGGCCATTAGAAATGTTGCAAAATCATCTGTGGCTGGAGATACAGTCACAGACATGAATCTATCTGCAGCAGCTCGAGCATGTTTGTATGCTGATGCTTTTTGTTGTGTAAACTCACATGACATCCAGCACAGAGTCATTCCGCAAGACTTTGTGAGAGACATCAATACACAGGTACAGGCCTCCATCTGTGCGCTTGATACCAGTTGAGTAGCCTGGCCAAACCTGGAGTCTAGAAAAACCGGTAGACTAGTGAATGAAACTGCGCTGCCTGATTTTAGCAGGTATCCTTTGGTGCTACAACAAATCTCACGACTTACCGGTGTTTTCCAAGAATGACTGCGCTTTCTGGATCATAATGGTTTCTGCCCACCAGCTTTAGTCCAATGATTTTCATCACCCTTGAAAAAATGAGAGGAACACTGCGTCATATCCTGTAATTTAAACTTCCTTTATAACGGCACACGGTGGGAAACAATCATTGCTGTTTAGGACTCTTAACAGCAGTCGGGCTTATTGTGTAAAATAGAAAGGATATAATGTGTCTCTGACATAATACCTCCTGAGCACCACATTGTAGAAGGGAATGCACAAATCTGAGCTCGGTGGTAAAATCTTCGTCATTTGAATTTTGATTTGTATTTCCTGATTATCGGTCCGTCTCAAACTCTTGAGAAGAACCACCTGTGCAAAAATAGTATATATATATATGTATATATATATATATATTTATTTTAAAAAGAGCGTATTAAGTTTTAAATTTAGCATGGTGACTGTAACAACTGTGATACTCACGTCTTTCAGTTTAACAGGAAGGTACAGTATCGAACCGTCAAATGCCACAACTTCACCTGTGGTTGGACGGTGGTCTTTCATCATGCCGAAACGCATCGCCACTGATTCGACATTAGGACTGGGTAAGAAATTCACATCACAAAATACACAGTAGATATTAACACGGGTAACGATACTGAATGAACAAACTTCAAGTTTCTCTGTGGTTCTTCAGTGTAATTTAAGCTGATCCTACATTTTCATTGTTGTCTGGCAAAATGTTAAATCCTAGTAAACATTAAGATTTTCCCAAAATACCTGCATAATTTTATAGACATGTGAGTGTTGGTAACAGGAGCTCTCTGGGTTTCATTAATTGCTCACTTATAATCAACGGACTAATAAGAGCCGAAAGTAGACTAAAATCTGTTAAGGATCATAGACAGAGAATTAGTCCAAATATCACTTTAGTGTAATTTTCAGTTAGTTTGTTCAGACAGGAATGTTAGGCTGGATGTTGAGCTGGAAACACTGCACTTTTTGTATGTCAAGAATAACAATATACTGAAAATCAAGTATTTATAATCTTTTGCTCCTGTAATTTTAATTCTACTCTATGTGTGAGGCAGATTTATATGCAGGTAAACCATCTTTATGGTGAACAAAACAGAGCATTTATTGTGAAAAACTGTCTACTGCCTGTCTGTGTAGGCAGTGACGCAGCTACCAGTGCCTACATTGTATTAGAACCAGTCCCTGTATTACCTGAAACTATGATTAAAGCTTTCCAACATTTCCTCCAGTTTTTAGACATAAACTTTGTTTCCTTGTACGCAACAAGTGGTCTTGAATGTTATATGATACTTACGTAAATGTAACATGGTACTGATACACCGCTTCGTTCTTGCATTGAATTTGGATGTGATTTGACCCAATATTTATAGGAGCTCCTTTGGTTCCAGCCTTATTCAGTGGCTCACTGACGAGTGGAGAACATACATGGACAAAAAGATCAGTTTATGACAAGCAAAACAAATGATCAGTTACTGACCTGAATAAAAGCTCTGTCTTGCAAAATGTTAGATTTAATCAATACGGAACCAATACCACTAGATGACCCTTAATAAAATACACCATTATGTGCTCATAAGAGACAATGAGAATGTCAGAAGACATGGATAAGTCAGAGGTAATGATGTTTTAGAATGAACAGCTAACACCAGAACACTCGCTCTGACCGTTAAAAGCCTCCAAACCACAACACAGCTCATGTTGGTTTGTTAGGACTCGCTAAGGTAAAGGAAATAGAGAAAAGCACACTCACCGAACTGCCTCCATTGTCAGCCCCGTCTTTGCAGCTGGACCAGTGGAAAGGTCTGTGGCTTCTTGAACGGTGTGTACAGGGGACTCCGTTCCTTTACAGTATTATGCATGTCATTACCCAAAATGCATGTTCCCCCCCACAAATTAATCAAATTAAAATAAAAAAAACACAATTAAGATTGTATTAGACACATGCAAAAGAAGATGCACATAATAGTTTACTTGGGGTTCCTACACCTTTCTTTCCCTTTCAAAATCACAATCTTCTCCAGTCTCAAGTTTTCAGACAGTTTCCAAATCTAAAATCTAGAATTCCTGCACAGGAATTCTTGTTTTTTCTTTTAAAAAGAGGATTAAAAACAAATTAAGGTGGTAAACTCTCAGTTTGCAATCCCTTTAAAATAATTTTATATAATTACCCGTCAGAGAGGGCTGAGAGTATTCTGTTTGCGGCTCAGACACTGGAGAAACAAACACGTCTTGACCTGCAGGAAATGAAGGAAGCAAAGCACGGCCTCTGCCAACTCCAAGCTGAGGCATAGCTGCTCTTCCGAGGCCCACCATTTTCTGAGGGGACAAACCTCGGCCAAGGAAACTGAAAAAGGCAAAATCCACACAAGGAAAAGTCATATAATGGTTGTTCAATGCAGATAAAGTAAGTAAGTGTAATTTGGCACTGGCACTACTTTTTCCATCCCAACCTGGATCAAGTCATACCTTCATAAAGGTTAGAACATGTACTTTGTGCTCTTCCTGTACAATGATTTAACTTCATGGCCGTTAGGTTTTATATATGGATTTGTTTTAATTGTCAAAAGTTAGGTGCGACAAAAAACATAATCCAGCAAATAATTTAATTTCCTGCCTGCAGATATTCATTGCTACATGTGGAATTAAATTCCATGCGTGCAAATTCAACAACCTGCGTGTGTAAAACTCAGCAGCCACACACGTGTGAGAGTCTGATTTGCAGGCATTGCTGCAGTTTCACACTCTGTGCTCACAGCTGAATCCTACCTGCTCCAATCAACTGACTTTTGACGAAGGATTTAATAGTGTTCATAAAGCAAGAACAATATTAAAGAGCTGTTTCTGGGAGGTACTTCGATCATTGATTATTAGTAAAAAAACGTTTTTACTGTTTCAGTGAACAAATGCTTTGATCAAATCTGATTATCAGCTTTTTACAGTTGTGGAAGAAGTACCTATCCTAAATCCTATACATATATAGAAGTAATAATACTACTGTACATATACATTCTGTAAAAAATGAACTTTTACTGACATAAAAGTACAAATTTTTATCAATTAAGGTATATTTCAAACTCTATAGAACTGATGAGTTATTAAAGTGTACGCTTCACAAAGTCATTGAAGCTACTAATTCACTGTAGCTAAATCACACCACAATTTATTAGTTAACTTATATTTCATATAAATCTAATTCTGCTAAATATGATTACAGCTTTAAATGGAGGGTATGTGCAGTTATACGTTTGCTGCAGACTAAGCAACTTTTTATTGGCAGATTTAAACGTCTGTATTTTGGTTATAACCGTACACTTCCTGATTCTCATGAGTTAGTTTTTTGTTTTTAATTTTTTTATTAAATGTATGGAATATTGTACAACAATATGGGACAGCAGTGAAGATGCTTCAGAACGCTCTGGTTTTAAAGATTTCTTCATCAGTAAGGTTATTTAGTGACAGCTGTCAGTATTTCCACTGCTACACAGGAAACAGCAACTGCTGATAATTAACTCTGCAGAATTAATTTACAAATATGGTTTAAAAACAGCGCTTATGTTGCTGCCTCGGTGTAACTCGATTTAAGTAAAAGAAACTGTCCATCAAAGGTGACCAATCACATTAGGACCCCTCTTCAAGCAGTCAAAAGTCAGTTGATTCAAGCGAGCAGCATTCAGCAGCGAGCACAGAAACTGCAGCAGCACAGACAAAGTAGGCTCTCATTTAGTCTACTGCAGGTTTCATAAACTACATCAGGCTGAATGAAAATATGTCAGAAACCCTGTTAGTCGAAACACAACACAGTGTCACTCCTGTGCTGCTTACCTGCTGCCTCTGCCCATCATTTCTCCAGATGGGCCGATACTCTGTGGTGTGCTGATGACACCTGGTGGGGCATCTCGCAGCTTCACCTCTCCCACATCCCCAGCTGCTCCCCTACCTGCAACGAAATGTAACATGAATCCATATGATTCTTCTTCATATACATAAACACCAAAATGAACCAACATCACGCCACTCTGTGGCTTACAAAGCTTTGAGCAAATGAGCACACAATGTGTTGTGCTTAGGGGCCCAGAGACTGTTTGTTTTCAGTATCTCTGGATTTCTCAGAATAAATACTGACCCAGTGGTGCTGCTCCTCTTCCCAGTGAAGTCGCTGATGGTTCAATGCCCATTCCTCTAAACATTGAGACCAGTGTTGATCCTTTAACATGTGGTGGCTTGCCAATCTGTCAGAAGAAAGCAAACCTGTGCAACTCTGTGTGGCAATTTCACCATTAAAATTAAAACATAATTTATTGCATTTTCTGGTTCGCACCTCTTCTTTTGTCAAAGTAGGGCTTTCTCCCATTAGAGCTGGCATCATTGTCTCACTTGGAGGTGTGCGTCCTTCCTGTGGATCCAGTCTAAGTACGCCTGCACTTCTCGCCACTCCTACCTTTGATTCAACTGCTGGGACGAGCAGCCCTCTGGCTCGGCCAACTACTATATCCTGTTGCGCCAACAGTGCTCTACCTCTTCCTACCACAGGTTCAGTAATGGGGACAGCTCCACTTAGTCCCAGTGAGTTATCACTGAAAGTAGGGAAAGCCCTGCCTCGTCCTACAACAGGTTCTTCTGTAGAGAGCAACAGCCCTCTACCACGTCCTACAGCAGACTCCCCAAGCTGTAATCCTCTTCCTCGTCCCAGCCAATGGGCACCCATCTTCTCAGTGAGATCAGGAGGCTTGCCTGGATCCATCTGATCAACTTTTACCACTATCAGCTGTTAACAGCAGAGGAAAAAAACCAAATAATAAAGTTTGTAGCACATTTCAATCATACAATAATAAAGGAAATGCATGGCCAGGTTCAAATACACTTCAACTTTCCTGAATGCTGAAAAAGCATTTCAGTTAAACTTTGTGATGTCTGTTTAATTCAAAGGAAGGTTTTTTCTTCCGGTGCAAAATGAGATCATTATGCAAATTAATACCGTCCCTGTTATCAGTCTTCTATCAGACTACGACTGAATGGGGTCAAGTTGGCAATAACATGCAATCCATTTTTGACAATACTGCAATGAACTGTGACAAGTGTTGAAAATCACATATCTGTTACTGGCTGTATCCCAATTCAGGGTCTGCAGCCTTAAAGTACGCAGCCTCAACGATCCTCAAGGGCCGTGTACTCAAAGACCGCTGAGGCCGGAAGTGCGAGGCTTGTGAAATGGGACGGTCTAGCCTCTGTTGCGCTGCCCAGGTTGCCTAGCAACCATGATACTAACAGCTGGAAAAGTGTCATACAGCTGTGTTTGACAGAAATAAAGGAGAAAATCTTTTGTTCATTTGTTTGTTTGTTTCTACATGAGCTTTGATCATTCTCCGTAAGATTAAGCTCAGCTATTGAACGGCGTATATTTTAAAGTAAAGGCTTTAAAACCAAGTTAGTACAAACGTCACTAATGTCACATAACTTTGCCGACATGTGGCCAACAGTAATGTTTAATGTTCTTCGTTATTAAACATTTGTACATAAATAAGTGACATAATATTCAGTACTTACTTAAAGTTTACTCTTCGGGCGCCCCCATCCGCCGTTTTTTTTCGGCAAAATTATCCACACCCACTGCCGCGCTATGCATTCTGGGATATGTTGGGCCACAAAGTCTACACTGCCACAGCCTTAAAATTCAGGGAAATGAAGGCCACATTTCAGGGCCGCATTTCGAGCAGCCTTTGAATTGGGACAGCCTTCGGCGCGCCGCTGTGACGTAATCGGCCTTGAAATGCGGCCTTTAAGGCTGCAGACCCTGAATTGGGATACAGCCAATGTCTGCATACACAGAAATTTCAGGGTTCATCTGCCTTTTTCAGGGTCAAATTCAAGCACTTTTTAAGCACTTTCAAGGTCCCTTTTCAAGCTTTTCCAGCACATCCCCACCCCCGCCCCCCCAAAAAGAATGCATGTTTCAATTCGCATCACCTCAGTAAGACCATTTGAAAATGAAAACAAATCATCCTAGGTGAACTTAAACACCTTTGTTCCCCTTTTGTTAAGACATAGAAAAACGCACCACACAAAAATACTGCAAAAGAAAACTGTCGCCTTATATACATAGTGTATAAACTCAAAATGCACATTTCACTTAAAAATTAAGATGTGAAAATGTGAACAAATCAACTTGTTAGAGATATTCTTCTCCTGTTGAAACCCCCCCCCCGTTGAAACAAAAAATAGGAGGCAGATGTTTGTTTGTTTTTTAAGTTAATTCCCAAATAAACTGTTTTTTGCTAACTAAATTGCTGTCTGTATTATTGCTGAAGTCCTAAACGATCACCTTTAAAGTGTTTGTGCTACAAACATCATGTACAGTCAGACAGGCATGGAGAGCAGCACTGACTGGGAGGTTTGGAACAGATCACATAGTTCAATTCAACATATAAGACTTTAAGGATGCACAAGCATCTACTTAAAATCCATTGAATTTATCACCTGTGATATTATTATGTACAATTCCAATGTATTTTGTTCATCTCCCTTAAATAAACAGGCAGCCTTAAAATATGAAATATTCATATATAAATACACATAAATGTGTGTACTGTCTGAGTGGCTGATTGTGCCCCACAGGCCTCAGTGTGAGCTTGAAGACATTTATAATGTTTAAGTAGTTTAATGTGTCGGTGATGACGATAAACACATTTTGAATGAAAGCCGGGGAACTTTGGTAGCACAGAAACAAGTGGCTATTCTTTGTGACCATATGGATCACTCATATTACCATTATTTCACCCAAAGGCACCAAGTTAATGCTCAAAAAGCTGCAGCAATACACACAAATATAAACAGTACTTGGTGACAACTTTGCTTTTAGCCTCTAACCCTCTGGGGTCCAGGGTACAATTGGCCATTTTTGACTACTTTTGATTTGGCCTCTATATTTTACCTTTAAAAACTGTTTATTTTGCCAATCTGTTATTTTCTCATTTTGACAAACTGTATCAGCACAACTTATCCAAATTCAGACAAAATTTAAAATACGAGTAGAAAGTGATATTTTGACTGTAAAAACCACAAGCATGTTTAACGAATCATTTTCATAACTTGAAATGCAAATAGAAATTGTACATTTTTTTAAAAATATGCACAAGTTTTGCAAACAACAAAGTTGTGGAACTATTTACCTAAAAATGCAGCCAAGGCTCAGATGTTTTTTATATAACCATTTTAAACTATTTACAGGTCTGACAGCAGGTGTGTCACTCCTGTTTTCCATGTGGAGACAGCGTTTACACTGCAAAATGCCTTTGGTGGCTTTTTTGCAGCAACTGTGACATTCACTAGTAGAACTGACACACAAAACAAAACAATGACTACACTACACACCAACTACACAAGACAACACACTAACTTGAGACTCCAAACGCGGTAAATGTCACAAAGCTCTCACGTATCAAAACTCTCTCTCTCTCGCTCACTCGCTCTCTCTCGCCAGTCACTCCTAAAACTTCCCCCTCTTCCCAAACGCCACATGTTGCCATATCATTTTTTGATTGGTCGACATGGTAAATTTTTCCACCAATAGGGAAGGAGTGGTTTTTCTTTTTTCACTCAAAAGCAAAGCGTGTTTGCTAGCGTTCTCCTTAGAAAACACAGTTTTTACCGTTTCTTCCCGGAGTAAACGCCACTGTTTTATTCAGAAAACAAAACATCGGTTTTACATGGCCTATCAACACAGTTTAAACACTGGTATATAGTTTGAAGTCCGCACGTTCGACCCAAGTTGAAATGGAGACTCTGGGTCCGTCGACCCCAGAGGGTTAATCAGAAAGCCTTAAGTTAGCTAGTTATGTATTGGCTAATGTTTAAAGCTTTCACTTGAGTAAATTAACTCACATTACTAAGTAACGTTAGCTAAGTTCACAGCATATTCCATAATAGCGCTGCCATACTGCATCACACTCAGTGCATTTCAATCATTTCTCCAGCGAGTTTGATAGCTAGAAAAATAGGTAATTGGTGTCGCCATAGAAAATACAATGATCTATCAGATTTCCCGGCACCCGTCCTGCAGAAGGATTTCAGTAGTGATGTGCGATACCACTGATTTCCTTTCCAATCCGATACCAAGTAAAATCCAGGGTGGTATCGACGATACTGATGCGATACCGATACTCAAAAACTTAATGTTTCATTGTATTTCATAATACAATATAGAATTGCAGTATGTAAATGTAGTAATAATATAGCTTCACAATGATTACAGGACATCAGACTACTTGTTCTTATTGCTTAATGATGCAGAATAATCATATAGAAATAAAAAACCTGAAGTTGTGGCTATTTGAACATGTTGCCTGCCTGCAGCACTAAAGGACTCCGTGAGAGACGTCTGTCTCACCCTAGCAGCACCTGTCCCTGTCCTCACCTCCTCTTCAGTTCGCCTCAACATAAGCTCATCATATTCCGTGATATGATTAGGGACGGGTACCGGTATCCGGCACCGGTTCTGACATAAACGGTAGTAACCAGACCGAAAAGCAGCGCACATTTCGGTGCTTTTTTTTTTCCTGAGATGTGATACACTTCAGATTCTAGCCAATCATTTTACGTTTCCAAGGACAGTAGGCGGGCCCAGGTACGTGCGTTCTTTTAGAGCAGAGGCGCTACAGATTAAAAATGCCCAAGGCGAAGCGGTCAAAATTTGGCTGTGCTTCACAGCAAAAGATGCAAACTCAGCAGCCTGCAACAAGTGCTTTAAGATGATATTGTGCAAAGGAGGTAACACCTCGAATCTGATGAAACACGACGCATAGCGGGGTTTTTTTAAAGCCGAGAAATGCACCGTACCTACACGGGTGTGGTGCCTGTTATCGGACCCTGAGTTAGCAACATCCCCCAAGAACCCGAAGAGGAGAGTCCTGGCCCCTAGCCCTGCCAGTGTAGCAGAAATGATGACGGATGATGTTAGCAGCAGCAGCCATTCTTCTCTGCGTGAGTAGCTTAATGTTGTTCGTGTTTAATTTACGTTATGTACGCTAACCACTAGGGATGGGTACCGGTGTCCGGTGCCATGATGGCACCGGTTCTGACATAAACGGTAGTAACCAGACCGAAAAGCAGCGCAAATTTCGGTGCTTTATTTCGCTGCTTTTTTTTCCTGAGCTGTGATACACTTCTATCCAATCATGTTACGTTTCCGAGGATAGTAGGCGGGCCCAGGTACGTACGTTCCTTTAGAGCAGAGCTACAGATTAAAAATGCCCAAGGCGAAGCGGTCAAAAGTCTGGCTGTACTTCACAGCAAAATATGCAAACTCAGCAGCCTGCAACAAGTGCTTTAAGCTGATACTGTGATACTGTCAAAGGAGGTAACACCTCAAATCCGATGAAACACCTGGCGATGCATAGCGTTTTTTTAAAAGCCGAGAAATGCGCCGTATTTGATAGCTTGCTGCGAGACCTCACACCGTGCACATCTACTGCGGGTGGGTTGCCTGTTATTGGACCCAGAGCAACATCCCCCAAAAACACGAAGAGGAGAGTCCTGGCCCCTAGCCCTGCCAGTGTAGCAGAAATGATGACGGATGATGTTAGCAGCAGCAGCCGTTCTTCTCTGTGTGAGTAGCTTAATGTTGTTCGTGTTTAATTTACGTTGTGTACGCTAACCACATTATTACATTAATGCATGTAAGGTGAACTAGCAAACACCGTCGTGGATACATGCGGCTGTCTTCTTGTTTGATGGCAGATGCTCCCTTCACCCTGGCCAAAAAGGCTAAAATGACCAAAGAAAAAGTGGAAAACAGTTAAACATGAGAGGTTTTTGGACAAAGTTTGTGTTTTTTCCATTGTTTAAGCACTGCTTCCAGCCAAGAGTGATACCATATATGCCCTATAGCTGCAGGAAGGGCTAACATTGTTATCTTTTTACAAAAAAACAGCTAAACATGAGAGGTTTTTGGACAAAGTTTGTGTTCTCCATTCTTTAAGCACCGGCACTGTTTCAAAAGTACCGGTTTGGCACTGGTATCAGATAAAACCTAAACAATACCCATCCCTAGATATGATTTACTCTGAGGTGTTTGACGAGGTTAGTGGTGTTGCCACAACACCTCACTGTCTTGCCACATGTATCGCAAACCGCGTCTTGGCTGTTTGTGGAGGTAAAATATGTCCACGCATGACTCTGTTTACGCTCAGCCATTGTTGTGAGTGCGCACGCCAGGTGCAGTGTTGCAAACTTAGTGGCTTTGTCACTATATTTACCGAGTTTTCAGAGCCCCTTGGCAACTTTTATTCTAAAAAACAACAAGTGACAAATCTGGTGACTTTTTCTGGTATTATTGGAGACTTATTTATGACAACTTTTTGACGTGAAAGCGCGTATCTTTCTTCTCAACAAGCAGCGGGTGCTGCTGTGGGCACCTCGCCCGTGCCAAAGCGCTCACAGGCAGAGGATAGTCCTCCCCCAGCTGCTATCAGGGCAGGAGATGTTCCCACCTATGCGTCCAAACTGCAAATGAATCGCGTATGAGTGAAGCCTCTGCTCCCGCACCGACTGTAACGCAATCAGTTCTTCTTTTACTGTTATGTTGTTTTGTGGATCACAAGGTTTAAAACTACTTACACACACACACACACACAAAGTAACTCCACCAGAGTGCCTTTTTCGGGTCACTTTTGCCGGTCCAAGCGCAGATAAAGGAATAAGGTTGGAATTGTGGCACAAAAACAATAATCGCTAAAAAAAAATAATTTGTAATTCTAAATAAATTCTAAATGCATTTAGGACGTTTTTTTACTCACTTTATGTCTCTTCTTTTTTTCTCTCCTACAACGTGGGTTTCAATGATATTAGCATGACCAATTATGCAAATTAGGCGATGACGTCGTTTAGCGACTTCTAGAGACTTTTAGCACAGCCAATAGCGATTTTTCTTACTGAGGAGTTGGCAACACTGGCCAGGGGCTGCAACAGCCGTATTTCGCATATGACTATGGAAGGCGTAAGAGGAAGTAGTTTCTTCCAATTTAGACGATCTGAATGATATCCGGTTGTTGTTTCTTTCCACTGTGTTCCTGTTAATGAAAAACTACAAATTTACCCCAAAGTACTAAAATATCGATATTTTAATATGAGAATGATTCTAGAACATAAATTACTGGGGTCGGAAGAATCGATATTTCAATATCGATCCGCACATCACTAGATTTCAGTGATAAATTATGCTTAATGGCACAAACACCTTCATATAATACTGTAATTCATACGCTTTTCAAGGTGCAAGGCTGTTGCAAATAGAGTTAGTTTTAACACCAATGTCCACCATAGCTTTATTTAGAAATCCCCACACTAACAGAAACTATAGGCGCGCGATATTTGTTTACTTGTTCTGCCCGTGAACATCGTCTTTACGGACAAAGACACGCTGACCATGTTCAACTGACAACTTGTAACAACACTTTAATATCATTTATTTTGGGTGTGTGCTACTTTTATCGAGCCAAAAATAATGGCGCCTCATTTCACTCGCTAGCTTTTTAAAGCAGCACAGGCGCTTATATTATATAATCTGCCTACTCATTTGCTACCGAATTTAGCTGCCAGTGGCTTGAACCGTATAATTGTTTTTTAAAGAGTCATAATATAAACATTTTCCTACGCGCTCCAACAATATTATTGTAAAAAAAAAAAAAAAAAAAAAAGCTAACAGCTGCTAGCTAGCAAAATCAAAAACTGCTAGCTAGCTTAAACACGTGTTTAAAACAAGTGCACAGCTGTCAACCACTACAAACTAAATAAGATTGAAAAAATTATCCCAGAAACCCCCCCGCTGTATTTCAGTTTCGTCATAAACGGAAATATGGTCTTAGCTCTTAAATTTACAGCAGGAAAACTTACATTTAATTGACGAAAATACTTCTGTCCTCCCTCACGTATCAGTCTAATTAATCCTCCGACGGAATCCAACAAGTGACAAATGGTGTCCGCCCTGCAGCATCCTGATTGGATAGTCAGTGCTGTCCGGGGCAGGGTATTGGTTTATTAATCCTGTCGATCAAAGGAGCTTGTAAAGAAAAGCATCTGGACTTCTTTAAGTTGCTTGAAGACGTTTCACCTCTCACCCGAGAAGCTTCTTCAGTTCTTAGGTCAAATGGGAGAGAGTCCCAGATTTAAACCCAGTGGGGGTATCCCCCCCAAAGAGGGACAAAAGGACCCCCTTTGGGGGGGATACCCCCACTGGGTTTAAATCTTTTCTTTACAAGCTCCTTTGACTAGGATGACCTGGATGACTGAGAACCTTCACAGACAGATCCTGTCGTTCTTTTATCTAGTGGTTACTATCTGCATACCTCACCTAAGTTGAATTAGAGAAACAATGCCGTTAATGTGATGTAATGAGCAAGTTAAGCTTTCATCTCATTTGTTTCATCTCATCTCATCTCATCTCATCTCTAGTATCCAGAAGGGGACATTGAGAGGCAGACATCTTTCCAAAGTCAGACTTATACTCATTGGCTGTGAAAGCAGGAGCTGTCATCAAGGGTCGAAAAACCACCTTCTACTGCAACTACACTATGTTCAACAGGCAAAAATATCAGTAACCACACACAACACACACTAACAACAACAACAACAACAGCAAAAAGCCTATTTCAGCACATATGATGTAACCTACACCAAAGAAAAGGAAATACAGCTCAATAAATTTCTCACAACCTTACAACAGTGTGTGAGACCAATAAAAGGAAATTCTCTGAGTTTTTCTCAGCTGTTTTTCAGGCTTGTTGTATTCTGTTAGAGAGGGAGCTGGGGAAATTCTATGGAAATAATTCTGCATTACTTTTGCAGTATTTGTGCCAAGTTTGAGACATGCGTAATTCATGTCTTTTTAATTTTTTAAAATTCTTTTTATCCGACATCAAAATGTCTTTATGTTCTTCTTCTTATTATTATTATTATATTTTATAAAATAACGTTTATTTATTATTATTATCATTATTGTGTTTTTTGTTTTGTTTTTACAAAATTCTAGCTTGTAATTTCGTTAACTAAAATATTGTTGTTTCCATCTAGTTTTAGCTCTGAGTTTAGTTTTAGTCAACTTTTTTCAGATGGTAACACAATTTAATCTCTAAGTTAGAGAATGTGGGATCACATTCTCACACTTCTACTGTTACCACAAACGCCAGGATATTTGCATGCATTCTCTCATCCCATTCCTGTTTTCTTATTTGAAAATACTTGTTTTTCAATGTCACTTCTTATTTAAGGAAGGTTAACACTTTGTTGTAAACATCAAGAACCAGGAAATAAATGAATTAATAATAATAATAATAATAATAATAATAATAATAATAATAATAAAAATAAAAATACCTGAGACAAACATAATAAATACTTTTTTGCGGCTAAACAGAACTGTCTTTTACAAACTAGACATTTAATTTTAGATTTAAAATGCACATTAAAAGAAGGCGGCTAAGCAGTCTTAAATATATAAAAGCCCACAGAGGTTTAGGTTTTCAGGTCACTGGTCAGACATATTAGCAATTAGTCTTAAACTAAATTGAAATAATCCCAAAAATGCTCCCAGAGCGTGTGAGGTGATGACTTTGTGCTCACACAAATTATTCAGTGTTATAGAAAGTAGCAAGTTTGTCTGCTCCTTATATTTGCTGCTATAATCTTAAATAATCACGTAGACAGTAAAAAAACAGACACACATCTTTACGTTTTAAAGGATGTGATGCCATCTATCGACGAATGTAGGAAACTGCAACATAGAAGAAAAGAAGTGACCTTCCCTCATGAATGTAAAAACCAGCTCCCAGCATTTCCTCCGGTTGGCCAAACTGACAGCTGAATGAAGCAAATCTGACAGCAGGAATTCTCATAGTGTCTGTAATGTTGCAAACATTGCAAAGTAAATGAATGAATGAATAAATAAATGCAACATTCACAGTGCGTGCTGCATATTTACTCGCCTTTTCACTGTTTGCCTCTGAAAAAGAGGCTCAGCAAAATGTCAGCGTGAAAGAAGTGGTGCTTATAGCAGTAAGAGGGCTTTGTTATGTTTGTTTGTTATGTTCTAATTAGAGCAGTTCAACCTCTGATGGGGGCTAATCCGTAATTGCTGGCCTTTTGAGAGGAAACTCTCCAACCCAGAGGAGTTTGAGGTACTTTTGGGTTTGTATTCACACTCAGGAGTTATTATTACTTGATCTACTTTAATTAGATGCACTAAGCAAGCCACCTTCCCTTTTAGCTGTTCAAGAAGTCATAAGCAGAAACATGAGGTGGATTGTGGTGTTGCCCAGAAAAAAGTACAGATAAAACGTAGGAAAGCTTTCTGCCACGTCCCAGGTGTGGACAAATTGTTGGCATTTTCTCTGTATTGTTGTAAAGCCTTATCTTACAGTATAAAATACCTCAAGGTGTCCGTTGTTGTGATTTGGTGCTAAATACATAAAACTGAACTGAATTAATCTGCTAGACCTTAAATGCTGACACATAAATTGAGCAGAAGTGAATAGCGAGAATGTGCCAGGTGTGTTTTGAGTGTTTCTGTACTAGTGCAGATGCACATTTCTGTCTTTTAAATATGGTCAATGTAATTTAATCAGCAGTTAATCCTTTTTTAAAGCCTCACTGGTATTTACCTCAGGTTTATTGCTTTCCTAACTATTACTGTCATTTCATTTCTGCATGTCTTCAAGACAAATTGGGATTTATTGTCAGTGTTTGTACAGTTCAAAAACATTTCATTGTTGATTTGGTGTCTTGCCAGGTTGACTTTGGAGATGCGCCATTTGTACTGGAACTGGCCAGGCACCATTTGTGTTCCAGCACCCTGCAAATATGCCCACAAACTGGCTTTCCTGTCTGGCCAGTACCTACACACGGAACCGCCCATCCAGCTCTCAGACAAGCTCTTCTTCCTTTGAGTTATTTAAGCAAACTGCTGAGGTCGCAGCAAAACAAGCTGCTTTTAACATTACTGGAAGACCAGAATTAATATACATACATATCTGAAGTCAGCCTGCAAGAAGTTTCTTACTGTTGCCAAGTGCTTGCTCAATAGCGGTCATTTGATTGTTGGGGTAGGGTCATTACCTTACAATATAAAGCTCCTTGAGGTGACAGGCAGGTAATAAATATGGATCCATTAAGTCCATGAGGTTTGGCATGTCAAAAAAGAAGGGGATCCAGGTGTATTCTGGCACAGAGTTGCATGCTGATTTGCCAGCATTCAACTCCCAGCGACTCTTAACAGCGTTGGCTGCAGATTTGCGCTAGAATGAGGAGTAACTTTTCTAATTTTTCACCAACTGAGAATGAATGTCAGGTCATGAACCTTTATTTTGTAACTCTCCTTGAGTTATTTTTAAAAATGACTTGCGGAGTAAGCTGCTAATAGCAGCTGAGAGTAAAGGCCACGTTTGAAGAGCAGAACACAAACCCGAGAATCTCCGACTGATGTTTGTTCAGATGAATACATATCAAAGCAGTGATTTTACTTAACGGGCTTTTTAGGATGCTGCTGCAACTCCCTTTTCTTTCTTTGACTGAAATATGCTCTTAAATGCTTATTCTTGCTTTCTAGTAGTGACCTAGATTAGATCCAGATCACAACACACACTGTTAGTGAAGTTCTTTTAGCCATTCAAATCCTGCTCGCAGTGCTGATCAGTTTTTATGTTTTGCTGTTTCAATTATTCAGATGTAAACGTAGACTGAACGTAGCTGCTGTATTACTGAGATGACACCGAAACTCATATGTATCTAACGTAGCGGTGCTTACATGTGGGGCCTGCTCAGCAATAAGGACACTCTGTTGTTTGTTGGTAATTCTTTTGGCCTTATTTCTCAAACAAATGTGTTTTCCTGCTCTGGTCCTCGCTTACATTTTCTTGTCGTGATGAAATTACCCGCTTCTTGCCTGCTTTCTGCCCGATTGTCTCAATTTATTAAGGTCATGGTTGCAAATCTTCAATTTGCTGCCAGGAAAACCAAGATAAACAATGTCTGACTGATGAAGAGGGACAATCTCCACCTGTCTGCCTTCAGCCATAATCTACATCTGAAGAACAGATGTTGAGCTGACTGGCTGATAGCATTATGCTTGTGCATTTCAGAGGCACAGGTGAATGCCAAGTGCAGTGCGCTTGGACGAGATCGGCGGGTTACTTTTGACAGCATGATTTTAAAAATAACTGGCGAGCCGGTGAAATTACAGGTTAAAGTGTAAAAACCTGATGGGCCGCCCAGATTTGTGGAGTGAAAGGAGCATGCTTTCTTAATGTTTTGGTTTCAATAAATAATAAATAATAATAATAATAATAATAAACCAAAAATACCTGAGACAAACATAATAAAAAAATTTTGTGGTTAAACAGAACTGTCTTTTACAAACTAGACATTTAATTTTAGATTTAAAATGCACATTAAAAAAAAGACCAAAACCTCATTTGGAAATGGCTGTAAATGTTTCTTGTTGGATAGTGAACTGAGCAACTACAAAGTGACAAAAGAAATAAAAAATAAATAACAACCCCTCTCAGTGCAGGACCTTGAGAGGGGTTCAGACAAACAGTGACACATTGACAGCATGCCTTGCATAAGGCGGAAACCCTGACATCTGCACTAATGTCCTAAGCACAAATGTGCCAAATTTCCCTGACAGCAAGAGGTCTAGCAGAAACTGCCAGTGGTCACTGGCAATAATCTGGTGTGACAATCATTCCTGACCTGTCACTCAGGTAATGGTGAGTAAAAGGCCAAGGCTGCGGTGGTCTGCACTAGGCATGAAAGTGGTTGTGGGGAGGGGACAACTATGACAGCACAGGCCCTGCACAGCCAGAGGGGACAAACAGACCACAGCTGCTCCTGCTGCCTGGACGGTGATGCAAGCGGCCAAAAGTCCTGGGAAGCTTTCCCACATCCCCCCAGTGTCTCCCAGCGTCATCAGCATTGCTGGATTTTCTCTTTTGATTTGTCTTTATGCTTTTCTCGGAACCATGGCGACCAAGAAAAGCATCAGGACAAAAGCACACTGGGAGAAAATGTACCTTTTGTTAAGTGGTTTTGCATTTTGAGTGTCTAATGTGTCCTACTATTAGAAAACGTGTTTTTTTGCATGTCGGAAGCACTGGAAGAATGCCCTTAAGTTCATTTCCTGTTTCTTTTTCAGATTTGTCATGCAAAATTTACTGCAGGATTTTTTTCTCCATGAAAGACTGGATCGTTAAGAGCTTTAAAATAAGCAGCTGGGTTTCAAGTCAGCTCTTTCTGACAGCAATATTGTTTAGAAGAAAGTAAAGTTGCATCGTTTTCCAAATACGAACTCAAACATATTCTGTTCATAACATTTGTACATCATGTCTTTTTGAGGGGAGCCCTGTGGCTAGATGCACCAACATGCACATCACTAATAAAGGTTTTTCACGCTCTACCCTCTCTCAACCCACCGCGAAACCACTTCTGTAGGCCATATGCGTGAAGTTCTTAGGCAGTCTCTGCGTCCTAGCACATGCGTCACATTGATAGGTGCGGTTTGCGCATCGCAACTCCCCAAAGAGGCAAGTCCATATTTGTCGAGGTGATGCACTGAGCAGCAGGCATTTCTGGAGTAGCTATATTTAGATTCTGCAACTTTTTTCCTGCTCCCTTCCTGATTGATCATTTTGGAGAAGTTATATTTCCCTATAGGAATGTACCACGTGTCCGCATAGCACTTCTTGAGACGAATCATTGATAAACAGAAGCCAGTTAAGAACCCTGTTGAGTTGCTGGCAGCTCCGATGTGGTGCAGCTGCAACACACTCGACGTAAAACCGCTGGGTAGGAACCGACAGCAGGGTACACACATCCAAATATGCGCGTAACTGGAGTGCTCTGGCGAGGCCACCCTTGCACCCCTATCCGGATAACATTGTCGTGATGTTCAATATTTCGGGGATTGAGCCCACTTTTAACAAGAAGGAAGACAATTCCGAAGTTATCAATGGCTCTCTGCAGCTTCTCCTCGTCACCATCAGCCCCACAGCCATGTGGAACGAGTCGTGCGGGGAGCAGCTTCTGGATTTCACTCGCCCGGAGAAGATCGTTATCGGGGTGATGCTGGCGATCATCACGGCGGTCACAGTGATGGGAAACACGCTGGTGGTGATCGCGGTGTGCGTGGTGAAGAAACTGAGACAGCCTTCAAACTATCTGCTGGTGTCTTTGGCGGTGGCTGACCTGTCAGTGGCCATAGTAGTCATGCCGTTCGTGATCGTGACAGATCTCACCGGGGGCAAGTGGCTTTTTGGGGAGGTGTTCTGCAACATCTTCATCGGCATGGATGTAATGTGCTGCACTGCCTCCATCATGACCCTGTGTGTGATCAGCGTGGATAGGTAAGTTTCCAAAAGTTTTCAAAGCACCGTATCAGAGCTGCTTTCGTTACTGCTTTGATGACTTTCGTTATGCACAGGTACCAAAATTACGCACGCAGCGCGCAGCGCGTTAACTGAAGCCAGGAACAGATCAAGCAGCAAATGAAGTAATGATCCGCAAGCGGAGCGAATGAAATAACTGTTGTTCTGTGAGACATTCACACTCGTTTGCGTAGTTATTTGTGCGGTTGAAGCCACTGGAGCAGAAGATGAGTTCATAGACTGTGAATGATGTACAGCAGGTTTTATTCATTAGCTTGACCGGACCACGGCAGCAGCATTTCCTGTATGCTTTGAGGATCAGCGCCCATTGACCTTACAGCGACTATTTCCTTTATAGATGACTTACCAATATCATGCAGGTCTGCTCCAGTTCATGTAGGTTGCCCTTCTCACTGTTAGTCTTAACAACAAGAACAAAGCAGCGGGGAAAATTCCCTTTAAGTGCATGCCGCAGTACACGGTGCAAATTTCATATTAGAAATCTGAACTGGGTTTTTTTGTCACACAAAACACACAAATAGGATCTTTCAAATGTATTTTTTGCCCATTTTCTATTTGTCCCTATTCATGAAACTGAATTTCCAGTTAATTGCTTTACATTCCACTTTCAAAATGGGGAATGTAAGACCCCAGCTCTCATCCCCACACACCAAAATCCCACTGCGCGTCTCAGGTATTGGAGTGACTGCTCACAAAACCTGAGCTAACTCTGCTAGTAGAGAGAAATGAGAATTTTCCACTGCTCTCAATACAATCCACACTGTGATAAACATCAGGTGATTGGTGTAACTGATCTGCCTCTGTAACCATAACGAAGGAAGAGGCTCATGGTTGTATTGATTAACTGATTATCTCCCTTGACTTTCCAATCAGATGTTATTACCTCAGGGTATTATGCTCAGAATTATGCATGTTTCCTGTGTGTGAATGAGTGAAGCACGTGGGGCTTAAGTACGCTTGATAAGCTAACGATATTATGGGAGGAACTGGCTCACAGATATCACACTGTGATACTGTGATTGCACCAGTCAGCTGTAGTAAAGCTGACAGAAGTATGAATGTGTTTTGGGCTGGTTGATGAGTTTGGATAGAGGCTGAGGGTTATGTTTGGCCACTCAAATCCCATTTAGGGCTTGAGGAGGCCCCCTATGGAACCACGTGGAACCAATAACATGTAATATTGCTCAAAAGTTTGAAGCCACTTTAAACTTTAAATAGTTCTTATTTTTGAAAAAAAAAAAAGAACTATTGAATGGATCAAGGCATTCCAGTTTCTTTTTGAAACGGAAGTTCTAAAAAAAAATGTAGGCCTTTGCCAAAAACCTAAAAATTTGATGCAAGATTGCATCCAGTGGTGTAAAGTACTCCCCTGACAGAACTGCCAACCTGCACAGCTGAGCAACAAGAGACGTAAAGCATATCTCTGGTTTAAGAAACAGATGCCTCATAGATTCTCAGAGGCCTCTCTTGGATGCTAAGTTTGACTGCAGAGCCACAAAGAGGAAATATTTCAAACATGTCAAAGAACACGGATATGGGACAGGTGGTGAATGGAGGTTTCAGTTTTTAGACCAGGAAGAAGAACATCTGTGAGATGCAGAACCAATGAAAGGTTTGTTGGAGGTGCTTGATGGGATTTTTCATGTTCGCTGAAAAAATGGGGTGCCTTGGTGGCACATATTTTCTCCATTACTTTGCCATACTCTGTGAACATGGCCCGATAAGAGCCAATCTCTCCAAACAGTACAACAGTACGCTCATGCAAAGCACAGCTCTAAATATGAAGAACGTTTGGTGCATATGAACTGCTCAGGAAACCAATTCAGCAAGTAGGAGGTACATCAGGAAGCATGGGGTTAATGTCTCTAGATGACCTCAATGAAGACAGAATGCCAAATGTCTGCTGGACTGTGGTTTGTGCAAATGGAATGGAAATCCTTTGAAAAAAGCAAAATTTGAAGGACAAAAAAGAATGGTATTAGAAATCATAACTGCCTTTTACAAATCATTTAATGACTAAAAGTATGATTAAGAAATTTTCTGTGTGAATCCAAACTTGTACATCACACAAGCTGAACTCGTCGGAGCCAGTCTGAAAAGGATCAGAGAGACTGTGGCTAAAAGGCTTTGCTGATCTTAGCCACTTGCTGTGATTATAAATGTGGCATGCTCATACTATACACTCAAAAAGGACAGATGGAGCCACCTTTGAGCAAGCGTGTCTGTAAAAACACAGCGTCTAATTGAATCTGTAGCCGTGAAATCAAAACCAAGTCACAGAGCCACCATGACTGCTTTCTGCATCTGTCTGACCTTCCCCAAGCAAACGACTGAAAGAGAATTTGAGCTGACGTTGTATCAGTATTGGGGCAGGGATAGCTCAGTAGGTAAAGTGGTCGCCCCATGATCGGAAGGTCGGCGGTTCGAATCCACTTAACGGCTACCCTGAGGTACCCCTGAGCAAGGTACCGTCCCTACACACTGCTCCCCGGGCGCCTGCTTAGTGGGCTGCCCACTGCTTCACTGAGTGAATGGGTCAAATGCAGAGAAAAACAAGTAATTTCCCCATGGGGATCAATAAAGTATCCATTATTATTATTATTATTATCAGTTTAGGTTTGTTTTCATCCCTAACAACAGCTCTACAGGCAGTTCCCCCGAAGTGTTTGTGTCGATCTCCATGAAAACAGAGTCAGTTTAATTAAACAATGCAGTGTGTGTTGGGCATATGATTCACAACAGGAAGTGTAGAGATCACTCATTAGGATGAGACTTACCAATTAGACGCATGATTAGCTGTAATTAAGGGTCTCTCGCAGTCGTCTCAGAGTCCCAAGGACATGCTTTCTAAAAAAAAGAGAAGCTCAAGAGCAGTGCTGCAAATTGACCAGATGTGTCTGCAGCGATTATATGCTCCCTGAAGCCTAGGTGTTCCACAACAGAGAGGACTATTGATTTTCTCTCAGAGCTCATTTAGATTTAAAGGGGAGAACGTGCAATGTATATGCCAACATAGAAGGACAGTCTCTAGTGTAAGTGGTTGATTCATTTATGATCCTGGATTTGACAGAGTTCAGCGATGGTGTTTCAGTGTGATCGCTGTCATCCTGGTGGAAAACAGTATCTCCGTAAGGTCTTATCATTCATCCTGTTAGAAACGTGGCACAGGAATGAAGCTGTGCTGAAAGAAGAATCAGAAGCAAACGTAATGTCACATATAAAAACAAAAGTGTGTCCCTTTAATAATTCTTAGCCTGATCAAAGGCCCATGCTATTGTATTTTTAGTCAGTAAGGCAATTTACTGGTGCACATTCATAAAGAAATATGTAATTAACTAAATTACCAGCCAGCAAAGTAAGCCTCGGTCTAACTCCAAGGTCTCAGTCTCTTACCTCTGCAATTTGTGCCTCCTAAAAATGACTTGACAGATTGAGACTTGAGCAGGAAGCGTTTCCTGTTTCAGCGAAGAAGTGAGAGAAAACTCACTGTGACTTCAAAGGGTTTCAGTCTTCTCACATTAGCACAACAACATCATGGTGTTAATAAAATGACCAGATAGGAACTTTGTGTGTTTCTCATCTAATCCAGCAAGTTAAAAATAAAAATAAAAATCAAACTACTAGAAAAGTTTTAGCAGGAAACAATCTGGCAATCAGAACTGCAGTTTCAAGGCAGAGGGCCAGTAAGAGACAAATAAGGGTTATTTTGAGTTGTGGCTCATGCAAAGCTACGTTAACAGAGTCCAATAACAAAAATAGAGAGCTGGAAACGAGCACAATAAAACTACATCCATGATGTGTCACTTCAAATAATTAGCTCTGATCTTCTTTGTTTTTTCTTTGCTATTTTTCTCCTTTGAGTCTCTGCTTCACCACAAGTGACTTATGTTTAGATAAAACTCATTTACATTTCATCAGGTACATCAGTTCCTCTGCTCGCTAGTGCAAATATTTAATCAGCCAATCACATGGCAGCATCTCAGTTCATTTAGGCATGTTGATGCAAGTTGACCACATCTACATACCAATTTGACGATCAAACTGAGCATCAGAATGGGGAAAAATGATGATTTAATTACTTTAAATGTGGCATGGCTGTTGGGGCCACACGGCCAGAAACTGCTGATCTGTTTGGATTTTTCACATCTTACAGAGAATCTGAGAAAGAAAATCAAACATCCAGTGAGCATCAGTTCTCAAGGGAAAAACACCTTCTATGATGCCAGATATCAGAGGAGAGGCCAGACTGCTTTGAGCTGATAGGAAGGTAATAGTAACTCAAATAACTAATAGTGACAAACAAGATATGCAGAAGAGCATCTCTGAATGCACAGCGCGTCAAACTGCTACAGCAGCAGAAGACCACACCGAGTGCCACTCCTCTGAGTTAAGAACAGGAAACTGAGGCTATAATTCACACAGACCCAGCAAAATACAACAACAGAAGATTGGAAAAATGTCATCATAAACAACATGAAAGCATGGATCCATCCTGCCTTGTATCAACAGTTCAGGCTGCTGGTGGTGCAACAGTGTGGGGATATTTTCTTGGCACACTTTGAGTTCCCTCCCTCCCCCCTCATCCTTTCATGACCACAATGTACTCATCATGATGGTTAACACATGCCCAGCAGGATAACAACATGTCACAAAGCTCAAATCATTTCAGAGCAGTTTCTTGAACACAGCAGTGAGTTCGCTGTACTCAAATGTCCTCAACAGTCACCAGATATCAATCCAGCAGAGCATCTTTGGGATGTGGTGGAACAGGAGGTTCACATCATGTATGTGAATCTGACAAATCTGCAGCAACTGTGTGACGACGTCATGTCACTATGGACCAAAACCTCACAGGAATGTTTCCTGTGTCTTGTTCAGGCTGTGCCACAAATAATGAAGGCAGTTCTGAACCCGAAAGCTGTCCAACCCAGTACTATCAAGGTGTAACTAATACATGAACTGGTGAGTGTATTTGATTAGTGCCACCACGAGGAGTCATGTTTTAGAGACTCTGGTGAGTCAGGTATGTGGCACAATCCTTTAGGAGCACCTATATACAACAGTGTAATAAAACATATTGATATTTGGTGCTAAAGTAACAATAATTGTGTGTATATTGCTCTATCAATATCAAAACCCTCATTATTCCATTGAATGCACTGAATTACTGTAATTTAATTAAGAAATTATTATTAAACTTTCTAGAAAGATTTGACTTTCATTTTAAAAAAAAGCACCGTTCTATGTTAATATTTCTGTTCTAAATATGTATATTCTAAATGGTAAATGTGCGCCCCAGGGTGGCTGTGGCTACAATGTAGCTTGCCATCACCAGTGTGTGAATGTGTGTGTGAATGGGTGGATGACTGGATATGTAAAGCGCTTTGGGGTCTTTAGGGACTAGTAAAAGTGCTATATAAATACAGGCCATTTACCATTTTTATTCTAAACAAACAACCTGCTGCTGTACTCCCAAAATACCCAGTAATATCAAAAGCTCCAGTTAGTTTGTACTGTTTGTGCAAATGAGACTTAGAGTTTCACTGTAAAAGCCCGTTAATCACCTCCAGCCTCTTTAAATGGAGAATCAGTAGTGCAAATCGAAGCTAACACACCAAAGCATGACCCAGTCACAGCAGAAGAGTCAGTCTCTTGATGTGTTGTGAAGTGAAGAAAAGTGAAGTTACATATCCAAGGCCTCCTGCCCGAACTAATGCAGGCCTGCTCCTTCATACAGCGTTCCAGCATGCACTTTCAGGAGCAGCCTTCATGCCCACTTCCCTAAAAAGTTAGTATCGCTTTAGGCTATATTCAGTTTTTACCTTCACTGAGAGTAATATGTTGTACGCTCAATAATTCAAAAGTCAAAGATGAATGATTTATTCACAACAGTGGGAAGCGAGGAAAGTCCTTTTTTCTGTATAGTTCCCCAGAAGTCTAAGAAAAGACGACTCTGAAGGAACGGAGGAGTGGGGCTTGTTAAATTTGCAAATCAAATGGCTTAACTGTCAGTGAACTTGTCTAAGACGGAGGGGATGTAGGTCAAGAAAAAAAATATCACAGGAATGCAGCGAAGTAAACTTTTCCATCAAGGTTCAGTCTAAGTGCAACATAGGTGTGATCACACCTGTAAGCTCCTGCAGGGAGTGCGATGGAAGTATGTCAACCGGTTCTCCACAACTGATAATATTTTTTGTGAAGGAGGCGTGCACTTTTGTCCCAGGAGAGACTTTCTTTGCTTAGAGCAGCTGGGAAATGTCCACCTGCAGCACCACGCACAGATGACTTGACCTCTGTGATGTTTCCTGTGGTAATAAGCCACTTTCCCGGGTGCTATCCGCTCCCCGCTTGTTGGCCACCTCTCCAAAATCTGAAGGAACAGACATCTCAGACGAGGCCTGTGCAGTCAGATCATGCCCATAAAGATGTGCTTAATAAGTAAAGAAAGTGTGTTTTGGGATTAAACAGGATGTCACAGTGAATTTTTAATTCCTGTGGACCAAACCAGGTTAGAGAAAGTGCTAAATTTGAGAGGTTTTAGAGACCACACGAGACCCACTTCCTGTTACAAACCTCTACCAACCTTTTACTCCGAGAAGAGAAACCACTCTTGTGTTTAAGAGGAAACAGTATTTACTTTTAAAATGCATCACTGTTCCTGCCCTGTAAACAAACACTTCTTCTTCTAAAGCAAACTGCTGTCAGTGAAAAACATTTCAGAGCAGCATTAAATAAAAATACTGGGAGCAGCATTTTTTCTTTTTTTAGATCAAGTTAATCATTGATAAATCCTGTTTACACAACGCACCATAACCATCCTGTTTGATGGTCTGTTTGCGTTTTATTAGAGGGGCACGCAAAGCGAAAGACAAATTGCACATTGATCATGTGACGGGTGAGGTGTGTGTGGGAACGGACCTGTAGGGGTTTAAAATAACTGAGAACAAAAAAAAATCAAAGAGAAGACAGTGAAATTATAAAAATGATCGCATTGTTGTATTGCTGTTTGCTATTTTTCAGCACACGATGCAGGCAAACATGATCATTATCCTTATTGTTAGTTATATGCTTTCCACAGCATGTCTTCTAGCCTGTCTTCCTTCTCTCGTGGCCTGTGAAAAGAGAGTTTTTCCTCCCCACTGTCGCCAAACTGCTTGCTCATAGGGGGTCATATGATTGTTGAGTTTTCTCTGTATGTATTATTGTAGGGTCTTCCTAACAACATAAAGCCCCTGTGGGACTGTTGTTGTGATTTGGAGCTGCATAAAACTGAACTGAATTACAGCTAAGTCAGGTCCAGTACGCGTCAGTCACAGAGTGTCATGTGCATTCATAACATTTGGAAGTTACATTAATGAAGAGATTTCAGTTTGCTGATTGAGATTTGTCATTAAATGCACTTAAAAGGACTGATTTCAGCATTGTTTCAGGATTGATATGAATTCATAAATGAAGAAATTAAAACTCAAAACAGTGGTCCAATACGAGAACATAAGGGAGACTATTGCAGTGACAGTGTCTAATTTTACTGTATATACTGTTGAAAACTGCACAAGCCACAAATATGAAAAGATGTGAAACATGAGTGGTGGTTGAGGCAAACCTAACCTCAAAATCTGGGTCTTTACAATCTGCATGGTAGCGTGCGCTCTGTGCTTTACCCCGATCAGTCAGATCAACCTGCAGGCAAGCAAGCTTGTTAACAGAGAATGCCACTAAAAGTGACACAGATTATACCAACCTGACCCCGTCACTGTCATCTGACATTTTACAGTTTTTGTATATTCTTTGATTTTTGCATAATACATTTTGCACATTTAATACTATATTAATTAGTTAAGTATAGAAAATAAAGTCAATCAAAAGTTTTTCTGGTCATGGGCCTTAACGCACATAGAAGTTTCAAATTCTCAGTTTGTGTTAATTTCCCCGGCATTTTTCAGCCCTCGTAACGTCATAATTACAGCAAATAGCCTCAGAACATTGAAGCTTTGTTAAAAAGTCCAACTCAGACCACTTTTATGTCAACTCCATGTGTCGCAATCTAAAGCCAAACTCTTGTTTATGTTCTGTGCAAGTTTTTTGGAAAACCAAATCTAGGTCACAATATAGTTGTGACCTATATGATGGTTTGAACACATCATGCAGATTTAGTTGATACAGCAAGGTTTTTGTTTTTTTGTTTTTTTAAAAATCCCCTTAAAAATAACTTAGCATGCAAAAGGGATCACAGAAAGCTTCTGAATGATCTGCATAGCTTATTTCTTATTTTAGGTCTGCATTTCAAAGTATGTATTTATTGCATAATTTGTGCTTATTTTTATTTTATTTTATTTTATTTTATTTTATTTTATTTTTGCCTGTCCCGTTTGGCTCTTTTGCCATCAGAATTGTTGTCTAAAGGCAAACAAAGATGCCCAACGGATTTACTTTACCAAATTGACCATCCCAGCCTTGCCGTAATGGTCCATTTGATTCACCTTTTATTGTTTATTTTATTTTCACTTACTGAATATGGGACAGACTTGACTGGGGGAAAGAAGGGGAGAAAGAAAGAGGGAAAGAGAAACAGCTGAGAAGAGGGACGGGGGAGAAGGGCAAAAGACAAAAACCAACAGAACGGGCAGAGAAAAAAAAAATGCATATATCGATCACCTGGATCACCTGCTGAGAAAGAAAAAAGAAAACAAGCAGAAGATTTGTGCTTATTTTTAATCAAATCTTTATGTAATTTTTAATGTATTTCAAAGAGATCAGTACTGGAGTTTAGCGCATAAAGGCTGTGGTATGTGTCACGGTTTAGATTACATAAATAAAACGGGATAAATAAAAGACAGACATGTTCCACAGTCAGTGGATATTACTGAAATGTAAGATGGACTCGGTCAGGGCCAGTAAAAGTGGTTCCAGAAAAAAAAAAATCAAACACACTTTGACTGAAGAATGACCACAGAGACACACATGGTGCAGAATCTTCTTACCCCTGTCCTGCACGCTGACTCTTCTCGCTGGTGTGAACAAAATGTGTGGGCTGAGTGTGATTACAACTCTGTCAAATAACTGATACTCTGAAGTTGTTGACATGAAAGTTAAAAGGTACTTGGAAATTAGAAAAATCCTTCCAGTTCACAAATAACTCAAGAGCAATAAGCAAATGGGATCTATGTGAGAATTAACTGAATGTACAGTGGGGCAAAAAAGTATTTAGTCAGCCACCGATTGTGCAAGTTCCCCCACCTAAAATGATGACAGAGGTCAGTAATTTGCACCAGAGGTACACTTCAACTGTGAGAGACAGAATGTGAAAAAAAAATCCATGAATCCACATGGTAGGATTTGTAAAGAATTTATTCGTAAATTAGGGTGGAAAATAAGTATTTGGTCACCTCAAACAAGGAAAATCTCTGGCTCTCACAGACCTGTAACGTCTTCTGTAAGAAGCTTTTCTGTCCCCCACTCGTTACCTGTATGAATGGCACCTGTTTGAACTCATCATCTGTATAAAAGACACCTGTCCACAGCCTCAAACAGTCAGACTCCAAACTCCGCCATGGCCAAGACCAAAGAGCTTTCGAAGGACACCAGGAAAAGTATTGTAGACCTGCACCAGACTGGGAAGAGTGAATCTACAATAGGCAAGCAGCTTGGTGTGAAAAAATCAACTGTGGGAGCAATCATCAGAAAATGGAAGACATACAAGACCACTGATAATCTCCCTCGATCTGGGGCTCCACGCAAGATCTCATCCCATGGGGTCAAAATGATCATGAGAACGGTGAGCAAAGATCCCAGAACCACACGGGGGGGACCTGGTGAATGACCTGCAGAGAGCTGGGACCAAAGTAACAAAGGTCACCATCAGTAACACACTACAACGGCAGGGAATCAAATCCCGCAGTGCCAGACGTGTTCCGCTGCTGAAGCCAGTGCATGTCCAGGCCCGTCTGAAGTTTGCCAGAGAGCACATGGATGATACAGCAGAGGATTGGGAGAATGTCATGTGGTCAGATGAAACCAAAGTAGAACTTTTTGGTATAAACTCAACTCGTCGTGTTTGGAGGAAGAAGAATACTGAGTTGCATCCCAAGAACACCATACCTACTGTGAAGCATGGGGGTGGAAACATCATGCTATGGGGCTGTTTTTCTGCCAAGGGGACAGGACGACTGATCCATGTTAAGGACAGAATGAATGGGGCCATGTATCGTGAGATTTTGAGCCAAAACCTCCTTCCATCAGTGAGAACTTTGAAGATGAAACGAGGCTGGGTCTTCCAACATGACAATGATCCAAAACACACCGCCCGGGAAACAAAGGAGTGGCTCCGTAAGAAGCATTTGAAAGTCCTGGAGTGGCCTCGCCAGTCTCCAGACCTCAACCCCATAGAAAATCTGTGGCGGGAGTTGAAAGTCCGTGTTGCTCGGCGACAGCCCCAAAACATCACTGCTCTCGAGAAGATCTGCATGGAGGAATGGGCCAAAATACCAGCTACTGTGTGTGCAAACCTGGTAAAGACCTATAGTAAACGTTTGACCTCTGTTATTGCCAACAAAGGTTATGTTACAAAGTATTGAGTTGTATTTTTGTTATTGACCAAATACTTATTTTCCACCCTGATTTACCAATAAATTCTTTACAAATCCTACCATGTGAATTCATGGATTTTTCTTTCACATTCTGTCTCTCACAGTTGAAGTGTACCTCTGGTGCAAATTACTGACCTCTGTCATCATTTTAGGTGGGGGAACTTGCACAATCGGTGGCTGACTAAATACTTTTTTGCCCCACTGTATATAATAAATAAAAAATAAAAAACATCAATTGAGGACAATAATTTTCAGTTTTTGATGTATGTTCTGTTGGCTACATGACTACGTTTTTATTGGAGTGAAACTACTAGGTTATAGCTAAGACACAGGAAAGTGTCTTTAAGATACCGATACCAGAGGTAAAGCAAAGCACAGAAATGTTTTTCATGTCCTCTAAGGTCAACCATATGGAAAATCGAATTTTGCAAAAAAAAGATTTTATTGCTAAACTGATTAAATTAACAGATATTGTGGCATTATCGCTAAACAAAAGGAGCTAAATTATTTCCATTGCAAAATATGATTCATCTGAAACTGTGTGTGCGTGTCTTTGGGCAGGTCCTTCTTAAATGCCTGAAAAAGCGTGGAAGCTTTGTGATTTACTGTTGGGTAGCTTCGGTTAGAATAGTCCCAGAAACACGAATCAGACTTTGCCACATTTAAAAATGAATGACATGTTCTGAAAAAAAATTCAAACTGCCCTAAATAGTTTGTCTGAAGTCAATCTGGAGACTAAAGAAACACTTCGATTCAGGGAGAAACTGGAACAAACCACTTAATAAAAGTTTTGTATCAACCTAAATACGTGCTCTGGATCTCAGAATTATGGGTTCCTTTCCAAAACCTCATAACTTGTCCAGAGCTTCATTTCTTCAGTTCTTTATTCACTTTAACACCTACATTGAAAAAAACCTTCAATGCACCCGCTCTCATTCCTGTCTTTCAGGAAAATGCTGCACGAGTTTGAAAAGCACAAAGATTCATGCTTCACGAACATGATTGCATGATGTGTCTGTTTGATTTATTGTGTCGATTTGGAGGTTTTCTGTGTTGGAGCCTCCTAATCAGTGAGCTTTAGAACCAGATTCGATCTCGACCACCGGCGTTAATACAAAGCAGCAGTACAGGATGATAGATCGCTAACCAGACCATGGATAGAGATGTGAGTTTATTTTGCTATTCTTGGTCTGTCACCTTATTTACCCAGCAAACTCTGGGGACAGGATGCAGAAAAGGGCAAAGTGCTGAGTGAATTTAGTGTGGTATAAATCATGCTTTGTGTTATTTGGTATAACAAAGGTGGAGTCCATTACTCATCAAGGCCGAACAAAGCACCAACAAGAATTTACTAAGCAGTGAGATAATGGGTTTCTTGTTGATGGAGCTGAGAGACTGCAAACAAACACACACACACACACACACACACACACACACACACACACACACACACACACACACACACACACACACTGTAGATTGCAGATGATATACTCAGGACATTTAGCATATTGTTGCTCTTGCAGAATAACTCAAGCTGACATTCAGTTCATTTGTGCACATGAACTGAATATTTATACGTTCCACTAAATGCAGCAGTATTAAAGATCCTACAAACAGGGATTGAGAAGTTATCTCTGATAATTCAGTGAGCAATCGTGTGCATTACTCTGTGTATAGTATGTTGCATGTCTAAACGTACTGTCTGCATTAGAGCATATACTGTAACGCTACTGCAGGTGACAGCTTTTAGTGGCAATGTCTTCAGACACGCAGACTTTAATTAACTCCTGCATGTTACTTTAACTGATACATCGTTCTTCATACATGCTCACTGCTGTGCATCATTAAGATATACTTGTCAGATAACAATCCAAGAATGTTTTATGATGGATGTGCTCATTGGCTATAGTTCAATGTGACTTTACAGCAGATTTGTTTTTCCTGTTATTTGGGTCAGGTAAATGCTGGGAAGTTAGTGATTTAACTCCCGGCACTCCACAGAGGTTGTATTCCAGCTGTGAAATAGCAAACTGAGTTATGGCACACCCATCACTGCCAAACTGCCCTTCAGCAAGACACTGAACTTTAGAACTGACAACTAACTGTGTCACTGCACTGTGTGCTGAACTTCACTCTTTGAAATGTCTAGTGTGGAAAAGGAAAAATTCTAGCAAGAAGCAACTGCACAAGTTTAAAAACAGCAGTAAACAGAACCATTACCAATACAATGTCGTGCTCTTAGCTGATTTTGAGTATTCAGGATTGCTCAGAAAAAGGAGAATCTCAACACTGACAGATTAGCCTGGCATACAGAATAGAAAGCTCCTGTAAGCTGACAATCAGAAGGCATTTCAACGTACAGCGAGACAGATGTGCTGACCACATAAATTCTTGATCCAACTCTCTCTAGATCTGTAGCTTCAAATCTTGCAGATAAACACACTGATTCTGAGTACTGACAGTTTAGTCTACACACAACAACAACAAAAAAATAAAATGTAATTATACAGTCCCGAACAAAAGTTTAAGACCACTTGAAAAATGGCAAAAGAAATCATAGTTTGCATGGTTGGATCTTAACAAAGTTCCAAGTAGAGCTTCACCATACAACAAAAAGAAATGGGACTGAGACAAAACATTATTTTTGAGCATGCAATTTATTGAAAACAACACTTAAACTGAAGCAGGCTGTTTTACAGCTGATCAAAAGTTTAGGATCACACCTCCAAAAAACCCGTAAACCACCCCCAAAACAGAAATCAAAATTTCAAACATGAACTCAGTAATGAGTAGCTATACTATTGTCCATTTTTGTAAACATCGCTTGCCATCAAAGGTTCTCATTTGGATTTGGATCAGGGGAGCGTGCAGGATGGTCCAAAAGAATGATGTTATTCTCCTGGAAGAAGTCCCTCGTGTGTACTGCAGCATTGTCCTGTTGATAAACCCAGTCGTTACCACACAGATAACAGCCCTCTGTCGTAAGGAATGCTCTCTGCAACATCTGGACATAGCCAGCGGCGGTTTGACGCCCCGGCACTTCCTTCCACTGAAGGAAAAAGCAACCCAGACCATTATGACTCCCCCTCCACTGTGGCACACAGAAAACATCTCAGGTGGGATCTGGTTGTCATGCCAGTAACGTTGTAAACCATCAGGACCATCAAGGTTGCATTTTTTCTCATGAGAGAAGAAAACTTTCTTCCACCTTTCAATGTCCCATGTTTGGTGCTCTCTTGCAAAGTCCAAACGGTCAGTTCTGTGGCGTTTAAGGAGACGAGGCCTTTGAAGATGTTTTTTGTTTTTGAATCTCTTCAGTGTCACATGCCGTCTGACGGTTACGGGGCTGCAGTCAGCACCAGTAACGGCCTTAATTTGGGTGGAGCATCATCCAGTGTCTTGATGGACAGCCAATTGGATCCTCTGGCTCAGTGCTGGAAAATTCTTTTGGGTCGTCCACTTGACTTTTTTGTTCCGTAACCCTTAGGATCATTTAAAAAATTCTAAATTATGCTTATGCAGTTCAACAACCCGACCACATTCAAAAAGGGAATGCTTTTTTTCCTTTGCCATCATGACATCATGACAGTGTGACTACCTGATAGAAAATGACAATGAATCCACATTTTTACACAGATTTGGCCTTTTAAGGGCCGTGTGGTCTTAAACTTTTGATCAGCCTGTTTCAGTTTAAGCGTTGTTTTCAATAAATTAGATGCTCAAAAAAATGTTTTGTCTCAGTCCCATTTCTTTTTATTGCATGTTGAAGCTCTATTTAGAACCTTGTTAAGATCAAACCATGCAAACTATGATTTTTTTGGCCATTTTTCAAGTGGTCTTAAACTCTTGTTCGGGACTGTATATATAGGGTCACTCCTCACTCTGCCTTGTTCCCAAACAGTAGCAGCGTCAGTATAATATAGCTGTCAGGTAATTATCAGAGAATGTTGTATGATGGATGTCCTCAGTGGCTGTGACTTTATAGCAGATTTGTTTTCCTTGTTATTTGGGTCAGGTGTTATTAGCTGGTTATGGTCCGGTACTATAAATCAAGTTCGACGCACCCCGGATAGTTTTTTAAACTTTATCTTATTCAGTTAAGATACAGTGGGGCAAAAAAGTATTTAGTCAGCCACCGATTGTGCAAGTTCCCCCACTTAAAATGATGACAGAGGTCAGTAATTTGCACCAGAGGTACACTTCAACTGTGAGAGACAGAATGTGAAAAAAAAAATCCATGAATCCACATGGTAGGATTTGTAAAGAATTTATTCGTAAATTAGGGTGGAAAATAAGTATTTGGTCACCTCAAACAAGGAAAATCTCTGGCTCTCACAGACCTGTAACGTCTTCTGTAAGAAGCTTTTCTGTTACCTGTATGAATGGCACCTGTTTGAACTCATCATCTGTATAAAAGACACCTGTCCACAGCCTCAAACAGTCAGACTCCAAACTCCGCCATGGCCAAGACCAAAGAGCTTTCGAAGGACACCAGGAAAAGTATTGTAGACCTGCACCAGACTGGGAAGAGTGAATCTACAATAGGCAAGCAGCTTGGTGTGAAAAAATCAACTGTGGGAGCAATCATCAGAAAATGGAAGACATACAAGACCACTGATAATCTCCCTCGATCTGGGGCTCCACGCAAGATCTCATCCCGTGGGGTCAAAATGATCATGAGAACGGTGAGCAAAGATCCCAGAACCACACGGGGGGACCTGGTGAATGACCTGCAGAGAGCTGGGACCAAAGTAACAAAGGTCACCATCAGTAACACACTACAACGGCAGGGAATCAAATCCCGCAGTGCCAGACGTGTTCCGCTGCTGAAGCCAGTGCATGTCCAGGCCCGTCTGAAGTTTGCCAGAGAGCACATGGATGATACAGCAGAGGATTGGGAGAATGTCATGTGGTCAGATGAAACCAAAGTAGAACTTTTTGGTATAAACTCAACTCGTCGTGTTTGGAGGAAGAAGAATACTGAGTTGCATCCCAAGAACACCATACCTACTGTGAAGCATGGGGGTGGAAACATCATGCTATGGGGCTGTTTTTCTGCCAAGGGGACAGGACGACTGATCCGTGTTAAGGACAGAATGAATGGGGCCATGTATCGTGAGATTTTGAGCCAAAACCTCCTTCCATCAGTGAGAACTTTGAAGATGAAACGAGGCTGGGTCTTCCAACATGACAATGATCCAAAACACACCGCCCGGGCAACAAAGGAGTGGCTCCGTAAGAAGCATTTGAAAGTCCTGGAGTGGCCTAGCCAGTCTCCAGACCTCAACCCCATAGAAAATCTGTGGCGGGAGTTGAAAGTCCGTGTTGCTCGGCGACAGCCCCAAAACATCACTGCTCTCGAGAAGATCTGCATGGAGGAATGGGCCAAAATACCAGCTACTGTGTGTGCAAACCTGGTAAAGACCTATAGTAAACGTTTGACCTCTGTTATTGCCAACAAAGGTTATGTTACAAAGTATTGAGTTGTATTTTTGTTATTGACCAAATACTTATTTTCCACCCTGATTTACGAATAAATTCTTTACAAATCCTACCATGTGGATTCATGGATTTTTTTTTCACATTCTGTCTCTCACAGTTGAAGTGTACCTCTGGTGCAAATTACTGACCTCTGTCATCATTTTAAGTGGGGGAACTTGCACAATCGGTGGCTGACTAAATACTTTTTTGCCCCACTGCATGTACATACACGGGTGTTTTTTATATCAGCAATTTTCTGCTTTAATTAAAACAAAACAACTTAAAAATTGGAAAGTGTTGTTAAGATTGTGCCAAAGCAACAGGCAGTGATATAACAATCAGAGGATCAGGCAGGTGAACAGGCAGGCATAAAGCAGATAAAGGCCCACACTGCTTTTTCTTGTTGATGCTGATAGTAATGGTATTCGTGGGAGCCAGAAGCTGTTTACGATGAAACATTTGTTTGTGTCTTTTAACATGGTTTGCTTCAAAGAGGTAAAAGACCATATTTATCTCTCATTTGTGAGGAAAACTTTTAAAAAAATTATATCATAATCATCAGTGAGTAAGAAATGTGCCCCTGATTGTAATGACTCACGAGCTTGTAGGTGCTCAGATCAGCGGTTCCAGTGTCCATGGATTGAGTGGGCGTGTCTGTGAGAGCACAAAAATATACATCACCTGTAAGAAAACAGATTGTGTGCTATATTTATTGCTGCTCTATGCTTAAGTTCAAAACTGCATATGCTTTGTGGAAGTTGGAGACACCTCTTAGAAAGAACCACAGTTTTCCTCCTTTAGCTCAAATGATGGAGCTTAAGCTCGGTATAACACAGGAAGGATTTCGCTGCCACTCAGTTTCCCAAATCTGATTGAATAAAACCCCAATATGAATAATTTCATGATGTAAATGAACAGGACGCTGGTGCATATGCAGTCAGTCTACATAATAAGTCAGTCTGAATAAGCCAGCTTCATTGTTCGCACACATTCCTCGCTGCACAGCACTTTTTCTTAGAGTGACAGTTTTTCACCTATAATTATGCGCACTGCTTCTGCAACACAATGCTAACCTCTATTTTGCCAGATCACTATTATCACTGTTATTACCTTGTTGTCACTGCTGTGTTTGCTCACCTGCAATGGCATTTTGTCTGTCCGTCTTTGAAATTAGGCCGCGCTGAGACTGGGGATGTACATGGATGTGTACAACTGTGATTAAATATGGGTTTTCAGCAAAAAGTTAAGACAGCTACTGGTTCCATAATTGCAGGTAAAAGAAGAAAAACAAAAACATGAATAAGTGAGACCTTGAAAAGAGCATCATTTTTCAAAAACTAATGTAAATTTATGAGGAAAACAAAGCTGTGAGGTTGATTGTGAAGCTTCTAATCAGAGTAGAGCTTATGTTGCACTTCTTTTTTTTTGCATTAAAAAATAGTGCAGTGTATTTAGACAAAAAGAAGTGAGGATGAGGTGACAGCTTTTGTGCATTCAACACAATGGACCCATGCAAATACATTACTGGTTAAATCATCAATATGGCTCCGTACTCGGCTGTCACAACAATTTGATCCAGTCTTGCAAAGTGAATCGGTGGCAAAACTCTCCACATTTTTGGGAGTTAATTTGTGCTTTTATAACATCAAATACTATTCAACATTTTGTCATAATGTACCACTTTGTTCCCAGAAAGTATCTAGTTCTTTAATATAAATGTAAATATGTGACATTATGAGTTTTTCCTTGGAGTACGTATAATTAATTCATTTTATTACATTTTTATTTTGTTTTACCCTAAATTTCCCCAAAAAGTGCCATCACACGCAGGTGAATAATTTATATTTTTTCCCCCTGGCTCGCCTTAGATGAGATTAGCAAAATTCTTGCTATAATGAATATTCCTATCATTAGTCATTTCTTCATCTCTGGGTAGTGCACTGAATTTGACCTCCAAGTTTGATGTTCTGATGTGTGTCATCCAGTACAAAATCAAATTTAATTCATTGCTTTCTTCTGCTGGAAATTATTAATATCAATCTTGCTGAACTCATGTCCTATCTTTGCTTATGTCATTACCTCTGGCTGAACATACTTTTGTCATTTATTTGATCAAAATCTTTCTGTATAGAATACAGCTTAATTGATTTATACTTCAAGAGATTTTCCAATTAAAGTGACAAATCCAACTAGATAGAAGACATGCTGTAGAGGCAACGAATCATTTAAAAGATTACAATCGCCCCTCAGATCTCCTGTGCTCCTGATTGGGATGAGAAGATGATCACATGAATAAATGAGCAACGTTTGCACATAAGAGTCTAAAAAAGAGAACACCTGCACATTTTTTCTTTACCAATCATGCTTCATGTTTGAAAGCACACAGATGAGCTATTGTTCTATATAGATAAAAATAAAGGGAGAAGCCTTTAGTGAATGTACTTGTATAGCTCCTTTTAACAGCAAGGTCATACAAAGGAACAATAACAACACAGGACTGCAGAAAATACATATAAAGGACGTTATATAGCTTACTATATATATATATATATATATATATATATAAACAACACCCAGCACGCCCCTGCGGGCGGTTTATCCTTCAAGCTCGGGTCCTCTACCAGAGGCCTGGGAGCTTGAGGGTCCTGCGCAGTATCTTAGCTGTTCCCAGGACTGCGCTCTTCTGGACAGAGATCTCCGATGTTGTTCCCGGGATCTGCTGGAGCCACTCGCCTAGCTTGGGAGTCACCGCACCTAGTGCTCCGATTACCACGGGGACCACCGTTACCTTCACCCTCCACATCCTCTCGAGCTCTTCTCTGAGCCCTTGGTATTTCTCCAGCTTCTCGTGTTCCTTCTTCCTGATATTGCTGTCATTGGGAACCGCTACATCGATCACTACGGCCGTCTTCTTCTGTTTGTCTACCACCACTATGTCCGGTTGGTTAGCCACCACCATTTTGTCCGTCTGTATCTGGAAGTCCCACAGGATCTTAGCTCGGTCATTCTCCACCACCCTTGGGGGCATCTCCCATTTTGACCTCGGGACTTCCAGGTTATACTCGGCACAGATGTTCCTGTACACTATGCCGGCCACTTGGTTATGGCGTTCCATGTATGCCTTGCCTGCTAGCATCTTGCACCCTGCTGTTATGTGCTGGAGAGATAGAGATATATATATATATATATATATATATAGACATATATCTGGATAGCGTAGTGGTTAAACTACACGCCTTTGGAACAGAGGATCGCAAGTTCGATTCCTGCCTGGGGCGTCTGTATCCAGTAAGGGTCCTAAGGCTAGACCCCCTATGCTAAGCAAGCCTACCGCAGACATGAGCGAGACAGATAAATATGAAGGCATGCCGGCTCGGACGTCGCCCGGACGTCGCCCGGATCAACAAGGTCCGCGTCAGGGCACCCTGACGAAAAGTGGGCTACTGGAACAAGAAGGCATCGGTGGGCAAGGGACGAAAACAGGGCGTTGTTGGAATGCTACTACGCAAGTAACCCTGGCGGAAGGGGCTACATGAATAGGATGAGGGACCTATGGATTCTTCGATACCCAACATCCACAATGACGGCGAAACAACTAGTAGCTCAGTGTTCCAACATTCGAAAGAAGGGACTGCTCTCACAGCTAGAGATTGACGAGGTACAACACAAATGCTACGGCAAGGAGGAGTCAGGACGCCAGGTCAGGGGGGAGATATCATCACCCCCACCCGAGATTGGGTACATAGCCCCAAGTGCGATAGGAGAAGGATCGTTGAGTGCGAGAGGAACTGACCTGAAAAATAGGATCATGGCCAAGCTTGAAACCTGGATCCCCCGTAGCCGGTTACCAAGATTACGTGAAGTACCCTCAGAAGGTCTGCTAGATGATGTTAATGCAGCACTATGGGCAATACCTACAACCACAATTACCGACACTAACAAGCTGATCTACAATACGGCAGCAGTGATCAGTGAGATGCTTGGTTACAAGTTGAACAGCCACAAGGGGCAGTACCCTCCATGGAGAAGGAGGCTAGAGGGCAAGATCAAAGTAGCACGGAGGGAGGTTAGCCAACTAACAGAGTTGCAGAAAGGTGCGACAAATAAGGTGCCTAAGAAATACAGCAAGCTGTCCATACCTGAGGCCTTGGAAACTGCCAAGCAAAGACTCACAGCCTTGGCCAGCCGCTTGAGGAGGTACACCAGAGAGATAGAAGGCAGGAGAATAAACCAGCTGTTCTCCACAGAACCAGCAAAGGTGTACTCTCAGTGGCAAGGGAACAATAAGAGAACAGCACCACCAAGGCTGGAGACGGAGCAATACTGGAAGAGCATATGGGAGAAGGATGCAACCCATAACGGCAATGCTCAGTGGCTAGTGGATCTGAGGGCAGACCACAGCGACCTCCCTGAACAGGGTCCAGTAACCATCACAGTGGCAGATATCCAAGAAAGGGTCTCCAGTATGAAGAGTTGGACAGCACCAGGGCCCGACATGGTTCACGCCTACTGGCTGAAGAAGCTGACTGCACTCCACGAGCGTCTGGCAGCACAAATGAACCAGCTGCTAGTTAGCGAGAGACACCCGGAATGGCTAACTGAAGGCCGGACGGTCCTGATCCCCAAGGACCCCAAGAAGGGACCGGTCCCCTCCAACTACCGACCAATAACCTGCCTCAGTACTACATGGAAGCTCCTGTCAGGCATCATATCGGCTAAGATGAACAGGCACATGGGTCAATACATGAGCGGGACACAGAAAGGAATTGGCAAGAATACCAGAGGTGCAAAACACCAGCTACTGGTAGACAGAACAATCAGCCGAGACTGCAAGACCAGACTGACCAACCTGTGCACTGCCTGGATTGATTACAAGAAGGCCTATGACTCAATGCCCCACAGCTGGATACTGGAATGCCTAGAATTGTACAAGATCAATGGGACCCTAAGAGCCTTCATCAGGAACTCAATGGGGATGTGGCGTACAACACTAGAGGCCAACTCCAAGCCCATAGCACAAGTCACCATCAAGTGCGGGATCTACCAAGGAGATGCTCTGTCCCCACTGCTGTTCTGCATAGGCCTGAACCCCCTCAGTGAGATCATTAACAAGACTGGCTACGGATACCGACTACGGAACGGAGCAGTTGTCAGCCACCTCCTGTACATGGATGACATCAAGCTGTATGCCAAGAGTGAACGAGACATCGATTCACTGATCCACACTACCAGGCTATACAGCAATGACATTGGAATGTCGTTCGGACTGGAGAAGTGTAGTCGGATGGTAACAAAGAGAGGGAAGGTAGTCAGAACTGAGGGGATTGAACTACCAGAAGGCAACATTGCAGACATAGAGGACAGTTACAAGTACTTGGGGATCCCGCAGGCGAATGGGAACCATGAAGAGGCCGCTAGAAAGGCTGCAACCACCAAGTACCTGCAGAGGGTCAGGCAAGTCCTGAGGAGTCAGCTGAATGGTAAGAACAAGATCCGGGCCATCAACACGTACGCCCTGCCCGTGATCAGGTACCCTGCTGGGGTAATAGGCTGGCCAAAGGAGGAGATAGAAGCCACTGACATAAAGACAAGAAAGCTCCTGACCATGCATGGAGGGTTTCACCCCAAGTCCAGCACCCTGAGGCTGTACGCTAAGCGGAAGGAAGGGGGCCGGGGACTGGTGAGTGTCAGCACCACAGTCCAGGATGAGACAAGGAACATCCAAGAATACATTGGGAAGATGGCCCCAACTGACCGAGTGCTCAGTGAATACCTCAGGCAGCAGAAACCCAAGAAAGAGGAGGGAGACGAGGAACCATCATGGAAGGACAGGCCCCTGCACGGTATGTACCACCGGCAGATAGAGGAGGTGGCTGATATCCAGAAATCCTACCAGTGGCTGGACAAAGCTGGACTGAAAGACAGCACAGAGGCACTAATCATGGCAGCACAAGAACAAGCTCTGAGTACAAGATCCATAGAGGCTGGGGTCTATCACACCAGGCAAGACCCCAGGTGCAGGCTGTGTAAAGATGCCCCAGAGACAATCCAGCACATAACAGCAGGGTGCAAGATGCTAGCAGGCAAGGCATACATGGAACGCCATAACCAAGTGGCCGGCATAGTGTACAGGAACATCTGTGCCGAGTATAACCTGGAAGTCCCGAGGTCAAAATGGGAGATGCCCCCAAGGGTGGTGGAGAATGACCGAGCTAAGATCCTGTGGGACTTCCAGATACAGACGGACAAAATGGTGGTGGCTAACCAACCGGACATAGTGGTGGTAGACAAACAGAAGAAGACGGCCGTAGTGATCGATGTAGCGGTTCCCAATGACAGCAATATCAGGAAGAAGGAACACGAGAAGCTGGAGAAATACCAAGGGCTCAGAGAAGAGCTCGAGAGGATGTGGAGGGTGAAGGTAACGGTGGTCCCCGTGGTAATCGGAGCACTAGGTGCGGTGACTCCCAAGCTAGGCGAGTGGCTCCAGCAGATCCCGGGAACAACATCGGAGATCTCTGTCCAGAAGAGCGCAGTCCTGGGAACAGCTAAGATACTGCGCAGGACCCTCAAGCTCCCAGGCCTCTGGTAGAGGACCCGAGCTTGAAGGATAAACCGCCCGCAGGGGCGTGCTGGGTGTTTTTTTTTAATATAGTTTGATTTGGTACAGTGATGGTAAACTGACGCTGTCAGTTCTGAAGTTTTACATATCAGGAAATAGAATCATTTACCAGGTTGTAACCTTATTTAAATACAACCTCAGATACACAACAATATATGACATACTGCACTATACCACTGCTACAACAGAAATGAAGCCAAAAGGAAAATGCAGTGTGTGAAAAACTGAGCACTGCCCATGATTCAATAACGTGTAGAACCACTTTTAGCAGCAAAAACGTGAAGTAAATGTTTTTACTTTATCAGTGTCTCACATTGTTGTGGAAGACTTTGGCCCACTCTTCTTTACAATGCTGTTTCAGGTGAGGTTTGCAGACATTCATTTATGGACAGACCTCTTGAGGTCCCACCGCAACATTTCAATCAGGTTGAGGTCTGCACTTTGACTGGGCCAGCACAGTGATTCTTTCTTTTTCAGTCATTCTGCTGTTTATTTGCTGCTGTGCTTGTGATCATTGTCTTGTTGCATGACCCAGTTTAGTCCAAGCTTCAGCTGTCAGACAGATGGCCTGACATACAGAGGGGTTCATGTTTGACTCGATTACTGCAAAGTGCCCAGATCCAATATCTGCAAAACAAGCTCAAATCATCACCCCTGCACCAACATGCGGACAGCTGGTGTGACGTATTTGTGCTGGTTTCTTGTGTTTAGTCTTCACCAAATGTAGCACTTTGCATTGTGGCCAAACGCTGATTTGGATTCGCTCTTGTCTGTCCAGAGGACATTGTTCCAGATGTCTTCTGGTTTGTTCAGAAGTGTGTGTGTGTGTATATATATATATATATATATATATATATATATATATATATATATATATATATATATATATATATATATATATATATATATACTACTTTATTTTTACAACAACTTTACGATGCCTTGTTTTGCCCTCACATGGGTTTTAGCCTTTAAATATATCCTCTTGCTCTTAGCCGAGCTTTTTAATATCTCTGATATTTTCATCTGCCCAAAATAAAAGGTCAGTAAAAGGATAAGAGATTGAAAAAAGAACAGCACTCAACAGTTGCCTTTATGTTGCATGGTAGTGTTGTGACTCTGGAACAAGTTGGCTACAGCTCCTCCTCACTGTCCTTTTCCATTTGCAGAGGCATGAAATGATGGCGTATAATGGGGCGCGCAGCTACTTCAGCTATACCAACTGCTGGCTAGATGCCAAATTGGAAAAAAGTGAGTCGGTTCAAAAGAGGAGCTGTCTGTGGTATCCTTGGTAACTAAAATTGCTTAACATTTTTTCTCAAAGGTCAGAAGAAAAACGGGAAGAAGTGGAGACTTGGATTCCTCCCCCACATCTGAGACTTCCTTTAAGCTTATTTAGTTTTCAAGGTGTCCTTTGAGAGGGAGAGCGACAGAACCAAAGGGAAGGTGACAAAGATGGAGGGGCTCTTCACCCTGGCTCTCTCTCATCATCATGACAGGGAAAAGAACGGAAAGGAAGACGGATTTGCTGGCACATACTTATTCACCTTCCAGTACCAGACTTCACTCGTTGTATAATAATGAAGAGAAAATGAGTACACTCTTTAATATTTAACGTAACATTTTGGGAGCTCGCATTTGAGACTATTAGTGAGATGCTACTCACAGCTGAAAGTGTATATTTAGGTGGCCAGTAAGCGCAGCACAATGGCAAGCATGCGCATGTACAAATGTAATTTCCTTTGGAGAGCCAAAAGCCTCTAGAGGCTTTGTAGCTGCATTACAAATCAGGTCGCCATGGCTGCCACCATAAAGGAACTCCATTAAATAATTGACAGGGAGCAGAAAATGGCTAAATGCATAACAAGCAGGCATAAATCCATTCAGGAAGGAAAAGTAGATTGTGTGACAAGATGGAGCGATTTACTAATGTGACAGAGAAGTTACTTTTCCGTACTTTAGTTTTATGTATGTTTTGTTGCCACGTGTTTCTGCATGTAGAGCAACACTGATGTTGGATTTAGGGGCCATGCAGTGCCTCCTACATTATCCACATTTTTGTATGGTCACTGACTCTCACGCCCTCATTATAAAGGGAAGATCATCAAACTGACTTTGACTGAGGCTAGCTGGAACACCAGTAAAAACTTTAGTTGGGATGCATATATTCCACCCTTGAGTCTCATTGGTGCACTTTCCTCAGATACTTTAATCCCAGCTGTTTTGTTTTGTCACCGTTCTGGTTTAACTCAATGCTTTTGTGTTCCAGATTTTTTTTGCCCAGCTTTTTAATTCTCCTTTATTCCTGTACCCTATTATCTGCCCCGCTCAGCTCTCTTCTGTTCTCTGCTGTTTTTCCTTTGTTGTCCAAGGACACCCAGCTCTGACTGGGATGGACACAATGACTGTTGGAAGTGGATTTCATTTATCACTGTGGCACTAATAGCTGCCCATCATCCCTATTGCCGTGAGAGCCCTTAAACCTCCAATAGTGACAGGTGGTGAGTTGTGTAGGAAAGGCCATAAAATATCCACCCAGAGGGTTTACAACAATTAGGAGGAAGTAAAACAGACATAAAGGATTTAAAGTCTGATGAGGGGAAGTGCTTTGTGAAGCTAGGTGTGTCTTGTAAGTATACAGGGTGACTCTGTAAATAGGTCAACAATAGAAAATGGTTTTCATTGCTACATAATTAACAAAATAGAACAAATCCAACAGATTTTAAAGGGTCAGGGATGTTATCGGTGAGCACTGAAAACCAGGATTGTTTTGGGACCCCAAAGCAGGTTGAGAATGTTGAGAAGGATTATAGATAACTTTTGTCTCAGATCTGTCCTTGAGCTGTGTTCAGCATGCCCACATTTCCCCGTGGTGCCACATGGATAGTTAAGTGCTTACAGGACAATACAGTAGTAATCAATTTCTGTTAATCTCAGTCACAAGTCTGGACATGGGTGGTACCGTATACACATGTGAGTAACAGTTTGATTGCAGCTGTTGCAATATTATAACATGGGTCAGTGTGGCTACCATGGTATACACCTTTTAATGCAGCTGAACTGGAGAAAAAAATGAACGCTAGAGGGGTATAAGTTTAACATTCAGTCAGATTAAAAGAAGTTATATAGACTCACTGACCACTTTATTAGGTACACCTGTTCAATTGCCCCTTAACACAAATATCACAGATACCTACTAGCAACTTGATGCATTTAGGCATCTAGACTTGGTCAAGAGGACCTGCTGAGTTCAAACTGAGCATTAGAATGGGGAAGAAAGGTGATTTAAGTGACTCTGAACATGGCATGGTTGTTGGTGCCAGATGGGCTGGTTCGAGTATTTCAGAACCTGCTGATCTGGTGAGAATTCCCCACATTATCTCTAGGGTTCACAGAGAATGGTCCACAAAAGAAAAACTAACCAGCAAGAAAAAGTTCTCAGGGATAAAATGCGTTGTTGTTGCCAGAGTGGTCAGACTGCTTCAAGCTGATAGAAAGGCAACAACAACTCAAATGACCACTTGTTACAATGCAGAAGAGGAATGCAGAAGAGCATCTCTGAATGCACAACATGTTGAATCTAGGCTACAGCAACAGAAGAGCCAACACGTTCTCACTCCCAAAGCGTAATATTTTACGCTAGGTGACAAACCGTCAAAATATTATGCTTCTGGGCGCCCAACATGTCCATAAATGACGAGATCAGAAAAATGAGGAAACATGAGAACCGTTTGGAATCAATCTACACATGTTCGTTCATTTTACTTAAATCACTTTGGAAAACTATTTAACGTCATTAAATTGCTGGTTAACGCTAGGGATAAGGTTATGGTTAGGGATAAGGTTATGGTTAGGGCTGGAATACATGGCTGGAATGTGTATTACCGCGGGACCATCATTCTACTGGATTTCACCAATAACCCGGCGTGTAGCATAAGAACGCAGAAGGTCACCTTTCGCGTTCCTCAGGAACACCGCGGGACGTGAAACATCGTTGGGATGTTACTCGAGAGTGAGAATGGGCTGGAAGACCACATTGGGTGCTGCTCCTGTCAGCTAAGGATAAGCTACAACACAGGCTCACCAAAACTGGACAAAAAAAACAAAGACTGGTAAAACAGTGCCTGGTCTGTTGAGTCAACACTGAGATGGGGTCCGAATTATATCAACAGTTCAGGCTGGTGGTGATGGTATAATAGTGTGAGGGATGTACTTTAGAACCAACTGAGCATGGTTTCAGTCCCACATCCATCTCTTTAAGATCACAGTGGGCCCAGCTCCTGATGGCTGCTTCCATGAGGATAACGCACCATGTTACAGAGTTCAGATCATCTTGAATATGGCAGTGAGTTCACTCAAATGGCCTCCACTGTCACCAATCCAGCACAGCACCTTTGGCATGCAGTAGAGGTTCACATCATGGATGTGGATGAACTGTGAGATGCAATCATGTTATTATGGAAAAACACCCTCTGAGGAATGTTTCCAGCACCTTGAAGATTGCAAAGTGTTAGCTTGACAGGTAAAATAGAAACTTGCAGGATAAGATCAAAATGTAGATTATTGTCAAAATGTTGTGGTCGCAAAGAAACTATTAATGTGCAAAAGTTGTCTAAATGTTTCAGGTTGGACTAAAGCTTCGGTCCAGCATTGCCATGTTGTGTGTGTGTGAAATGCAAAAACACAAAACAAAACTGCAGTCACCCCCTCAACACTTTTTTGTCTTATCAGTTTAAGAAAAGGAAAATTAAGGTGTTATGTTTGTTGTCAGTAACTATAAAGTTTGCATAAATTTGGCTTATCAACTTTTTTTTCTCTTAAAAAAAATCCTTGCCTTAAGTAGCAATTCCCTCCTCGACACATTGGCTGAAATAAAATAATAGTTATTCACAGACTGGCTGGAGGTAATACACAAATCTGAGGGAAGAATTGTGTCTGTCCAGGGATGACTCAGTTTAGCTTATGTAAGAGTCTAAATGTGATTAAAGAAACAGCTCTATTATTATTTTACTCACTCATTCTCACCTCACCACGAGCAGAAATCAGGCAAGAGAACAGAACCTGACCTAAACAGGTATAAGTGTGTTAGAACAAAAATGCTTAATTGTGTGTAAAACCCGGAAAAAGACGAAGCTGCTCCTTTGCTTTCTTGTTGAAAATTCACGTCGTGCTCTGTCAGAAGAAAAGCAGCTCAATTTCTGTCTTATGGTGCTTCCTCAAATAGAGCTGAAGCGCTCCTTGAGGACTTGACTCGTTGTCAGATGTCGGAGAAATGTTCCAGAGCTCTCACTGAACACATCCGTTGTGCTTCAGCTGAAGAAAGCTCAGAATAAATAAATGCATGTGTTGAACAACTGTACTCTTTATTTTATTTTTTAATTATCATATCCAGAGGTCAAACCTTACATTTGTTTAGAGCTAGTCCAGCTCATAATACCTTTATTACAACACGGTGTACTTAACAAATCAATAAGCAAACAAGCTTTTCTACGGTATATCTTGCACACAGCTGACACTCGAGTGAACACTGAACTGTGTTTTCTGAGATCTTCCCATTTTCAGCACTCTCGTTCACTTTAGATAAATCAAACCAAGCTCATAAAGCAATGAAGCTGCATTTCTCAAAAAACGGTTTGATTTCAGGTGACGTTTGCACCTCTCTGTCCGCTCGCTTAAATCACACGCAGATGAATTCAGAGATCTTCCAAAAACGGGCAACACTTAAAATTTTTAAACTCATGTTGACCCCCTCCCTGCACATTTGTGCTTGATATAAGAATTATAAATGGCTTAGTGAAGGGACTTCAGTGGAAAGTTTCTGTGGGAAAAAAGGTATTCTGACAGACACAGAGCTCCAAATTTACCACCCTGTCTCTCAGCCAATGGCTTGGATAAATATTTCACCATGTTTCCCCTCTCAGAAGTAAAAGGTTTGTGAGGCTCTCCTGGAGATGACTGACGACTGTTGCACAAGAGGGCCAGTTACAGTGTTTCAGAGCAGAAAATAGCACACTATATTGTGCTCTATGGGGTAGCCTAGTGGAGGTAATGGAATTCTCCATTAGCTTGGACATTCTGGTTACCTATGGACAGGTAATTCCTGAGGGCCGCTGTATCTACCAGAGATGTGAATAAAAAAATAATTTAAACATCACTGACTGTGTTCAGGTCACACTGTATAGGAGGTGATTATAATCCACTGCCACTGTGTATTTAGCTTGCGCTTTCATCATATTGCAAGGTTCAAATATGGTATGCATTTTGAAAAATGCTCTAGATTTCTATTCAGACTTGCAGATGGTCCAGCAATGCGTAAGTCTTGAGCCACCTCTTGTTTATGTTTTCCTATAAACAGGAAATAGATGCAGCAATTTACTTATAACATGCAAATGGAGAGGCTGTTGCTTGGGAGGTAAAGCAGGTCATCGTTTATTCAGAAGCTTGGTGGTTCGAAGTCTGGCTGCTCCAGTTTTCTTTGGGCGAGATCTTGAACCTGGAGTTCAAGATTGGACTGTGAATGTTTTTTTTAGAAAACACTTATATGAAGTAAAAAGCATGAATGAGACATGTTGTACAAAGTGCATTGAAAGCTTGAGTAGAAAAAGCACCATATAAGAACCCTTTTAAATAACTGGAAATACAGTTCAATTCTAACTTGAAAGTCAATATTTGCTATGACCACCGTTTTTCTTCAACACAGTCCAATGAATGTGGATGATCTTTGCTGGGTTTTTTCCTATTTCTTGAAGACATGACTTTCAGATACTGTTCATCTACTGTAGTTAGTTTTATAGGCCCTCCATCTATCCAGTTTATTGAGATAAACTGCACACCATGGTGAGATATACCAGGTTTTTTGATAATAGCTCATTGGGAATCACCTTGCTGGTGCAAAAATACAATTTTGTGCCTGTCAAACTATGTCTGTCTTTTGCATTTTTTATAGATTCAGCTAAAGAAACGAGAACATATGATATATTTTTAAGACAGACTGCTAGTAACCGAGTGCATAAAATGCTATTTGGTTCTTGTCTGTCTAGAGACAACACAGGTTTATCCCTTTAGTTAGGTAACTTTTTGACGCTTGAATGAGTGACAGGTCAATGTTAAGTAGCTTAATAATAATAAAAAAAAATCCACTATATTGACTGTAAATTTGTTAAAAAGAAGCCAATGTCTAAAGAAAAACTTTGAAAGAACACCAGGAAGCTTGCAAAAAAATAAAAATAAAAATGAAAGTCTGGGTCCTTGGTTCAACACTTTTGCACATCCCTGTGTATGAAAATAAAAGTTCTGTATTTTAATATCAACATTGGATTAAGTGACTGTGTGTAATGTGGGAGACATCCCTTGTAGCGATGCTGCTTGGTTTCTCAGCTCAGTTCTGTGGCGCACTTATGTTTTTTGTCTCACTCTGACAGTGCTCATAATGTGGCAGCGTGTCAGTGCTGGGGACTAACTGTGTTCAGCTGGTGAACACAGGAGTTAGTGGAGAGAGGGAGAAAGAACAGTATACTTTTATCTCTGAGCTGAATGCATGTTTCTGCCATATTAACCTATCACTGTTACGTTGTACGCGGCAAAGGGAACTACACGTACATGTTTTTTGCCGTTGTTATTGTTTCTTGTTACCCTGCCTCTCCAGGGTTAGTAAAGTTCAATTTTTAGAATGCAAAAATAAGAATGATTAAACCCACAGATGTTTGCATCAGCACATCCTGCTGCAAGATATGCAAGAAGCAGTGTAATGAAGTGTCAAAATGCGTGCTCTCTTAGCCAAACCGGCAGTCATTTGTCTCCAGAAGGACGATGAGAGGATTGTGTGTCCAATGAGAGTGTGCCTGGAAACAGCTCTTCCTTCTAAAGGTCTGAAGATGAGTCATGGTGGCAGAGAACTGCCCTCCACCCTCCACTGACAAACAAATATCCCCCCAAATAAGCACCACAAACACCAGTGTGTGAATGTGTGTGTGAATGGGTGGATGACTGGATATGTAAAGCGCTTTGGGGTCCTTAGGGACTAGTAAGGCGCTATATAAATACAGGCCATTTACCATTTACCATTACCATCTTCATTACTGAGTAATGGATTCAGAGAGGAGTGTTGCATTACTGCGTATCTATTATGAATTCCGTAGAAGCATGGCACGTACTCATCTTGGCTCTGTTTCATATTTATTTGACATTGTTGTCTGTGTGTTTAGTCTCCCCTGTGAAACTTAAGTACATTTTAAGTGAGGGGTGTAAACTACTCAGATTAGTGGAGGGATTAGAAGAATGAACACAAAGTAGTTGTTATATAACGTCCACTGAGGACGGACAACCTGAGCTGAAGGATCTTGGAGTCTGACAGTGTGATGGTGCGCGGCACACAGTTTACATGGAAACTGAAAAGTTACTGTCTCGTGTAACCAATGACAAAAGTAACCTACACCAACGCAACTACCAGTTGTAGCTGTATCTTTTTCTTTCTTTCTTTAGTGTCGCAGTATTTTCTACCACCGTCAGCCCACAAGACCTGCCATGGGCGACAACATAATGACACCTGTCTCAGATAAACGACTGATGTTTCATTCAGCGTGGCAGTTCTGATACGAGGCGTGTGAGGCTTTTTAAAGCCGATTAAAAAAAATCTGATCTGGGTTAGATGTCTGTGTGTGTGTGTGTTGGTGGTGAGGAAAGGATATAATAAAGCGCTCCTAGCAAAGCGCTAGTTGTAGCCCTGGTGTCCATTCAGAGTCATTCTGATTTAGATCAATACCACTTGCATTATGTGTTGGCACTAGTTAATAGGCACCAGTGTGCATCAGAGGTGCTGGACTAGAGAGCATTTTGACATTTTGTATACCTTCACTCAGATGTGTCTACAACCAGCATCTCTTAAAAACGCACTAGAAATGATTTCTGAGGAGTGTTATAATGTTATTTGACAGCCAAGTTTGTTAATGTCCATACTTAATCTGAAGGTAACAGAAAATGAGCTGCAGATGGCAGCGAGCTCTGTAATATTTGTGACTAGCATAATACTAAGCTGTACAAACACTGGAGAAAATGTTTAAAGATGAAGTCATATTTTAAAGCTACACCTGACAAGCTAAACTTTTAAAAACCTGTCAATAGAGTAAAGACCCAAGTCGAAAAGCACTGAATGTAATTTGACAGTGAATCACAGCGATCCTTACCAAGTTTTTTTATGTTAGAATTAACAGCAAAGCAGAAATCAGATAAATAGCCCGGAGAGTGGAATATAGAGTTTTCATCAATGACGCATCTGGTGCTGATGAGTGCTGCGGGCGTGCCGCCAAAACATGCAGTGTCGTACACACAGATTTATCATTTTGTGTGAATAGTGGCTATTTTCCCAGTTTTGTACAAATCCGAGCCTTTCACACCTCATTTTGTCCGTATTTTTTTTTCCCTGACACCTCCAGCTGCTATTTGAAACCACTGAGCTGCCTGTTTGATTGATGGCTCGTTCTCTACTTACCAAGCTCAAAGAGCCAAAGAAAAAGCAGCAAATAACCCTCCGGGCAATGACAGAGCTTAAGACCTTTCATCCAGATGTCTGTCTTTGAAATGAGGGGACGTTTCTTTGATGCTACCACACTACAAGCCTAAAAGGGTGGATTGTAAATGATAAATGAATAATAAGATTTTGTTTTTGAGATGACAGAGAGAATATATTAGATGAGGAGTTTAAAACAAGATGTCAATGTGACATCAAATGCTTTTAGTACTTGCTAATGATGCTTCATTTGTCTCCTTTTCTCGCAGGTATCTGGGGATCACACGACCTCTCACCTACCCAGCCCGGCAGAACGGTCAGCTGATGGCCAAGATGATCCTGGGAGTCTGGCTGGTGTCAGCATCCATCACACTGCCGCCTTTCTGTGGCTGGGCCAAAAACGTCCACACAGCCGGTGTGTGCCTCATTAGCCAAGACTTTGGCTACACCATCTATTCCACAGCTGTGGCCTTTTATATCCCTATGCTGGTCATGCTGGTCATGTACTACAAGATCTTCAGGGCAGCTCGCAAGAGCGGCGCCAAGCACCGCTTCACCAACCTTTCACGACGCGAGCGTCTCGAAACAGTGGCTAACGAGGCTCTCCGAATGCAGGGCCTGAAGCCGCCCGGCGTGGCAGAGGAGTGTGCCGCATTGTCCCGCCTGCTGACCCGCGAGCGCAGAAACATCTCCATCTTCAAGCGGGAACAAAAAGCGGCCACGACACTGGGGGTGATTGTGGGCGTCTTCGCCGTGTGCTGGCTGCCCTTCTTTATCCTGTCCACCGCCAGGCCCTTTATCTGCGGAGTGGAATGTAGCTGTGTGCCCATCTGGCTGGAGCGCACGCTCCTGTGGTTAGGTTACGCCAACTCCTTAATGAATCCCTTCATCTACGCCTTCTTCAATCGAGACCTGCGCTCCACTTATCGTGACCTTCTCCGGTGTCGCTATCGCAACATCAACCGTCGGCTTTCCGCCGTGGGTGTACACGAAGCTCTCAAAGTGTAAGGCCGAATGGTTAAAGTCGCTGCTCTTGGACACTCGGTGCTTAAAAGGCGACACATAAACAGCCGGCCTGCAGACAGACACGGCCTAACGGGATAAAAGTCGGTGTTAGTGGCTCGCTGCAGACAGCACAATCACTTCAGTGTGTGAGTCAGTCATTCTATTTTGGAAAGAAAATCACAGAGCGTACTTGATGGACTATTCAAGTCGACACTGCTTTTGTGCATATGCCACAATTCCATCCTGTTCCAGATTTATGATGGAATAATGCCGTAACAAAGGAAATGACATATAAACACAATCAATCATTCTAGGGCTTTCAAAGAGACCATAAGGCAAGCAGATTTCTGTATATTAACAAAATTGATGTTTGATAACAAATAACGTTTGTTTCGTGGCTTTCTGAGCATCTCCCTCTCATCGTGTATCCACGCAAATCCCCGATGATTATTTTTCAAACGGGAGGTAAACACTTTGAGGCGTATTACAGGACTGAAACTTATATCACGCCATCTAAAGTCAGAGCCTTCAAGCTGGTCCTCCGACTGAATTTATTTTGAGCACCCTAGATGTCACCCAGTTGTTTAAAATCTGGTGATTCCAAGTAGAACAAAGTGGGGTGGAAAATGCTGATTTAACACAACATAGTGAGAACTTCTCAGTGTTTGAAGGTAGTTTGTTTTGTGTCTGCATGAAACATATTTTTCTTACATGCCACTGTATACATTAATCAAAACAGAAGTGGTGGCAGCGGTGTTTCATGGGTAACCCAGACACTGCATCGCACAGAAACCATGATACTGTGGAGCTTTTCACTTTTCTCCAGGCAACTAAACGTTTCCACTTTAATAATTAGAATTTCCACATTCTTAAGACTCGTTTTCCTCACTGGTTGTTGACAGTGTTTTTATCTCTCTTTTCAATCAGGATGTGTGCCCCCCCCAGTTCAGTACATTTCCTTTTTATCTCCTCAGTGACTTGTACGAACCCATGTCCGATATCATCAGTCGAGCAGTGTGTGCTTATTTTCTACCTCGATTTTTTGAAATGCTCTACATTTCCTCCCCCCAAAAAAGGTGTACTGCTGTATCATTTTGTATCGAAATGCTATTTTTTATTGTGTAAAGTCAATCTGTCTACAGCTGTGTGCGAGCGCTTTGAGTGACCACTCTGTTATTACCTTGAGAAAGAAGTTGGGGAAAGGGGTAAAAGTATTTCATCACTTTGTAAATAAAGAAACACCGAAGATGTCACTGTGGCCTAGATTAGTGTGAAAGCCATTCGTGCAAAGTCAGTGAAGTTCTTGTTCTTTGGACTGAGATTGCAGTGATTTAGGAGACAATCAACATGGGTCTTCTTGCTTTCTAGCCCCCACGGAGCATCCTCAAATGCCTGATGCACCCAGTATGTCATGCATAGAAATAAAGACCAACCTTTAAGCCCATTAGAAGTCTTTGATACATTTGTGACCTTTCTTAAAGCAGTATCGCCAAGACTGTTGGGCTACAGCTAGGATTCTTAAGGATGGTTGCCCCTCCCGTCTGCCCCAGAAACGCCTTTGTGTTAAGTCTGCTTTTATTCAGAGTCTGGGTAACAGCTGTCTGCTTACTCCAAGGGAAAAACAGTGACGAAGAAGAGTAAAGTAGGATGTGTCTCGTCTTGTGGTCAGAAGGTATGTCTCAGTACAGACATATTTGGGTTGTGTTTGTAGAGGAGTGTCACTGTATCACAGGCAAATCACCACTTCAAATATATTTAACACATAAAGACCAACTTAGAAGACCAACAACATGGCTTTCCAATCATATTATTAAGGCTGACACCAAACAAGCCTTTTTATTTTGTGTGTACATACATATTCCTTCACTCACATACACATACAAACTGTTTCATCAAAATGACTTTGCACATCACAGGTATGATACGGCCAAACTCATTTATTTAAAAAAATATTCCAAGCACTTGCCGATGAACCCCTCCCCCTATCCAGTGTATAGTGGTGCTCTTTATAGGTGTCTGTTGAATTAAACTTAGCGCTGCCCCTCACCAGCAGTTTGCCTCAGGAGACCATACCAGGGGCAAATGCATCATAGACAACATACTTGTGGGATCACTCAGACATGCAAACCCTTCACCTTAAAAAGGTCGGAGAAAGAACATAAAAGTAATACTTTTCATTTTGCAGACAGGTGCTAACTTACTATGGGTTTTCAGAGCTTTCTCCTCAAAATAGTTACTTGCTTTGGTTGAAGAGCTGTTGTGGTAAACTGTGAATTGTAGCAACTTTGACACTTCCTGTCATTGTCCAATGCAACAAAAGTCATTGCAAGTTTTCCTGATTTTGAAGAGAAATTAGGCTAGCTTTATTTAATCCAGAAGAATGCTGTTACTGTTCATCATGACACAACTGCTGCGACATACAATCCCAACACAAATGTGATTTTTCGAAATGTTTTCAACTGATTCCTGTATAAAATCTCTTGGACAACCCTTTAAATGTGCCGCTTTTAATATTATTACTGTTATTACATGAGTCCAAAAATAAGCCTTGGCGGAACATTTGGCCATTTCCTTGATTTCACCGTCTGTCAAATGGTTTGGTGGGATGGTACCCAAATCTAACATAAGGACATTCCTAATTATACTCTTTCATTTGCACTATGAGTGGCTCTCCAAGTCAGTTGAACAATGTTATGCAATTCAGCCCTGCTGACAATAAGAAAAACCCATATGATGATCACAGGGGATAAAATCTAGTTAACCGGCCCTTTGCAGACTAAAGTCTATTTAGGGTTCAGAGTCCCTGGAGTAAAGAGCAGCAACACAGCCTCAACCCGCACGCTGACATTTTGTTTCAGCACACTCAGAGGAGGCAGCGCTGGTGGATCTTGTGCGCTGCCCCTAAGACCTTCAGACTCCCGGCAACCATGTCAACGGGCGTTACTCTCGGGGAGTGAGCACCACTGCGCCTGCGAGGAGCGCCTGCCCTCTCGGTCACCGTGTCTGGCCTCCTGTGCTGGCGCCTGATGTGTGTCATCGCTGTCGGTGAACGGGAGGAACTATTTTCATTTGATGTAGTACATTCATCTAAGGGAGAAGGATAGTAGCTGAGAGTCTTTCACATATGCTGCCCAAAGGCTCAGTTGCCAGCTCTGACAAGCTGTGGGGGTTGATGTGGGGACTATCCACTCGCGCTTTGCTATTTTTAATCTGTCCCAGCAATTAAACGAGGAAGCTCTGATTAAGCATGGGGGAAAAGGAATTTAAAGTACTGTGATTTTGCTATCCTTCCATGTACCCTCTGCACATGCAAATAATAATAATAATTATTGATTTGGAGATAGTCTTTGATACTGCATAGGACAATTATGGTGACCAGGAACTTGTAATATTTCTATTCAACTCACTTAATACATGATTAGTCCACATTTATTGTGTTTAAAATACAGTTTGTGTTTCTTTCAGTACATGACAAAGTCAAGTTCATTTATATACAATATGTTTTGTAGCTGAGGACACGTCACATGTTGGTGCAAAAACTTTTGGAAAGTATGAGTCTGACTTTCAACAAAAAACAAAGAACAAAAAATGTGTGCATTAACATTTACACTGCGTGAACAGAATAAAGTACACGTGGTGGTTTCCAACATGTCAACGGAAGGACTGGACGTCCTGAGACGATTTTAACCAGGTAAGAAATAAGAAATAAAAAATTGTAATAAACTATAACAAAATAATTAATTTAAGAAAATCATACATTATATTTAAAATTATTAAATATTCTCCAATGCTTCCCTTCTCTAACTATAAGATGGATATATGGGTAGTTGCCGATTTTTAATGTAACAGACTAATTATTTCTTTTACCTGTAACTTATCAAAGCCACTCTCAGATTATTCCAAACACACATCGATGTAAATCTGGTTTCTGAGATATTTTGGGCACACGTGTACCCGGATGTTACATCCTCAAATATAATCAGGGCCATAAATGTAGCCTCGTTTCCCACCTACTAATTAAAAAGGGAAGCTATAAATACACCAGTAAACATGTCAATTATGTGTTAATCCAATTTATGCGGTGTGTCCTGAAATATCAACTTCCTCCCACGGCCACCACCCATGGCCAATCACAGCATGAGTATCTGTTCATTGTCTATGGGACTTCCTGTGGGGATGGGCCTGTGGCAAATGCAGATAAGTTATCTAAGTGTCACCAAGAAGTTTTTTCCCCTCATTTTATTTTGTGGAGGCAGCGACCTGTAATTAGGTTTTGTCATAGAGCTGGAAGGTAAATGTCTGCTTTTTAAGGTTGCAAGCATCAAAGAACCTGCGTATGAGGGCAGCCTCTCCTGTACACTTCAAAGTGAACGAAGTAGATATAACACTTCTTTTGCATAGCAGTTTTTTTTTAACTCGGGTATGAGAGCATGGACTTGATGCCTTGTATTTGCACACATGTTCACAGTGCTGGCTGCCAAGAAACCCTCCTACACGGCTTGTATCGGATAAGCCTGTCGATTGTTCTGCACTGCATCTTTGAGGCCAATCAGTAAGAGTGTGAATGTGTGTGGAAAGGCCCCCATATGGTCTAATGCTCCACGTTCCCTTAATATGTTAAGCATATCACAATAGTAGCACTTCCTAAAATCATCCGCTGCTTTTTGGGATCTTAAAGAATTTGCAGACATTGTGATTAACCTACAAGCCCATTCACACGGAGGTCTGATATTTTTGCATCTTCCCATTTCAGTGCCAGGTTTTGTTTAAATGGATTTTCTTTTATAAATAGGCTACAGTATTTGTGGTGGTAAAAACATATTGCGAGCCACATTTTTCAGACAGACTTGATTTTCCAGAATTAAAACTCCCACTTGGAACAGTGTGACATAAAATAATAATAATTTAAAAAAGAAAAAAAAAAAAACAGAACAGAATCTACCACATAGAGTTATTATTAGGCTTGCAATCTCATGAAATAACTTCTCTAATAAAATATTTTAGGATGCAGAGAAATGTCAGCAATCGATTATTTAGTGGATGGACAGACTTGAAATGATTTGTAAGATTAGAATAAGTTTTTTCTTTTATCAGACTCACTTAAACATATTCACCACACATCAGTTGTCTGTCGTTTTGTTCGTATACGTCTCACACAGTGACCAGGACAGGTCAGCTGCTTGTCATCTGCTCAACTAGCTTAATTTACGGTGGCTGGGAAGTGCAAATCGCAACAAATTAAAAAACCGCAACAAATAAAAAACAAACCACAACAAAATACAAAAAGCCCACAACAAATTACAAAAAGCCCACAACAAAATACAAAAAGCCCACAACAAATTACAAAAAGCCCACAACAAAATACAAAAAGCCCACAACAAATTACAAAAAGCCCACAACAAATTACAAAAAGCCCACAACAAAATACAAAAAGCCCACAACAAATTACAAAAAGCCCACAACAAAATACAAAAAGCCCACAACAAATTACAAAAAGCCCACAACAAAATACAAAAAGCCCACAACAAAATACAAAAAGCCCACAACAAATTACAAAAAGCCCACAACAAAATACAAAAAGCCCACAACAAAATACAAAAAGCCCACAACAAATTACAAAAAGCCCACAACAAAATACAAAAAGCCCACAACAAAATACAAAAAGCCCACAACAAAATACAAAAAGCCCACAACAAAATACAAAAAGCCCACAACAAATTAAAAATCCTTGACGGAAAGGGATTGTCTGAAATACCGGAAGTGACACAAGCGTGATGTCACGAGGGGGGGCGTGGTCAGGGTTTTTGGTTGAGGCGCCACATTTCTGGGCCGAACAAAGCGCTAGCGAAAGAGCGAAAGTACACGGATAACACCAGCTATGGTTCGTACTTGCTGTGCGGTCGGTTGTAAAGTTAGATCGCACGACCGGCAAGGGAATAAGGTTGAAAATGGTTTATCTTTTCATTCTTTCCCCACCTGGAAGCAACATGAGGCAGCTCATGTATCGGATGTTACCAAACGAAGGCGTCTAGCCTGGATAGCAGCTGTGAGACGAGCTGATATCCAGTTCTCTTCCATCTCCAAATATCTGTTGGTGCTCCAGACATTTTCATTCCCGTAAGTTATAGATATGTTCATATCACTCTTTATCCGGTCTTTAAGTCTGACGTCACTAGCATGGGCTCAAACGCTGCTGCAGGTCCATAAATCACAGGATCACTGTGGCATTACTGAGAGTTGAAAAACTGTCTAAAGTCTTTCATCTGTAATAAAATTATCAGCGTTCTGCTCTACCATGTGTAACAATTGAGTTTAGCATCCATGAAAACGAAACGGAATATATGACATTTAACAGAGTTAGAAATTAGCAGGAAGTTAGCTCGCTAGCTTCCATCTAAATGAGGGATTTTGGAAACAAATTCAAACGTACAACTCTGCTATCACTTCCAACATAAATGAAGACAGAAAACTAAACAGCAGTGACGTTTGTAGGGCACTGTGAGTAAAATGCGTTTGATTTCCTCCCGAACATTCAAATTAGTGCAATCATAAATTCATTCATGAGGTGCAAATTAGAGTGAGAACACGTGGAGGCTCTGGCTACGTTCACACTGCACGCGAAAACGCATCAAATCCGACTTTTTTGACCGTATGCGACCCATATCCAATCATGGTATGACGGTGTAAAAACAGCACAAATCCGATATTTTCAAATCCGATCTGGGTCACTTTCGTATGTGGTACTTAATCCGATACATATCTGATGTTTTAGGAAGCAACTGCTGTTTGAATGGTCATGACGCATTAAATCCGTCTTTTATTTCACTGACACAAAACATATGCCAATTATCAGCGCTGGAGAAGACATTGAGAACACATGAGCGCTTCGTGTGCATCCCGTGCAGATGTTAGTGAAACTGTTGGGAAGATAACGTGAACATTTTATTTGTACTGTATAATCTGCAGATTCTGACATAAATCTGCAACTATCCTTTGAAGCACCGCTCCTCTCTAAAACAACAATAAGGATCATTATTAGGCCATATGTAAATAACAAAATAACTTAAAGCAAAATTGGACAACGTAAAGTCTGAAACAAGTCTTTATATTAAGGGCCATCAGTCAAACAATGCTGTTTGGTCTAAACAGAGCGCGTTGTGTGTGACGTCTTCTTTTGCGCATGCGGGCCACTTTGAGGGTTCACAAAGGACTGCGTTTGCTGTCACATTTTATTTGTAGTGTGAACAAGCAGACACAAAATCAGATTTAAATTAAAAAAAAAAAAAATCGGAATTGAGCATTAAGACCTGCAGTGTGAACGTAGCCATAGTGAGTTCAGTGCATTGATGTGACATTGTCCTGAAGGATTTAGTTATTCTCAGTGGTTAAAGAAATTGCAATTATTTATTCATATTTATTATAAATAATCCTAATTATATATCTTGCTTCCATGTTTGTGTCCTGTGTCACAAAAAATAAATTTTTTACTATAATACATTGATTAATGACCTGCAGAATCTCCTTATCATATTACGTGTCCATAATTGTCACCTAAAGTCAAACTTTATGCTTTCTCCATCTTGAAAGTGATGACATCCTTGCATTACATACTTTAGGTTCATTTTCTGAAGGCAGGTTTCTGAAAGAGAACAGGCAGATTTGGAATATAACATGCAGCGTTCTATAGATGGATACATAAAAAAATGGAAAATTACATGTATGTGCTAACTTTCTAAATACTTTGTTACATTTATGATAAAATGGATTTGAAAGTAGATAAAACAAATTTATGTCGGCCTTGGCTCATTAGAGTCCTTGTCTTTAAATTAACTTTGTATGTTTCAGGTACTGCACTCTCAAAGACTGAATGAACCAGCATTGGGTCATTGTGAGCATCACAGGGAAGGTTGAAGCCGCCCACTGCACCTGTATGGCCGGAGTCCTGGAGACCTGCATCCATGGCGCTGCTCTTCTGTTTAATGTAGAAGCAACAGTGCAGATCTGTGGCACAAGGACTGTTACAGATGAACCTGCATACTGGGGTTTTCTGGGTAATATGACCAAGATACAGCCAGAGGTTGGCCATAAGATGGACTTCTCCTCTTCAGCTGACCAAAAACTGCTCTCAATCAAAACATAAACAGACCATCTGTAGTGACAGGTAAAAGGAGCCGTCCTCAAAAAAGAAAAATCCCACCTGCTACTGTGGAGGAGTTGTCACTGCTATTGGAATCTTTGCTGGAACACAGTAAAGCTGTGGGTTGTGGGAATGACCCATAATGTTTTATATAAGGGTCTAGATTTATGCCTGAAGTGCACTGCCGTGTAAATAATTTGCATTTACTGAATATGTACTGACTGAGTACCACTGTTCAAAAGTTGAATAAAGAAACAAACTAAGTTTTGCTCTTTTTTTTTTTTTATTAAAACCACCTTACAGAACATCACATCAGTTACAATGTAGAATCCATGTTGTTAGGAATTTTAGTACCATGGGAGCATTTACTGGATATTGTTTTATAGTGACATTATACAGGAAAACTCTGTCATTCAACAAGGTTGAAATACCACAGAGATCACTCCCTCAGCTACATTAGTTTCTTAATCTTTTAGACGCCTGTTGAAGGCCAAATGGTTTGTTTCAGATTTCACTAATGAAAGAACTCTTCGTTTTGTGCCTTGAAAATATGTCGCTGAGATAATCACAATTGTAGCTGAACTGATACACTACACAAAGGATGCTTCTTCACCCAAGGGCAGGAAGACGCTGCCTTATCTTGTTCTGTACTGGTTTAAACTGATAAATCTGCTGTCTCATGAATTTTACCCTCTATATAAACTGTTGTACTTGTGAATAAAGTTGAGTCACTTTGGGAAGACAATCTAAAGCAGTCTCTGTTTTCTTGTTCTCCCAAGCTGCTCCCGAGCTGCTCGTACTAACACGCTGAATGGCATGCTTGAATATTACTTGAGAATATATTTGACTGTGTTACAGACTAAGGGACATTCTCTGCTGATAGGTGAAGGTACATTCTCTGCTGATAGACGTCCACGCCTCGGAGGAAGCCGATCCACGGAGTAGGCCCTGGAAACAGTTTCCTTCACATGTCATAGTTTATAAAGGACAAAATGTTTACACAAAATCATGACAGCATTTACACGATATCACCCACTACTAACGTTACTTTATTTACTATCAATTACTTCAATTTATGTTCTGAAAAATTACCGCTATTTATACAGCACAAGACTAAAGAATATTTAACAGGAGCAAGTTTCATTTTCCCCTGGTTTTACTACCACACTGTTCACCAAAACGGCAGCAAACCTTCACCATCTTATCCAGAAGGGTCACCTCTTCACCCTCACATGGAAGAAGTAATCTGATTGGCATGGTGGTATGTTTGAAGCAGGTCCCTTGTGTAGCGCTGGAACTCAGTCACGATGTTTCATCCATTTCATGGGCTGGTTTGCTGCAATAATGCCAAATAATTAGTAACTCTATAAATAGAAGGTAGTTCTGCAAAATCACTCAGTAGGATGTTTTTTTCTAATTTTCTATGACCTCAGAGTGCATCGAAAATAAAACTAATAGGCTATAAAGATATGAACATATTTAGAACTTACCGGAATGAAAATGTCTGGAGCACCAACAGATATTTGGAGATGGAAGAGAATTGGATATCAGCTCGTCTCACAGCTGCTATCCAGGCTAGACGCCTTCGTTTGGTAACATCCGATACATGAGCTGCCTCATGTTGCTTCCAGGTGGGGAAAGAATGAAAAGATAAACCATTTTCAACCTTATTCCCTTGCCGGTCGTGCGATCTAACTTTACAACCGACCGCACAGCAAGTACGAACCATAGCTGGTGTTATCCGTGTACTTTCGCTCTTTCGCTAGCGCTTTGTTCGGCCCAGAAATGTGGCGCCTCAACCAAAAACCCTGACCACGCCCCCTCTCGTGACATCACGCTTGTGTCACTTCCGGTATTTCAGACAATCCCTTTCCGTCAAGGATTTTTAATTTGTTGTGGGCTTTTTGTATTTTGTTGTGGGCTTTTTGTAATTTGTTGTGGGCTTTTTGTAATTTGTTGTGGGCTTTTTGTATTTTGTTGTGGGCTTTTTGTAATTTGTTGTGGGCTTTTTGTAATTTGTTGTGGGCTTTTTGTATTTTGTTGTGGTTTGTTTTTTATTTGTTGCGGTTTTTTAATTTGTTGCGATTTGCACTTCCCAGCCACCGTATTAATTGCTGTCTCGCTGCCTTTTAAGAACAGTGAAAGAAAACAGCAGTTTGGTGAGATTGAGGATAATGGGCTGCCTTTTGCAACCAGCAGCCTATGAAATGACAGTAAATGCCTCAACCTGCAAAGGCCACCATTTGGTGTGAATTAATTCTTTGTAATTGTGTGCAAGACGCAGATTTAAAATGCAGTTCCATTGTCAGACTGAGGAACATCAAGTAGCGGGCTTTTATGCAAGTTAACAAAGCACAAAAAATTAGATATATTAAAGCCACTGTGAGTTGGTTATTATGTGTTCAATCAACTCAGTCGCTTTGCCATTTAGTTTCATTTTGTCATTATGGGAAGGAGGATTTTGGATAAAACTCCTCCATTTATCCAGACTTGGAACCGACATTAGAAGTGCTGGGTTGTGTCTCTTCCTGGAATAAAACCAGAGATCTTTCACATGCAAAGGTGAAAGTGTTAATCACTATACAATGGAGCGACTAAATAAAGTTTATACACTGTAACAAAGAAAAAATCCATAGAATAGACTGAGGTCTGACCAGAAAATTACCAGTGCAATTTCTATTAACCTTATGGGGAATTCCAGTATTTGTAAAACAGAACAATTTATCATTTTAAAGAACTGTGAAATGTTTTATTAATAATTTCTGTAGTTAATGGGCACTTTCATCTGTTCAGTTTTGTATCCTCTATGTCAATAATGGACGTTTCCTTCACTGGTCGGAAAATTCAGTGTACATCATTAATCATATAAATTGAATAATTCAGCATATCTTCATCATTTGCCAGAAATGTATTTAGCACTAAAGTTTTATAACGACCTAATCTAGCCATTGTTACGACCCTGAGGCCACAGACCGTAACAGCCATCAGTAGCCCACAAATTGTGGTAAAAACCCAGTTAGTTTCCTCACCTTTAAAATGCTATTAAAATAGATATAAATCACTAGACTAATAGAATATAATGCTTCTAATTACTAAACAGAAAGATGATCAAACAAAGTTGGGATATATAAAGACTAAACATGATTTCTGTGTGCATTGTATAGACATTCTCTTGCCTGTGAATATTATAGTTCTGTGCACCTGTGGACCACCTGAAGTAGCGCGTTAGCATAGCATACAGTCGATGGGTTTGTCTTTCATTTTTCTGAAATCTTGAATGGGTCCCGAATATGCTGAGGCATCCGCTGAAAATCACGGGATGTAACGGTAGCTTGATGAATGTGACAGTACAAGTTTAATCTGCATTCTGCACTAAGTGCAAAAAAGTTGCTCTGTGTGACTATGTGCGAAGGCAGCCTGAGACTTAAGTGAAGTCGTGAAGTGTGGGTGAGGTGGGAACTAAATTGCACAGCTTGCCTATGTCAGTTTGTCAAGTCTCTGGCAGTGCAGCAGGGTGCAAAGTGAAGACTGACAGCAGCTGGTCTGTGAGTGTAGACTCAAGCACAGTCAGGTGTTCCTGTGCTGTCTAAGCCAGTTGGAGCAGCAGTCAATCTCCACCTGCCTCTTGTCACTGCACATTGTTGTTGATCTGTGGGGTCGAGCCCATGCAAGAATTTCTCATCATGAGCCCATGCAAGAATTTCTCATCATGACACCTTACCTGACTGCTCTCAAATCTTAGCTCTGTTTTCTGTTGTCAACTCCCCACAGTGTACTGCCCCACAGTCACTTAGATTTGCTGTCAGTGATGAGTAGCACGAACAGGACAAGATGAAGGACTCAAAGGAATTTTTCTAAATTGAGTCTATCAAACGGTTCCGTCCTGCTGGGATGTAAAATGCCAGATTGAGTCCTTGGCCTGTTTTGTTTCTGACATCATCCAGATCCATGATCCACAGTCATGATTCCAGTGTTTTGTGTTTGTTTATGAAGGCTACTGTATATTTGTGATATTATGCCAGATCCATACATCCATTTTTTTTCATCGCTTGTCCAATTCAGGGTCAATCACCAGCCTATTGCAGGGATAGCGCACAGAGACAGAGAACCATTTATGCTCCCATTCGTAGCTACAACCTATTTAGAATCATCAGTTATACTAACAAGAATGTCCTTGGACTGTGGAGGAAGCCATGCATGCACAGGCAGACTGCACACACCAAAATGCCCCAGCGAGCTGGTAGATTCGAATCCAGACCCTTCTTGCTGTGAGGTAATGATGCTGTCCAGATCTTTTCCAGAAAAAAAGATGCTGTTGCCAAAACAAATGTTTGAGTGTCTTGGGTGGTGCAATAGGACCATCAGTCTTAACTGCTTATCAACTTCAGGATCACAGAGATGGCAAGGCAAGAGATGAGCCATTGCAACGTTTCAACAATAAAATGCCTACATTAAGAACTTTATCTGCTAATGTTCAGCAAGTAACATTCACCATAATTTTTGCCATCTTATTTCATCAATTTAGCATGCTAACATTAGCTATTTAGTAAAAAATAAAACAGACATATGAGGTAAAGGGAATTTTGATAGAACAAGGTTAAACTCAGTAGAATGTCTGTACAGCATACTGACACTGACTTTATTTTGGACTTGGAGGAAAAGTAACGATATCTGTCCTCTGGGTAACATGAATGAAATATTTGTGCTCAGAGAAAAAAAATCAAATAAAAATGCACAACTGGAATACCATTGGGAGAGATGGAATATAGGAAGCTCTCCGTTTACAGTTCTCTAGATAGAAGGTTCTATTTGCGTGTACTCACATTGATGGAATGTAGAGATGGACCTGGTTACAGAATCAGAGCTCCAGTCTTGCTTTTGCAGTATGCACAAGCCGTGCTGTGCCTGGCAGGCTGCAAAAGTTGGGAGGAGCAGGAACGATGTGCAGCCGTCCTTGTGCAACAAACAGAAGCATAAGCTAAGAATCAGAGGTAGCAGCCGATGTTATGCATGTATGTAAATATCCTCTAAAACACCAGTTGGGTAGCTGGAGGGATGAGGGGCATTTATATCATTTTACTTTCTTTTGTAAAAGATAATACTCATAATAATACTTATTCACTTATTTTCAGGAGATGGAGAGGAGCTGGGGGATCAGTGCAGTGAGGCAGGGTATTTGAAGATTAATGCTTTCAGATGTGTCATTTAATGCAGACATTTTTCTTTATTGATTTTTTTTCCTCTGCGTGGTCCTATTGCATGCTGTGATGACACACTGGCTCTGTGATATTCGTATAGCATTCATGATCTTTATGTGGGCAGCAGTGCTTTGCAGAAGCTGAATGCAACTCAAGCAGCCCAAATGGCCTTCACGACACAAGCTTCAAACAGCAGCACTGGTTGCTGCTTCCATCTTGAGATTTCAGCGCTCACTAACTCACTTCAGCCATCGAGTGGCATCTCCCACAACTGTTTCTTCTGTGCTTACTGATGTGTAAGCACTATCCACTCAGGATAATGAACATGATCACCTTTTGTTTGGTATTGATTGTCATTGATTCACAGTCATGATGGAAAATCACAAATCATTGCATCAAATAACATGCAAGGTGACAGTGTTTTTTTTCTCAAAATCAATAGAGTTATAAGCCATTATCTGTAACACAGGCTGTATAGTTTTCTTTTTTCTGTGAAGTATTTTTTAACCTTTGAATAATCCTTTAAAGTAATGCAGACACATATAAATTCTGAGTGCACTTTAGACTCTCATCACAATTCATAAAAAAATCGGGACCTCTTACATAAATTCACTCAAGTATCTCAAATATGTATTTTTTGGATGATGAGGTATTAAAGGTACAAAGTTGTTCTCCTAATCCTGAAGTTTTAATTTGTGGACTGTGTTTAATTATGCCATGAAAGAACACACACACATGTGTATACATATACATACATACATACATACATACATACATACATACATACATACATATATATATACATACATACATACATACATACACACATATAAAAAAAAAAAAAACACCCAGCACGCCCCTGCGGGCGGTTTATCCTTCAAGCTCGGGTCCTCTACCAGAGGCCTGGGAGCTTGATATATATATATATATATATATATATATATATATATATATATATATATATATATATATATATATATATATATATATATATATATATATATATATATATATATATATATATATATATATATATATATATATATATATATATATATATATATATATATATATATATATATATATATATATATATATATATATATATATATATATATATATATATATATATATATATATATATATATAGCGTAGTGGTTAAACTACACGCCTTTGGAACAGAGGATCGCAAGTTCGATTCCTGCCTGGGGCGTCTGTATCCAGTAAGGGTCCTAAGGCTAGACCCCCTATGCTAAGCAAGCCTACCACAGACATGAGCGAGACAGATAAATATGAAGGCATGCCGGCTCGGACGTCGCCCGGATCAACAAGGTCCGCGTCAGGTGTTGAGGAACCAGGGCACCCTGACGAAAAGTGGGCTACTGGAACAAGAAGGCATCGGTGGGCAAGGGACGAAAACAGGGCGTTGTTGGAATGCTACTACGCAAGTAACCCCGGCGGAAGGGGCTACATGAATAGGATGAGGGACCTATGGATTCTTCGATACCCAACATCCACAATGACGGCGAAACAACTAGTAGCTCAGTGTTCCAACATTCGAAAGAAGGGACTGCTCTCACAGCTAGAGATTGACGAGGTACAACACAAATGCTACGGCAAGGAGGAGTCAGGACGCCAGGTCAGGGGGGAGATATCATCACCCCCACCCGAGATTGGGTACATAGCCCCAAGTGCGATAGGAGAAGGATCGTTGAGTGCGAGAGGAACTGACCTGAAAAATAGGATCATGGCCAAGCTTGAAACCTGGATCCCCCGTAGCCGGTTACCAAGATTACGTGAAGTACCCTCAGAAGGTCTGCTAGATGATGTTAATGCAGCACTACGGGCAATACCTACAACCACGATTACCGACACTAACAAGCTGATCTACAATACGGCAGCAGTGATCAGTGAGATGCTTGGCTACAAGTTGAACAGCCACAAGGGGCAGTACCCTCCATGGAGAAGGAGGCTAGAGGGCAAGATCAAAGTAGCACGGAGGGAGGTTAGCCAACTAACGGAGTTGCAGAAAGGTGCGACAAATAAGGTGCCTAAGAAATACAGCAAGTTGTCCATACCTGAGGCCTTGGAAACTGCCAAGCAAAGACTCACAGCCTTGGCCAGCCGCTTGAGGAGGTACACCAGAGAGATAGAAGGCAGGAGAATAAACCAGCTGTTCTCCACAGAACCAGCAAAGGTGTACTCTCAGTGGCAAGGGAACAATAATAATAAGAGAACAGCACCACCAAGGCTGGAGACGGAGCAATACTGGAAGAGCATATGGGAGAAGGATGCAACCCATAACGGCAATGCTCAGTGGCTAGAGGATCTGAGGGCAGACCACAGCGACCTCCCTGAACAGGGTCCAGTAACCATCACAGTGGCAGATATCCAAGAAAGGGTCTCCAGTATGAAGAGTTGGACAGCACCAGGGCCCGACATGGTTCACGCCTACTGGCTGAAGAAGCTGACTGCACTCCACGAGCGTCTGGCAGCACAAATGAACCAGCTGCTAGTTAACGAAAGACACCCGGAATGGCTAACTGAAGGCCGGACGGTCCTGATCCCCAAGGACCCCAAGAAGGGACCGGTCCCCTCCAACTACCGACCAATAACCTGCCTCAGTACTACATGGAAGCTCCTGTCAGGCATCATATCGGCTAAGATGAACAGGCACATGGGTCAATACATGAGCGGGACACAGAAAGGAATTGGCAAGAATACCAGAGGCGCAAAACACCAGCTACTGGTAGACAGAACAATCAGCCGAGACTGCAAGACCAGACTGACCAACCTGTGCACTGCCTGGATTGATTACAAGAAGGCCTATGACTCAATGCCCCACAGCTGGATACTGGAATGCCTAGAATTGTACAAGATCAATGGGACCCTAAGAGCCTTCATCGGGAACTCAATGGGGATGTGGCGTACAACACTAGAGGCCAACTCCAAGCCCATAGCACAAGTTACCATCAAGTGCGGGATCTACCAAGGAGATGCTCTGTCCCCACTGCTGTTCTGCATAGGCCTGAACCCCCTCAGTGAGATCATTAACAAGACTGGCTACGGATACCGACTACGGAACGGAGCAGTTGTCAGCCACCTCCTGTACATGGATGACATCAAGCTGTATGCCAAGAGTGAACGAGACATCGATTCACTGATCCACACTACCAGGCTATACAGCAATGACATTGGAATGTCGTTCGGACTGGAGAAGTGTAGTCGGATGGTAACAAAGAGAGGGAAGGTAGTCAGAACTGAGGGGATTGAACTACCAGAAGGCAACATTGCAGACATAGAGGACAGTTACAAGTACCTGGGGATCCCGCAGGCAAATGGGAACCATGAAGAGGCCGCTAGAAAGGCTGCAACCACCAAGTACCTGCAGAGGGTCAGGCAAGTCCTGAGGAGTCAGCTGAATGGTAAGAACAAGATCCGGGCCATCAACACATACGCCCTGCCCGTGATCAGGTACCCTGCTGGGGTAATAGGCTGGCCAAAGGAGGAGATAGAAGCCACTGACATAAAGACAAGAAAGCTCCTG